>NC_053430.1:25507071-26707071 GCF_007990345.1 Gossypium hirsutum | reverse complement strand
TTAAATTCAAATACAACATCCAATTCAAATATAATAACATGTATAAGTAAGTTACACAAACTTACCTAGATAATAGTTCGTATAAGAAATTCTATTAATCCGAAACTTTCTCTTTTCCTCGATCTAGCTTTGAATTTGAGTAATCCGGATCTATATAAATAAATTTAATCATAAATTTATCACATTTCATATTCAATTGGACTCAATTTACATCCTAGACAAAATTATCATTTTGCCCCTAAACTTTCCACAAATTCCAATTTTATTCCTAGGCTGGAAAAATGAAATTCATGCAATTTTCTCCTTATTCCAAGCCTAGCCAAAATTTCAGTATAAAATTTATAACACATTTATTCTATAAAATTCAAATTTTTTTCAATTTTCACAACTTTACAATTTAGTCCCTAAATCACAATTTCATCAAAATTCACTTAGTAAAAGTTGTTTATCTATCAATAGCCTTTCATATTCTACCATAAATTTCAAATTTCCAACATATTCATCCATGGAAAAAATTTATATACTTTGATAACTTTTCAAATTGATCCCCAAAATAAATAAATTAGACTATCCCGGTTTCAAAAATATAAAAATTGCTAAAAACGGGGCTTGAATACTTACCCAATTAAGCCAAGAAAGCTTGTTTTCTCTTTTCTAGCATTTCAATGTTTAGGAAAGAAGATGATATAAAATTATTTTTATTTCCTATTAGTTATTTATCATCCATTAATTTTTCTCATTTCCAATTTAGTCATTTCCTTTTTCTAAATTTCCATGGATGAGTCATCAAAAATATCTACTAACTTTTCTTTAATGGTCTAATTACAATATAAGGACCTCAAGTTTTGAATTTCATAGCTATTTAATCCTTCTAACTACTAGAATTCAACTTTTACATTTTATGCAATTTAGTCCTTTCCGTAATTAAGAACATAATCAGTAAAATTTTCTTATCAAAATTTTCATATGATGTTCCTATCAAAATGCAAACCATGTAAAAATATAAAAATAAATTTTCTTTCTGGCTCAGATTTGTAGTCCCGAAACCACTGTTCCGTTTTTACAGAAAATAGGTTGTTACACACAGCTCGTATGCTAAACCGTGTGCCTTACACGGTTGAGACACACGGTCATGTCTCTGCTCGTGTACAATTTTCTTGGCATTCTGTTTTATATTTTTAAGATGCAGGGGACACACGGCCTATCCACACGCCCATTTGTAAGCCGTGTGTCTTACACAGTCTGGTCACACGCCCGTGTGCCAGGCCATGTGGACTCTAAATGAGTCTTTTATATCAAGTTTACCAACCGTGCAAATCTTGAACAACAAGCCACTCAAAATCCAATCATTTAACCAATCCAAAACACAATTAAACATCTCTAAAACTTGTCAAAATAGACATCCTAAGTGCCTAATCAATGAATTATCTTAGATACCTTACTCATATTATCAAATCAATCCAACATATCATCAATCAAACAAATTTCTAATTCATACCAAAATTGACTCAAATCTTTAAACTATTGCATACTCATATATTCATTAACTTAATCATACCATTTGATACCTCAATATGTTTTATATATATATTGTCTATAAAGTGTCTAATAACATCTTATAACATTATTTACAACCATTTCTCAAGATGACATACATATAATAACCTAGATACTTGACATTATCAAAGGAAATGTACTTCACCACAATGAGTTCAGGATCGGCTTTAGATGCTAATTCGACAATTTGACTTCAACCTATCCTGTGCACGGAAAACAAACTGTACGCTGAGTATAAACTCAATGGTATTTCTGTGATCCGAATACTTATTAAATAAGAATTTACAATATTTATATATCTAAACACACATAACAAAAATCATTTAAACAGATAATCAATTTCATAACACATCATTCATAATATTTTCAATTTTCATCTCTCACTATTTCAATTTCATAATTGATATTCAAATCATTTTTTTTATAGGATACACATATCATTTCACTATATCAATCCCCATTTCATGAACCCTTGGTTCATACATTTCAATTTCATAACTCAATTCAATATGTCAATCCAATTCATGTTCAAAATCATCCAATATCATTTATATTGCCAATTCATTTATTTACCCCTATTAACAAGACTCAGACTTTGGCAGATACACAGATCTAACCAAAACACACCAGTATGGCACCTAGTGCCTCATCGGATAATTTGAAGTAATAAGTTTACACTCAGTGTCTCATTGGCCTTGCCGAAGTAAATTGGTACCCAGTACCTCATCGAATTTATCCGAAGCAATAGTTTGACACCCAGTGTCTCATCAACTCGAAGTATCCCTGAACTCTTCTAATCCTATAGCATGCCAACTATATCCAACTCAGCCTGATACAGTTAATAAGGTTCTTCAATTCACTTTTCATATACAATCAATATTCATATCAATTCAATTAATCACACATACTTATAATTCAATTCAATTCAATGCCACAATACCAATACTTACCTCAATTCCACTTACCATACTTATTAAATAATAAATACAACAATAATTATTAAATTCGGATTATAGAAATACAAATCATAGTTTTCGAGCTAATCCTCATTGGCTGTCTTTTCCTTTCCTAGCCGAGGTCTCCGGCTCAATGTTAGCTACGAAAATTGAAACAATTAAAATTTATCAATACACTTCAATTTCATATTGAATATTTCAATTTATACTCAACCTTGGCTCTCATTTTCAATTTAGTCCCTAATCAAGACTAACTTTAATTTATTTAAACTAATTACATATTTTCATTCAAATTTCACTTTAGACTAATTTCAACTTTTAAATTTCACCAAAAACCCTAATTTTAAAATTCTCTCAATTTAGACCCTATTACTCAAAACTTATGATTTATTTTACAATTCAATCCTTTTTTCACTTCTAACTTGAAATTCTATCAATTTAACCCTTAATACTTCAATTTATTCAACATGAACAACATCTAAAAATTCACTAACTTCTAGAATTTCAACATAAATCAAGTAGTATTTTATTCTAAGATTCCAAAAACATCAAAATTACAAGAAAATAAGCTAAATTGACTTACCAATTAAACCTTTGAACCTTAAACCCTAATTTATCCTTCTTTTTCTTTCCCTTTTTCTTTCTTTCTTTCCCTTCTTTGTTTCGTTTCTTTTCCTTTCTCTTTTTCTATTCTTTTTGTTTCATTTATTTTATTTATTCTTTATTTACTTTATATTATATTTGTTTAATATAATATAATATAATATAATATAATATAATATAATATAATATAAAAACAATTACTTATATAACAAGCAAATTTATTATTATTTAATATACGTATATTATTTACACACATGGAATTATATTCTCCATACGCTTGTCACTTATGGTATAATTCCTAATTTAGTCTCTTCACTTTACCTTTAATCTATAATTAAACTTTCACTCTTAATTCAATCTAGTCCTTATACCTAACCAAACCTAGTTAATCATACAAATATCTTCATAAATATTTAATAAAAATATTTATGAATCCGTTTCACGAAAACAGAAACCCGAAAATGTACTTTTTCGATATCGTAAATTTTGGGTCGTTATAGGAGTCCCCTTGGTGGACTGCTTAGAACATGAAGACCTTTCGAAGCATTTGCTGCTAGCCTTGCCTAGCCTTGCCAAAGTATCAAAAACCCGATTGCCTTCTTGATGTGTCAACGATTTTCAATTTTCAATCCAGTTGCCTCATTCCAAACTAACGCATTCTCCTCTACTTCTTTATCCTTGTTACAAACAACTTGCACCACAACTTTCCTATCAACTTTTAAAATAACTTGGTGAAACCCTAAAGACTACGCTTGTAGCAGCCCAAAGCTTCGCTTTCAGCACTGGGCAATTGCCAATATTTCAAACAAAACCCTTTCAATCAAGATCCCATTTCATTGTGGATTACCCCACCAGCATTGGCTTATCCTAAAACCTGTTCATAAGCTCCATTAGTGTTGATTTCTCACCAACCTGGTGGAGGAGCTTCCTAATTAACCAAATACCAGGTTCTTCCATCATTAGTTCGATCTACAGCTCTCCCTATAGATCTCTTGCCAATATCGCAAGCAAACATCCCACTTGCTCCCGTTTTCGTTAAAATTCTCATAAAAATATTTTTTTTGTTGGTACGACACCACAAACACAAACATATTACTCAAAACTAACTACCATATATGTTTGCATCCTTAGAAAAGTAGCTTGGGTCCGACAACTTTCGAAATATCCAATCCAAACTCCAACGGTCTATCTTGTTTAATCAGCCTCATCCATATAGGAATCACCTCAATGCAGCCACGAAGAACATAATTAGCATCTTTAATATTGTTTCTACAAAATTCGCAACTTGAGTCCAAAGCCATATGTTTTCTAACACGCTCGTCCACGAGTGAAACATGGCTAGCAATAGCTTGATAAGCTAATTTGATAGTGAATTTCTATTTTTTATCCCACTTCCAACCAGTGAAGTCTTCTACATCGCTATTGGATGGCGAGTAGTAGTAGAGATACAATTAATCACCGATAATGGGACATGTTGATCAAACCGACTCCATTCCCACTCACCCGATGTAGTCACCATGGAAGAAATTAGACAGTCCAAATGTGATACCTGCCCAATGTTAAAACATACATAGACTAAGCTATTATATCATTCAATCCACCTATCTCTCCAAAAAGTCAACCGTTCTCCCATTACCTAGGTTCCAAATGATACCATCTCGAATGTCACTCCATACTTGAGCAACTCCTTTCCAAAGCCGAGAGCAATTTGAGCTTTGAAGAATAATAGGGAGATGTCTTTCCCACTTGTACTTTGATCCAAGTACTTGTGCCTATAATTGGCCATTCTTTTGTACGAAGTTAAAGTCTATTTTCATAAGAAAAGACTGATTCTGAAGCTCCACCCTTTTTAATCTAAGACCTTATTTGCTAATAGACATACAGACTCCAATAACACTAAGCTCCGCCATCTTTACAACATCTCTTATGGCTCTCGACCCTTTGGGTGAATTATTTCTCCAACCTTTTCCATCTTTCGATCATCAACATTGAAAAATGTAGAGTTCTTTTGTTTTTGTTCTTGATTCGGTATTCAATTGAGATAAAGACACTCAAAGACAAAACCAAAAATCTAACACAACAACTATGCTTTTAACTAATTGAATTTTTTTTAGTACAACAATGGTACAAATTGAAACTATCCATGATATAGATGAACGCTCAACCAATAAACATTGAAAATTGGTCTATAACAATAATTAACTTACCTATTTCGTTACATATGTTTAGTAATATTTCTTATTTTTAATTATTTTTTATATCACATTTGTATTTGTTGAGTAATATTTCTCTTGTGTCTTATTGATAGGAATGTTGGGGTATTTATACATGCGGTTATTAGTACTATTACATCTCATAGCAGGGCTCCACTAATTTGTCTTGATTCTATGGCCTCTGATATTAACATTCTCCATCCCTATTACTGACATTCACTACAAACTCCAAGGGTGTTAGACATGTGTCTACGGAGCACACGGTCCTTTCTACTTTTGAGACCTGGCATTATAAGCGGGCTCCGTACCTATTGGACATGTGTCTGGATGACTTCCAGTGAATTCTTTGGGCGTATGCGACGTGAGGTTGCGATTTTCCCTAGGTTCCTATGAGTTGGGTTCGCGGGCTGGTCCTGCAAGCTGGATCTGTAGCTTTGCCTTGCGAGTTGGTTCGCCCTGTTATCTTCTCATGGTCAGGTTGTGGGTAAGATCCTTTGTTGGACTCGGGTCTCAGGTTATCGACGTATAACAGTATCATATAATCATGTGTTGTTTAACATTGTTTTTGTTCTTTGTTGGTATTTAACATTATTAAATTTATAATAAAAAAGAAAATGTCACCTGTCCATGACATTAATGTAATTAAAGCATCATATATTAAAATTTAAAATTTTCTTTTCTTACTTGTAACAAAATTTTATGTCAAAAAAATTCATAATTTTTATGTGGCAGCCCGATGACTGTAAAACCCAAAATTGGAACTTTTTTTTTATTGAATGGATAGTAAGTATGAGGGTATGCCCATCCCATGTTGAATGACTATTTTTAATTGACCTCGTAAACATGATGTCAAATTCTTGGAAAAAAGATGAGTCACTTCCACTAGTTGTAGTAGTTTTACTTAACAAGTACGATAAGAAGCCCAAAGTTTGAAGATAATGTAATAAAAAAATGAAACAAAAAGGGGGCTTCTTTACCTGTAAAAACAATCTTCCATGTCTAGAAAAGTGCAAAGTGCAAAACCCACTCACTTTATTTTATTTCTCAACCAAACATTAAGGAACAACATAATGATTATTTTTTAATTTTATCTCTGTTAAGGGTTATAGATTTTCAATATCTTTGGTATTGTATTTTTGGGTTTATACTCAATTTTAGTTTTAAGATTTTGTTTTCAAAATTTCAGTGTTTTGACCAATTGATTAAAATACCCACGTTAGGATTAAATCACAGGAATTAACTACTGTGGGTATAAGGCAATGATTTGCTCTTAATAGTGGTGTGTGAGTAGCCTCCCCTCCCAGCCTCCAAAAATAAAAAATTATCTCTCATCCTTGAAGAGGGTTTATGGACCCCTTTGTCAATTGGTGGAAGGTCATTCACACAGTTGAACAGTAGCGTCAAGAGCCACAAACGGTCTTGACTCTGTTACATAGAAATATTTGAAGAGTGATTACTTCGTTCACCGTGGAAACGGGAGAGTTTGCTCATGGTGAAATTTGAATATATGTTCTATAGCATATAAATTATTTATGGGTAAGTATGATACCACTTAAATTAATAAATTTTGATAATAAAAAAATTTGTTACCAATCAACAAAGCAGTCCTCCCACCCCCTTTACGAGTGGAGACAAAATATTGAGACTAAATATTAATTTTGAGTTGAGTGTCTATAACTCTCACCATTCTAATATATTAATTTTAGGTATAATGATTTATTTAGCTATTCAATTTTACAAAACAAAAAAATCATTTAGTCATCTTAATTTTCGGTCTTTTTTAACTCTTAAATTTGTATTATTTGTCAAATCACCTCTAAAATAGATGGAAAAGTTAACATATATTACCTTTGTTGACGAAACATCTACATGGCAGTCCATGTATATGCTACGTTAGCAATTAATCAGTTTTTTAATTAAAAATAATTTTATATTTTTAAATATTTTATAAAATATTTTTTATAATTTTTTTTAAAAATAATTAATTGCTAATGAAACATACATGTGGATTGCCACGTGTATGCCACATCAGCAAAGTTAGCAAATGTTAACTTGTCCATATATTTTGGAGTGATTTGACAAACAACGCCAATTTAAGTGAAAAATTAAATGAACTAAAATGATTTTTTTTATAAAGTTAGAGAGTTAAATAAGTCATTATGCCTTAATTTTATTGACTTAAAAAATGCATTAACTAATGTTTTTTTGTATAAAGATTTAGTCTTAACCAATTATTTTTTTGTCAAATTTTGCTATTAGTCTTGTGTAAAGTTGTAGATTTAGTCCATGTTCTCCAATTGGATCAATCTTAGACCCTATACTTTTTGAAATTTAAAATTTTAGCCTTGACACAAAACGACAACCGTTAAATCCATTAATTGAATTTTTTAAGTAATACAATTAAACCCTCTCTATAACATCCCCATTTATTTTCCAAAATCTTAGATGTTACAAAGAGGAGGTTGTTATACACCTATAACAACATTAGAGACACCTATAACGATATTTGATATTTACATCATGTTTAAAATTTTTAAAATTTTCAAATTATAAAACTATAATATATTAATAATATTAATTAGTGATATTTAGATTGTATCTTTAATAAAATTTACATATGTAATTTCATTGACTAAAAGATTATTTTCATTTAATAAAACATTATTAATATAATTTTATATAAAATTTAAATATTTTATTAAAATAATATCTTAATTAAAAATTATTATTTTTATTTCACTTAAGAATATAACTAATTTTGCTAAAATTTAAGAAAAAGGGTTGTTAATAGAGAACTTATTTAATAAAGTGTACACTTCATACTTTCTGGTTGCTAAGGTTATAGATGAAAAGTTGTTATAAAAAATCGATTCCTCAACAAACTTGACTATTATAATGAAATGTTGTTATAAATAGTTGATTGATATTGGAACAGCAAGCCTTTGGTGAATACTAAAATTTCAAATTTTAAAAAATATAGAGACTAGAAAATCAAATTAAAAAATAGGGACTAAAATCACAACTTATAAATTACTAGTATTGCTTGATATTTATTTTATTTTACTACAATATATGTAAGTCAGCTTCATCCTTGCTATTGACCCAAAAGATATTGGGATGATGTAGATGTAAGATGGTTTTTTAAGTTAAAAAATACCTAATATATATATATATAAAGAATGGAAGAATGATTGGGGATTAATTAATGAAATTCAACATTCAATTGCCTTATAGTGGAAGAATCGTATGATTCGTGCTTTCCATTAAAAGCTTCTTGCGCTCTAAGCACTGGAAATTCTAGAGAATGCTTGCTTGCTTACGTGCTTTTAGTATCACTTTTTCAATCCATACAGAATCTCAGTTTCACATGGTTTTCTTTCTTTCCTGTTGACTTTTACAAAATTTACATACATATGCTGTATTGCTAACTAAGCAACACAGTTTTTCTTTTTCATTATAATAAGTCCATTCAAGGGCAAGCAATGGCAACATAGACAAGTTAACAACAATAAGATTATTAAGACTTAATTATTTATATGATTACATTTGTTGGATTCCTAGCAATCTATTTCTGACCCTCCAAAACTAGATTCATTTATGCAAAATGTATGATTAAGTTGATGATCATGACCTTTTAACCCAATGATTCTTTTTTTTCTTTTTCTTTTTTTGTGAAATTTTAAATATAATATAGCCGCCCAACGGCTACGAAATAAAATACTAAAAAAAAAAAAAGGAAAGAAGGTGTGTGTGAGTCAACACAAGGCTGGCTAAAATGAGTTTCAACGGCTAACCCCATTAACATCATTCTACTACAATGTTAAATGCTTTTGCTGAGTCTGTCGCATTCAGGCTCGAAGCTCGACTCTCTATTTATTGAAGTTTAAAAGTTGAGCATTAATGCCTACGTTTCCTCTTCTCGTGTCTTGTATCTTGCCTTCTCCCTATCATCTTCCATGCATTTTCTTAACTCAGTTTAGAAATTAAAACAGTTGACCTTTTTTTATTATTATTCTTATGCAAAATGTTATTTTATTATTGTTAATGGAGGTTGTATTTAAGTCTGGTCTCTAAAATAAAAAGGTAAATTATGAGGAGATCCAATTTTATGTTTTGGACTCTTTTTTTTTTTTTTTTTTTTTTTTTAAGGAAGTGAGATTTTAGTACAACTACAATAAAGGGAGCATATGTGGAAGGGTTTTCAACAGAGTTCATGGGTCAAGTTTTTTTATTTTATTTATCGCAAACCGTAATGTTTTAATCTCGTGACATTTGTATGTGATTGGTTAAAGCATGTGTACTTAATATAAAGTTGTCTTTCGTTTTTTTCTTGATTTTGATACTATTATTTAGGGTTGATAGCTACTTGTTATCCAAATACTATATCATTTTATGCGGTAATTTAATGAATTTTAGTTTAAGAATTTTCAAATAACAGATTTGGTGTTAATTGTTAAAAACATAATATTTTGATAAATCATTTGGACACAAATTATTTTCGTTATTATTTTTTATTATTTTTAAATAAAACATACCTTTTCTAAACATACGAGGAAAACTAAATATGTATATTTATTTACAAACATATAAAAAAGGTAATTATATCAAAGTCCATTAAATTATTAGTAAACTTACATTTTGGTCTCACAACTTCAAAAAATTACAAATTGGTCATTTAATTATTCAAAAATTTTCATTTAAGTTATTGAATTATTCAAAAGATTTTATTTAAGTCACTAGATGTTATTTTTTTTAACTGTCCAACTGGCAAGCTCCAAACAATAGTTCGATGATCGGTACAGTGAACTAATAACCATCAACAAGTAAAAGAACATACCTTAGATTTAAGTTAATCTAATGATCAATATTAAAAATTGCTAAAAAAATTATTTAAATTTTGATTTGTATATTCTTAACATTTAAAATTATTTTATAAAAAAATCAAAAAAATTAATGACCATTTGTTAACTATTTAAAATTGAATACCCTAAAAACATAAACACTCATCACTTATCGGATTCTAAATAATGAACCGTAGGGGAAAAAATGCATTCGTATAAATGTCAGTAGCGAGATGGACTGAATCGAAAGAGACATTGATGCGGCACCTATTATTATGGTACTATTTTTCTC
Organism: Gossypium hirsutum; assembly: GCF_007990345.1. NCBI lineage: Eukaryota > Viridiplantae > Streptophyta > Magnoliopsida > Malvales > Malvaceae > Gossypium > Gossypium hirsutum. The sequence goes on along the minus strand of NC_053430.1, from coordinate 26,696,609 downwards.
CTTTAAAGCATCGCTGGCGTGTTCTCGTAAACTAACGTTTAAAAAAAATTAAAGTGATTTGATTCAATAATATTATTTTACCAAGTCAAAGTTATTTCCTATTAGAAAAAAGTAAAAGAATTAGGAAATGATAATTCTTTATTTTATATACAAATATCAAAATTATCCCATTTTTACATTATTGGTGCTAATTAAATGCTTTTAAAAATTTGTGTTAATAAATAATGGTTGAGGTTGTCTTTTGTCTTTCCCTTTTTAAGAGCATCCTTCTTATATTTATAAGGTACGGTTTCTCGATTTAATGTACTAGGAGACTATTAAGTGTCATTTACAAGACACATTCACCTTTTTAGGCTAGACACATTCCTCAAAACCTGTCTCCTCCCACGAGGTGGTGAGAAGCTCACGTCTTGCATGGTGTTAACGACAGGCAATTTATGCCATTGTAAGGTGATAAGGCTAGGTAATCACCTCGCGAGGTGGCAAGATGGTGAGGTGTATTCTATGAAGTGGCGAAATGATCGTCTCAAGGTGAATTCATGGTCAAGCAAAATGATCCTGCGAAGTGGTGAGGCATGGCACTTCGTAAGGAGGTGAGGGGTTCAGGGCGAAGTGCCCAGGTGGTGTTAGAACTTAGCGAGGTGGTGAAGGACTCGACTCTGGGCGAAGTGCTTAGGTGGTGTTGGCACTTAGCAAGGTGGCGAGGGACTCGAGGCAAGGGCGAAGCCAGAACAATTTTTTAGGGGGTCAAATGAAATTTTAATTTTTTATAGTCTATATCTTTATAATTTTTAAAGGATTAAATCGAATTTTTATAATTTTAGGGAGCCAAAGTATAATTTTACCTTTATTAATTTAAAATTTTTAAAAAAATTAAAGCGCCTAACCAACCCCCTCAGAATCCCCTCTGACTCAGGGTGAAGTGCTAAGGTGGTATTGGTAAATTTAATCTTTATATTTTAATTTGGTAGATTTTAGCCTCTCTATTTTTTAATAATAAAATTTTAATCCTAATCAAACTGTAATTATCAAATCCATTAAGTTTGAATTTTTTTTAAAAATCTTATATGAAAAATAAATTATAAAATGTATAACATCATGCTAGTTTATAATTTTCACATGAAACTCATAGAAAAGTCACACCATTTACTGTTTGAATTAGGATTAAAATATTAAATTTTGGCAAGTATAAAGAGTAGATATGATTAAATTGGAGAATAGAGATTAAATCCACAACTCACACATAAAATGAGAGAAATGACATAATTTAACGTAATGAATTTAATAGCTGTTGTTTAGGTCAGAGACTAAATTTTAACAAAATTAAAGTACATGGAGTAAATCCACAAAATAAACATAATACAGGGACTAATAGCAAATTTTTACAAAAGAAAAAGCTGAACCGTACCGGAGAAAGCAAAGACTGTTGGAGTTAGGGTGTGAGGATGGCGCCAATAAAGCTTACCGTCACCGAGGAGCATTGCCAGGGTTGGCAGCGCCGTACCAGGTACATTTCCTGCCACCGGTGCACCCTCAACGTGGACTTGACTTCATGGCCTTTACCCACGTGGCTTCTAACCATTGGTGTTAATGGGTGTGTGCTCTGATTTGCAATTTTATAGTTTTAAATTCATATGTTAAACGAGTGAGAAAATAAAGAGCAAAGTGTGGGGACAAGGCGTGCTGTAGCTTGCAGCAATTATTAGCCAAATAAAAAATTTTAAATTCCATAAGATATAATTCAATAATTAAATAATGTGGTTATAAACAATACCTATGAAGTGCCGTACGTTTACTTTGATTGCAACCAACATGGAATCTAAATGGTAAAATTTTAAGTTAGATTTTTTATAATTAAAATTTTAAATTAATAATAATAAAATTATATTTTGATTCCTTAAAAAGATAATTTTTAAAAAAAATTATATTTATACTATTATAAATATACATAATTTAATCCGGCACTTAAAATTTTTTTTGGCTCCACCACTTATTATAACTAGTAATCGACTATAGTAATTAAAAGGCAAATCTTTCTCAATAAGTTGTGGAGCCAAAAAAAAAATTTTAAGTGTCGAAATTAAATTATATATTTTTAATAAAAATAAAATCTCATAATTTAATTTTAATTATTTATTATTTTTATAATTTTTAAAAAATTAAAATAATTTTTTATTATTTTTAAAAAATTAAAATATAATTTTATCATTATTAAATTAAAATTTTACCATTTTATATTACTCCTAAATCCCGTACAATCAACAAATTATTATTTTTTGGATATATTCTAGGCTTAAAATAGCTCATTGTTTTTATGGTTACGACAATGCTCCCTCATTGTCAGTGCCTCAATGGGGACAGCTGCCTTCGGTAGCATATATGGCTAGGGTGTTAGACCAAACAAAATATATATATATATCACTTCGTATTATGAGTAATTTATAGATTTAATTTTTAAATTTTAATTTTGATACAAACATATTTATTAAATGAATTTTAGTTAAATTATATTATTTTTAAAATGTTCTTCGATAAGCATATTATTATGTATGAAATATCATTTTAACTTGATATTATTACACAATATTCTATGAAAAAACTTATTATTTTAATTAATAGATTTCATGGTTATAGTTTGAGTTGAAATTAAAATTTTAAAATTTTAAGATTATATATTGAAATTGGCTAATTTGAAAAACATTATCTAAATTTGCAACTTATGTATAATTTGGACAAAAATGAAATAAGAAATTTATTTTAGGAGAAAGATTAAATTATATTTTTAAAGGGGTTAAAGTATAATTTTATTATTATATTAATATATTATTTCATAATTTTTAAAGGCACTACAAAGAAATTTTACCATTGAAGGCGAGGCAAGACCCTTACTTGCACCTTTAGTATTATCCTGATTAATAATAAAATTTGACTTAATATATTAAATTGTTACTATTTAGATTAGAAATGAAATTAAGGCACATTAGATAAAATTTAATTTCATATACATTATTATAGGATTGGACTTAAAAAATAAAATACATTAAATAAAATCATATTCTAAAATTGAATTGAAGTGAATGATTAACGTAAATATAATTATAACATGGTGATTGATTGTTTGTAAATTTGGAAAAAGAAGATGTATTTAGTGTAAAAGCAAGTTGGGTCACGAGAAGTGTAAGCGTAAGTGCGTGCTTATTTTAAGAGAAAACAGCCACAATAATAGTTGCGCCAGAGGCAGGCTCCTAGCTTAAACACGAGGACAGCTGGTTGCCTGATAGTGATTTCCTACTTCCAAGCATTGCCACCATCATTTAAATACTACCGATTTTACTATTTCCAAATTTAATCACTGTGTTATTATCTACCTATATCTTATATCAAGATTTTCAAAATTAAATTGAGTGGATGAATTTATAACTTAAAAAAAATTAAAATAAAAAACTTTAAAAATCAAGAAAAATATTTAAAAACACATTTAAATAAAAAAATCATAAACGTTACAAATTTAATTAACAAAGTTAACTACATTATCCAAATCCAATATTCATCCAACCTATTACAATTTGTTTTTTAGAAAGAAACAAAGACAAAGGAAAGTCGAATCCACTAAGAAGATAACATTATCAGTTTCAACCTTGACCTGGCGAAAACCTCTGCTCCAGGCAAACATAAGACCCTCATAAATGGCCCTCGCCTCAACTTGGACAACATCCGACTCACCTACTTCCATTGAGAAACCAGTCAACCTGTCCGAGGTAAGAGACATATGAGTGAGCTATCAATATTCAACTTAACTCATCCTTCCGTCGGTGACTGCCATTGCTTCGTAGCAATCTAACTACTCTTAAAACAATCCTTTATCCTAGCACTAGAGTAGCTTCTCGTCCAAGCCACACTAGTAGAGATCAACTCCTGACTACTGCCGCTCGTATGCTTGAAAATAAAGTCATTTGTATTTTTCCATAGCTGCCAACAGGTTATAGGGAGCAGGGTTGGCGATTCTCCTTCAGCCAGCACAATGTCCCCCTCGTTCGTCAAATTCCAAAGGAGCCAATTGTCAATCGATGTTGCAAATAAGAAAGAAATCTGAGTAGCAGCAGGCACGATGGCCCTCCAAATCCACGTAGCAAAGTGACAATCTCGCACCGCATGCAATGCCGTTTCTGAGGACTCGCCACAACGTGTGCAAAAGCTTTCATTCGTCGTGCCTCTACGCCTTTGCTCTTCATTAGTGGGTAAACGTAAGAAGACTCAAACACGCTGTGGAGCGTGAACCTTCTAGGTTTTGAGACATAAACTGCGAGAATTTGTCACACTAGTGTCAAACAAGCAGCCATATGTTTAGCAGTAGAAAAACGACCCCTCGATGTCCATCGGGACCATCATCAAACGATAGAGGCATTAAACCAACAATTTGATTGACAATGCGTGGAGGCAAAAGGCATTAAACTATTATATCATGCTATTTTTGTTATTTTTGTACTTAAGTAAGCTCTTAATCTATCAATTGTAGTTAAGTAAGCTCTTAATCTATCAATCCTATCCATGAAAGTCTTTTATTTTAATGTTAAAATAAAAATATTTTAAACTTTTAAATTAATTTGCATTTTGCACTATCGGGAAGTTGACGAGATTAAGTAAAAACAAAATAATAGTTTTTGAAAGTAAGACAAAATAATATTTTAAAAATCTTGAAATTTCTTATATATATAACACGTAATCACTCTTTTGAAATTTCTTATTACTCTTTCAAATCTGATGTTGATATTAAGAGTGTATAGAATTTCTATGAAATCAACAATAAATTAAGATAAGAGGCTAAAATTCAAAATAATTTTACTTTAATATTAAAACTAAAAGCTTTATGGGTAAAAAACATAAAATAGGGGCTTATTTAATTACAAAATAATTTAAAGACTTGTTTGGATAAAGTGTAATAATTTAAGGGTTTTTTTTAGTATATTAGTCAAAACAAATATAATACTACTTATATGAGAATATTATAAATTTATTTATCTTGCCTCCTCTAAATAGGGACAAACTTAAGGGGGTTTGCCTTTGTAAATTTGCATTTCAATCCTTTTGGAAATTTTAAATTTTTTATTTTGATCTTATGATTAATGTTTATAAATAAAATAAATTTGTGTTTCACCCAAAATTTTCCAATTTTTTTAAAAATTTGATTTATTTTTATAGAATTTATAAAATTTTATGTAAATTTAGTAACATTTTTAGTTTAAATTAAAAAAAATAATACAAAGTAGTTGATTAAGTCTTAGTTCGATTGACATGGACATTATTATCAGTTTAGGAAAATGTGAATTTAAGTGCGCTAAAACGCATTATCTTTCTATTTTTGAGTTAAAAAGGGACTATTAACAATTTTAGACATTGTGTCAATAAGAATAAATATGATGAATAAAGATATTAATAATTATAAAAAATAATACAATAAGTTTTAAATATATTTGTAAAGATTGACATGAATAATATAAATTTATAATTTTAATTTTAATAAAATATAATATTATTTGGTTAATTAAAATAAAAAGCCAAAAAAGGGGTTGATTCTAGTCACTATATTAATATACTTACCCTTTAACACTTGAAAACTATAATTATGTTTTTCCGTGGTTTTCTATGGTGGAAAACGCCAAAGTAAGAACAAAAAATAAAAAAAAAAGAGAGAAAAAGAAAACCTTTTCATCTCTCTCCCCTCACCTCACCTCACCTCACCTCACCTCACCTCCATCTATCTCTTCTACCTCTAGTCTCTGCCTCTCATATCTATTCTGCTATTTGTCTCCTTCTCTCGGAGAAAGAGTAGTGGACGGAGAGGGGAGGAGAAGTGAAGGGAGTGAGAGCGTTTTTCGCCGGCGGCCTCCGTTGCTTCGTTTTCCAGGGATTCCTTTCGGATGTTTCTTTCAAAGGTCGCTTCCTTTCCACGGCAAATTCATTTTTGATACGGAGTTGTATTCTGAACTTGGCTTCTTTACTCTCTAATTGTTCCTTTTGTCCCAACTCTGGCGGACCTAAAAGGAGCATTATCGTTCTTCCGGTCCTCTCTCTCTGTAATCTTAGCGGATCGTTTTTATTTCAAATCTAACAAGAAGAGGAGAGGCTCCAGGGGGATTAACGGTATTAAGATGCTTTGGGTTATGCAATTCTCTGGGTTCTTTTCAGCGGCAATGTTGATGATTGTTCTATCTCCTTCATTTCAGTCATTTCCACCAGCTGAAGCCATTAGGTCCTCTCATCTCCACGCCTACCTCCGGTTATCCTCATATCAGGTGTCCTCGTCACCGTACTCACCGCTTGACCGGTTCTCTTTTCGAAAAGCCTCGGAATTTGGCAATGCCGACAAATGTCGCTCCACCGACCATAAAATCACCGGCGTTTGCGATCCTTCTTTGGTCCACGTGGCCATCACTCTTGACGTTGAGTACCTCCGTGGCTCAATCGCCGCCGTTCACTCAATTCTCCAGCATTCGTTGTGTCCGGAGAACGTTTTCTTCCATTTCCTCGTCTCTGATACTGATTTAGAAACCCTGGTTCGGTCCACGTTCCCTCAATTGAAGTTCAAGGCTTACTATTTCGACCCCGCGATTGTACGGAACTTGATATCGTCTTCCGTTAGGCAAGCGCTTGAACAGCCGTTAAATTATGCTAGAAATTACTTAGCAGATCTGCTAGAGCCGTGCGTGCGGAGGGTAATTTATTTGGACTCTGATCTAGTCGTTGTTGACGATATCGCTAAACTATGGAGTACCAACCTTGGTTCACGGACAATCGGTGCACCGGAATATTGCCACGCCAACTTCACAAAATATTTCACGAGCGGTTTCTGGTCGGCCGAACGGTTTTCAGGGACATTCAAAGGGAGGAAGCCGTGCTATTTCAACACGGGGGTGATGGTGATAGATCTGGTGAAATGGAGGAGGGTGGGATACACGAAGCGGATCGAAAGGTGGATGGAAATCCAGAAAACCGATCGGATCTACGAGCTGGGTTCGTTGCCGCCGTTCCTGTTGGTTTTTGCGGGACGCGTGGCACCCATCGAGCATAGGTGGAACCAGCATGGGTTGGGTGGGGACAACGTGAGGGGAAGTTGCCGAGGCTTGCATCCGGGTCCCGTCAGCCTCTTGCATTGGTCCGGTAGTGGCAAGCCATGGGATAGGCTTGATTCCAGACGGCCATGCCCACTCGACGCGTTATGGGCACCTTACGACTTGTACCGACACTCACATTGAAACCATAGCCAGGGATTGTCGCCGGTAAATTCCTACCAGGACTGTTAATTTTTTTTTTTTGTTATCTTCTATTTTTGCCATTTATTCTTTTGCACCTTATTTACAGTGATTTTTTTCTGTACTTTTTATTTTATTAGCTCATTTCCCAGTCCATTTGTATTCTATTGTTTCTGGCTACCTGCTTCCTGATAATAAAATAAAAAGGACAGAAAAGAAAATGAAAGAGGAGATATTGAATTTGTTACATATTTATGCATAATTAACTATTTTTTCGGACTGTTTCATGGACACTGGAGTTGTGGCTTACTGTAGTTTTAGGGTTTAAGCATAAATTTCATCCTTCCCTCTATTTTAATTCCTTAAAATTTGGTCCCTGTATTGGTGAACATGTGAACTTTAGATCAGCGATATTACCTCTTTTGATTAATATGTTCAGTTTTTGGTGTAAAGTAGTGCAAGGAGTAGAATATAGAGGAACTAAATATGCAGTTTCTTTTTTTTTTTTTTTTGTGAAGGAGATGGATAGGGTTCATAATTAGTGCTTGTTTCAGAGTTAACAGTTTGGGTTTCTCTAGGTCCAAACAGAAGCGAAACAAAAATGTCTATTGCTTTCTGTGGAGGAGGCAATCCACGTGGTAATAATAGTGGCATCGATGTGGAAAAGTACAAAAATTAGAAAAAGGACCAAATTGTACATAAATTAATATTTAAGATGAATGGCATCCTGGCTGTTGTCGGCCTACTTGTTGGGTTTCTTCTTCTTCTTCCTAATAATCATCTCTAACATGGACTTTGATCTGTCATTTATAGTTCCCTAAAATACCCTTGTCCTTAGGTACAATGGAAAGGATCAAAGAATCAAGGTGGTGTTAAGACACTGGTAGGCCATTCTGGTTAAAATATGTGGTGAACTGTTTTAGGTAGGGCTCTTTAAAAAGAAAGGGAGGGGGGGTCATTGCAGTGTATCACTCTTGCTATGTTGGCTTTATAAAAGAGGATAAAGAACCAAACTGAGAAATGAAATCAGCAGATTTTTTACATTGTTTGTAGGTGGGACTGGTGGAATGCATTGGAGGTGGGGGGGGTAATTAAGGCCATGTGATTGTTCTAAATTGCTACTTGGTTTGATTGGTACCCAAATGCCAAAAGTGACCGAATAGAGAGGGGGGAGGGATGTGTGTTTTGCGGTGACATCTCCACAACTAATTTTAGGCATTGGAAGTATCTTTCATGGGGGTGTAAAATTTCTTTTTGGTGGCATCGGTGCAATACTTGTTTAGCTCAGCGACTTCCCACACACTGTTTCTTTGTGTAGCTAAAGTGGTAAATTTTTTTTTGTTTATTTTTCTTTTTTAATATTCCAAATAAAGTAATAAATGTACATGCGTTATTTATACATACAAACATACTTGGTTGTTTAAATTATTTGTAATGATTAATAATGGGGGGTGGGTTTTGTAAATGAAAGCTTGAGATAGTGAAGGCATCGAGCGAAAAACGGTGGCAGAGAAAGAGGGGACCCAGATGCGATGGTAGCGTGGGAAATGTCCAAAGTAGGAATGGGGGATGGATTCCTTTAGCGCTGCCACCACATGTGGCCAGTTGTTTTGGGTTATTTGTAGAATGAAGGCTTCATCATACAGTTAGTCAGCAGTGTATGATTTGCTCCTTTTGGGTTGATCATGTTGATTTCCATCTTAATTTTGTGTCTGTCTGTCTGTCTGTCTGTCTGTCTATCTGGCTATGTGACATCAACCTCCATGCCATGCCGCCGCTTTCCTTCCTATCTGGTCTCAACAACCCAAAACAAATTTAGTCATTTTTTTGTGCACTATCTAGGATTTAAACTTTGTATTTTTTTTAAGTTAAATCAAATTTAATCTTAATCCAAATGTTAGTAGTGATTAGTCCAATATATTTATATATATTTGAAATTGGTATAAAACTTGACCTGGACAGAGCAACAACTGCTGCAGGGTGTAGACGGCTTTTGGTGGTGAAATCATAAAAAAAAGAAGGATGTGACTGTGAAAGGTTTGGATCTCAATTATTCTAATCAGTTGTTTATAAATCATTGGTGGGGAGTAGAAGTAGAAAACCCTGGACGATAGGATCAAGCTAACAATTTCTATACGCATCGATTAAATTAATGTTTATAGGTAGAAAAGCTAATGCAGTATCTGATTTGATGCGTGTTTAAAAAACGTGAATTGGGACCGACTTTACCTTTTCTGCCATTGTTCTTGGGAGTAGGTTATTCATGTGGATGGAGCTGGTGGGGGCAATTGGGAGTTTGCCCATTTCTTTCTTATGTAACAACCGCATTAAGAATTGGAATCCATTTTACCAGAAATCATAACTTGGTTTCGTTTCGGAATCCAACAGCCCAAACCCAAGGTGAAAATGTCCTTGTTTGGGTCCATAACACCGCGAAAGAACAAACCGAGCCCCAAGAACGGGGTCTCACTCACTTGCTACACTTTTGATGGCAATTTCAACCACGTATTCCCCAGAGATGACTTCTAATAGCGGCACCGACAAAACACATCGTTTTTCTATTTTGGTTTTAGCTTTTAGAAGCATGGGTTCGCCTGCATCTGCGTGTCAGTAGTAGTAGTAGGTTCAAAATGTTCCTTTTTCTCCCTAAAGCAACCATTGTTTAGCTTATCTAGCTGTTACAATGTCGTGTTCTTTCTCAAAACTTAATTCCTTTGGACTTATTATAAAGAATCTAGACATTGATCAACATTTTCGTGTAATAAATATAGACGGCAGAGGTAATTATTATGATTTACTAATTAAGTGAGCTCATTCCTTGCCATGTTACAACAGAGATGATCTGACTACTTTGGTTTACCCAGCAGGCTGTCTGAAAACTATGTTGAACTATTAATTTTGAAAAGCAGGGTGTAGTTATGGTTTTAGAATGAACAAATCTCGAACCAAATTACATTCAATGTAAACCGACATATTGGATGGTCCCAAACCCAAACCCAAACATGCGTTTTTGCCAACTATAATGCTTCATTACGTTGGATGCATTATTGGTGTTCCGCAAAACTCTACTACATTCTCCTCACCCAAGGATTTCAAACTGGATACAGTACGGTCGCGAAAGCAACTGAATGGACTCTCATCTCTCTGCTGATGTTTCTCAAACTTAATTTCTCAAATCATTCACTTATTCAACATCTAAATCATGCTCATCTAAAATTTAAAAAATCTTAGACAAAAATATCCGACTCAAAATAGACCCATTTAAAATTAGCTGAATTTCAGCTCCAATTCCAATATATTTTCAACTTAATTTGTTGTACCATATGAAAATCAAATATACTAAATTTTAAAAGATAATGTTCAATTTTTTATATTTAAAAATTTAATGAAATAAACAATATAAATAATTATATTCTGAAAAAATAAGATAAAGGTGGGTCATATTTTGGATGAGCTTAGAAAAATTTGAGGTTTATATTTTAAACGTGGCTTATGTATGATATTAATACCATGTATAAAACTTACCCAAACTATAAACCCCTTTACTCAATAATAACAATAACAACAAATTAGAAATTTGGATATCTTATATGTGTCAGTGAGAATTATGACTCAATTATTTAATTTGTTCTATTTTGGTCCTTTAACTATTAATTTTTTTTCATTTAGTCACATAACTTTTTAAAATTAAATATTTTAATCACTTTCTATTTAGCTAACTGGCGAATGTCTAACATGAGTTTTGTTTCATTGGCCTTATAACAAATTTAATGCTCAAATGTTTACACATTCTATTAATTTGATTCTAAATCTAAAAAGTTTAACAAATTTAGCCCTCAATATTTATAAAATTTGTCATTTTAGTTTTAATTTTTTATAATTTAAATTTATTTTTTTAACATCAACCAAACATGTGAAAAACCCATAAAATAAAGCGGTTTTTAATTTGATCTCTTTTGATTTAGTCTCCTTTTTCTTGTTTGCTACATTTTTCATCTCAAATGCCTAATTGAAACCCATAAATAAGCTTAAGTTTAACAAATTACAAATCTAGAAAAATGTCTGGGTTCACAACACAAACTTCGATAACCATATTTTTTATAATTTTTATAATTAGGACTAAAATAAAAAATTTTGTAAATATTGAAGGCTAAATTTGTTATTTTTTTAGATTTAAAATCAAATTGATAGAATGTGTAAACATTGAAAAGCTAAATTTGTTATTAGGCCAATAAAACAAAATTGGCGATAGACTTCTATTAGGAAATTAATGGAAGAGTAACTAAAATATTTAATTTTGAAAAGGTGAGTGGCTAAAATAAAAAAATAATAATTGAGTGACCAAAATAGAACGATCTAAATTCTATCCATATAATATGGTGGAAAAATATTTGATACACTCTCAATGCATAAATCTCATGCACCATAAGTGAATAATAACATGACACATCATTAAATAAAATAAAAATAGTAGAGGACTTACAAATAAATATTAATAAATTTATTTAAATATAATTAAATAATCATAATAATTATAAAAAATGCTAAAACCCTAAATTCAAAATTCTAGACCTTAAACCCAAAACTCTAAATTCAAAAATTATCAATATTTATTTATAACTATTATGATTATATAATTATGTTTAAATAAATTTATTTGTATTTATATATAAATTTGCTACTATTTTTTATTATTTTAAATGTTATTATTCATCAATGATACATCAACACAATCAAACCATGTTAATGAATTATATAAATATTTAGGGTAATTTACAAAAATAGTCACTTTTGTTTGTCTCAGGTTACATTTTAGTCACTTATGTTTAAAATGTTACGTTTTAGTCACTTATGTTATTATTTTGTTACGAAGTGATTACTCTACTGTTAAGTTCCGTTATCTCTCTAACGGTAATCCTAGGTGGCAGTCCAACTAGATTTTAGGTGCCAACTTAGATTTCTAAATGGGATGAAAATAAATTTTTAATTAAAAAAATTTAATTAATTAAAATTTTCAAACCTAAACCTTAACTAAAAAAACTGTTCATCTCCTCTTTTTAATTTTTCTTCTGTCTCTTATTTTTTTAATAGGTTTTTTTTTCATTTGACTGGAAAAACTATTATTAAGATCAAAATAGTTGAAATCAGCAATAAGAAAGAATAATCTGGAATACCCACAAAGAGATTGTGAACATACAAGTTGATTCAGATCAGAAAAAATTTGATTGGGAAACCAATTATTCAAGAACTGTGAAAGAACTAGAAAATATAATAATTAGGAACAAGAACAGTGAAAGTAACAGCCCTTTTCTGAAAATTTTAAAATTAGCTTGAATGAAACATGTTTCTGGTTGCATTTTATGGGATGTCTATTGACACAAAATAAAATACATGTTTACAAACAATTTCAAAAAGTAGAAGAAAATATCAAAAATTTTAATTTAGGATTTTCATTAAACAAAAAAAATCTAATCTTTTGTTTTTCAGTACTGAATAAAAGAGATAGAAGAATATAAAGAAGACATACTTGAACCTTCATTGAATCCATCTTTATGAAGCAATCAATTGGATTTCAACTATTTTGATCTTAATAATAGTTTTTCCAATCAAATGAGAAAAAAAAATCCATTGAAAAAAGAAGAGATGGAAGAAAAATTAAAAAGAGGATATGAACAGTTTTTTTAGTTAAGGTTTAAGTTTAAAAATTTTAATTAATTAAAATTTTTAATTAAAAATCTATTTTTATCCCATTTAGAAATCCAAGTTGGCACTTAAAATCTAGTTGGACTGCCACGTAGAATTAACGTTAGAGAGATAACGTAACTTAACAGTAGAGTGATCACTTCGTAACAAAATAATAACATAAGTGATTAAAATGTAACATGAAGCAAACAAAAATGACTATTTTTATAGATTATCCAAATATTTACATAATTTTACTAATTCTAACCATATTCACTTTCATACATAACACTTTTTATATACTCCTAGTTGAAATCAATAATTGTATGAATGCACTAAAAGCTGGATCAGGCATCAAAATCATAAAAACCACTCATCAATTCCACTATTATTAAATGAACATAAGAGCTTTCAAATTTTGATAAAAATTTGTTAACCTACAACTCTTTAGAAAAGAGCTTATTTGGTTTTTGATTAATGAAAGCTAGTAGCATCTTCTAAAGTTAAAAAGGAAAAATCAAATGTTAAGAAAACTGGGAATCTAATCTGTCTGCCTGAAACAAGAGAGAACTGCAGAGATCATAAAGGACCAACATTTATCGTAGGAAGAACGAAATCCTTTTCATGGGTGCCTCCTCAGAGGTTAGATACTCAATGTCTCTAACCTGTTGTTTCATAAAAACAATATAACAATAATCAGTATATTAACTATTTGTTTGTGTTCTTCATAATCATAAAAAAATTAAGTTACAATGTACTGAAACGTAAGAATCTGACCTTGGAAATCCTCCATGAAAGAAGTCCTCTGGATCATATTGTCTAACCAAAAACGATGGCTCATAAATCAATTGATCGACAGATGAATCATCCACAGATGAAATCGGGTTTGACAGCTCAGAAACATTAACCCCTACGTTTCTGTACAAATGTTCTACATTTGAGGTGGGAACATCATTTTGGAATAACAAGTTTGGTTGAGAGAGATCATTGGTAGACAACTCAGTTGGGAAACATTGAGTTGAATCTGGAACGACTGAGTCATTGATGGTACATGGTTGTGGGGTGATCATGAGATTTTGCATCGGAAGTTGATTGCAGGAACTGCCTATGGCTGTGGGTTGTTGAAATTGGAGGTTGAACTGGTTAAATGAAGAAGCTTGGCCAATGGAGGGATTTAGATTTACATCTCTGTTATCAGCCAAGGGTTGACCACCTCCCTTTCGAAGATGCAAACGATATTTCTGCAAATTGTAGGTAACTTCATTAATGATGATATGATTCTTGAATACTGTATATATATAGGATATGTTTACCTGAAGATGACTGGCAATATTTGCTCTTGAAAGACCAGTAACATTCATAGCTTGCATACGCTCCAAAATTTTCTTAGGAACAGCCTCTGGAAGACAAGTGATAAGCATATTAATTTCCATTAATGAATGGTAAAGATAGGGCAATAGAGAATTGTTCATACGTTGACGTAGTTGATTTACGGCAATAACAAATATGTCATGGAGCTCTTGTGTCCAAATCACCCTTGGCTTCTTTGCAGTGGTGACTTCCTCGGATAATTCCCCCTCGTCATCTTCATCTTCATTTTCTCTTGCTCGCTTCAAGGTTCTTCTCTCTCTGGCAGGCATTTGATCAACAGCATTCTTAGCTTGTTTTAATAGCAATGTCCTGCCGGTAGCATGAATGTTCCCACGCAGCTGCTGAAAATCTTCCAAGGCACGTTGTCTCTTGCGAACAACATGCTGCCAAATGAGTCGAACCGCTTCCATTTGAACTGGTTTCACCAAATAATCACAAGCTCCATGGATTATACCTTTCATAATAACTCCTTTTCCATCATCCGAAGACATCACTGTGCAACATAAACATGAATTAATATAGGTTGATGATAAGAAGGAAACTATTAACATGTTTATTTATTTTACTTACTAACAACGGGCAAGTCCATCTCTAATCCAATGATCTCAAGAAGCTTCAGTCCATCCAGTTCAGGCATATGTAAATCACATAGCACAATATCAAATCTGTTCTTGTCTTCTCGAAGCAAAGCAAGGGCGTGTCTTGCCAGCTGACATGTGGTAACTGAATTCACCCATTAAAATTAGAAACATATCTTGACAGCAATCAAATTTCAACCTAACATTTTTGAATTCAGAAACCAAAACTATGAAATAAGAAACCCTAAACAAAAAAGCATTATTGAAGTCACAATGAACAAGATACATGCTTAAAAATACCTTCATAAGAAAGCTTTCGAAGCATTGTTTCCAAAACAAGGAGACAAGTCCTGTTATCATCAACAACAAGAACCTTCAAACCAGCCGGAAAGTCACCGTCAAAGCCACCATCCATTGCATTAAAGAAGCAGACAGTGTAGGTAGTAGCATTAACTTTTATTCCCACAACATACATCATTTGAAAAGGGTATATAAATAGTCTCCATTTGATATGAGGTAGTTGGTTTTTTGTTTACTGATTCCTAGAAGTGAGATGATAAAGATGATTAGCGAGTGACTAGGGGTTTTTTCTGCGGAAAGTTGTTGGATATTGTTTGATTTTTTCTAGAACTAGCGATGAGTAAAATAAGAGGAGCGACTGTCTAGGGTTTGTTTGATTTGGTTCGTTAAAGAAGGCGGGGTAGATGGAATCTAGAGTGTAGAGGTGTTATCGGCCAACGCCGACGATTGGTTTTTCCTAATACCATGGCCTGCCCTTCACTATTTCATTTATTAATATTTTTTTCTTAAATTATTTATAACTTTTCATCAATTTAATCACAATGGTTGGTTTTAAAAATGATTTTAGGATTTTGGGTTGGAGATGCCTGAGGGATGTCTTACCATTCATCCAATAACATGCAAGTCACGACATCTGTATTATACGTGTAATATATCAGCTGTGAAGTTTGGATAACGTCGCCAATTATATAACCCCTATCCTATACATTACAAATTTTTATCACTGTCTCATCCATTTTAATCTCAACCTTTCTTTGGTTTGAAATCAATCTCCTTTCGGAAGGGTAATTTCTAATGGAGCAAAATGTAATTTTTTAGTAATTAGAAAATTAAAAGTTTATAATATCCTTTTAAATTAGCTCCCACATAAAATGTGGGGTTTTATAAACATCTGGATACCTATATGACACCTATAGTAGTATGTTTGGCTATAAAATCCACAACTGTGTTATGAGTTCTAGGAATATAACGGATACGGATACTCTAATTCCTTTGTTTCAACTTTTGGATAGCTCATAGTTCTATAAAATGACTATCAATAGCTTATTTAGCCAAAATTATTTCCACCAAAAGAACATTATCACATTCAAGTTCAACCTGACAATATCTATTATCCCATTGTCAAAACCATTTTGGAAATCGACTGTTTATTTAAAAAAAATGAAAATGGAGTCGCCACCAATCCTTTTTATTAGGTGCAATCAGGTCACCTCAAATTTTAACCATCTTTATAAAAAATTAGATTTTCCTAAAACGATAATTTTTAGTCTACGAAATCCAAGAATGTAGGTTCGGGAGTTGGTTATATATGAGGAAGGATTAGCACCCTCATAACGCCCAAAATTGGTACCTAATTGGTTACTCAATATTTTAATGTCGAAAATTGAAAATTCTAAGCAAATTTAAAATACAATCCCTTTTGGCATGATAAAATATCGCTCAACTAAATTAATTTTCATAAAAAGACCTTATTTCAAGTTAATCGAGAAGAGAAGATCGTGCCTCGTAAGTTAGGACACGGTGCCTCAAATCCTCGAAAAAAAGAATAATCGTCGTTTAATCATTACTCAAATCTCGTTTTTATTTTAAATAGGATATTCGGTTATTTTAGTTCTAAGAAGATGTCGTACCCCGTAAGTTAAGAGCACGACTCTTCGAATCTCAAAAATAACGAATATTGCCTCAGTTTAAATATTTCCTGTACGTTAGGTGGAACAAATATAACCCTTTTTTAAAATGATATATATTTTTACACGTTTAGGCTTAGTAACCGGATGGGTATATTTGAACACGAAACATGACATGGTGATTTAGCAAGAGTGAAATAAAATAATAGTGGAAAAAAATGAAATGATAATGTTAATTAAAACAATAAATAAACGAATAAATAAATAAATTAATAGATAAAGAAGAAAAAGAAGATAAAAACCAAAGAAATGCTATACTAATGAATAATATCGATGCATCTATAATGATAATGAAAACAACAATTAAGTAATAATCATGTTGTGATTACTATCATAGTACTAATATGAATAAATAAAATAATAATGATAATAACAAGGATAAAATAAAATAAATTGTATAAATAAATGATATAATAGATTGATAAAATAAAAATAAATACAAATTTTAAATGCTAAAT
This sequence comes from Gossypium hirsutum, assembly GCF_007990345.1. Lineage (NCBI taxonomy): Eukaryota > Viridiplantae > Streptophyta > Magnoliopsida > Malvales > Malvaceae > Gossypium > Gossypium hirsutum. Next base: position 26,679,282 of record NC_053430.1, on the reverse strand, counting down.
AAATGATGTAGTAAATAAAGAAGCAAAGCTAACTGAAATATGGATTAAATTGAGATTCAAGCAAAGTTTAAAGCATAAATCGCAAAATAAATAAGGAAAGGAGTAACAAATATACAAATTAAAGGAAAAATAATATAAATTTTAAATATAATAAAGGATAAAGAAATAATAAATAAATGAATAAATAAATATAAAAAGTTAATGAAAGATTGAAATTAAACAAATAAAGGACTAAATCATAATTTAAACAAAATTAAAAGTACAAACCAGAATAAAGGACTAAAATAAAATGCGCTAAAAATGATAAGGGCCAAATGGGTAATTATTTCAAGCCTCGGGACATGTGTCATCCCCTAAACAAGTCCACAGTGGTCCAAGGACTAAATGGCACAAAAAAAGGGGCTAGAATAAAAAAAATAAACAATAGGACGAAATTGAAAAGTAGAAAAAAAGCGAAAATGCCAAAGCAGCAATGAGACCCCCTTAAAAAAACAAGAGGATCCTGCTAGGTAATCGGGTCGGCTTCAAAACGATGTTGTTTTGGCGTCTAAAATCAAGCCCAAAACGACGTTGTTTTATAGGGATATATAAGTAAAAATATTAAGAAAAAAAATCATTTTCATCTGTTTAAAAAAAAAAGAACACTTTCAACCCTTTTTTTTTTACTCTCGGCCTTTCCCCAATCCGGCCTTAGCGCCGGAGAGTCTCTGCCGCAGCCACTGCGACCTCCGTCTTTGGTGGCCGGAAAATTTCAAAGTCTCTCTTTTTGATCCCTTTTTTTAGAATCCTGTTTTAGGGTTAAAATTATAAAAAACAAACTAGAGAAATTGAGTCGACAGTCAAGAAACCTTTCGGTTTCTCTCCCCTCCGACAAGGCCTTCCACAGAGCCTTAGGGGGACTTCGAGGCTTCTCGAGCCTGACATGGGTGTCATCGAGGGTTAAAAAAGGTAAAAAATGCTCCTTTTTATTATCTATTTATTTCGAAAAAAATAAAAAAAAATAGATAAATAAAAAAATCACATTTTGTATTCGATTTTTTTGTATTTCTAATTGCTTTTTTTTCGTAAAAACATTACATTGTGATAATGGCTTTTATAGCCAAATTACATTGTTATTTCTCTATTTTTCTACTGTTCTTGCTGCTGTTTCTTGTGTGTTGTGTTTCTGCTTCTGTCCTTTTTTCATTCTTTTTGCAGGTAGCAGTGGAGTCAACAGTGGGAAGAGAAGGGTGCCCTTGCCATTTTGGTGAAATGGCGGCAAATGCGTCAAACCTCAAGTGATGAAGGGTGACCTCGAGTGGCGTGCTTGCAAGGGAAGAGTGGCGCCAAAAACCCTAGGGTTTCTGGCTTTTTGTAAAACAGTTTAGATCATTGGGCCACTGGGCCTTTAGGTTTTTATTTATGTGTTTGGGCTTGTAATTTATTTTTATTTGTTTGTAAATTGAGCCCAGGAGAAATTGAGCTATTGCACCCATAACAAATGTGGCCCTTCTAACATTGACATCACTTCAATCCTGAATATTTCGCCCTTCCCTAATACCATCAAATAGCCACATAATCAATTTCTATCAGCATCTCTAATGACTCCCCCAATTGCAGCCGAGTAAGAATTAAGCGAAAATGTAATTTGACTCTTAATGCGGGGCCTTTCATAATACTTTTACCAACTATTATTTATTTTTAAGTAAATGCTCAAATTAGGCCCAACTTTTTGAAAGTTGTTCACATAAGGGTCAAACCTTTCAAAAAGTTCATATAGGCTAAACATTTATAAAAGTACTTACATGAAAGCCAAAACTTTCAAAGTGCTCAAATACGAGCCAAAACTTTTTGAAAGTGTTCTAATAAGAGCCAAATCTTTTTAAAAGTGTTCAAATAAGAGCTTCTCAAATATCGTATATCAGGTCTAAAATTATGTTTTTATTATTTTCTTTTATTTTTAAACAATATTTGATTCAACTGTAGTGTATTTTATTCTAAATACGTTAGAATTAATCTAATTTTTGTTCAAACTAGAATAAAGTGCATGAAAAGTTGGATCCTAATTTCCACATTTAGCCTTTATTTTTATAAATAGTTTTTTATTTAAGTTTAATTATAACATATTTTAATATAATAACTATTTTTTAAATAATTAAAATTGTAAAATAAATTGCCAAGGCTATTGGATTTAAATAAGAGAAATACCTTGTCCATGAATATGCCTGATAAGTAATAATGATATAAAATAGCTTACATGATAACTTTTCTAATAAGTAATAATGATATAAAAATAGTTTATATGATATATTTTAGAAGGTATAATGTCAAAGTTAGCCTTTAATATTTATATCTTTTGTCAATTTGGTCTTTTTTTTTGTTGAATTAAATCTGGCTCTCAACCGTTTAAAAAGAGTCAAATTTAATCATCTACCTTTTGAAAAAAAGACGAAATGATGTGTTTTTAATGGAAATACCAAGTAAAATATTTAATTTTTAATGTGGCAGCCTACATGACAATCCATGTATACTTTATGCTACTTTTTTGAATTCTTATACTTTTTATAATTTTTTTTGAATTTTTATATTATTTTCTATTTTTATAATTTTTAAATTATTTTGTTGATGTGGCATATAAAACAAATAATCTCATGTTAGCTTGAAGTGCATGCAGACTGCCATGCAAGTTGTCACGCCAACAATGTTAAAAAAAATAATATTTTAGTCAGCATTTTCATTAAAGAAAAGCAATTTGACTTTTTTTTAAAGGTTAACGACTAAAATTAGCTTATAAAAAGAATAATGGCCAAATTGACAAAAAAATATAAACATTAAGGACTAAATCTATCATTATGCCATTTTATAATTAGATACCTACAACCAAAAAAAACTAGATGTGTGTGTGTGTTCTTTTTTCTTTTCTTTCTTTTTATTATTATTTATAATTAGGGATGGAGAATGGAGCTAATTTGGGATCAAATTCAAGCTCTCATGCTTATAACATAACGCTCTTGCCATTAGGCCAAGAGGTTGTTGGCAACTAGATATATGTTAGTTATGAACTATTTTAATATGAATTCAATTAATTATGATGATATTCAACTTTGATTATCATCTGGGTATTTTTATTAAATTGATTTAAATAACAATATCTATTTGATATTAAAATTTGTTAATACAAGTATTTAACAAGGAAAGAGATAGGAGGCGAGGGTGGTGATGAAAAAAAGGTTCACCTTAATAGGCAGAGAGTCAAAGTAAGAGTAGTAATGAGAAGAGAGCTAAAGGTAGGAAAGGAAGATTGTATACTAGGTAGAATGCTTGAGGTTGCTAAAAGGGAGAGATGATCCTTTTATCATCATGTTTTGGGGTATATATAAGGGAGGACCCCCTTGTTTGGTAGTTCCATGTCACCGACAACTTCAGGATATGGTGAACGTGTAGTCGGCCAAGTGGTAAGGCTATTACACATTGGATGTTGTCAAGTGTAGTACTGCTTTGACACTCCCTTTGTTGGGTAGTGTGAGGTTGTTAGTTTGAGTGGTCCTTTTTTAAGGAATAAGTCTGTACCTGAAAAGCGAGTGGCTTGATGAAGAGTCCACTATTTAACAGGCGGCTTAGTGGAGGATGAAACGTGCAAGTGGCTGGCCACCTAATGACCTGGCTAGTGTAAGGCAAAAGGTTGTCTATGGGTGCTTCCAGGTTGCTTCTTGTGATGTCACATGCCCAAGTTGCGGTAGGGGTATAATAAAATTCTTCAAATATCTTTTTTTTTTGTAATAAGAGATTAGGTAAACTATTTAGTTATCACCCAACTTTTCATAATTTTTTTATTTTAATCATTTGTTAATTTGGGGTTGTCACAACCATTTTTAGTTGAAATTAATTTGGGGTTGTCGCAACCATTTTTAGTTGAAATTCTAAAAATCAGCTTGAAGATATTTCGAAACATGGAAATTTTCCATTTATAAGAACACAAGGGTTTTAAATTAAAATAAGAGTCGCCACCATTTTTTTTAAATAGATGTGATCAATCACCTACAAAATTACATTTTATAAAGAAATTTTAAGACCCTTTTAAAAAATGACAATTTTAAGGTCCACATGAAATCGAGAGAAATATTAGCTTTAGGAATTTGGTTACAAATAGAACCCCTTCAATACTCAAAATTGATACTTTGTTAATTACATGTTATCCAAAATTTCAAAATTTTAAAATATGAAATCTAATATTTATTTGTGATTAATCGAAGTATTCACATATAATAAAATAATTTTACTTTCCGAGTGAATTAAAATCTCGAAAAAAAATGATTTACCATTTTTTTTATCGCGCGTCCTTGAAAATACTGAAAATTTATCTTTTATTAATAAAAACTCATGAATTTACTCGACATGAAAAAGAGTATCCCGTCATTAGTAAACATCAATAAACTCCCCCCTGAAACAGAGAAGGATTCATTGTCCAATAGAGAGGAGCTTTTTTTCTTTCTCTGTTTTTTTTCAATTTATCTAAACGGGTTGTGGATGGTGAGGTTGAAGTGGCCGAATGGTTGTTGGAGGTTTGAGGGAGAGGTTTAAGTTTGGTTTAGGGGTTAGTTGGGAGTTGATAGTGGTGAAGATAGTGATTGAGGTGGGAGCCTTGGTTGTTTAGGGATGAAGTTGGGTTAGTGAGGTGCCAAGGAAGGTTCGGCGCTGGCTAAGATATGCGGTGGTGATGGAGGTAATGGGTTAAGGGTGCTGTCGGATGGTTTTGAATCTTGAGGGAAGCTGAAAAAGCATGCTTTTCTTGCACTGAATTCATAAAAATACAGTTAGCCTCCTTTTGATCAATTTTTGGGTGCTGCTATATAGGAGCTTGGAGAGGAGGAGCACGAGCTCCTCATAGAGCTGCGGTGGCATGGCTGTGATGGCCTTGTGCAGAATGGTGCCGAGGAATGCACTGCTCTAGGCGGTTGTTACCAGTGTCCTTGTGCAGGTACAGAGGCAGATTTAGGCTCTTACATTTTTTTAAAAATTTTAATTTAGTAAATATAAAGTTGCACTTTGGCTTCCCTAAAATTATAAAATTTTGATTTAATCCTTTAAAAATTATAAAGATATAGACTATAAAAAATTAAAATTTCATTCAACCCCTAAAAATTTGTTCTGGCTTCGCCTTTGTGCAGTAGCTGGCCATTTGGAGGACAGCACCTTGAACAGTTGTGTGATATTTGGGATGTAATTGTGTAAACCCTGAGAAATGTGGAGGCTGTTATTGTAAATTTTCAACTTTTTATTTTTTAATATTTGTTAAAAACTTTATAAATGCAAAAGCAAAAACAAAAATGAAAGTGAAATGAAATAAAATAACTGAGTGGGCTTAAAACTTATCTAATAAAAAGAAAAATGGTCTAAATGTCCAATTAACTCAAAATTATGCCAACTATGACATTAAATTTTTTCACCAAACATTAATCCCAAGCATTTAACAAGTTAGTGAATTTTGGAATCTTAAATACCATAATTAAAATTGAGTTAAATTGGATTCATTATCAAATGTTGATTTGGGTTCCAACCAAATTTGGTGGGCACTGATTTTATATGTATATTCATTTTAATACACAATTTTCATGAAAATTCATTATCATCACTCATTTCCTCTTTTAAAATTAATTTTATTTTTTTTCAAAACAACTTGAAAGGTTTTTCTATCAAAATTCAGATTATTTCTAATTAAAACGTATGTTTTTCATTTTATTGAGAAAAATTAAAATTAATTTTTAAAAAATTTAAAATATAAAATGGTTTTAAAAAGTAATGTTTTTTCATTAAAAATTTAAAATTAAAAAAATGATTAAAATTAAAATTTTCTATAAAGTTAACAATTAAAATGAGTGCGCAATATCATTTGTTAGCTCGATTGATCAAATTGAAATCGCCAATAAGGAGTGAATTGACTTTTAAAAATTTGTGGAAGCTAAAAAGAAAAGAGAAAAAAATGAACACAATGATTTAAAGTGGTTTGACCCCAATATCTACTCTACTACCTTAACTTTCCACTACTAAAGATTCTCCTAAATTCACTAATTTGACTAACTTTTGAGGACAATTTTAACTTTACAACTCACCTAAAGTTTCTACCCAAACTGATGCGATCGTTAAGAATCCCAAAAATATCATATTTCCTACAAAATAATGAAAAAGAATAGTAAGGGGGAAGTAAGGTCGAATCCTCAAGGACCGGATTGCATGAATGCTTGTTTCTCGAAATCATAGGCAGAATCGTGCCCAAAAAAACTGCCTTCCTAGAAAAAAATAAAAAGAACAGAATTAAAAGTTTTGATCTGGAAAAAAAAGACTTGAAAGTTGAATTGAAATTGTGAAAATAAATTGCGTAAATTAAAATAGAAAATAAAAATAAACAGAGTTTAGGAAAAGAGACAGTTTCTTATGTGGTGAGATTCCAGGCTCCGGTTGTCTCGATTGGCCTTGGGTCAAATCCTTGGCTTTTAAGTGATCTTTCTCAAGCAGAGTAAGGTAGTTATAGTGGAAAATGACGCCTACGACCACCAGCTCCAAGAATTTAGACTTAAGATTTGATGGAACCTGACTCTAGCCAATAATCGCTTTTGTGGGACTATCTCCTGCTAGATCATCACTTCCCAACGGCGAATACCACGCCATTTTGTCTCTTGGACTCGTCAACCTCTTACGCAGAAAGCCAACGAACCAACTGTGCAACCTTTCCAAAACGTACAAAGCGGTCGTTCCTTACACAAGTTGAAAAGATCACCTATTAAGGGACATGGACGGAAGCATCAACCTCGAAATGCGGAGAATCGATGAATACCCTGTTGAGAAGGCTAGGCGCAGATTCTAAGCCTCATGAACCTTTTTGGGGAATTTTGACAACCTTCGGCTAGATTAGATTTAGTGGTTTATGATTTTTGGAGAAAAACAGAAAAATAATGGAAAAGAAATTTTTATTGAAAAAATATGGGAAGAACAAAAATGCTAGATTTATAGGGAAGAAAGTGTTTAGAGCAAAAGATGGACAAAATTTGTGTCACTTCATCCCCTATTTATAGTACTAAGAAACCTAACATATTCCTAATTAAATTCTAAAAGATAAATGCAAATAAATAAAGATAATTAAAGATAATTAAAAATAAATTCTAAATTTAAATCTAAATAATTATCCTTAATAATTATCCTAATATAAACTTTAAATAGAGACTTGTGCTATAAAATCTCTTCTTTTCCACTTTTGCCCTTATGTTTTCCATACTTGCATTTTTGGCACCACATTTCCCCATGTTGCATGTTGGCCCACTTTATCTCCAAATTCATGCTTTTCGTCTTTAAATTTACTTTTGCCTTCAATTTAGTCCCTAAAAGATAAAAGACCATAAAATAACCCAAATTAGTAGGATCATACTCAAAATAAACATGCAATTAGCACATAAAATATGTCGTTCTAGAGTATTATCAAATTTCCCCTACTTAGCCCATGCTTGCCCTCAAGTATGGTTTGTGCCCACGGTGAAAATTAGATCCTGCCATGAAAGAAATACTACTCCAAATTTTTATAAAAATTAGTCAAAATGCATATGAAAAATAAAGAGAACCCTTAGAGTAAAATTGAAAAAGTATTCCAATTAACACAAAAATTAAGATCGACATGGATTATTTCATGAAAATTAGGTAATTTACCAAATCTATCAAGACACCCTATTCGTTTCTACCTTTAGTCCCCACACTTTATTAATATGTCTCTTTTTTTTTCTTTTTCTCTTTGTTTTAATTTAATTTAATTTTATTTATTTTTATGTAGGAATATATTAAAGCTTTTGACGCGAAGAGAAATGACAGCCAAACACCCCACCCCGGTTACTCAGCCCAACATACCCTTAATTTTTATGTTTCTTAAGAACATATTGAACCTTTTGACACGAAGAAAGATGACAGCCAAGCACCTCACCCCGGTTACTCAGCCCAACATATTCTTAAAAATTAATTCCTGTTAGTGGAGTTTTATCTAACATGTCACACAACCTTTTGAAGCAAAATAGGATGAAAACTCAAGCACCCTACCCCGGTTACTCAACTAGTCACGTCTTAAGCTGTACTCAAAACCACGGAAACATTTATTATTTTTAAACGAAATTTTAATTCTAGAGGACTTAGGAAAAACAATCAAGTGTCAAAAATAAGTTTCAGTAGCCACCTTAATAGTCATGAACATATTTTAAGCATGCAATTGTATTAAGTGTTCTCTTGTATTTAGACTTAATCAAATTTACTAAAATCAAAATAAGGTTAACTCTATTAATCATAATTATTTTAACTTAAAAAAATAAAATAGTGGAGATGAAATTTATATAGCAAAACCATAATTAACTCAGTAGATAAGAATCATGCATGGAGGTCAAACAGTGGTCAAGTCATGGTCAAATTCTTGGGCTTAAAAGGAGGCAGAATATTCTTAAAAAATAAATAAATATGTGTAAAAACGAGTATAAGGCAGTAGCAACAGTAACACAATAGTAAAAGCAGCAGATAAAACGACAGAAATAATGAGGAATGCCTCCCCCTACTTAAAACACATTGTCCTCGATGTGAAAAATAATATTAATAAATATGATGAAAAGAAAGAGTTTAGAACACTCCCCATGTCGTCACTATCGTTTATGCAAAGATGCAATGAGGAAAAGGTTTGGCATCGCGTAGAGAGGAAGGAGGCGTTCATCGGCTAAGTTGACGTGTTGGGGCACCGGGAATTGACGCCGGCAACTGTTCACGGTGAAGGATGGTTCAGCGGCTTCTTGGCTTCGGGTTCTCACCATGGTGTTGGAGAAATCGGCGATGGAGGGGGTAGAAAGAAGGTGCGGCGGCTGATAGGGGTTTGTGTGAAAAATGGGATAAATTGTTAGGGTTTGGGGGTGTATAGGAGGGATGTTTGGCTGCAGGTTTTGGGTAGTCATGCGCAGGGATGCGCTATTCTTGGTTGGAATAGGGATAGGATAAGGGCTGTTACATACCAATTTTTTATTTTTTTCCCCTTTTTCTTCCTATTTTCGCCTCGGTTTACCTAGATAAAATAAGAGAAATTTATTAATATCCAAAAATAAAATAATAAATAATAAAATAAAGTAAAATAAAATAAAAATACTAATAAAATGAAATAAAATAATAAATAATAAAAATTAAGTAAAGTAAAATAAAATAAAGGTTGGGTTGCCTCCCAATAAGCGCTTGTTTAATGTCGCTAGCTTGACGCCTCAACAAGTATTGGGGTTGTTTCAGCTGAATTCTTTCGTTCGTATGGGTTTGGAAATTCTCCTTTTTTTATCACATCCACTATATTTGGGTTTAATCGTCCTTGTGCCTCTTTCCTTGGTTTCATATTTTCCTCCAAGGGGTTGATCCCTTTTAAGTTGGAATAGTCTTATTATTCTCCAAAAATATGAATTTGAGATGCTCGAGAAGTGGTTTTAATTTCGGATCTGGTGCCTGCACAACAGAAGGTAGAAGTTTAGTATTTATAGGAGCCAATAATTTATTAATAGATTCAAAATCATCAAACATCATTTTAGATTTATCTCTATAAGATGACTGAAAAGTTTTTTCTATTCATAAGTCGACATGGTTTACGTCCAAGACTTCACTTGGGTGACTAATAGTGCCATAAACGTTAAACTTCACGATCTCCCCATCAAAGTCCATCGTAAGGGTTCCGCTTCTTACGTCAATCTTAGTATTTGCAGTACTAAGGAAAGGTCGCTCCAACAAAATGTCTGAAGATCCAAGAGCGTTATCCTCCTCCATTTTTATCACATAGAAATCTGCAGAAAAGATAAGCCCATTAACTTTGACTAATATGTTCTTAAGGACTCCTTCGGGATGTACAATAGATTTGTCTGTCAACTGAATGATAACACCTGTCTTTGTCAAAAAACCCGCGTTAAGTGATACATAAATAGAAAAAGGCATGACATTTATGGAGACCCCTAAATCACACATAGCCTTCTTAATTCCTAAATGGCCTATTTTGCATGGTATTGCAAACATGCCCCTATCTTTACATTTTACTGGCATTTTCCGCTGTAACACTGTAGATACATTCTCACCAACACTTACCTTTTCATTACTTGTTAATTTTCGTTTGTTAGTGCAGAGTTTTTTAAGGAACTTGGCATACCGTTGAATTTGTCTTATGGCATCCAATAGTGGTAAGTTGATCTCAACATTTCTAAATGTTTCAAAGATCTCCTTGTCTTCTTTACCTTTTCGACAATAATTTAATCGTCCTAGGAATGGAGGTTGGACTTTCGGTAACGGAGGTTTCGCTCGGACCTATTTGTCATTTTCGAGATTTTCATGAGCGATTTCTTGGCCAAGATTTCTGCCAGGAATTGGTTCCATACCTTTCCACTTCGCAGTGTTATTGCATTTGCATGTTGTCTTGGATTAGGTTCTGTTTGTGATGGTAGCTTCCCTTGAGAGTTCAATTTCTCAATTGATATGGTCAATTCTCTTATAGATGCCTAGATTTTCTGTTGAAAATCAAGCATATTAACTGCTAATTTATTGACCAAAGTTTCTAGAGAATTACCTGAATTTCGTGGCTATTGTGGAACTCGGTTTTGGTATGGCTGGTTATATCGTGGGTTGGCCCTATAACTTAAGTTAGGGTGATCCCTCCATCCTGGGTTGTAGGTATTACCGTAAGGGTCGTATCGCATTTGTGATGGCCTAGGAAAATTTCTCACAGCATCTAAATGGGCCATAGTATCATCATATAAATTGGGACATGCAACAGTTGTATGTTCAGGGGTAGCACATATTTCGCATAATCGAGTTGGTTTCACTTTTTCTGCAACAAGAAAATTTGCAATATTAATAAATCTATCAACTTTATCTTCTAAGGTGGAATTACTTAGCTGGTAAACCTTTCTAGGGGGTTCAGTATTGGCTCGAAATTGCTGAGAATTTGCAGTCATCATGGAGATCAAGTCTCTTACTTGTTGTAGGGTCATGATGACCAACGCTCCTCTACTAGCGGCATCTACCATATTCATCTCTATGGGTTTTAGGCTTTAATAAAAGTACTGGAGCAACGACTGTTCCGTTATACCATGTTGTGGCCAACTTGCACACAACTTTTTATATCGCTCCCAATAGTCGTACAGAGACTCTGCGTCTTTTGCCTTATTCTCATGATTTCTCTTCTTAACTCAACTGCACGCGATGCTGGAAAAAACCTATTGAGAAATAAATAAGAAAGATCAGTCCAAGTTGTAATAGATCCAAGATGTAAGTAAAATAGTCATTCCCTAGCTGAATCTGCTAGGGAGAAAGGAAAAGCACGCAATTTGATTTGATCCTCAGTTACCTCCTGAGGTTTCATACTAAGGCAAAACATATAGAACTCTTTCAAGTGTTTGTGGGGATTTTCATTTTGTAATCCATGGAAAGTTGGCAGAAGCTGGATTAAGCCTGACTTCAATTCAAAATCAGTATCCATAGTAGGATACGTAATGCACAATGGCGGTTGTTCTATTAGAGCTTCGGCCAGTTACCGAATCGTTTGAGCCATTGGTTGATGTGCTAAATTCGGGTTTTCGTTAACCTTAGCGTCGTTAGGCACTTCTTCTGGGAAATCGACTTTTACTTTTTCGCTTTCAAATGTTTGAGTAGGGTTTTCATTAACCCTAAACTCTACTTCGTCGTTGATTCTGATTTTTTCGCGGTGGATTTCTTTTAGTACCAACCACCGCTGACTGCTTTTTTCTTAGCTTTGTTTTTTTGCGATTAACTTTCGCAGTCTTTTCAATCTCCAAATCAAACGCAAAAGTACCTGGAGCATATCTGGTCATAAGAAACAAAGAACAAGATTAGTACATTGCCAGTCCCCGGCAACGACGCCAAAATTTGATGCGGTCGTTGAGAGCACCAAAAATATCCTATTTTCTACAAAATAATGAAAAAGAATAGTAAAGGGGAAGTAGGGTCGAATCCTCAGGGATCGGATTGCATTGCACAAATGCTTGTTTCTCGAAATCCTAGGCAGAATCGTGTCCAAGAAAACCTGCGTTTTTAAAAAATAAAAAGAATAGAATTAAAAGTTTTGATCTGAAAAAAAAAACAGAATTGAAAGTTGAATTAAAATTGCAAAAATAAATTGCGTAAATTAAAATGGAAAATAAAAATAAACAGAGTTTGGGAAAAAAGAGAGTTTCTTATGTGGTGAGATTCCAACCTTTGGTTGTCTCGATTCGCCTTGGGTCCAATCCTTGGCTTTTAAGTGATCATTCTCAAGCAGAGTAAGCCAGTTATAGTGGAAGAGGATGCCTACGACCACCAACTCCAAGAATTTAGACTTAAGATTTGGCGGAACTTGACTCTAGCCAATAATCGCTTTTGTGGGACTATCTCCTGCTAGATCATCACTTCCCAATGGCAAATACGACACCATTTTGTCTCTTGGACTTGTCAGCCTCTGACGTAGAAAGCCAACGAACAGACTGTGCAACCTTCCCAAAACGTACAAAGCGGCCGTTCCTTGCACAAGTTGGAAAGATCACCTATTAAGGGACATGAACGGAAGTGTCAGCCCCGGAATGTGGAGAAGCGATGAATACCCTGTTGAGAAGGCTAGGCGCAAATTCTAAGCCTCATTAACCTTTTTGGAGAATTTTGAAAACCTTTGGATAGATTAGATTTAATGGTTCATGATTTTTGGGGAAAAACAGAAAAATAATAGAAAGGAAATTTTTATTGAAAGAAAATATGGGAAGAACAAAAAGGCTAGATTTATGGGGGAGAGAGTGTTTACAGCAAAAGATAGACAAAATTTGTGTCACTTCATCCCCTATTTATAGTACTAAGAAACCTAGCCTATTCCTAATTAAATTCTAAAAGATAAATACAAATAAATAAAGATAATTAAAGATAAATAAAAATAAATCCTAAATTTAAATCTAAATAATTATCCTCAATAATTATCCTAATATAATAAAACATTAAATAGAGACTTGTGCTATAAAATATCTTCTTTTTCACTTTTGCCCTTATGTCTTCCATACTTGCATTTTTGGCACCACCTTTTCCCTATGTTGCATGTTGGCCCACTTTATCTCCAAATTCACGCTTTTCGTCTTTAAATTTACTTTTGCCTTCAATTTAGCCCCTAAAAGATAAAAGACCATAAAATAACCCAAATTAGTAGGACCATACTCAAAATAAACATGCAATTAGCACATAAAATATGTCGTTCTAGAGTATTATCACAAACTTTAAGATAAAATCCTCTCAAAAAGTAATACAAATAAACAAACAATGAATTAATCCTTACAAGAATGGATTGTTTGTCAATTTAGCACAAATGAAATAATAAAACACTTGAGCTAAATAAACAACAATGAAAGCTAACAAGTATATACAAGAAAAGTATGAAAACTTTAAGTACAAAGATTGATTGATTGAAATTTTTGCTTTGATAATCTTTCTTCTTGTTGTAGACCCTTTGGAGGATGGTATTTATACTCTTTAGGGTGTATTTAGCATTAATTCTAAGAAGCACTTTTACGACAAAAATATTCCTAAACAAATTATTTTTTTAGAGAAAAATATATTTTTTCTAAGCCAAAATGTGGTCAAAAAACACTTTTTTCAAAAGCTGAAAATTTTAGCTTTCCTACAAAAGTGATTTTTTCCCCAAAAACACCTTTGAGAAGCAATGTTAAACTAAGCCTTAATTAATTTCCAGCCGTTATAGTTATTGGAATATTGAATAGAGTTGTTGGGAAGAAAGTATAAGTGCATTGATGTCACCTGCAACAACATATATCAATACTTTTTCTACTAGTATCAGTACTAATAGTATTTAATGTCTAATTTAGTGACCGTTTGTAACGCTCCCTTACCCGAGACTGTCGCCGGAGTCGAGCACGAGGCATTACTAAACTTATTTGAGCACTTAAACAAATTTGGATAAGCTGTCCAACTGCGTCATAGTTGCTTAAAAATTCATATCTCGAGTTCCGAAACTCGAAATAAAATTCCGTAAATTTTTCCTTAAACTAGACTCATATATATATCTACTAATTTTTTTATAGAATTTTTGGTCAAGCCAATTAGTACAGTTTATTAGTTAAAGTCTCCCCTGTTTTAGGGTTCGACTGCTCTGACCTCTGTGTATTACGAATTAGATATCTCCCTGTGCAGAGTTTCAATGACTATGCCGTTTGTTTCAAATAAAACTAGACTCAATAAGGAATCTGTACATATAAAGCATAACTTCTAATTATCTTTGTACAACTTATGGTGAATTTCCAAAGTCAGAACAGGGGATCCAGAAATCGCTCTGGCCCTGTTTCACAAAAGTTTAAACTTCTCATAAAATATAACTCATATGAAAATAGACTAATAATTATTCAATTCCATATTTTATTCATTATCTAATTGTATCTCTACTATTTTTAATGATTTTTCAAACTCACATCACTGCTGTTGTCTGAATCTATTTTATGGTAAATTTTGCCTATTTCATGGTTTCCATGGATTAGCTAGCAATTTAGCATACATAACACCAAATATGACCTTGATTAGCCATTCCAATGGCTAATCATTACCAAGCATTTCCATACCACTCAATATCCATATCATAAGACCATATATACAAAATGATTATAATGCTATACATGCCATACTCAAAATATACAAGCCATTATGCCAAGATGGTATACGGATAGTGTGAGTGGGCCTCCGACCGTTCCCGATTTTCGAGCTGGCTTGTCAAAACTACAAGGAATGAAAAGGAGGGAGTAAGCATAAATGCTTAGTAAGTCCATATGAAATTAATAAGCAATTACCAATATGCTTTTAAGATAAAACACCACAATTGTACAATTATACATATTCACCTTAAACTGTTTTATCGAGATACATTTACTAAATGATTTATTTTTGGAGCTACGAAACTTCAAATTAAGTTCCATTAATTTTATTTGAAACTAGATTCATATACCTTTCTTCCATAAAATTTCCAGAATTTTTTGGTTTATCCATTTAGTACAGTCTACTCATTAAAGTTTCCCCTGTTTCGCTGTCCAACAGTTCTGA
Source organism: Gossypium hirsutum (assembly GCF_007990345.1). Classification (NCBI taxonomy): domain Eukaryota; kingdom Viridiplantae; phylum Streptophyta; class Magnoliopsida; order Malvales; family Malvaceae; genus Gossypium; species Gossypium hirsutum. Next base: position 26,664,195 of record NC_053430.1, on the reverse strand, counting down.
CCTCTCTTCACTAAAAATTATTTATCTCATAATTCGGGACTTGGATGATGTTCCCGTCTATCCCTCTTGAAAATAGACTCGATAAGGATTTTAAATATATAAATTAAAACTCATAATTATTTTTTTAAAATTTCTAATGATTTTCTAAAATCAGAACAGGGGATCTCGAAGTCATTCAAACTCTATCTCACAACAATTTAAATATCTTATAACATAAAATCTAATTGCATGCACCGTTTCCTCTATATGAAACTAGACTCATCAGGCTTTAATCTCATATTTTATTCAGCCCTTAACTCAATTTCCACAATTTATGGTGAATTTCAAAAGATACACTACTGCAGTAACCCAAAACTGCCAAGGCCATATTTATTCATTCACCACTATTATTCACTAAATCCATACAATATCATTTCATCCATCATGGTAAGAACACATAATTATGCTTCATAAGCATAGATCCATAATCTCAATGTCATCAAGTATCAAGAACTTATTCCAAATCGTGTCATTTTCATAGTATTCACCAATTCTTAATCTTTTCGGGCCATTTTACATTTTCGTTCATAATCAAATTAGGGAACGATTACGGAATTGAGTACCTCATTATCACAATGCCATAGTAAAACTATGGTCTTGCACATAGTCACATATCACATACCGAGGCCATAGCCCAGCAATGGTCTTACACGGATCACATATCACACTGATGCCATATCCCAGATATGGTCTTATACAGTAGCACATATCACACCGATACCATATCCCGGATATGGTCTTATACGGAAGCACATATCACATTTCTCCGAAGCCATAGCCCAGCTATGGTCTTATACGGAAATCACATTTCACATGCTGCCATGGTCCAACCATGGTCTTTTCCGTCAATTCGTCTTAGCCACTGAATGAAAGTACTCAAGTCCGTTGTTCCATTTAATTTGTACTTTTATTCAAATATCATTTTATAATTATCACAGTTTAATGACATTTTATATGCAATAATATACTATATCATTCATGAAATTTTCATTTCAAAACATTAAATTACACATTGCATTATTAAAATCATATGAACTTACCTCGATATAAAATATTAGCAATCGAGCCTATTCCTCGTAAACTTTATTTTTCCCTCGATCACGACTTGAATCTCATTTCTCTTGATCTATAATATAAATTATTTCTACTCATTAGCATTTATTTGATTTCTATTTCACTTCACAATTTATTCTGTTCAAATTTCGAAATTTCACTTTTACCCCAAAATTTACAGTTTTTACAATTTAGTCCCTGCTCAATTCACCCATCAATTGAACTAATTTTTTTTCTCAATTAACACTTTTATTTTATCATTATAAACTAATTCACAACCTTTTATATTCTGAATTTTAACACCAACATCTAATTCACAACTTTTTCACAATTAGGTCCTAAATACCATTTTCTCTCAAAATGACTTAATAAAACAACCTTAATATGAAATTAGAACTTAAATTTCATAATAATTCATCATATACTGCCCTTACTCAGCCAAGGTAACTTCCAATTTCACCCACCAAATCAAAAACTAATGAATTAGATGATTGGACCTAATTGTAAAAGTCACAAAAACATAAAAATTACTAAGAAAAAGTAAAAATTGAACTTACATGGTGCAAAAATATGAAAAACCAGCATAGGAGACCTACTACGGCGTTTCTGGCTGAGAAAGATGAAGAAATGTCTAGATTTTTCAATTACATCATTATTTAATTACTAACTTTTATGCTATTTCTAATTTTGCCCCTTGTTCACATTGTTTTCTTGCTTATTTCATACCCAAACCGTCCAGCCATTAACCTTTGGGTCTAATTGCTCTTTAAATCCAACTTTTTAAATACTTAAGCTATTTAATCTCATCTCACAAATTTTACACTTAGTTCAATTTAGTCCTTTTCACCTAATTAATTACCGAAACCTTAAAATTTCTTGACGAAACTTTAATACTAACTTATTTACACTCCATAAATATTTCTAAAAATATTTATGGCTCGGTTTATGAATTCGAGGTCTCGATACCTTGTTTTTATTCCGTTTTATCTACAACTTCCTATACTACATAATTTCATTTAATATCCAAATGACCAAAATGCCCTTACTACTAAACTTTCCAAAAATTCCATCCATGTCCAATTTTTGTCCATAGACTTACAAATTGGTCAAATTGCTCTGTAAGGACCTCTAATTAATAATCTAATTCAATTTTATGCAAAATGCTTCTAGAACACAAGTTTTGCAATTTATTCAATTTAGTCCCTAATTTCAAATTAAGCACTTTATGCATAGAATTTCTTCACGAAATTTTCACACAATCATGCAATCATATCATAGACCTCAAAATAATTATAAAAAAAATTCTTTCTATCTCAGATTTGTGGTCTCAAAACCACTATTCCGACTAGGCCCAAAATCAGGATATTACACCGTTCGAGCCATTAATATCGATACCAAATAAAAGGCATCGATATCGTGTCGATACTTGGTAAATCCTTTGAAAATTAGAATGCCAATTGTGTATCAATACTAAAAAATGTATGGATAAAAAGTATACCACTATCTATACTTGAAGAAATTTATCAATCTCCAACAAAAAGTATCGATACTGTATCAATACTTGATAAATACTCTGAAAAATAGAATGTCATTTTCGTATCGATACTGAAAAATGTATTGAAAAAAATTGAATAGTTTTCTCCCGAATTTAAATCACTGCAAAATCATATGGAATTTAATATAATATGGGACTGCAATCAAAGATTTTTATTCACAAAATTATAAAATTTCAACTATGAGCAAAAACCAAATCCTAACATAATAAAATTTCAAAAATTAACGTCGTTTCTTCAACATTACTTCTTTCTGAAAATAAGATAAATGATTGGTTACCAAATAAAAATGATTTAGTGCCCCCCATTTAAGATGGATTGACGAGAATCAAGGATAAATGAATTCCCACATTCCCTTATAAATTCTTCATTTCAAGCCCTCTCTTTCTCATTCCAATTTTCCAAATATGAAGAATTCCCACATTTCTTGTCTTCTTTTCTTTTACCTTTTGCTGGTCTCAGCAACCTCTGATCTTATCCAAAAATCTTGCTATGAAGCTTCAAAGGGTAATCCTGCTAATATTAAGTTGGACTTTTGTGTATCAGCTTTTGAAGGGAATCCCAAAGCCAAAGCAGCCTATGGAGTTGCAGATTTGGTTTTAGTCTCCATTGAGACCGCCATAGCTAATGCCACGGCCATCGGCTCCAAAATATCCAAGCTTTTGGATGACAAACGCTTCGGAATTTTTGCAAGGAACTGCTTGAAAGATTGCTCAGAGCTTTACTCTCTTGCAGGGTCTAGTTTAGAAACAGGTTTGGATGCTTTTCAGGCTGTAGATTATCGAACTGCTAATGCAGAAATAAGTGCTGCCTTGGATGCACCAGTGACTTGTGAAGACCAGCTCAAGGAGAAGAAAGGGTTGGTGTCCCCATTGACAAAGGAAAACAACAATTTCCATCAGCTAACTGCAATCCCTCTTGCATTCATGAAAATGGTCCAGCAATGATGATAACACTTGCTTGTTTATGTATTTACTGTCACTTCAATAATATTTTATCAACATTTTGCTAGTGATAAGGAGAGCTACCACACTACAATGCCATTAACAAAACACTGAAAAATAACACTAGAAAACAGAGTAAATCTCCCAACAATCCCCATTACAGATCACCAAAAACAGCCTTCAAAAGTTTTGTTCAGTTTTGTGCTTCAATCTAGTTTTATGAAATGAGCTTCTAATATTAAATATGTCAAATTTATTATTATATAGATTCAAAAATATTAGGATGGTAATAAATTTAATCTCTAATGTTTTTTTTTCTTTAGTATTTACTTATTTTTTTATTAATTTGGCTCTTGACTTTTTAAATTTAGTTGAGTAGTTATTTTTTTGGATGGAAATTGATTGAATTGTTGAATATTTATCTAATGTGATATTTTGTTTAGTAGTTCACCTGTATTTTATTATTGATGTGAATAATTTTTTAAAAATTTTATGCATTTTTTGAAAATTTTAATCTTTTTATAAAGTTTACTTGGATTTCCAGGTTAGTCGCCAACTCAAAAGTCTTTAAAATTTTAATGGTTTAATCCACGTTTCTATTCAGTCACTTGCAACAATTTATTTTTATTTTACTATAATTTAGACTTCACACTGACCAAACCAATTGATTTGGAATCTATATGTAATAATTAGTTGCATTACTGCCCAAATATATAACATTTTAAATGCCTTTATTTTCTTTTGTATCTTTTTTTTTATGTTTTATCTTAACTTTTTAGAGTTATTTTGCAAGTGACGTGAAGGAGGAAAGATGATACTCTTTTTCTTATTTTAACATCTCACATGGGTTAGTCGAATGGGTTATAAAGGGCTAAAAATGAATTTTTATTTTTTTAATTTTTAGATTTGGGACTAAATTGATAGATTTTGTAAATATTCAGGGCCAAATTTATTGATTTTTTATAATTAGAACTAAAATGACAAATTTTGTAGACGTTAATGATTAAATTTGTTGAAATTTTTATATTTAAGATTAAATTAATAAAATATGTAAACATTAGAGGGCTAATTTTGTTACTAGACCAATATAAAAAGCCCATGTTAGCTCAAAATAATTAAAATATTTAATTTTGAACGATTTAGTGACTAAATCGAAAACATTAATAGTTGAGTGACCAAAATAGAACAAAAGGCATAGTTGGGTAACATTTTTATAATTTACCTTTTTTATTAGATTTCCACGTGTCCTTGTTTTATGGTGGCAAATGGCATCATTCTAAAAACGCCAACAAAGCCTATTTAGTGTGTGTGTGTGTATATGTATTAGATTAGAATTAGAATAGTTATATGAGTTATGATACATATGATTTTTAAATAATTTTTTATTTTATATTAAAATATTTGTATTCTTCTTGAAAGTTAATTAATATTATAATTAATTTCTGTGTAATATAGGATTATAATTAATGTTTTATATAAATGTATATTTGTGTATTGCACTAATTTAAAAATTAAAATAATTTATAAATATACATCGAGGAGAATATTTAATAAACCGTCCGACGCGTCCGTGCATCGTCTCATATATTATTAATTAATAATAAGATAACATATTTTTAATTGTGTAAAAAATATTTTAAGGTTTAAAAATAAATATTATTTATAATTGTTAAACATTAATAAAGAAATAAAATCTGAAATTCCAAACCTAAAATTTAAAAGAAAAAATAAAATAAGTATAATCAATATTTAATTAATAATATTTATTTTGAAATCCTTCAATATTTTTTAAATTTTACAGTATCATTTTATTATTAAACTTAAAATACATCAAATATGACTTCATATATATGATATTTATTCGTGACATAAATTCAAACAATAAATCCAAAATTCCAGACACATTTATCATCGTAAATTTTAATTTATAATATTATATAATTGATAGAAATACACATAAATTGGTTTCCATATTAAGTATTTTGTAAATAAAAATTAGATTAGAACAAAATGATTTACTGCCCCATTTAAGGGTTTCACTATCACAAAAGAACTGGAATTATGGTAAGCCTTAAAAGATGAATCCACAAGAATTAAGGATTTTCCTCATAAATGAATTCCCATTCCTATCATTCTCAACAACACCACATCCATTTCATTTCCTTATAAATATTTCATTTCAAGCCCTAGCTTTCTCATTCTATTTCTCTGAAAACCAACATATTAAACTCCAAATATGAAGAATTTTCTCATTTCTTCTCTTGTTTTCTTCTACCTTATGCTTGTGTCAGTGAGGTCCGATGTTATCCAAGAAACTTGCGATAAAGCTGCAAGGGGTGATCCTCCTACTATAAGGTTGGACTTTTGTTTGTCAGCTTTTGAAGGGAATCCCAAAGCCAAATCAGCCACCAGTGTTGCGGATTTAGTTGAAATCTCCATTGAGACATCCATAGCTAATGCGACCAGCATGGGCTCCTTAATAACTAGCCTTTTGGATAAAAAAAGCATTGGAATATTTGCTAGGAATTGCTTGGAAGATTGCTCTGAGCTTTACTCTCTTGCAGTGTCTAATTTACGAAGAGGTGGGAAGGCTTTTGAGGGTAAGGATTTCGGAAGTGCTAATATAGAAATAACTGCTGCCATGGATGCACCAATCACTTGTGAAGACGGGTTCAAGGAGAAAGGGTTGGTGTCGTCATTGACAAAGGAAAACAAGAATTTTTTTCAGCTAACTGCTATCCCTCTTGTATTCATGAAAATGGTCCAGAAATGATGATAACACTTGTATCTTTATGTATTTATTGTCACTTCAATAATATTATATTTTTTCCTCATCAAAGTCTGGACTTTCTTGAAGATAATAAAGTGCTAGCTCACAATTCAAATTTATTAACAAATCCCCAATATAATTAATGTAGAATAAATCACTGTAATAATAAAATATAAAATTTAAATATTGAAGAGAAATTTAGTAGAAAAAAAAGTAAAAAATACAAAGAAAGTGCATTAAAAGAGAAGAAAGAATCATAGCACTACACCAAAACAGACTTTTAGCGGCGTTTGAAACGAAAACGCCGAAAAAAGTCAAATAGATCGAGCTTTAGCGGCGTTTTACCAAAACGCCGCTAAAAGGTTAAGCAAATGAGCTTCATTGGCAGTAGCGGCGTTTTTGGGAAAAAGCCGCTAAAATGTTAAGCAAAACGACGTCGTTTTTTATGAGCTTCAATGACATTAGCGGCGCTGCCCTAAAAACGCCGCAATAGCTCGCACTTTAGCGGCATTTTTGTAAAAAACGCCGCTATAGGTCTCCCCATTAGCGGCGTTTTCTAAAAATGCTGCTAATAGGTTAATCAAAGCGACGTCGTTTTAAATTAGCTTCAATTGCATTAGCAGCGCGTTACTAAAAACGTTGCAATACATCAATCTTTAACAGCATTTTTTTAAAAACGCCGCTAAAACATTAAGCAGATCCACGTCGTTTTGTTTGAACTTCAATGGCATTAGCGGCGTTTCTCGAAAAACGCCGCTAGAGTTTATGGGGCAGACACACTTTCTTTCTTTAAACAAAGTAAAAGACAACAAAATCATTACATTTTTGAGTTCTTTATTACTTAATATTAGGTGTTTATGGGTGCTAAATATAATATTTGTTTAAATATAATATCATATATTTTATATTTGTTTGAATTTATTTTTAGTAGGGTTTAAAATATAGGTTTAACATTTTGTTAAAGCTCACTAATACTTGCAAATGATTAACCTAAGTCTATTTTAAGTCCAATCATATTATATTTTTAATTTTTGTAATAATTATGTCATTTTAATTTAATATTTTTATTTATTTAATTTTTTTATATAGTTATCTTAATATTATTTTAATATTTATATTAGACTACTATTATACATTTAGTATAAATTTATTTTTTATAAATTATAAAATTACATAGTATATATATAAAATATTATGAAGTTGAAAACGGATTAGACTAAACTCAAGTATTAAATGTTTCAGTCTAACTTATTTTTTTAATGAATTTAAAATTTTCTATTTAAACTGATTTTTAAATTTAATATTTTTATAGGTTTAGGGGTTATGGGTTTAAGGGTTATGATTTAGGGTTGATGATTTATGTTTTATGATTTAGGGCTTGAGGTTTATAATTTAGAAGGTTAGGGGTTTAGGGTTTAAGGGTTAATGGTTAGTGGTTAGGATTAAGGGATGTATATGGGTTTAAGGTTTATGGGTTAGGTGTTAGGGGTTTATATGGGTTAAGAGGATAGAGGATAGGGGTTTAGTGTTTTAAAGTTTATTATTTGGGGTTTAGTGTTTAGGGTTTAAGATCTTAGTGTTTAGCGATATTAAGGTTTAAGGGTTATTTGGATATGGCTTAGGAGTTTAGGGGTTAAGGGTCAATGGTTTATGAATTATGTTTTGTTGTTTAGGGTTTAAGGGATAGAAGTTAGGGTTAAAGGTTATGGTTTATGATTTATACTTTAAAGGTTAATTAAGGTTTAGGGTTTAGTATTTATGGTTTAGGGTTTGGGGTTTATGGTTTATGGTTTATCATTTATGGTATAGGGTTAGGGTCTTAGCATTGTTCAAAGATTTAGGGGTTATGCTATCAGGGTTTAAGGTTAGGGTTTAAGCTGGTAAGCAATAAGATTTTATTTTTAGCATTTTAGGGTGTTAGTGTTTAGGATTTAGGGTTTAGAGTTTATGGTTACTTTTAGAGTTTAGGGGTTTAGGGTTTAGGAGTATACATGTTTAATATTTAAGGGTTATACCGGGTTATGGAGATTTAGGGTTTTGGGGTTTAGAGTTTGTGGATTGGGTTTTGTGGTTTATGATTTGGGGCTTAGGGTTTATGGTTTAGAATTTGAGGTTTGGGGTTTAGAGTTTGGAGTTTGGGGTTTAGAGTTTAATTTTGGAATTAAAAACTTAAAAAGTTAAAATTTAATATTTTAGTTACAAAGTTAAATAAAAAAATTTTAAAAAATGATAATCTCAGCAGGAAAATTTGAAATAAAAAAGCATAGAAAAATATATGTTAAAAATGAAAAAAATATTAAAATTGTGCATTAGTGGCGTTTTTTCAAAAACGCCACAAAAATGAGCTATAGTGGCGTTTGTAATAAAAAACGCCACTAAAAGTTGACCTATACCGGCGTTTTAAATAAAAACGCCGCAAATATTTGAGTTTTAATAGGTTAAACGGCATCGTTTTAATAGGTTTCCCAAAACAATGTTTCCCCTATACCCTCAATTTCCCCAAATCAAACCCTAAGTTGCTTTCCTCCATATTTCACCGATTCAAGGCCTGAGCTTGGTGTTTCTTCTCAATCAATCTTCCTTTCTTTTTTTAACTCTCTTTCTCTCTCAAATCCTCGATTCCACTTCACTCTCTAGATCTCCCCAGGTATTATTCAAACCTTTCTTACGTTTTTTTTTCTATTATTCTTTAAATTTATCATCTTTTCAGTTTGCACTTCTTTCTCGTTTGTATTTCATCTTAAAATTTGAAATTGTTGTAGAAATTCATTATCAATAATATGTCAAAATTTATGACTATTTTAACACAAACCAATCTGATGAGCCTTCATTGTTTATTCCCAAAAAGGGAATAATGAACTTTTAAAATTGTTTCTCCTTATAATGATCTTTTAAAATTGGAAATAGTATTTGACTTAATCTGCTAAAATAATGAACTTTTAAAATTGTTTCTCCTTATAAGTACATTACAACCACTTCCTCCTCAACCTTTGCATGATCATTTTGCAAGTTGTCATTCTAATGTCATGCTTGGCTTCTGCTTAGGTGGAAAAGACAACATTGTGAAACTTTGGGATGCTAAGACAGGAGAGAGCTTTGCTCGCTGTGAGTAAATATATTGGTGAAACTCATAGAAATGCTAACGATTTTAATTATTTTGAGAAATAATGCAAGTCTTTTGCAGTCATGACCATAAAAATACAGTACTTTGTGTCAGTTGGAACCAGAATGGGAATTGGGTGTTGACTGCTGCAAAGGATCAAACCATTAAGGTCACTATCCTTTTTCACCCTGCATTATTTAATTGATGGGAGTCTATATATATATATATATGGATTATTAAGTTGGTGTGTGACAATGCTAATTATCAGAGGCATTCAAACGTTTGAAACATTCAGTCTATAGACCTTGATGGGGTTAAACTCGAAGTTATAATCATTACGGCTGATAATACTATAAATGAACAGGACTTTTTACCCAAGAAAAATTATTATTTTATTGTATATTAATTTTTTTTTCATATTGAAATTCTTTTTATGATGTTCATCTATGAACATGGTCATCCGTTTTAATATATATAATACATGTGCAAGGTTCATTATGGTCATCCCTTTGTTGCCTTCCCTAAAGACATTATAGTCCCCTCTTTCTCTATTAGACCCTAGGGACTTGTTTTTAGTTGTGTTTGGAAACTTGGGTCGAATTCTGGCTTCATTTTAACACAAGTCTTTTGTCATTGCATCACTAACTCAATTGATAATTGGTCTATTTTAATTGACATAATTCGATAATATTAGGATAACACCTCCTTTGGCTTTGCTCCTCCCGAACAACATCATGGTTCCTCTTTCTCTTTTATACATTACTTAAAATTAATTAGATTATTTAATAATTAAAAATATTTATTCTACCCTCTATTCTTAAATTTTAAACATTTCAGTCAACTTTTCTTATCTACTTATCATATTCCGCACTTTTCTATTATAAAAAAAATTCTATTAGATTGTTTTTATTTTAGATTATCATAAAAAATTAATTCATTGAAAGTATTAATATTAATATTCAATGAATTTAATTTTTTCAACAATTTATCAAATAAAGCCTTAGTCACTTGAAAATCCAACAAATACAATCAATTCGTTTATTTGTTTATTAAAATTTTGGATGCTATAACTAATTAAGACTTAACTCGATTGGTATGAGCATTATTGTCAATACTAGAATACGTGGATTCAAGTGCATTAAAGCGCATTTTCCTCCCATCTATGTCAAACTTTAACATGATAGGCTAAAACCTCAATTAGCTTAAAATTTTACTTGTCTATACTAATTATAATGCTAAGTGTTTGATTGAGTTATAATATCCCTTTTTATAAAGTAATAAAATATTATTTCGAGTGTATTTTATTTTATTTTTATTTTTATTTTTATATAAAATTTAAAAATGGATTTAAACCTAAAATAATATGATTTTAAACATTTTATCTTTACTATTTTAACTAAAATTTTATTAGTTTTACATTAATATTTTATAGATATATTTATTACATAATTTGTTTTGCATGTGATGAATCTAATTTAACATAGTTTAATGTTCAACCAAATCACTAGTTATTCCCACTATGGCTAGTGATGTAGTTAATTGTAGTACATGAGAAATATAGGCCAGCCTCTTAATCTCCCTATATTTCCTATTCATTATATTTGCTTGAACTGAAATATATTTGGTGCTACTCTTATTATCTTCATCTTTTGTAGGTACTATCGAGCACCTAAATTAATATTTAGTGCAACTAAATACACCACAGCCATTAACATCTGTTCTAGGTACATGTTTTGTTGCTAAATTACTTAACTTATTTCTATGCATTTTTGCTTTAACTTACTTAAGAAATACAACTTTTTTTACTCCAGCCTCTGTTTGCTGGTGAGAGTGGAGTAGACCAGGTTGTTGAAAAACTAATTTGTCAGGTGAAAGGGGAACCAAACATATCTTACATCAGTTCTAGGTACTATCGAGCACGTGTTTCATTGCATACTTTTTTTGCTTATTTATATGCATTTTCACTTTCAATTACTTAACAAATACTATTTTTCTGACTCCAGCCTCTGTTTCCTGGTGAGAGTGGAGTAGACCAGCTTGTTGAAATTATTAAGGTACGTTTTAGTTCAAAATTCGCATAAATAATAGTTTCATCATGATGATTTTGAAAAAAATCATTTTACGTAGATATATGATTTGGTATGAAGTAATGATAAGTATGGTTTATAATTAGCTCATCTTGCTAAGATTGTTAATTGGTATGATATGCATTTGTGGTTGTTATAATTCGGCTCAAGTGAATTTAAGTATGGTTGTTGGATGTGTTTTGGGTATGGTTTATTATTGAATTACATTTTGACTGTAATTTGTTTATTTATTAGTTTGGGAAATGGCAGTGATGAGCTGTTTTATTTGGTTGATGATAGATAAATGAATACATATGTACTTATGTCATGAATTTTGGTGATTTGGGATGTAAAGGTCAAATTGTTATATATATGTATATATGTTATTGTATGTTCGGCTATGATATTTGACTATTTATGTTTGGTTTACGATGGCAAGAATGAATATGTTTTAACTGTTATATTGAAGTCATATTAAATGACTGAATATATATAAATTGATTTACTTGTGTATATGAAATTTCAGCATGATTTATAGCATATGAAATTGACATGTTTTGATTTGGCTAAATGACATGAAAAATGATTAATGTTAGTCAAGTGAGCAATGTATGAATTGGTTATGTTGCAAGTGAAATTTGGTTATTTAGATATGCTTGTATGTGTTTGTAAAATTTTACTTACTTAACCATGAGGTATAGTTCAACTTACAGTAATATGCGCATGTGGGATATCCTTTATGGGATAGAAAAACAAGCACACCCTTTATTTCATAACATTAATCAAATGTATGAATTGCAGCCCTTTAAATGTATGAATTACAGCCCTTTAAATAAACTTGAACCAGACCTGATTCTTGTAGCTTATTTATTATTTGAAGTATGAATAAGTATGAATAAGTTTTTATATTTGGTTCAACTTAATTATTATTTGATTCAACTTAAGTATGAATTAATTTTATTACCATGTAGCTTGCTTGTCCATTAAAATTACAACAATAACTGACCTTCTCTCCAACCTTATTTTAAATATTTTAAAGATTCAAAGTATATAGGCTGGAAACCTGACAGGTTGCCTTATATCGAGCTGTAAGATATAATGGATCCTCCCTAGGTGTAACAACGCACGTATGATGAATCTTAAAAAATTCAAAAAGACTTGAAAAAAGTTCTATCGAGCTCATTTATTATTGAATATTTATTACCATGTAGCTTGCTTGTCCATTAAAATTACAACAATAGCTGACCTTCTCTCCAACCTTATTTTAAATATTTTAAAGATTCAAAGTACATAGGCTGGAAACCTGACGGGTTGCCTTATATCGAGCTGTAAGATATAATGGATCCTCCCTAGGTGTAACAACGCCACGTATGATGAATCTTAAAAATTCAAAAAGACTTGAAAAAAGTTCTATCGAGCTCATTTACTATTGAATATTTATTACCATGGAGCTTGCTTGTCCATTAAAATTACAACAATAGCTGACTTTCTCTCCAACCTTATTTTAAATATTTTAAAGATTCAAAGTATATAGGCTAGAAACCTGACGGGTTGCCTTATATCGAGCTGTAAGATATAATGGATCCTCCCTAGGTGTAACAACGCCACGTATGATGAATCTTAAAAAATTCAAAAAGACTTGAAAAAAGTTCTATCGAGCTTATTTACTATTGAATATCTATTACCAAGTAGCTTGCTTGTCCATTAAAATTACAACAATAGCTGACCTTCTCTCCAACCTTATTTTAAATATTTTAAAGATTCAAAGTATATAGGCTGGAAACCTGACGAGTTGCCTTATATCGAGCTGTAAGATATAATGGATCCTCCCTAGGTGTAACAACGCCACGTATGATGAATCTTAAAAAATTCAAAAAGACTTGGAAAAAGTTCTATCGATCTCATTTACTATTGAATATTTATATAACCTTAATTTATTTCCAATTTACTTATAAAAATTAAACTACGATTCTTTTTTGATATTATTATATTCAAATTACTATTTTTTTATATTAATAATGTTTGATTTTAATATTTAATATTTTTAGATGTCTTTAAAAGTTATAACTAATTTTTATCAAAATAGTATTAATATTGATCATTACTTAAATAAATTACATAACTTACATAATTTACATAACTCACATAACGTACATAACAACTTACATAACTTAACTAATACATGTAGTTTAATCTAATAATTTCCTTAAAAGCATATAGTTTAAAGTTCAAATTTCATAACTTACATAATCTACATAACTTACATAAAACATAAAAATATATCATATCAAGACTTACATAATAAACAACTTACCCGTGTAACTTATTGCCAACTTTAGACTTCAACAACTACGAAATGCATAGGACTTAGATGAATTTCTCAAGGGCAAGCAACGAGTATCAAAATGGAGTGCAATCTTTTTTAGATTTTGCATTTCACAATTCAAGCCAAGAGAATATGATTCTTTGCCCGTGTAAGAAGTGTGGCAATATCTATTGGTATTATCGTGAAGTTGTCTACGAACATCTAATTGTTGATGGCTTCATTCGGGGGTATAAAAAATTGATTTTCCATGGAGAGTGTACACCTAGTGGAGCCTCTTCGACGATTAATCCGGGTTATCTTTATAGTGGTTACCGTCAGTATGTTAGAGAATATGACATGGAAGGTATGATGCGGGATGCATTTAATATGCGGAGTGAAGGTTTCCAATTATTTCCACCAAACTATGTTGCATCCGATGATTATAATATCGGTGGGAATACTTTTATGGAAACGAGAAGAAGTGTACCGGATAAACAACCGAATGAAGAAGTGGCGAAGTTCTACACGTTACTTGGTGAAATGAATGAAGAACTTTATGAGGGATCAAAATTTTTGAAAATGTCATTCTGTATTCGCCTTTTCCACTTAAAATGTTTAGGAGGGTAGACCGAAAACTCTTTGACAATGCTATTAGAGCTCTTGAGAGAAATGTTCCCGTTTGCAAAAATCCCTCAATCATGTAAAGATATGAAGAAAGTGATAAAAGATTTGGGCCTTGGGTACAACAAAATTCATAGTTGCCCAAATGATTGCATGTTGTATTGGGGTGATTGGAGAAATCAACAGTCTTGTCATGTTTGCGGTAAATCTCGTTGGATGAATAGAGATGCAGGAGATATTAATGAGGATGAATATGGGCCACAGTCAATAAGGAAGCCGAACAAGATTTTGCGATATTTCCCGCTAATCCCAAGGCTTCAAAGGCTATTCATGTCGTCAAAGATAGCCGAGTTTATGACGTGGCATCATGATCAACGAACAGATGATGGATTATTAAGGCATCCTGCAGATTCTTTAGCATGGAAATCATTTGACAATAAATTTCCAAGCTTTGCAAGTGATCCTCGGAGTGTAAGGCTCGGGTTAGCATCTGACGGATTTAATCCTTTTAAAATCATGAGCACCTCGTACAGTACTTGGCCTGTGGTCATTTTTCCTTATAATTTGCCTCCATGGCTCTACATGAAGCAATCTTCTTTGATATTATTTATGATTATCCCCGGAGAGAAAGGCCCCGGAAATGATATTGACATATATCTGCAGCCACTTATTAAAGAGTTAAAACAATTATGGGCGAGTGTTAAGACATATGATGTATTGAGAAATGAGAACTTTTACTTACGTGCTGCTTTGCTGTGGACAATTAATGATTTCCCGGCACATGCGAATTTATCTGGTTGGAGTACCAGAGGACGTTATGCTTGTCCTTATTGTGCTGCTCAAACATGTTCACAGTGGTTATATAATGGGAAGAAGTTCTGCTATATAGGGCATCGTCGGTGGTTAGATGAAAATCATAGCTATAGATTTTAGAGGGCTTTATTTGACGGTACTAAAGAGTTGAAAAAAGCTCCTGAGCAGACCATTAGATCTGAAATCTTATTCATGTTAAAAGATATGGATTTCAGTTACGGGAAGCTGAATCAACCATCTAACAAGCAAACAAATAAACGATCGAGGGATGAATCTGATGATGAATCTGACGAGGAGGATGACCCTAATGAGGCGGACTTGTGGAAGAAAAGAAGTATTTTTTTTAGTTGCCTTATTGGGAGCATCACATATTACGCCACAATCTTGATGTGATGCATATTGAGAAGAATGTCTGCGAGAACATCATCCAGACAATTTTGAACATCGATGGTAAATCAAAAGATAATCTTCAGAGTCGATTTGATTTAGTTCACATGGGAATTAGGCATGATCTTCATCCCCAAGTACTTCCTAATGGAAAATATTGGTTGCCGCCTACAATTTTTGCAATGTCAAAGGAAGAGAAAGAAATGTTCTGCACGGTGTTGAAGGATATAAAGGTTCCGGATGCGTATGCATCAAATATATCTCGATGTGTAAGTCTTAAAGATCGAAGACTATATTCATTAAAATCACATGACTATCATATCTTGATGCAAGATCTACTTCCAGTTGCTTTACGGTGCTGTATGTCAAAGAAGGTAACGTCCTATATAATTGAACTGTCCAATATAATGAAAGCAATTTGTGGCAAAGTTCTAAATGTTGAAGAACTTGAAAAAGTACAAGATCGAGCCACTTTGACATTATGCAATTTGGAGAAGATCTTTCCACCTTCCTTCTTCACTATTATGGCGAACCTTGTCATTCATCTCCTTTGTGAAGCAATAATTGGTGGGTCGATTTTCTATCGTTGGATGTATCCAATTGAAAGGTGCTAATTTATTTTAAAGGCATTCACCTTTATACCTATAGTTACCAGTTTTGATAATGTTGTATATGGTGTTTAGGTTCCTAAGCAAACTGAAGTCTTATTGCCGTGGCAGAGGAGTGTATGACATTCTGTTCTAGATATTTAGAAGATGTTGAAACAAGATTGAATAGACCAAGTAGAAATGCCGGACTCAATGATCCTATCTTGGCCGAAACTTATTTATTTCAAAGTTATGGAAAACCAATCGGCAAAGTTGAAATTGTAGAATTAGATGACCGATCTTGGATACAAGCACATAGATATGTTCTTTTCCACTATGATGCACTTGAACAATTACGCAAGTAAGTTCTAGAATATGATAAATATTCATCTTTTTTTGATTTGTTTATTTTTTAACGAATTAAACATGTTTTTAACATAATGAGTACAAACAAGTCTTAAGATCTCGTTCACGCTCACGAAGATTACAACATCGCGAGATTAATAGGTTATTCACAGAACTTTTCGTGAATGGTTAAGCCAAACGGTATGCAACTCAACATTTTATTGACAAATAATAATGTTTTCTCATAACATTTACAATTACTCAATTTACTTTTGATTCAATAGGTTTGGAGTGGGAATGTCGTTAATGACGAAGTTAAATGGCTTTCCCAAGGTCCGGATCGAGTAGTAAAAAGATATAGTGGCTTCATCATTAATGGATTCAGATTTCATACCAAATATCGTGAGAGATTGAGGAGAACTCAAAATTGTGGAGTAGTTGTTAATTCTTTAATTACAAGTTACGCTAGTGCTAGGGACAGTAATCCTGTCGAGGGAAATGTGGAGTATTACGGACTTCTAACCGACATTATTGAGTTGGATTACTATGGAAAATGGAAAGTTGTCTTATTTCGATGTGATTGGGCTGATGCTAATACTGCTCGCGGAATTAAAAATGATCAGTTTGGTTTTACAATGGTGAATTTCTCTCGATTAATTCACACTGGAGAACATTTGATAGACGAGTCGTATGTATTTTCTTCTCAAGTTAAACAAGTTTTTTACTAGAAAGATCCAATTGATGAGGGTTGGTACGTTGTACTCCGAAACACCCCTAGAGACTTATTTGACATGGGGAATGGAAGTAGAGATGACATCGTTGAAAGATCAGAAACTTTGCCTTTTCCAGAACAAAACTTAAATGAAAATATCCCTAGTACTAGTACACAATTTCAATGGGTTCGTCGGGATGTGGACGAAGATATTTATGATTTATGATGTAGTAAGATTTTATGATTTTTTATTTATATGTAATGTTATAATTTTAACATTGGTCATGTTATATAATTTAACTATTTTATATTTACTATTGTTGTTATTTCCTACTAAAATTTTAACTATTTTATGTGTTGCAGGAAAAATGCCTAGAAGAAGATTAAAATATCTTAGTATTGTACAGAATACTACAAATTCGGAAGAAGTAAGTACTGAACAGCAGGCAGTTGTTGGATCTTCAAGCGAGCCGGAGACACTTGACGAGTCTGTGGAATTTCAAAGTAATGTTAAGTTTATTTTACAAATTGTATTAAATTTTATTACTGATTTATTTTTAAATTTCAATATAGTAATAATATATTATTTTTTAGCTGAAAATGGTGGGACGCGCAGAGGTCGAGGACGTACGCTCCTAACAGATTTATATAACTTAAATTTTGTTGAGCGTGTCAAAGTAACTAGAAACAGCCATGGTCAGCCTGTTGGACAAGAAGCTCGACTTTTAGCAGGCTATTTGGGCATTATAGCACGAAATGCCAATATGTTGCCCATCAACTACGAATCATGGCATAACATGCCTGATAGCAATAAAAATCAAGCTCTCTCTAATATTAAGGTAACAAAATGTTAATGTAATTTATAATACTTTGGTTTAAGTTTCATTTATATTTAATTCCTAAACTTGTGTTTTTTAGGAGATGTTTGCTTTAGAGGTCTCTGATGCCTATATCAAGAAGGCATTGGGTAAAAAATGGAGAGACCATAAAAGCAGTTTGAAAAAATAATATTTTAAAAAACCCATAAGCCTCGAAGAAAAATTGCAAAATGTCCCACCGGGAATGTTGAGGTACCAATGGGAAGATGCGATTCGATTTTGGAATTCGAAGAAATGAGAGGTATTATGTACTTGCAAACTCTTATAAATTTTTCGGTTTATAGTATTTACTATATACGTAATAATAATTTCATTATGTAGGACCGTGAGCGAGTTGGAACAAGCAGCAGGCAAAAACAAAAATTTACGCACACGGCAGGGTCGAGAAATTTTGCTTGTGTAGCTTAGGCCGCGGTACTATGGATTTATTAATTCTATCAAGTATTAATGACTTTTTACTATTAAATAATATGTTTACTACTATATTGTAGGAAGCCTCGTCTGGTCAAAAAGTTGGACGCCTTCAGCTTTTGACATTACGCACAGGAAAAAAGATGGAACTCCGATGACATCTGAGGCTGCAGAAATTATGGTATATTTACTTAATAAAATTTGATTCATTATAAATATTTATAATATTTAATTATAATGTTTTAATTCGTTGTTTTTATTAGTTTAATTTAAATAATGTTATGTTGTATTCCTTTTTATTGTATATTTCGTTTCTAACTCTTTGACTGATTTATTAGGAGAAACTAAAAGATAATAAGGCAGAGTATGAAGCGACTGCTTCGACTGATAGTTCTGTTAATTTTGAGGATATTGATAACAGAATTATTAATGGAGTTTTGGGTCTTGAAAGGTATGGTCGGGTTTGATTTCAAGGACCTGGTGTTAACCCGACCCAATATTTTGGATCCACCTCGCACCAATACATGCCTTCTGGGAGTCAAAGTCAAGCTGAAGTTCAGAGGCTAAAAGATCAAACAGTTCAGATACAAGCTAGCACAGATGAGCAAATTTCTCAACTTAGAGCGGAGGCAGCAGCGCGGGAGGCGGAGGCAGCAGCGAGGGAGGCGGAACAGAACAGAAAATACAATGAACTCCAGCTACAGCTTCAATCTATGATGACTATGTTTCAGTAATTTCAAAATCCGTCATATTAGACATTTGTTTTCTGGTAACTTTTAACATTATTGTAAGAATATTTTGAATATTCATTTACAATTTATATAATATATTTTTCGTATAATTTTGTATTATTATTTGCGGGTTTTGGTTGGATTTCATGGTATATTTGCTATTTTTGATTGAATTTCTTGTAGTAGGGTTGAATATAGGTGCAAAAATACATATTGCAAAACTGAACAAATTAACGGCATTTTTTATAAAAGCACAAATATTAAAAACAAATAACCACCAATCTCAAATATAAATCATAAAATCTAACCTCAAATAAAACATTGAAAGAGTTTATTAAGAAATAAGAATTGTGATCAAGGAATGTGCATGTATTATAACGTTATTTTTATTTTATTTGACTCAGAAGTGGGTGAGAGGTCTTTTGATTGGATTGGGTCCCCAAGTTTGGCGAGTCGTCCGGCTGAGAACTGATAGGTTGATGATAGCCGGACAAAAGGCCTCACCTTTTAAAATTCGAAGACCGAAACTTTCTCTCTCTCTCTCTCTCTTACCAAATCCCATGGGCAATTTCTCGATCTCATCCCATCCCCTTATTCCAACGACCAAGGACGAACCCTAACTTGGGCGTTTCGACTCGGTTTTTCTCAAGCTAACGCAGCTCCCACCCGAGATCTTTATCCTCTGGCAATGCCACTCTGGTTCTCCGCCATATCCCTCTCGATAGAGGACTCCTTTAGTTTGCCTAGAACCTTCCCCTCTTTTCAGATTTATTTAATAAGTTCAAGAAATGACCAACGATTCCCAGCCCCCTAATTCCAGGAGTCTCCTTTGCAATGCCGGTGCTGGCGCTGCCGCCGGTATCTCAATTATTTCCTGCCTCCTCCCCTCCCCAACCTGTAAGCCGTTATCTCAATAGCTGAATTTTGATTTCTTCTTCTTTTTTCACGCGTAGGTGTTATTGCTGCAACATTCGTGTGTCCTTTAGATGTTATAAAGACGAGATTACAAGTTCATGGGTTGCCAAAGCTTGGTAACTCAACCATTAGACGTATGTAATACTGGTTTACTTTCATATCATTTGATTTAAACAAAAATTAATAAAGAAATGTTCTTTTTTCTTTTCTTACTCTTCTTTTTAATTATTTGATCAGGTAGTCTTATAGTTGGTAGCTTGGAACAAATATTTCAGAAGGAAGGCTTGCGTGGCATGTACCGTGGACTTGCTCCTACTGTACTCGCTTTACTTCCGAATTGGGCTGTAAGTTGTGTATTCCCTGTTTCTAGTTTAGGATGTTTCAATTCTATTTAAGTCAATGGTCTAAAGAATGAAGTGGAATACTTGTTGGTTCTTTGTTGATCCTAAAATTTATATCTTGGTACCGTTCTCTTGAGTGTGAGAAGTAGATTTGGATTTTGGGGCCTTGTTGCGTGATCAGCTGATTATTTAATTAAAGAAACCATCCTTTTGCATATTTGCGTTATTAA
This sequence comes from Gossypium hirsutum, assembly GCF_007990345.1. Classification (NCBI taxonomy): domain Eukaryota; kingdom Viridiplantae; phylum Streptophyta; class Magnoliopsida; order Malvales; family Malvaceae; genus Gossypium; species Gossypium hirsutum. Next base: position 26,643,391 of record NC_053430.1, on the reverse strand, counting down.
AAGATGAGTGTTTATTTGTTCTGATTCTTTTTATGTGCCCCCGCTCCCAAACTTATCTGAAGATAAAGGTTTTAAACTTCCACGCTGTCTCCTGTCCTAATATTTTCACTTTCAATAGTCTCATTTACAACTTGGGTAAAGTCACATTTTGCATATAGATAAAGAAACAAACTGCCCCTTTTCAACGATGCAATTATGCTCTAGGCCGAGTTAGACTAAGAAAAGAAAGGATTTTTTTTTATAGTTCCCACACCTGTTTTCTTTGCTTTCCACCTCCCATTTTTATAGCATGTATGCCAGGTTTAATTTATTGCTTAAAATTTTACAAAATACATGGAAATAGCCTTATTGAAAGAATGTAAAGTTGGGGCAGAAGTTTTCACATCCAACACATTTAAAATTCTGATGCTTTTTATTACCTTTATGCTATGTTTGGTAGGAGTACTATATTTTAAGCATGTTTTGGTATATGAGTGAGCAGTAAACTAATTTAATTGGTAATATTTAGCTATTCCTGTGACTTATTTTTAGCAAAGAGAAGGAAAAATTTTCACTTATTTTGAAGAGGTCTTAATTTTTACAAGAGTTTTTACTCATCTTTCGAATTTCAAATTTAAATTTGTATTAACTATTCTTTATTTTATATCTAACTATTGTAATACATATGTAATAAATAAACATTTTCCTCATGTTATTACACTAGTACCCAAATGACTCACTAGTAACTTCTGATAGCATAAAATTTAAGGTGCCTGTTTGAATACTTTTTGAGTAAATTATTTAAACAAGCAGTGTATTATAGCAGTTGTTTTGTTTTATTCAGTAATTGTTCTAAATTCAAGCGGGAGAAGCAAAATTTTATTTGCTATTGAAGAGTTAGGTATCCAATCACAAGGTTGAGTTATAACTGTAAAAACATGGTTTCTTTCTCCATGCGAAATACTGAATCACTAGTCAACAAGATAATTAGTGCAGATGTTAATACACTGTTTTGGAGAAGGTTAGATTCTTTTAGGATTTATGGTTGAAGTAATTCAAATAGCAACCCTAGCTAACTTATCAGATTTCTGTGGATGCTTTTATTATTCTGTAATAAAGTATTCCCTTAATGCAGATGTGTAACACAACCTTGGTTATTGAGTTTAGGTCTTTTTTCTTCTCTCTCTTATTAACCCTTTTTGGTGTTTGCTTGAATTGATGTTGCAGGTATATTTTACAATGTATGAGCAGCTCAAAGACTGTCTATGTTCTAACGGTCAGTGCTTCTAGCTCATAAGATTCATAATTTCAGTCTTAATTGGACCATCTGTCTTCCTTTTAGATTTTCGTTTTTATACTTGTCATCTTGCATATGTTCTTTTTAATTTCTGACATATTTCTCCTTTGGGTGCATGTTAAGATGGGAAGCACCAACTCTCTGTAGGTGCTAACATGCTAGCTGCATCTGGTGCTGGAGCGGCAACAACCTGTTTCACAAATCCTCTTTGGGTTGTGAAGACAAGACTTCAAGTGAGTATCTTAAGTTTATACTTTATATTTTACTATGTAATGACATATGATGAAAGAAATAAAATTTCTAGATAGCATAGCATGCTCTATGCCGCAATAGTGGCTTATATTAAATTTCCAAGTTATATTGCCTGTTATTGCTTGGCAGCTATAGTTTGTTACAGGATATAGAAACTATCATCTGTATTTTCTCTTTCGTTGCTTGTGATAATTACCTCTGTTCGCACTGCTTACCAACCCTAAAAAGTTTAAAGAACTGGGAAGTCCATACCAGACTCAAGTAATAACCCTTTTGAAGGAGCAGAAATGTAATGCAAAAGAAGAGAGAGAAAAGATCTGAGGACACAGATGGTTTATTCACACACAAGAAAGAAACTGCACGCATCAAGTGGATGGATGACTGATTAGTATTATTTAGGCTGTGTGGTTTGCCTTTATGGGTAATAGATTGTTTTGTGGTGATATATTTTGTATCTATAATCTAGGTGTACCATATGCGTGGTTTGATTTTTTCTATAACTGTATTATGCTGCTATTTAAAGATAATAGATTTAGAGCTGTTATGCATTAATATCTGTCACCTTTGTTTTTGTAGACTCAAGGAATGAGAGCTGGAGTGGTTCCCTATAGGGGTACATTTTCTGCTTTGAGGAGAATAGCTCGTGAGGAGGGTATTCGGGGCCTATACAGGTATTGAAGCACCATTCAAAAGCAATTGATAAATTCTTCTGTTTTCCAAGCGAATGTTTTTTTACTGGAACTTGATGTCAGATTTTTGCATGATGAACAGTGGTCTTGTCCCCGCATTAGCTGGTATTAGTCATGTTGCCATTCAGTTTCCAACTTACGAGAAGATCAAATGCTATTTAGCGAACCAAGGTTAATAATCTACATCTTTTAACTATTAAAAATCTACATTTTTTAAGTATTATTACTTATTAAATATATTTTAACTTAATGGGGCCTTAGCAGATAACACTCCAATGGATAAACTTGGTGCACGTGATGTTGCTGTTGCGTCATCAGTTTCCAAAATATTTGCATCCACATTGACTTACCCACATGAGGTATGATGGATGATTGTTTACAGCTCATTTCTGCTGAGTAAGGCTGCATTGCACTTTCCATGTAAAAGATTGGAAGAGGGGGGGGGGGGGGGGGAGATATGGGTAGCATGTTTTGATTGCTGTGACCATGTTTTCTTGTGTGCCCAAAGGCATTGCCTAGTTTGAGAGCTACATTTAAATATGTTTTCTAGTGTCTGTTTAGTTATGGATTCTTGCATGATATAGGTGGTACGTTCAAGGCTTCAGGAACAGGGACATCACTCTGAGAAACGCTATTCTGGTGTGGTTGATTGCATCAGAAAAGTATTTCAGCAAGAAGGCTTTGCTGGATTCTACCGTGGGTGTGCAACGAATCTTCTCAGGACCACACCTGCAGCTGTTATCACATTCACCAGCTTTGAGATGGTTCATCGATTTCTTGTCAATCTTTTCCCTTCTGATCCACAGCCTCACACTTTATAAGGGTGCATCATGCTCAACCAAGGATATAGGCACTTGTCTCCTGGCATATGGCCCGGCAGCAATGCATCCTCTTGGTAGTGATACATTGTCACAGTTTGTATTCTTCTGGTAGCCTTTTAGCGAATATTCATTCCGTCTTCATTTCCTCGTCCTCTGAGATCAAAGCTTCCGAGGAAGGTGTGGACGTGTTATACTGACAGTGATAATGATGAAAATCATACTTTTTTAATATATTCATAAAAAAAAAAACTAGGTAGATAAGTACAATTACTTAAGTGACTTGGGTTGGCTTGATTTGATGTAACTTCTTTTATTTATTTATTTTATCGCTAGTATTTCGCCATAATGATTTGCCTAAGGTCAGCTAATTTGAAGAAATTGGAATTTTCTTGCTTGGCCCTTTAGGGAAGGATCTTGCAACGTGGGTGCCACTGTTCATCACATGGTTGCTTTGCCTATGCCTCGTTGTTCCTCAGATTCTAGTTCTGTCGTCCACCACATGGTGCAAATTTGGGCTTAGCTTGTTGCATGATCTGATTATTTGGGTTCACTTTTAGTCCTTGGTTAATTATTAGGTCGGGCCCCATCTCCCAACATAAACCGTAATCAATTTTGTCTGAATGGATCTTTGGGCTTTTGTTCTGAAGTCTAAGTTAAGCTAAGCTACCCAAAGTCCCAAACTTCCTTCACAAAGCACAAAAGCATTCAAACACATGTTTGATTTCACAGCAAGTATAAGGAATTTTGGATGGGGATCCCAATTTGCAAGGATAAGAATAGTTGGGATAGGGATTTTGAGATGTAACATTTCACCCAATCACTAAGGAAATTAGACCATTCAACTCCAAGAGTAACGATAATGCTTGGCTTTAAATACCAAGTAGTACTATAAATTGTTTTTGGTTTTAGCAAAGCCAAGATTCTAGTCTAAGCTCGTTGACTCCCATTCAATATAAATTTCCTCTGATTGCAAAAGTAGACCCACTAGTATGAGAGAATGCATTAGTCATGATGCTTTGATCTTGTATATGTTAGCCACTCCAACTTCTAACTTTAGCCTACATATATCTAAATCAAACAAACTTGATAAATAAAAATGTCTAATCACTCATAAAGTAGTAGGATCTATCTTGTTAGTTGATGTTTGATTAGATACTCACCCATTTGCAGCAAATGCGTATTCAGATTAGAATGTGGTTCTATGCTCTTAAAATGCACTCCACCCTAAAACTCTAGGACCATGATGTGGTTGATTAATATAGGAATCAAACCTCTTACATCTCCATCTCAATGCCAGTTATAAGTGTAGTAATAAAGCTGAAAGTGGGCATAATTTGACAACTCATTAACCTTATTATAAGGGGATCCCTAGAGCTTCATCTTCTCATAGGAAGACTAAGACAACTTAGAGGCCCCTAATTAGTGCCTTTCTCAACAGCATGCATGCATGCATTTTTTTTCCTTATTTTTCGGGACAATTAAGTTACGAAAAAGAACCAAAAATTCAAGACAGTTCATTTGTAGACGTTACATGTCATTAACAGTTCATAACATCACTTTAACACATGGGATTGGAGTTCAAAAAATAAAAAGACATTCCCTGAATCCCCCCCAATCCCCTAATCTGAAAGCTGCTAGGACATTGAGCTCACTTTCCTCCACTTCAATGCTCTAGATATTTTATTTCTTTCTAATTATTTCCTTTCTCAGATTATTGGGGGCCTGTGTGGAGTAGGATAAGCACTTTAGAATCACGAAAAAATACAAGGAAAAAAAATAAAATAAAAACTGCTTATAATGTTGTCTTCTTTTTGACATTAGTGCTGCAAAATATCAGCAGAAAAATATGTAGCAGCAAGTACCACTATCCACAGTATAATGAAGGACATGGGCATGGTTGTAAGGGAAGGGGAATATGAGGACAAAACAACTGCACTTTAACCTCTCATCATAGTCTTTTTCATCAAAAGTATTTGGGCCATTAATGAGATATAATAAGAAGAGTGCAATGCTTTCATGATTTTTTCAGACTGCTGTATGCCCTACCCACTCATAATTTATATAAAAAAAAGAAGACAACCTGTGAAGTTGATGATCTTTCTTCTATTTACTTTTGATTGATTATTGTTAAGCCAAACATGTTTAATTAGAAATTGTTTCACTACCTATGGGCAAGTTTTGTCCTTGTAACAAACTGCCTTTCCTTAAAATTAAAGTAATATATCTCTACAATGTTTTTTTTTAACAGTGCGGTTAGAATTGGGGTTGGCTTTGTTGCTTTCCAGTTGGGATTGGGATCTTAACATTTTTCCAATTAATAAAATTGGGCACCCAACAACAATAATTATCATCTTCATCATGGCCATGCCGCCTACTTTAACTTTTCCCACATAACATGGGGACTATTTATATTCCTCTCCTGCCTTCATTTTTATCCCAATAAATATTCTTGAAATTACTCCCACTTCACCAACACTTCATGTACATATCTTCAAACTTATTAAATCATTTCATCAATTTAGTCCTCAGGTTTAGTATTAATGCCAACTTCGATCTAAGGTATGTATAGGTTAATAAATATTTTTAAATAAATTAGATCAAAGCCAATATTTAACGTTAAAGTTGATAGTTAAAGTGACAAAAAGGACTTGATTGAAGAGAAATGAGGATAAGGTGAGGCATGTGGATGCATGCATTATATGATGTGGCTTCCCATCTTCACAACATGAAGCTGCACATCAGTGCACCAGAAAGGTGATGGCCACCCTACAATTCTAATCCTTCAATATAATCATGCCCTTAGTTGCCACCCATTGTAGGGTTCACTTAACATGTGAGCCAAAAGCATTCACTTCCCTCAAAAATAGCATAAATTCACCCTCTCATTTCTTAACTAATAATTTTTCATATTATTTCTAAATGTATAATTAGTAACCATTAATCATTTGTTTTGCATTATTACATTAAAGCTTCTCTTTGGGATTTGCGAAACATCACATTTTTAGCCAAATATGGGCCCTACACTTACTGTGTTACAATAAACACCATGCCATTGCTATCATCTCATTTATCATATAACAATATCATATTCATCTCCTAAAATATAGTTATAAAATGGTCAATAAATTATTGAAAAATTTAATTTTAAATTATTAGGCTGTTAATTTTTTTTTATAAATTCAACTAACAAGTAAAAAGCAACGGTTCAATAATCTGTACAATGAATCGGTACCCATCATTGAGTAGAAAAACATACTTTAGACCTAAGTCGACTTAACAGTCAATGTCGAAGATTGTAGAAGAAAACTATTTAACTTTTGATTCACAGATTCATGACATTTAAAACTATTTCATGGGAAAAAATTGAACTATAAAAGAGATGGAGAATAAGAGCTTTGGATTGATGTAGACAGTGCAAATAGAGAATGACATATAACAATCGTTTTAACAGTCTAATAATTTAAATGAAAACTTTCAAAATAAACTTCTAATGATTTAGTGACTTTGAGTATAATATAACCTTAAAATATTTGGTGGTAAACGTGTGTGAAGAACATATCTTTGAACATTTAATCCATTCTATTGTTTCTATTAATGAAAGATTTGCATAAATTTCATCTTAATCAAGTTATTAAGCACCAACTAACCTTTCTCTTAATTTCTTTTTGGGGTCCATACTTTTTTCTTAATTAGATATAAGTGATTTGAAGGGAAGAAATTTGAGGAACCTTTTGTTGTTACTCATAGTGGAAGCTGATTAATGGTTCTCTTTCATTTGTAGTGATTAAGAAACGGAGTTGATTGCTTAAGTTTTGTGCAATTCTTCAATTAATTTCCATTTTTGGCTGAAATGAAAATATGGAGTGTCCCCATTCACATTATTCTCCACTCCTGCTTCATTATTTGTTGTCTGCCCTTTTTTCATGGAATAAATTACCTTTTTTCCTTGGTTCTTTTTTTTTTAATTTGCTTAGCAATAAACTATTATGGTAATTTATCGGGCAATCAACAAAAAATGAAATTATTTATATTTGATGCACTAATAATTAATACACATTATAAGTAAATTAAATAGTATTATAATTAAACAAGTTATATGATAAATATAAATATTTTTTATAAATATTTTGGCTTAAAGTAGTGTGATATATCATAGGTTAAAATACACATTTGGTCTTTCGTATTTATATAAAAATTTAAAACTTAGTCTCTATATTTTAAAAATTAAAACTAAGTCTTTTTATTTTTTCTAATTTATAAATTCTAATACAATCATTAATGTTGTTAGTTATTTTCGTCAAAATTTGTTAATTTGACATTAATTAGGCTGCTCTTATATGACATTACATATCATTAATAAAAATGTAAATATATTAAGTCGACAAATTTTGACAGAAATTACAAATAACAATAATGATTGGACTGAAATTTTTAAAATAAAATTTTTAAAATTTTTTAACATTTAAAGTATAATAATTAAATTTTAAATTATAGATAAATGCAGAAAGTTATAATATATTTTAACTTACTTTATATATTACATAAATATCACATGAATGTTAACTTTCATTCATGTTTAAATGGGTTTTAAATATCACTATTATTTTATTCAATTTTACTTATTTTTGTTACAATTTTATCTGCACTTAACAACTACACGATCTAAATAAATAAAAAATTCTTAAAATAATATTTTTTTTACTTTTTAAGATATTTCTAATAATTAATCTTTCATATCTTATAAAATTATTAAAAGGATACTAATTACTAACTCTATATCCAAAACGAAGATCAGAGTTTAAACGTAACATTTTTAACCAGACACAAGCGTAGCTTATTATTTGTTGTTTTAAGAGCAGGTTATGTGATAACATGAAATTTAAGCCGTCCGGGTCCTTAACATGTGCTTTGGGTATTTTTTTTTTTGACTTGTGATCGAGCCGTCCAAGCGAGTCGGTAGGAAATTAAAATGAATTGCACGCGCTCAAAGGTGCGACTTGGTCTGTCAAGTACTCGATTGAGCTTGGAGAGAGTGGAAGCTTTAAAATTTGGCAAAAGTAAACATGATAAGTTTGTTAATAACTGTCATCAGTAGCATGCCACGTTGCTCTCCTACTCTATAAAGCGATATCTCATTCGTTTGTCTTTGAAACAATTTGAAAGACGGGGGTCATTTTAGAATGAGCTCCGATCCTTGAAAATAAATAAAATGTAAATGCCGGCCAAGGCCCGTGAAATGGGACCCGATAAGGCCGCTCCTTAATGGGACCTCGCTCGTATCCGAACCTGTTTGCTTTGGTACCATACCAAGGATTTAAATTTTTTGAACGTTGAATTCTTAGACAAATGAATGTTATATTATACTAATTGCTTTCTGCTGCTGCTAAATAGTTTAATTTTCAAATGTTTGTGGCAATTATTCTTATATATAAAAAATTGACGTCCCCAAACCTCTTTCTTTTCTTTTCTTTTCCTTTATGTTTAATTACACTATGCTTTAGAAGGAATTGTATAATGCATTTCAATTTTAGTTTTATTTTAATTCCCAATATAATATAATTTTCTATATTAGTACAAATCTTTCTCCTATACAATAGATACCCATCTTTTTTTAACATAAAAAAAATAGGTCAAATCAATAAATTCATATTCAAATATTATTACTCATTCAGTTTAGACTTATTCATAGGTCGGGCCTCTTAGATTTGTCCGAAGGCTTGTTAGAAAAGTGAAAAGATTTGGATAAAAATATAAATTCAAAAAATAGGGTTGAGAAAAAAATAAGACTCGTTTTTTAAATGGTTCAGGCCTCGAGTAAGCTTTTGCAAAACATAAAATAAAAAATCCTGTTGCTATTTTTTTACTGTTACCACTGTTTTTCAATATTATATTGTTACTATTTTATTGTTATTATTTTGATATTGTATAATTTTTATTTTATTATTAATTTTGCTATTACTTTAAAGTTATTTGCTTGTTAAGTTGCACTTATCTTAGTGTTATTTAAATATATATTTTTTATTTTTTCCATTGGTTGGAAAATATTTATTTAATGTTTTATAGTATATTTGATGTATTATATTTTTTAATTTATTTTATATAAAAAATTTTAATACGGGCGGGTCAAGTCAAGCTTGAGTAAAAATTTAGGCCCATTTTTTGGCTGGACCTGGGTCTAGAAAATGGACCTAAAATTTTTTACTTGGCCCGACTCAATCTATGGACAACTCTAATTGAGTCCTAGTTCGATTGTTATCAACATTGTTATCTACGTAAGAAGACGTGAGTTTGATTATTTAAAGTATATTTATCCTTCTATTTAGATGTAGAAGATGGACTATGGACAATTCTAAATATTTGTATAAAAAAAATACTCAAATATGATTTAATTATGTGGAATTTATTAACTTAATTTATACTGAATCGTATAAAATTATGTTATTCAAAATAAATTTATATATTATGATAAGGTGGCATCATTAAATTCATTGATAATGAACCTTTATTTTAACTAACACCATGTTTGTGCTAAAACTTAATTAAATGTTTAAGTGCATGTGGTAGTGGGGTTAGTGACCATTCTAAATCATTCCTTCAAGAGGTTGTTATCATTCCAATGATAACAAAAAGGATTTTTAGAAAATAAATAATAATAATGATAATAATGAAGTAATCTAAGAAATTGATTAACATGGTAAAATGATATATCTTTATAATTATCACCATTAAAAATGAAAAGAAAAAAATATGAGAATTAAGCAAAATGGTAAGAATCTTTTCTATATTAATCAGTGTTAAAGAGTTTAATCTTTATCCTAGACATGGAGTAATTTTAAAACTAGTAATTAATATTTATCTCCTTAATAAATCTATAGGATATGAATAATTAATTATTGGACCAGCTCTGAAAAAAGAAAAGAAAAAGAAAAAGAAAAAAGAGATGGAAATCCAAGAAAAGATAAGTTTCCACTTTTTCTTTACTTAGGGCTCAAGATCATAAGTAGTGCCATTTGGTAAATGGTTTATTAATTAGATGACTCAAATTTTATTTGGTAATTGTTGGTTTTCAACAACTATCTCCATTACCCGAAAGCTGCCTATTGCCTACCAGTCGGGGAAGGGTCTTTTTTTTTTCACATTAAACTATTGGATTTATTGTAAAAGTTGAAGCCTTCGCTTTCAATCTTTATAACTAGCACAACACACATTCTTTCGCTTCTTTTTTTCTCTCAACATGTACTTCGTATGCATTAAGATAACATATGTAGCAATGTGCTAGTTATAGTTACTTTCTCAATTAAGATATCTTTTGTATTTTTTATCCGGCATTATTTGAATTTAATTTTGCGACATAAATTTTAACAAATCATGTATCATTCAATGTACATTGTATTAATTTGATTTGTAATACTATATTAACTAATTTGTATTTTAATATTAGGAACAAATACATGGATTTTATGTAAAAGAAAGTTAGACTAATTGTTGATAGATTTCATGGATAGTGAGAAACTTTTTGAAGAGTTTAAAAAGATATTTAAAATATGTGAAACTTGTTGAAATTGCTTGGCAAAGGATAAATGATAGCCTAATAAGACAACTTGAATATGGATTAATAATTTTTTATTTCAGATCATTCAAAGTCAAATTAAAAGTTGATAATACGATTGAGGTTGCAAACTTCCAATTATTCATTTAAAAACTTATTATATTGTATTTAGATAATTTTTTTTGGGTATAATTTTAATTGTATTAATCTGTTTTATTGTCTAAAATTAATTTTGTTTGAATTAGGTTAGTATTTAAGCAAAGTCCTCTCATTAATAACTACTCTCGGATTCGAATTCAATCCAAATGATTGGGAAAGAAATCCACTCTCACAGTGGAAGAGCTAGGAATTTTTTTTTGGGGGATCGGAATCAAATTATATATTTTCATGATAATAAAAGTAAAATTTTATCATTTTATTAGTTTATATCTTTATAATTTTTAAAGAGTTAAATAATTTTTTTATCATTTTTAAGAGCTACTAATTTAAAATTTTATAAATCATAAAGAAATTAAATTAAATTAAATTAAAAGTTTATGATTTTTAAGGTTGGCACGGCCACTTCCACCCCTTGCAATCATTTGTTGGGAAATTAGACTTACTAGGGTGGTATTTTATTATATTCGTATTTTTTTCTCGTCTCTTTTTGTTTTTTTGCTTTTTTGTTTAACTTTGCAATATGATTCCATTAAAAAATTTTAACAACTGTAACTAGTGTGGTATTTCAATTATTAATACTTATTTTTAATAATATTAAAGTTAAATGAAGTGATTTAGATGGGTAAGCTTAAGGGGTATCGATAATATTATAAATTACCTAAAAATCAAATCCGAATAATAAATAAAACCCCAAAATGCTAAATTCAAATCTTTAAATTTTGTAGTATTTAAAAGCAATAAACAATCTAAATTAATAATATCACAATAAGAAAAAGGAAAAAAATATGGAATAAATCGTTTTGTAACTGAACCGATAAAAAGAAAAAGGAAATCAAAAGGATTGGGTTTGGATTCCTAAAATTGAATTTGTTTAGAAACAAGTGAGGGATGAAGGTAAAGATAGGGTGGAAATGGGGGGAGCAAGGTAGGTAGTGTGTCCATTTTCATTTTAAATCTCACATTTGTCAACTCAATAACGCTCCTAATTGGTTTAGGTTTTGAATCATTTTTAAATTTGAAGATTAGAAAAGGATTTCAACTTTTGTGAAGAGGAAGTGTGATGATATTGCTCTTTCAACCTTTTTGAAACCCACAATAACTACCAATTTTCACCCTAATTCTCGAATCTTGGAGGGATTTTTGTTTATTAACTTTGCAATTTTCATGTATGTCCATGGATAGGATTAGGCTGGTTGGAAATTAAAATTTCTTTATTAAATTTTAGGAGGGTAGATTATATATAAAGATTGGTTTGCATTTTGGGTTGGGTTTAGAGGGATTTTATGTATTCAATGAAATTATTATAGAGGATGTCATTTTCTTTAGATTTTAGCCAACTATTTCAAACAAATCTAAATTTTAAGCAATGAGATCGAATTTTTTTTTAAGGACAAATAAATTAAATTCGAGATTAATTTTTGAGGAAATATTGTATTATACGATAAATTAAAAAAAAAACGGAGTATACTTTTTTGAAGGGCCAAGCCAACCCAAGTTATGAGTCCCGCGATTTCAAAATTTTAGTTACGACCTTAATCATACATGTCCTTCTCTTAATCATGCTCTGAACTTCACGCGCCAAGGGCCACCTCAAACACCGCGCTATAGGCCATCTTTCCCTTTGGATTCAACTCATAAGAAAGTGTTCGCTACTGAAGAAACCAGGTTCGGAGACAGGTTAGGAGATAGGTATGGAGTGAATAGTAGCTATGGGAGAACAGAATAAAGTTTCTATGAAGATTGAAAGCGTATAAAGCAGAGTTAGCTTTCTTTTCCATACACAGATGGTAAAGAGAGAAAAAAAAAAAAAACCTCCCCAAGTTTCCCACAACAATATCACAGGAAAAATAAAATCTACCGAGCTTTTTTGTTATTCTTATTGTTGTTTTAATCTATACTTTTTCATTGTTTTTATCTCTCATTTCAAGCTCCACTTTCTTTCATTTTGGGAGAATTTTTGAATTTGGTTTCCTGGGGAGTTTTTTTTTTTCCTTGGATGGTTGAGTTGTGAGATTTTATTTTTATTTTTTGGAGTAATTTGGGGTGAGAAAATGGCTGCAGAAGGAATGTTGTCGTTTTCAGTTGCTTCAGTTGTGGAGGATGTACTGCAACAACATGGCAATCGCTCCAAAGATCTTGATTTGGAATCTAGAAAAGCTGAGGAAGCTGGTACTTTAAACTCTTTTTTTTCTTTTTTAAATCAACATCTATATTTTGTTGAATGATGATGAATTTTTTGCTGAAAGCGTATGTTTTCTTTTTAATTCTATATAGTTTTAGCTAGTCGAAAAATGGTGTAATTCCATGGAAAATTTTGCCTTTTTCTTCTATTTACCTATCTGATCTCCCACCTTTTTTCGTGAAATAGAAAACAGAAGATCATTGATCACTTACAGAATTACAGTTTTTGAAATTGTTGATGAATTGCAGCGTGTTTTTGAATAAAATTTGATGAGATAATTTACTTGTGAAAATTAAAAAAAGAAAAAAAGAAGCTGAATGTGGTGATCTCTTGTATGGCACAGCATCAAGGAGGTACGAAGCGGCCGGATGGCTAAGGAAGATGGTTGGAGTTGTGGCGGCTAAAGATTTGCCGGCAGAGCCATCGGAAGAAGAATTTAGGCTTGGTTTGAGGAGTGGAATAATCCTCTGCAATGTTCTCAATAGAGTTCAACCTGGAGCTGTGCCTAAGGTTTACTAACTTTATTATGATTATGGTTTTTTTCAATTGATTTTCCTTTTAATCATGGCTAATTTCATTGGGGGTGGTTGGTTTTAGGTGGTGGAAAGTCCATGTGACGCGGCCCTCATACCTGATGGAGCTGCATTGTCAGCTTTTCAGTATTTTGAAAATATAAGGAATTTCCTGGTAGCTGGTCAAGGGTTGGGGCTTCCCACTTTTGAGGCATCCGATCTAGAACAAGTATGTTTTTAGACTTTTTTTTTACAATTCTTTTGCTTTGGAAGAAATTGGTTTTATTGTGTAATTTAGTTACTTATCTTTGATTTGGTTAAAATTCTTTAGGGAGGCAAATCTGCAAGGGTGGTTAATTGTGTTCTAGCACTTAAGTCCTATAACGAGTGGAAGCTCTCGGGTGGAAATGGAGTGTGGAAATTTGGTGCAAACTTAAAACCGGCCACCACCACTTTGGGAAAGTCATTTGTAAGAAAAAATTCAGAGCCTTTCACAAACTCCTTGCAGAGGACCTCATCGACAAATGAGAAACTATTAAATGGTCACTCCAATGAAATTGATCCCAATAAAATGGTTGGTAAGCTTAAACTGTTAGTATTCACTGTTTTCATATTCTAATTCAACAATAAGACTAAATTCCATGAGTTTTTCTTATTATACAAGCAGGCCAGTTCTGTTTCGCTAAGCATGTTGGTTCGTGCCCTTCTAACAGATAAAAAACCTGAAGAAGTTCCAACGGTAGATTTTTATTGGATCATTACACTTGTTTAACACACCAAGCTTGATTAGCATTTTCTTGTTTGGATAAACGGGGATAGTGGAATGACTTTTATCATAAATGATGGTTAATCTTTTTGCTATTTCTGCTACTTATTCGTGTCATTTTTTGTTGTTGATAGCTGGTTGAATCTGTGCTCAGTAAAGTTGTAGAGGAGTTTGAGAATCGGATTGCAAGCCAATCTGAAGTGGTATGTTTAGCTTTCAAATTTTACAAAAGAATAAGTCATTTACTATGTAATTATTGATCTTAACTAACATTTTGTTTATTATGGCCTCTTCTCCAAATTGAAAGATGAAATCGACTTCAAAAGAAATCACTCCAAATTTCAGAAAGCCTGTATTAAAACAAACTCTTGTGGATAAAAAGGTATATAATGATCCTCATGTACTTCACAAGTCACTAGATGACTTTTCTCCGATGTCTTAGTGCTATAGTTCACATTTCTTAAACTTCTTTCATTCTTGTAATGATTAAGATTGAGGAAAAGAACATCGAAGTGATGAAGAAAGAAGATTGCTTCCAAAAGAACCTCATTAATGAGGAGGCATTAAAAGGTCAATTGCAAAAACAGCAAATGATCTTTGATCAACAACAAAGGAATATTAAGGTGGGAATTACTGTGCTATATCTTCTGTTTTCTTGTCTATTTATGTACTTGACTTGCACTTATATGTATTATAAATTTTGTAGGAACTAAAGCATGCTATTAATTCCACAAAAGCAGGCATGCAATTCATACAAATGAAGTTTCATGAAGAATTCAACAGTCTTGGTATACAAATGAAGTACCTATTTGAATTTTCTTGCTTATCAAAGTGCTAAGCAGGGTATTTTTACAGGTATGCATATTCACGGCCTAGCTCATGCTGCTTCTGGTTACCACAGGGTTCTAGAAGAAAACCGCAAGTTATATAACCAAGTTCAGGATCTTAAAGGTAAATATTCACTTATCTTTTGCATAAGTTCTTATCATGCCTTTCCTTGTATTAAATCCCCTAATTTATTAGAAAGGGTTATCTACTTCATCTGACCAGGAAGTATCCGTGTTTATTGCCGTGTGAGACCATTCTTGTCTGGATCAAGCTATCTTAGCACTGTGGATCATATAGAAGAAGGAAACATCATCATCAACACTCCATCGAAGTATGGTAAAGGACGCAAATCCTTCTCCTTCAACAAAGTCTTTGCGCAGTCTGCAACTCAAGGTGCTTCACTAAGAGTTTAATTGCTATTGATAATGTTTCTGCAATTTTAGCATTCTTTACTTAGTCAGTCACATCTTTATTGCATTGCAGCGGAGGTTTTTTCTGATATGCAGCCACTGATTCGGTCAGTTCTTGATGGATACAATGTTTGCATATTTGCATATGGTCAGACAGGATCAGGGAAAACTTACACTATGGTAAGATATGGTTGGATTATTCACAAGTTTGATAATACATGCACTAAAATTTGTTTGATGAAATATACTTTTTCCTTTAAACTTAATAGTTTATTTGGTTTACAAATCCAGACTGGACCTAAAGACCTGACAGAGAAAAGTCAAGGGGTTAATTATAGGGCACTAGGTGATTTGTTCCTTCTAGCAGAACAAAGAAAGGATACCTTCTGCTACGATGTTGCTGTTCAGATGATTGAAATTTATAATGAGCAAGTCAGGGATCTCCTTGTCACAGATGGAAGTAACAAAAGATATCCTTTTCCAATCATTTGATTTTACTTCCCTCTAGTTTGTAAAATTAGATCATCATATCACAGTTATAATCTATAAAAAGTTGTCTTGACAGATTGGAAATTTAGAAAAAGCTTTCTTCCTATTCTAAATCAGAGTTTGATCATAAGGTGGTTGATGCTCTGAAAAATGAAACGGTAAAAAGTTTGAATTGGTTTAAATTTGAAAATGGATCTTGATCGTTGAATCTCTCACTTCAATATATGTTCAATGGTAGGTCTAGCCAGTCAATTTCCTAACCAAGCTTATCCTTAATCTATTAATACATTAGAAATTCGCAACAGTTCTCAGACGGGTCTCAATGTACCAGATGCCAACCTCATGCCTGTTTCGTCAACATCAGATGTTATTGATCTGATGAACCTAGGACAAAGGAATCGTGCAGTTGGTGCAACAGCCCTAAATGACCGTAGTAGCCGTTCTCATAGGTAACATCTTACTTCTTTACGCCTCTTGATCCTGAAATGTTTCTTAAATTTGAAGTTAATTTTTTTTATCACATTGCAGTTGCTTGACCGTCCATGTTCAAGGAAGAGATTTAACATCTGGAACTACTCTCCGTGGCTGCATGCATCTTGTGGATCTTGCAGGTAGTGAGAGAGTAGACAAGTCTGAGGTAACAGGAGATCGACTAAAAGAGGCACAGCACATAAACAAATCTTTATCAGCTCTAGGAGATGTGATTGCTTCCCTTGCCCAAAAGAATCCACATGTTCCTTACAGAAACAGCAAGCTCACTCAACTTCTTCAAGATTCACTTGGTAAGTTTAAGCTGTTGAAATAGTGCACAACTTTTTCTTTTCAGAAGTTTTAATCATATTGGACCGGAATTGTATTTTCAGGAGGACAGGCCAAGACACTAATGTTTGTTCACATAAGCCCTGAACCTGATGCCTTGGGTGAAACAATAAGTACTCTCAAATTCGCAGAGCGTGTAGCTACCGTTGAACTTGGTGCTGCTCGAGTGAACAAAGACACTTCGGATGTTAAAGAACTCAAAGAACAGGTTATCGTATTCAACTCTAACTATTGGTTGATATGGTTATCTTAAGATAGTTGTCAAATCCGATGCTCTTGCTTTTACTAACTTGTTGGAATCAACTTCCAGATTGCTAGCCTTAAGGCAGCTTTGGCTAGGAAAGAGGGAGAGATGGACCAAAGCCAGCACTCTGTATCTAGTAGCTCTGAAAAATACCGAACAAAAGCTAGTGATCTATCGCCCTTCAATCCTAATCAGCAAGTTGGAGATGTTTTGGGAGCAAGAGAACCTGTGGCGAATGTGGGCAACATTGAGGTACATGATGCTTTCCACATGATAATAGTAGGATGGAAATTTAATTTCATTAATCATATTGAATACAATCAGTCACAAATCCTTGATTCTTTCTCTTCAATTTAAAGATGATATGAATACTAATGTGTGAATGTCTTCATTGAATTCAGAATTTCATGGTAATAATATGCATTCCAGTGACTGAAAGTGGCTATAGTGGCATAATACTAATTCAATTGTGCAAAATTATCTTTTCTCTCCTTAAAGCTAATTGATGGGAAGAAAATCTACAGTGCTTATATATTTTCTGGAATTGCTTCCCAAATTTCATGAATAATTTTAGCAATTCAATGAGTTGGGTTTGTTTGAGATGCCCTAGAAAGCTTGACTTGTCTGCTTTTGCAGGTGTGCACTAACTCTGCATTGAGGCAAAAGAGGCAAAGCGTTGATCTTGATGAGCTATTAGCAAATTCACCTCCCTGGCCTCCCGTTGTCAGTCCTGCCCAAAACTTCAGGGATGATGAGAAAGAATTAGGCTCGGGTGAGTGGGTGGATAAGGTTATGGTGAACAAGCAAGATACCATTAACAGAGTGGGAAGCCCTCTAGGATGTTGGGAAGCAGAAAATGGGAACTTGTCTGATGTCTTTTACCAGAAATATCTCCACGATTCTTCAAAGATTTATCCAGAAAAATCATATAATATGTTCTTGGGGGCTAATGGATTCAATATGGCCAGTGCTGATGACATAGATGATATTGATGTTGCAACCAGTGACTCGTCCGAGCCTGATTTGCTCTGGCAATTCAATTCGACCAAACTTAGCAGCATAACCAATGGGATTGAGTCCAAGACCAAGAGACCCACTCCAAAATCAGCAAGAAACCCAGATATGAGGTAAGCTAATACATACATTCTCATGTTGCCATCATTGTAAGTTTGTCGACATGTTACTAAAAAGCTGGTTAATTATCTGCAGCAAAAATCTACATCCTATGTCAGGGCCATCACCGTCTAGGAAACTAGCAAATGGAGCTGGCCAACCTTTGCATCGAAATATGAGGCAGCCACCAGCTGCTGACGGGAAACGCAGAACTGGGAGTAGAAAATAACAACTTTATACACCATTATAACCACGTTGGAGTGATTTCTGATTCTTTTCTTCTTCTTTTTTTAATTTCTTTTTGCCTCTTATATTTTTTAGAGAGTGAGAGAGAGAAATGTGTTGAATATACAGATAACCTTTTTCTTTCATTGTAATTTTTTTTATGGTATAGTTAAAACTCAGCAATAATTCCAGTTGCATATTTGTTTATTAAGGACAAGTTGTGCAGATGATGCGTCCTGCCTTGGGTTTTTGTGTAAAGACTGCTTTTCTTCAGTGTTTGAGAGAATTAAAAGTCTTATTGCAATGGCTCTGCAATTACCATACAATTAGTTTGGGTTGAAGATGTCCTTTTTGAGTTGTTTTCAAGTTATGTCTGAGCTTATGCTACTTTCTGCAAACCGAGACAAAAGGATCAGTCTCTGTATTCATGTAATTATGTTACAAATTCCAAAAGCTGACATGAAAATAATATGTAATTGTCACAGGCTGTAATAGGAGTCAGATTGGTAAATGAACAAATTAATCTTTATTTATGTATTGCGTCAAAATGCAAAATGATCCTAAATGAGTCACTCTACTAATTTATTTATTTTTTAAGCAGAGCAAAATGCAATATTATTATATTACAGGGCCTTTATATTACTTTTATTTCAAATACTCTTCCCCGTGTAATCCTTTTTACATGAATCAAGAAGAGCAAGCAGGTATTGTAGCGAATGAGTCCTTTAAACAAAAAACCAAGTTTGGCATTCTTAGCCATTTAATTGTAACTTCATTACTGAACAAAAGAGAGAAGCAATGACGAAAGGAGCAAATATCCTGATATTCAATACGATTAGACACGAGGAGCAATCATGTTATACCAATCAAACTCAAAAAGTAACATGGAAGCCATCTGGTTCGATTGCTAGGCAGCAGGCAACATGGACGGCAGAAGGTGTTGCAGCAGAGGGGACTAATCAAATCCTTTTTTATAAGAGGTAGAAGTTAGAATAATAGAACCCATGATAAAGTCATAGGAACAAAGCCCATTCATGACTCTTATTCTAGAATTTGGGAGAGGTTAGGTCCATTCTCCTTTGGCGTGAGGGATTAGTAATAGCTATCGGCAAACCGAATGAAAATGACAGATCTCCGTTGAATAAAGTCGTGACAGCCCACCTTTGACCCATACCGCAGCCCAAGACCAAGCTACCCATCAAACCATTCTCACTTTTATTAGGCTTGCTTTGGCAGCTCCTCATTGGCTGCTTTGCTTACCCTCCGAAACTCCAGAAAAGCCAGAGATTCCCCGACAACTCCGGCGCCAACTGTACTCCATACCCTATCTCCGCCCTTCTCGACTACCGCACCCTCGTTACTAAGCCCTTTCTTTGATCTGAGGTTTATTCCTTCTCTTTTTCGACAATTATTTTATTTTATTTTTTACAGTTCACTTTGTTTGAAAAACTTGATCTTGAATGTTTTGTTGGTTTATTGTTATTACGTTGGATTAAAGTTCTTTTTTTTTTTTGAAGTAAGAAATGGCGATGTATATCGTATCTCGGCGACTCTCCGCTGGATCCACCACCTCCCAGCTGGTCACCTCTCTCCGTTATGCCACCTGCTGGAGATCCTTCTTCACGTCTTTTAGGGAGGAACGAGACACGTTTGGCCCCATTAACGTCCCCTCCGATAAGTTCGTCTTTCCCTCTCATCACATTGTGTGTGTGTGTTTTAATTCGCACCATTAAAAAAGAAGTTTTGAATAGAAGAGGGAAGTAGTTATACTTGTTGCTTGTGCTGTCACTGCGTTTTTAGATTGTGGGGAGCGCAGACTCAGAGATCGTTACAGAATTTTGAAATTGGGGGAGAGCGTGAACGGATGCCTGAACCTATTATTCGGGCCTTTGGTGTTCTCAAGAAATGTGCTGCCAAGGTTCATCTCTGATCTGATCACTGAACCCAAATAGTTCTCAATTTTTAAGTGTTTGCATATGTTAATTGTTTTCTTCATTTAGGTTAACATGGAATATGGTCTTGATCCAACCATTGGGAAAGCCATAATGCAAGCAGCTGAAGAAGTAGCCGAAGGAAAACTCAACGATCACTTTCCGCTTGTCGTTTGGCAAACTGGTAGTGGCACCCAGAGTAACATGAATGCCAATGAGGTCTTTGCAACTTTTTTGTATTCATTAGTTGAATAGATATTTTTGTCATGTGAGAATCATTTTTACAGTAAATTTATAGCTTAATTTGCGATTCTGGAAATTTCCAGGTAATTGCTAATAGAGCAGCTGAGATCCTTGGACATCAGCGTGGTGAAAAGTTTGTGCACCCAAATGATCATGTGAACAGATCTCAATCTTCTAACGACACATTCCCCACTGTAAGCTGAAATTACCGTCTAACTTGTTGGTTTCTTCCTTCTTTAGATTAATCTTTCAAAAATCCAAGAATTCAACTAGGCCAACTTATGTGTCCTCAGCTTAGCACGGTAAGTTTTGAGCTGCCTCTTTACTTATGCTACATTTTCTTCTTTCTCCAGGTAATGCACATTGCAGCTGCTATGGAAATAAACTCAAGATTAATACCAAAATTGAAAATTTTGCATTCTACTTTACATTCAAAGGTTTACTTTGCTTTGCTTTTGCCTCTACATTATAGTGTTATTTATGTATGATGTCTCTTACTCTTAACTTTTTTCTGATGGAGATCTTTGCCTTTTTATGCCTTTGTTTCCCTCACATCCTTATTGACTTCTGTTGCAACATCGGCATCTACTGTCTGAAAGGGATTTTTCTGGCCATGCCTGATTGTCAATGCCAATATCTTTTTATTTGAGTTCTAACTCTTTGGCTCTTTGATTCCTTATGTTAACAACACTCTTGTCAATGATGTTTTCTTTTATAGTCTTTATAATATTATCGCCTCTTCTTGGTGAACCATTGTGATTTGCTTTTGACTCTCTCTCTCTCTCTCTCTACACACACTCGCACACACATATATATAACGGCTACTTGGTCCAATAATCATAACTGTCTTTGTGTTTTATGTTTGCTCCCATACCAGCGAGTATTTAATTTGGATGGCTTCAAACTCAAGTTAAGTTTTGCTTGTGTTGTTTTCACCAGTCTATTGAATTCAAAGATATTGTTAAAATTGGTCGCACTCACACTCAAGATGCAACACCTTTGACTCTTGGTCAAGAGTTCAGTGGCTATACTACACAAGTAAGCTCATTATTCTAGCAGTTTCTTTTATGTACTTTGGGGTCAATTATGTTTAGTGGACAGGTGGCAATGAGGGATAACTTTTAATTATGTTGTGGTTTTGTTTTGTTATAGGTCAAGTATGGAATTGATCGAGTTTTGTGCACCCTTCCACGCATGTATCAGGCATGCTATCTCATTTGATTGTATGTTATTCCATGTAATCTGTTCTCACTACTGACATATAGGGGTGCTGTATGACAGCTAGCACAAGGTGGTACTGCCGTTGGGACAGGATTGAACACAAAGAAAGGGTATGTTACTTAGCCTTGAACATTGCTTCTCTGATTTGTAATTATGTCTATTTTCCATTGTCAATTTCAGTTGGTTTTCTTTTGTTCGTTTTATTCTGATGCTATATGCTTGATTTATTTTTACCTGGTTGCTTCAATATTGCTCTCTGATTTATTAAGATCCAGGCCCTTTATGATCCGTCTTCTCTTTTAAGCTATAATTTATGTTTTATCTCTTATATTTTATGGTCAGAGCCTCAGAAATACTCTTTGTTCATTGAATGTTTGTTTAAAGCTAGTGCACCTGTGTAAACTTTCTATATATTATTTTTATATTAATAGATGTTGCATCTGCTGTGCCATGGCTTGAAGCCGCTGTCACCAAGTTTGCTAAATGTAAACTTAAACTGAAATTATTATGAAGAATGAACTATTTGTTTGAGAGCATTATTTATCATCGTAACAATGTTCCTTTAGGATTCTCGTACTGAACTTGACAGTGCCCAATGTTAAAATTGATCTAGGTTTGATGCAAAAATTGCTGCTGCTGTAGCAGATGAGACAAACTTGCCATTTGTCACAGCAGAAAATAAGTTTGAAGCTTTGGTGAATCTCTTAGCTCTCTCTGATCAAGCTTTTATTTATTTATTTTTCCATTTTGTTTTAGGTTGAAGGAATTGATCATTAGCTTATATCTTCTAAGTTGTCATGCAAAATAGTTACACAATCATGAATATTTATTTCTCTGTAATCAGGCTGCACATGATGCCTTTGTTGAAACTAGCGGAGCCCTAAACACTGTTGCTACATCCCTGATGAAGGTTGCAAATGACATACGCTTACTGGGAAGGTTTGTCTGCAATTTGGATAACCCTCTTTTGTGTGTGTGTGAGTGTGGTTTGGCATTATTCTGATGGTTTCAGCATTTTTCTTATTCAGCGGTCCCCGATGTGGCCTTGGTGAGCTCATTCTTCCTGAAAATGAGCCAGGCAGCAGTATAATGCCTGTAAGATTCTCATCTCAATTTCCATGGATTCATTTATCAGCGAAGTCCTTTTTTTACTTCTATTCTATTTGCTCACTATTGTTCTTCCCATATAATCTTGTTAGTTTGACTGAAGTTATTCTGTTTCAGGGGAAGGTAAACCCTACCCAGTGTGAGGCTATCACTATGGTCTGTGCCCAGGTAAATATATGTGACTGTTATTTTTTCACATTCAGATGGTATTGTCCAGCTGGAGAATTTATCTTGTGGTGGTTAAATTTTCACTTTCTTTTATCAGTCTATAACAAGATGGAAAGTTTCTTGCAGGTAATGGGTAACCATGTTGCTATCACAGTGGGCGGATCCAATGGCCACTTTGAATTGAATGTTTTCAAGCCAATGATTGCTAATGCACTCCTGCATGTATGTGTTTTCTATTACCAAAGTTATTGAAAAGCTGCATTCATTTAATTTCAACACTTACAAAATTGAATGTGTAAATTTTCTGCACTAATCATTTGAAAGGCCAATTCTCTTTATTTCATATGATTTCACTAAAATTATAAGTATGAATTATGTGAGTTTTTGCAATGAAAAATATTCTTAGAATTTGCGATTTGAAAATTGTATGCTTGATTTCAACGCTTCAAAATTTGAATCTGTAAATTTTCTGCACTACTCATTTGAAAGGCCAAATCTCTTTATTTCCTAAGACTATAAAAATTATACATAAGAATTATGCGAGTTTTGCAATGAAGATATTTTAGATTTTGAGATTTGACAATCATATGCTTGACATGACTTGATTTCTCCACTTAGGATTCTGGTTAACAATAATGTAATATTGAATGTGTGCATTTTCATTCATTGATGATCATTGTCCTTTGCTATCAGTCATTAAGATTGCTGGGTGACGCATCTGCTTCATTTGAGAAGAACTGCGTGAGGGGAATTCAAGCCAATAGGGAAAGAATTTCTAAATTACTGCATGAGGTCAGTTGATGCTACATCCTGAATATCTTAAGTTTATTTTGATACCATATGATAGATTGTCAAGCTAATGATCATATGTTGTCTTGCGACATTTTGAATGGTCTTGCAGTCTCTAATGCTTGTCACATCTTTGAACCCTGTAAGTTCTCTTCCCTTCTTCTATCTAGGATCAGTTGTTCCTCAATGAGTCTTTTGCATTTTGAACACGTCTCTAATGATTTCTTTGCCTTCAGAAAATTGGTTACGACAATGCTGCAGCAGTTGCCAAGAAAGCACACAAGGAGGGGTCCACTTTGAAGGTGAGATTTGTTTCTTCTCTTTATGGTTCACTTCTTGAGTTCTTTGATGCAATCGTGGTTAGCAATGACTTTGTTTTGTTGTGCTTACTGACATCTTAATATGGAAATTCGACCTCACTTAAGTTGTTCTCATATGGAACTGTTTCAATGTTTGTCCTAATCCTTTCCTTTGATGGCTGAAATACTGAATATAACCTACACTTGTTTCTGCGCTTATCTTCTGCAGGAAGCAGCATTGAGCCTTGGTGTGCTCACAAGCGAAGAATTCGACACTCTTGTGGTGCCTGAGAAAATGATTGGCCCATCTGACTGAATATTTTTTTGCTAGAGGAGACTTAAGCAGCAATTGCTTAGATTTTAATTAATTTTAAGACCATTTTTCTCATTCGGATTACAAAATAGAATCCGACTGCAATTTTCTTCATATTCTGATTATGGAAAACAATATTATTGAGGTTTCCCATTTGCTTGGAATTGTTGAGGCAGTTTATGTAGTGAAAAAAAGAATAGTCGTGGATTGACTAATAAGGGGAAAACCTCCCTCATTTGTAAGGAGACTGATTGAAGTAAAGTTGAAGGAAAAATAAAAGAGATGGCATCGAGTTTTGGTACATACTAACGCTCTTGAATAATTTTTTATTTATGTTAAAGGTGTTGCCTTTCATTGAAGTTCTTTATGTAACAGTACTGCAAAATGTGTATATTTTCTCTGAACACCAAAAAGGAGAAGAAAGAAAAAAGCTTTCACTTGGAGATATGCAAAATGATGGCGTTCAATGATGAAGCTAGCAAGTTCGATTTTTAGAAGAATTTTTCTGCTATTGCCACCGTAGTCATTATAACTAGCTTTGTTTGACAAGTCCAATAGTACTGGTACCTTTCCCATCCCCACTGATCGTTTTCCACCATGGTTAAGGTGTTTCTAGCAGTAATCAAAATGAGTTTATAACCCTTCTTTGACCAATCAACACCCCAAGTAATCAAGTTGATAGATAATTAGGGTGTAATTGAGTTAGTCGCGCTCATTCAAAATTCAATGTTTGATACTTTGCTTAAGCTTGATCGAGAATCATTTTTAAGCTCATGTTCAAGTTTGATTAAGCTTATTTACATCGAGTTTAATTAGGCTCCTTTATAAATTTTTGCATTCTCTAACTAAATTAATAAAATATTATTTTTTGAATGTGAGATTATTATTGTTATTTAAAATTCAATTACCAAATCCAAAACAAGATGTTTACTATTCCACTAAATCCTTGCTTGCTAATAGGAAAAGGGAGTAAATTAGAAGTGACATTGCAAGAGCCAAAACTTCAAAACGCCAAAAACCATTCACCACTTCTGACATAAATAAACTTGTATGAGTAAATTGCTTATCTTTGACGTATGAAGATGCCAAATTTTATTAATAGCAGCAAAACCGAGCTTCACCATTCTGAAGTGGTAAGCCCAAGGTGTTAAAAGGGAAAATAACCAATAAATAAAACTACAAAAACCTCAACTTTTAAGGCCATTATGAGAACTTCATAGTAGATATTAACTAATACAGAGTAATGCAATCATCAGCATTAACGACCAAAAAGAAAACTTGTGCAAGCTGCAAGAAACAAAGTCATTAATATCTAAACTTCTAAAAGCTTTTGGCATCTACCTTTTTTTAACCTGGAAAAGCTATGAAATTAATTAAACATGAAAGATAAGTTCCTTGAAATTAATTAAACAAGAAAGATAGGTTGAGAATAAGCTTTTCGCATTGAACTATTCCAAGTTATTTGTTTATTAATTTTGTAATGGATTTTAGATGTGATTGTTAATTCAGGTAAATTAAATCCAAAATTATTCAATTGTTAGTAAATTTACACTTTAATTATTCATCTTAGTGCAGCCGAACTAGTCTGGCCAGAAAGAAACAAAAAGTTAGTTTCAAAGCAAATAAGAGAAAACAGGAAAGGAAAAGTAAGAAAGAAAAGGAGGGAAAGAGAAAGTTTGAGAAGAATTAGGATTGAAGTTTTTTAACTCCCAAGTAAAGAATTCCGACCCAAAGAAGAGTTCTTGAACTTGGAAAAATAGATTGCAAACAAATTAGTTTGTTTCAAGAACATAAAAATGACAAAAAGAAGAATAAGGAAAGAACAAGAAAAACGAAAAGAAGAGGTGCTCAAATGGAGTCCTTTGAAGAATTTGGCTTTAACAAACACCAAAATTACATCTAATCAATCACGATCACCACAAAATCTTAAAAGAAAATGAATTGAAAGCAAATCTAAAAATCACAAGAATGAGATCTTGCACAAATAACAATTCTAAAAGTTTAACAAACAAAAAAAAACCGAGAGTTCTGATACTACTTTAATTAGGATTACCTAAATAACAAGTAACATTAATAATAAGAGGGGCAACCCTTTTCAAACAAAAAAAGTAACCTAAAAACTAAATGCTCTAGTCTTACTTTAACTAAGGTTACTTGAACTACAAGTAACATGTAAAGAACTAAATGAAAAAAAAGCTAAGTATAAATTTACTAAATTAAAATGAAAATTCGGCTAGCCTATATAGATAGTGTAACCTCCCCAATCCGGCCCATGAATTATGATTAGATTTTGAAAGTCACATCTGCCACCGAAATGGCCCAGAAGAATCAAGTGGACTCTCAGAAATTTATTTTTAAAGCAATCAATTATTTTTCGAAAAACCGTAGTGGGCATCTCTTTTTGCAAAGTTTAATTAAAAATTCATTTAAAAAGATTCTCATTAATTTTAAAAATATATTACATATTTAGTTTCCAAAAAAAATCTAGTTTTGCAATGGAAAAATTAGTGTTCACAATTTGTTAATAAAACCATAATTACTAACTTTAATGACAAATTATTAATTTAGATAATTATTTAACTTATCCAATTCTTAACATTCATGCATGCAATAACTAAATACATCCCAAAATCCAATCCCATGCCACAATTCGTAAAATTAATTGTTATAAACCAAATAAATAAAAGAATATAAAATTAAATACTTTATTTAATAAAAAAAGATGAGACCTCCAAATTGCCAAATTTGCAGCTTACTTAAAAAATGTTAAACTAATGGGATGAGCTTAAATAGTCAGTGCAAGTCTTAAAGGCAAATAGAGTATGCATAACTTACAAATCATGCAAGAAACTCGTTTAACAATCGAACAAAAAAACTAACAGATTATTGGTAATCACAATGGTACATAGAATTCACAGAATCATGGTGCTTCCAACAATTATGCATATACATGCTCGAGAATGACAATGCAATAAGGTCCTACCCATCCATCTGCTACACACTACGAGTTTCTTAGAACTCATCTACTGAATCACCAAAACAGTTAGGAGCCGTAGCTCAATGTGAAAAAACCACCAATAACAATTTGTAGACAAGCTTTCGGTAATGTGGATGAGCCACTAGAAATGCAGATAAACTACCAGTAAATTGCGGTAAACCACCAATAATGCAGACAAGCTGCAATAAGATGCAAACAGTGCTGCCAATGATGTGGTCAAGCCACCAATATCCAGTACCTCCTACAATACTCTAGTGCAGTGCACTAACAACAATATTGCGGATTTAAATACCGCCAAAACTCCATGGAACTCCTCTGTTACCCATCAATCCTAATTCCCATACAATAAAAATGATATGCCATGAATAAAGCACAATCATGAATGATAGAAACAATTATAGTGCAGAACAATGACATGTTTAACATGCTTTTGGTAATAGTTTCCATGTATGACTTGCACACTTTCCGTCAATCAATCAATGGCATCAACGGTAGGTAACAAACATACAAAGTACAATACAATCAATGCATACTTAATATGCAATTCGAACAGTGTCACAAAAAGTCGCATGTTATACATGCAACTAATGAACAATAACAATTTTCATAATATACAATACAGTGCTCATCATAATCATGCAAATAATCAACCTTAATAAAGGAAAATCGTCTGACAATCACATATGACGATTTCAAATTCAGGCGATCCCAAACAGGGCCTTTAACATTCGACCAAATTACTTGATACGTACCTTGCTCAACATTTCCCTAATTTGACTTTAGGCCGTTCGGCCATGTCCAAACCAGCAAGCTTAATTTATTAATTATTAACACGTAATATCAATTACAAACAACGCACACAAAGGTAAGATTCGCACCTCACATTCGACATGCATAAAAAAGAAATATACGTGCATTCGGTTCCCCCTTAAAGGGTACATACACAATTCGGCCAAACACCAAACATAAGCATCAATCGGACAACTCTCAAAGACTCATCATCATTCGACCAAATCAAACAAGAAGTACTCACATACACAATTCACATTTAACTAAGTCCCACACCTAAATTACACAAGTTCGTAGCCCAATTGCCAATTCGCAATTTCCCTTGACTCAAAACCGAACAAACCTAATCAAACAACATGACAAAACAATGTTAGAATCAACCTAAAACACCTTTATGGGGTTTGACCAATTAGTACTACATAAGCGACACTTAAGATCCAACTTTGGTAAATAAACTTACACTATTTTGCTACTAAACAGAAATGCGAATTAAGTTCGTCATCGCTACTGATCCGAGAAGTTTAGATTCGATCCTTCAACATAAAAACCATAAAAAAATTAGTAGCTAAAAAAATTGCTTAAGGCCTTAGAGACATTCGACCATAACAAAAAAAGTAATGAAAAGGAAAGCGATGTCAGATCACTACCGAAACAACACTTATGCTTCATGGTTTCTAGATCCAAAATGACGATTCAAAAGAAATTAGATGCACACTTAAATGGCAGTATTAAGAACTATTTTAACAATGGAAAAGTGAAGAAAATGAGAGTAAGGATGTGCAATAAATGGAAATAAAAACAACAGCTTCTTTTGGTGTTTCTAAGGGACGGCAACACCATAAAAGTTGGCAGCAAAGGGGGCTATTTTGTGCGACAATAAGGAGGTTAAATGGATAGAAAATGGGGCAATTTCGGTGATCAAAACAACAACCAAAGAAGATGGAAAAATGCTGGAAAACGATAGCAAATAGAAGAAATAAATTATTGCAAAATGAAGACTTTTTGGGTAGCAACACAAGAAAAATCAGCAACAAAAGGGGCTACAATAGTGCTGTAATGGTAGTAAAAGATTCAACCAAGAAAGGTGTAAAAATGATAGCAAACAAATAGAATAAAACAATAAAAATGGAGGAATATGGAAGGCACAACAATGGAGAAAACTAGGTTGTAGGGGCAGCACAAGTGAAAAAGTGTAGAGAAAAATTGAGAGATGAGAGGAAGAGGGAAAGAGGGATGGCAAAAAGAAGAGAAATGAGGAAAAAAAAAGATAAAGAAGGAAAAGATAAAAAATATTTTTTTTTAGTGTTTGAGTCGAATTGAAATCTGCCAACTGACTAAGGATATGGACGACACTGGCTTAAATGAAAATAATAAAAAAAATAAGCAAAGGGAATCAAACTTGAGTCTCAAGGTCTATTTACACTACTTCTTAATCATTAGGTTAGATACTCAATTTTTTCATAATCCCTCAAACATAACTTAAAAGTTAGAGCAAGAAAACTTCAAGTTCATTAACCCAATTTCTTGTAACCTATTTTTTGGATGTGACAAATAGGACATTTGACTAAATTTTAACAAGTAAATAACATAATTTGACATAAACAAATTTATTCAAATCGG
This sequence comes from Gossypium hirsutum, assembly GCF_007990345.1. Lineage (NCBI taxonomy): Eukaryota > Viridiplantae > Streptophyta > Magnoliopsida > Malvales > Malvaceae > Gossypium > Gossypium hirsutum. The sequence continues at coordinate 26,613,579 of NC_053430.1, read as the reverse complement.
TCAAATATAGATTAGGCCAAAATAAAGCATAATTAAGCCTAATGATGTTCAAATCGGCTCAAATTGGGCCGAAACTCTACGGAGGTTGATATGGATTGTTGGAGCTTGTTTTCTTCAAGTTTTTAACTCCATTAAGCTGGTAGATGATCGTCTAAGCAAATCCCGCATCAAGAAATCCATTCTTGATCCAATATTTCCAAAAATTGGAATATTAGTTTTCTTGAAACTTAAAATATTGAACCTATCCATTTTAAACTAAGATTTATTTATTTTTATTTTCAAAATCTTGATAATCTTTCTCAACTCTAAAGATATACGGATCCCATCCAAAGTTAGGTCTCAAGTTTACTTGATTAAACCCAGTATATTCTTGAACTAAAAATGTGGCTGATACTTGTATCAGTAATAGTTAAGTGCATTGGATGTAGATTATTATTATTTTGTTATGAAAAATATTAAATGACCCATTAACACCCCTAACCCGTATCCGTCGCCGAACTAGAGTTAAGAGGTATTATCGGACATATCAAAACATTTAGCATTCATTTCACAATCATCATAGCATCGTAGTCATACATCAATACAGAGTCCCTTACATAGGTCAACAAAACCTTAAACATGCTTTAGAAAAAGGTCGGGACTAAACTGAATGCATACAAAATTTTCCAAAACTTAAACATTTTTCTAAGTTATACAGGTCACACGCCCGTGTGAACAGGCCGTGTACCTCGCACGACATTAGACATGCCTGTGTGTCTAGGCCGTGGCAAAACATGGCATACATACTGACTTATTCCACACGGTTGGAGACATGCCCGTGTGTCTTAGTCGTGGTCGAAACTAACTTGGGTCACACGGTCGACCATACGCCCTTGTGTCTAGCCGGTGTACCCTTCGAAATCGTCACACATGCCCATGTGCCAAGGCTGTGTGCCACACACGGCCACCAGACACGCCCGTGTGTCTAGGCTGTTCTCAAGACTGACTTTAAATTGTAGGGTTACCCCAGGGAACACATGGCCGTGTAACATGACCGTGTGTTGCACACGGCTGAGACACACGCCCGTGTCTCTACACGTGTAGACAAAAATAGGCCATTTGCAATGCCAATTGCCACCCATTAAGGATCCTCTTTACAAGTAACATTCAAGCATCAAATACATCATATTTCCTGTAATACCTCAAAATTTTTTTTACAGTAAGATATTATCCTTGATATAGTAAAATAAAGAAATAAAGTGACAAAAAGGAAAATTTTGAGTTATGTCAATATTGGGAAGTATATTATGATATATTAATTCAAGAAAGGACTAAATTGTAAAAGTGAGAAGTTTTGTTGCAAAGAGTAAATACTCAAAATTTGAGGGGTTAAAGTATAAATATGAAAATTTGAAGGACTAATAGTGTAAATATTTTAAGGGTGGAATGATCTAGAAACTAAGGAAAATAGATGAATTAGGACAAAATTAAATAGGTGACGAATTATGAGGGACTAAATTGTAATTTTGCCAAATTTAAATGATGACTCAGGGATGAAATTTTAAAAGATCATAAAGAGAAAAATGGTCAATTGGAAAGAGAGAGAATTCTAGAAGGCAATAATGATATTAGAGATATTTTGATATTTTATAATTATTTAATTAGATAAATATTATTTTATTAATATTTTAATAAGATATTTTATTATTATTTTATTACTATATAAAGAAAGAAATATAAGGAATTATCATCCATCTTTTCCATGTAACCAACGTTAGAAGAGAAGAAAAGAAAGAAAATTTTCTTTTCTTTACAATTTGGTCCTTTAACCAAAAATTCACCATTTTCACTTTGAAATCAAAAGAATTTCCATAGTCATCAAGAGAGAAAGATGACAAAGAGACTATTGAGATCCAGAATATCAAGTTAGATTCAAGAAATAGAAGCTGGAGGAGAGAGAGAAATCAAGTTAAAGATTGAAATCAATAGGACAAAGTAAGAACATGAAGATTTCAATATATTTTTAAGTTTGTTGTTATTGAAAAGCATGGAAATGATGTTATAGTAGAGTTTGATTATATAAGGTTTTATGCTCTTGATATGTTAGTGAAGGGAAGTAAGAGAAAGTGATGAGAAATATTATAGAGAAAGGGAATAAGGGTTTTATAAACTTAGTAATCACCAAAAATTGTAGAGTTCGAATTAGAGGTTAAATAATATATTAAATTAAATAGTATTGAGTCTAGTTTCACCTCAAAGAAATTATATAAGTAAAATAATTGTATATTGTGAGATATAACAATTTATGTGAGACAAGGTCAGAATGATTTTGGGTTCCCCTGTTCTGACTTTGGAAAATCATAAAAAATGGAGAAAAATAATTAGGGGCTTAAATTTATATGTTTAAATCCTTAATGAGTCTATTTTCAATAAAAAGAAACTATAATATCATCCAAATCTCATACTAAGAGATAATTAATTTTTAGTAAAGAAAGGTTGAAGCTGTCAAACAGCAGAATAGAGATAAATTTGAAGATTTTACTGTACTTATTGGCTAAAGTATAAATTCTAGAAATTTTGTGGAAGAAATATATTTGGGTCTAGTTTCAATAAAATCAATAGGATCTTACTTTTGAATTCTGTAGCTCAAGATATAAATAATTTAGTAACTATGACTCAAGTGGACAGCTTTGAATGAACATATAAGTAAATAGTGAAATTATAGATAATGTTACATATAAGCATGTTATATATATATATTAAGGATGTGGAATGGAGAGAAGGAGGAGGAAAATAAATATATAAATATTCAGCTGGTAAGTGTTTACATTTAAAATGGATAATTTGCATGCTTTAGATTCAGGGACTAAATTGAATAAAAGTAAAGTTTAAAGGGTAATTTTATAAAAATGTCAAAAATGATCAAATTGCATAAAATAATTTTTTTTTTATTGTATAAGTTAATAAGTTGAATGAAATTATTAATATAGATCAAGATCGGAAGGAAAATCGATGAAAATAAAAAATTATCAAAATGCCCCTGAATCTTAGTATTTCTGCAATTTAGTCAGGTAAGTTCATATGGTTGAACTATTTGTTAAATTAGGAATGATATAATGTATTATTTCATATATTTTCTATTGAATTATGAATATTGTTAAATTATAGAAATCAGATCAAAAGTTCAAATTGAGCAGAACACTGAATTGAATATGATCGTTTAGTGATCAGTGATGAATTGACGGATAATACCATGGCTGGACCATGGCAATATATGTGTAAGACCATAGCTAGGCTATGGCATCCTAATGATAAGACTATATCTGGGATATGGCATTACGAGTGTAAGACAATGGCCCATACATGTATAAGACCATAGTTGGACTATGGCATCATACCAGAAACGAGTAAGACCATAGTTGAAAGATACTATGCCATCGCAATTCAGACGAGTAAGTCCATAGCTGAAAGATGTTATGGCATCACAATTCAGATATGTAAGACTATAGTTGAAAGATACTATGGCAATATGATAAGAAATGAATAAGACCATGGTTGAAAGATACCATAGCAACATGACAGAAAATGAATAAGACCATGGTTGTAAGATATCATGGAAACATGACAGGAAATTAATAAGACCATGGTTGAAAGATACCATGACAACATGACAGGAAATAAATAAGACCATGGTTGAAAGATAAAAATGAATAAGACCACAATTGGAAGATATTATGGCATCATGTCGAAGATAAATAAGACTGTGGAGGGGAGACGCTATGACATCTATTGAACAATTGATATTCAGGTAATATGTATCAGATGACGAATAGTTATATGAATTAGTTGTACAAAATGGTTGTGTGAAATGTTTACAAGAATTGGTCATAATGAAATATATGTACAAAATAGTTGTATGAAATAATTATGAAGTTAGATAAACGAAATAAGTATAGGTACATGGAATTTAATTTATGTTAAGTTTGATATGAACTATTACCGAAATAAATATACATAAAATATATGGAAATGACAGTGCATAAAATATTGATATAATAAAATGAATGATATATGCTTATGAAGAAATGATAAGGGAATGATATGTTCCATGACATGTACATATATGATTATCTTTGATATGTTGATACAAGGAAATTATGTAAGTTGAGACAAATATTAAACTCAATTGTGACATGTCGAGAAAATAAGTATATCAATGTTGAATTTATATGAAATATGTGCAAGTATACTAACAACGTTGTTGTTTGATGCTAAGACAAGTGCCAAGCTATTGATTGAATGGTAACATGTTTATTTATATGATGCATTGAATCGGTAAGTATTTAATTGAAAGTTTCTGTTAAATGATATGTAAATCCTAGTAATGCCTTAAAACCCTGTTCCGGCAATGGATACGGGTTAGGGGTGTTACATTTCCAACCAATTTCAACCACAAACATTCATCATTTATATCATATATTCATCAACTAAATTCATGCTCATTATCCAAACTAAATCATACCAAATTTACCTACCAAACACATTCAATTATATATATCTTTATCACTAAGTTTCATATTCTTTCTCACGCCAAACTATTAACAAATTCCAAAATAAGCATATACCATAACTTACCAAAATTGACCATTTCATTTGGTCATTCAAAAATGCATCAAAACGTACCATTTTTAAACACAAAACATATACCAAAAATCCATTCATAATCACATCCATAACCAAGCCATATCACATGGCTAGATATATACACATTACAAAACATATTCACATACTTCTAGCCTATACGTGCCATACTTCAATATATACATTTTCAAAAGGTACCAAAATAGAGTTCGGTAGTGTGGTGATGATCCTCAACGATCCCCGAGCTTCCGGTAGCTTTGATATCTATAAAACAATGCAAACACACACAAAGTAAGCTTTCAAAAGCTTAGTAAGCCATATACAAATAAACTTATCATATAACACAATTATAAACCAAACCATTCATGTAACTCATGGCCAAATACTATCACTTACTACATAGTTCATATACAATTCACATAATCCAAATTCATTTGCTCATATAGCATATTTTCTCATAATTATATCATATATCATCACTTGCACATTTACTTACCTTTTATTCTCAACCATAATATACATTTCAAACGTACCTGATCCGGATACGCATTTCATATATTCATTCTTTTCTCAGAATGCCTGTTGAACTGTTCAGAATCATAATGATACGCGGATAGCTCGAAAAGCTCGTACAATGCCAACGTCCCAGACCTGGTCTTATATGTAACCAAATATCGATGCCACTGTCCCAAACAGGGTCTTACACGAAATCAAATACGATGCCGATGTCCCAGGCATGGTCTTACACGTAAATCATAAGTCGATGCCAACGTCCCAGACGTGCTCTTACACAAAATCTCATATTGGATCCTATGTCATGACATATGTATCCTAACTACTCCTAAGGTTGGTACGGGGCTTTTCAGACGTCGAAACACTGTCGATGCTTTCTCAATTTCACATATTCATCTTCCAAGCCATTCATTTCATTTCAATAGCATATAAGCATAAATAAATTGATTCAAACACATTTATTTGTATATCGACTTACCTCGTAAAAATTCTAACGAACGGAATCAACTATTCAACGACTTTCGACTTTCCCCGATCTAATTTCGTTTTCTTTGGTTCTTGATCTATATAAATTCAAATTTAACTATTTTATTCACCAAATCATTCAATTCAATCTAAAAACACATAATTAGAGAATTTTGCAAATTAGCCCTCACATTTTCAAATTTTGACACTTTAGTCCTTAATCCACAAAATCACAAAATACACAAAATTTCCTTTTACATATGCTTAGCTGAATTTTTATGGAGTTCATACAAGTCCATATATTTCATTTATTTTACATTTTAGTCCCTAAAATTTTCATTTTTATAATTTAGCCCAAATTACTCAATTAATCAAAAATTCAAAAACAAAACATGTTAACCCAACACATATATTTCATTTACTATTATCAAACTTCATAAACTCATAATCTCATCAATGACATATCTTAAAATCATAATCAAATTCAGAAATTGAGGCATGGGCTTAGTAAAACACAAAGCAACAATCACAAAAACGTAGAAATTATCAAAAACTGAAACAAAAACATACCTAATTCAAAGCTTAATAGTGCCGAACAGGAAAGCTCTTCCAACCCTAATTTTCTTTGTGATTTTCAGCCAAAAAGGATGAATAATAAGCTAATTTTGATGTTGGTTTTATTAAATTATCACTTATTTGATAATTTACTAATATGCCTTTAATGAATCATTAATAACCAACATATAATTCATGGTAAAAAATGTCCATTAACCTTTTAATGGCATAATAACCTTATAAGGACTTTCATAGAAACAAATCATAGCAATTTAATACATTAAAAAATAGCAAGTCACTTTTGCATTTTATGCGATTAGGTCCTTTTTATCAAATTGAGCACTCAAACGATAAAATTTTCATACGAAACTTTCACACATGCTTAGTCACATACTGTAAACATATAAAATAATGTTAAAATATTTTTTTACTCGAATTTTGTGGTCCCGAAACCACTATTCCAACTAGGGTCTAAACTGGGCTGTTACAACTCTCCCCCCTTAGGGATTTTCGTCCCCGAAAATTTTACCTTTGAACAAATTCGGATATTGCTGTCTCATAGTGTCTTCGGGCTCCCACGTAGCATCTTCAATACCGTGTCGATTCCACATCACTTTAACTAACAGAATTTTCTTATTTCGCAATTCTTTAACCTCGCGAGCTAAGATTAGGATCAGTTCTTCATCGTAGGCCATATCGGACTGAATTTCAATCTCAGATGGAGAAATCACATGCAAGGGATCAGATCTGTATTGTCTAAGCATTGATACGTGAAATACATTCCGAATCTTTTCTAACTCCGGTGGCAACAACAATCTATAAGCAACCGGCCTGATACGCTCGATAATCTCATACGACCCGATAACCTTGGACTCAATTTGCCTTTTCTACCGAACCGAAGTACTTTCTTCCACGAGGATACTTTCAGAAACACTTCATCGCCGATCTCAAATTGAACATCTTTTCGTTTCAAATCTGCATATGATTTCTGACGATCGGAAGCTGCTTTCAGACTATCTCGGATCACTTTTACTTTCTGTTCACTCTCTTTTATCAAGTTAACCCCATGTATCTTATTATCATTGAGTTCAGTCTAATACAAAGGTGTACGACATTTTCTACCATATAAGGCTTCATACGGTGCCATTTTAATGCTCGATTGAAAACTATTATTGTAGGCGAATTCAATCAATAGCGAATACTGTTCCCACATACCTTCAAACTCAAGAATGCAACATCTCAACATATCCTTGAGAATCTGAATAATCCGCTCGGATTGACCATCCGTTTGCGGGTGAAAAGTAGTACTGAAATGCAATTTCTTACCTAAAGCCTCCTACAGTTTTTTCCAGAATCGCGAAGTGAATCTCGGGTTTCTATCTGACACAATAGATAATGGCACACTATGCAAGCTCACAATATTGAAAATGTATAACTCAATTAATTTATCAAGCGAGTAATCGGATCGTATCGGAATAAAATGAGCTAATTTTGTCAATCGGTCAACTACAACCCAAATTACATCTTTCTTTCGCGGAGATAGGGGCAAACCCGAAACAAAATCCATTGTCACTCTATCCCATTTCCATTGTTGTAACAAACCGGATGACACTTGATGTTTATATTTAACTTTTTTGACAGATCAAACATTTCAAAACAAATTCAGAGATATCTCTTTTCATTCCAGACCACCAGTATTGCTGTTTCAAATCATTATACATTTTTGTATTACCCGGATGTATAGATAAACAACTGTTGTGAGCTTCGTTCAAAATCATCTGAATCAACTCTGGATTTCTCGAAACACAAATCCTATCTCGGAATCTCAAATAATCATCAGCATCAACTCAGAATTCAGAATCAGAATCCAAATCACACTGAGCTCGTTTTGCTATTATCTCATTATCAACCTTCTAAGCTTCGTAAATCTGCTGTAAGAACAACGGTCTCGCTTTCAATTAAGCTAAAACTGAACCATCATCAGACAAAACTAAATGAGCATTCATAGTACGTAATGCAAACAATGACTTTCGACTTAGAGCATCAGCAACAACATTGGCCTTTCCCGAATGGTAGTCAATAACAAGCTCGTAGTCTGTCAATAACAAGCTAGTAGTCTTTTAGTAGCTCTAGCCATCTTCTCTGTCGCAGATTCAAATCTTTCTGAGTCATCAAATATTTCAAACTTCTATGATCCGAATATACGCAACATTTCTCACCAAACAGATAATGTCGCCAGATTTTCAAAGCGAACACAATAGCCGCTAATTCAAGGTCGTGTGTCGGATAATTCTTTCCATGCGGCTTTAACTGTCTTGAAGCATAAGCTATAACTTTGCCTTTCTGCTTCAAAATGTAACCCAGACCGTTCAACGAAGCATCACTGTAGATCACAAATTTTTTACCCGATTCTGGTTGTACTAATACCGGAGCTTCTGTCAAAAGAGTTCTCAACTGATCAAAGCTTTTTTGACACTTTTCAGACCTTTCAAATTTCACATCTTTCTGAAGTAATTTCGTCAATGGAGTTGCAATCATCGAAAAACCTTTTACGAACTGTGTATAATAACTTGCAAGTCCCAGAAAATTGTGGACTTTAGAAATATTTCTCAGAGGCTTCCAATCCAAAATAGCTGAAATTTTGCTCAGATCAACTCGAATACCTGATGCTGACACAATATGACCCAGAAAACCAAATTCGCTCAACCAGAACTCACATTTGCTAAACTTCACATACAATTGCTTATCAGGCAAATTTTGTAGCACTATTCTCAGATGTTCAGTATGCTCGGATTCATTACGAGAGTAAATCAAAATGTCATCAATAAATACAACAACAAATCGATCTAGGTACGGTCTAAAAATTCAGTTCATTAAGTCCATAAAAACAGTAGGTGTATTAGTTAATCCGAAAGGCGTAACTAAAAACTCATAATGTTTGTACCTCGTTCGGAAAGTAGTTTTCAGAATGTCTGAATCTTTTACTCGCAATTGATAGTAACCTGATCTCAAATCTATCTTTGAAAACACAGTAGCTCCTTTCAACTGATCAAACAAGTCATCAATTCTGGGCAGATAATATTTGTTCTTAATAGTCATTCTGTTCAACTAATGATAATCAATACACATCCTCATCGTGCAGTCTTTCTTTTTCACAAACAAAGCATGAGCACCCTAAGGTGAGAAACTCAGTCTTGCAAATCCTCTATTGGTCAACTCTTGCAACTGAAACTTTAATTCTTTTAACTAGGTCGGAGCCATTCTATACAGAGCTGTCGAAATTGGAGTAGTTCTCGGTAATAATTCAATGTCAAACTCTACTTCTCGAATTGGAGGTAATCTAGGAAGTTCTTCAGGAAACACATCAGGGAATTCACAGACTATAGACACTGATTCAACTTTCTTTTCTATTACCTTCGAATCGATCACATAGGCAAAATAGGCTTCACAACCCTTTCTCACAAAACTCAAAGCTTTCATTGAAGATCTCACAGCCGGTAACCCATTTAAGTTGTTACATTCAATTTGGACTATCTCATAATTCTTGCATCTTAAATAAATAGTTTTCCATTTGCAATTCACAATAGCATCGTGCAAAGTTAGCAAATCCATACCTAGAATTATATCAAACTCATCAAAAGGAAACAACATTAGATCGACCGAAAAACAAATGTCTCAAAACATTAACGGACAATTCTTGCAGACTTTGTCAACCAAAACACATCTGCCTAAGGGGTTTGATACTCTAATTACAAATTCAGTAGACTCTACAAGAAAAGTCTTACTGGATACTAAATTCATGCATATATACGAATGTGTCAATCCTGGATCTATCACTGCAATCATAAAAGTATTGTAAAGAGTAAAAGTATCAGTTATAACATCTGGAGATGAAGCTTCCTCATGAGCTCGAATGGCGTAGGCTCTGGCAGGTGCGCGAGCCTCAGATCTAACAGTTGTATCTTTAGTTCCCATTTGGCTGCCACTCATATTACTCGTATTTCTGGGTGGTCTACCTCGAGCTGAGGTGTTACTCAGTATCAGATTTTGTGCTATCTCTTGTTCAACAGACTCTGGACAATCTCAGATAAGGTGATCTAAAGATTCACATTTGAAACAAGCCGGATCATATAATCTACAATTGCCGAGATGTCTTTTACCATAGTGTTTACACTCAGGTCGATCGGATTGAACATTTCCAACACTCGTAACAAAACTAGTTGGAGCTCTGAAGCTCGAATGTGATCTTGCACGATCTCTACTCGAATATCCCACAGTAGCCTTTGAACGACTATAATCATCTCGAAACTTCTTTGACATAGACTGAAATAATTTACTTGCAGATCTCTTTCTTACATCTCTAGCTTCTGAGTCAATTTTTCTTTTATTTTTCCCGAGTTGTTCAGCTTTACATGCTTGCTCAACAAGCATAACAAACACTTTTATTTCCAAAATCTCGATTAACAATTTGATGTCTTCATTCAAACCATCCTCGAATCTCTTGCACATAATTACTTCAGTCAAAACACATTCTCGTACATATTGGCTCAGTCTCACAAACTCTCGCTCATATTTCATAACAGACATACGACCTTGTTTTAACTCAAGAAACTCTTTACGTTTCTGATCGATAAATCTCTGACTAATGTATTTTTTCAGAATTCAGCTTGGAAGAAATCCTAAGTGACTCGTTCCCTCGGAACCACAGATATTAATGTCTTTCACCAATGATACGCCGTATCTCTCAAAAGTGAAACGACACATTTTAGGCATTTATCCGGAGTCAATGACAATTCATCGAACTCTCTTATCGTATTCTCTAACCAAAACTCGGCTCTCTCAGTATTATCATTAGTAGTAGCACAAAATTTTTCAGCCCCATATTTTCTAATTTTATCGACGGGAGGCTTATTCAACTGAATCGGATTAGCTTGTAGCATGACAGGAACTTGGGGAGGATTGACCGGGGGTGAAGGTTGTGGCACAACCGGATTAGTTCGGATATATTAGGTGAACTAATCGTTCATCATTTGGTAAAAGGCCTGTTTAGCCTCTCCCTCATGGCTACTTGTAGCCGGTCTAAAATCAGATGGCGCTGTCCCTTACGGGGGAGTAGACACATTACTCTCGAGATCGTCAGTTACGGCTTGGTCGGGATCTATTTTCTATATAAAAACATATTTTCATTGTTAGGATTCATCACACTATCGCAGTTCATAAATATGGCATGTATAGCTAGTCTCACATACGCTACGATAGTCCTAAAATCGACTAAACCGTAGCTCTGATACCAACCAAATGTAACACCCCTAACCTGTATCCGTCGTCGGACTAGAGTTAAAAAGCATTACCGGACATATCAAAACATTTAGCATTCATTTCACAATCATCATAGCATCATAGTCATACATCAATACAAAGTCCCTTACATAGGTCAACGAGACCTTAAACATGCTTTAAAAAGGGGTTAGGACTAAACCGAATGCATACAAAATTTTTCAAAACTTAAACATTTTTCAAAGTTATACAGGTCACACACCCGTGTGAACAAGCCGTGTGCCTCACACGACATTAGACACGCCCATGTGTCTAGGCCGTGACAAACAGGACATACATACTGACTTATTCCACACGGCCGGAGATATGCTCGTGTGTCTTGGCCGTGGTCGAAACTGACTTGGGTCACATGGTCGATCATACATCCGTGTGTCTAGCCTGTGTGCCACACACGGCCACCAGACATGCCCGTGTGTCTAGGCGGTGCTCTAGACTGACTTTAAATTGTAGGGTTACCCCAGGGGACACACGACCGTGTAACATGACCGTGTGTCGCACATGGCTGAGACACATGCCTGTGACTCTACACGTGTGGACAAAAATAGGCCAAATTGACACCCATTAAGGGTCCTCCCTACAAGTAACATTAAAGCATCAAATACATCATATTTCTAACCAATTTCAACCACAAACATTCATCATTTATATCATATATTCATCAACTAAATTCATGCTCATTATCCAAACTAAAGCATACCATATTTACCTACCAAACACATTCAATTATACATATCCTTACCACTAAGTTTCATATTATTTCTCATGCCAATCTATTACCAAATTCCAAAATAAGTATATACCATAACTTACCAAAATTGACCATTTCATTTGGTCATTCAAAAATGCATCAAAATGTACCATTTTTAAACACAAAACATATACCAAAAATCCATTCATAATCACATCCATAACTAAGCCATATCACATGGCTAGATATATACACATTACAAAACAGATTCACATACTTCTAGCCTATACATGCCATACTTCAATATATACATTTTCAAAAGGTATCAAAATTGTAATGACCCAAATTTTACGGTTATCAAAAAAGTGAATTTTCGGGTCTCCGTTTCTGAAAAATGGATTTGTAAATATTTATTAAAAATATTTACGAAGACAATTGAGTGGTTAATTAGACTTTAATTAAGTAAATTTAGCTTAATTAAGAGTAATTAGTGGAAAGGATTAAATTGAATAAAGTGTGAAAGTTTAATTATAAATTAAAGAAAAGTTAAAGGGACCAAATAGGCAAATATACCAAGTCCCATAAATGAGGCGGCAAATGTGGATAAAAATCTTAGATTTTTTTCATGAATGTATTATTTAATAAGACTATATTATTATTTTATTATATTGTAATTTATATTAATGATATTATAATATTATTTTAACAATTGTATGGTAATTATAAATACATGTGTAATAAATTAAATACATACACTTGTAATACAACTAAATAATTACTTAAAATATAAGAAATTGTTATTATATTATATTTTATTATATTATATAAATAAGAAAAGAAACATAAGAAACAGAATGAAATTGAAACGAAATAGAGAAGAAACAGGGGAGAAAGAAAGAAAGAAAAAGAAAAGGAAAATTTGGGGTTTCAATGTTCAAAGTTAATTTGGTAAGTCAATTTAATCCATTTTCTTGTAAATTTTGAGTTTATGAAATCCTAGAGATGAATACTACTTGATTTAAGTGAAATTTTGAAAGTTGATAGATTTCTAGATATTGTTATTTTTGAATAAAAAGATGAATTAAGGACTAAATTGATAGAAATTCAAGTTAAAAATGAAATAAGGATTGAATTGTAAAGTGATTCATAAGTTTTATGCTTTAAGGACTAAATTGAAAGAATTTTGAAATTATGGTTTTATGATGAAAAATAGATAATTATGTCTAAGTTTGGTTAAAAATTCAGTAGAAATAAAGTATGAATTAAGATAGAAAAGTAAGTGAATTTAGTTAGGATTAAATTGAAATTAAAAGTAGAAAATCAACATTTTGCACTAAGACTATTTTGGACAGCAGCAGTAGTCTAAGTTTGAAAAATCACCAAAAATTTTAGAAATTGAATTAGAGGATGAATAAAATATGGAATTAAATATTATTGAGTCTAGTTCCTTATAGAAGAAACGGTGTAAGCAATTGAATTGTAAATTATGAGATATAATGAATTTTGTAAGACAAGGTCAGAATGAATTTGGGTTCCCCTGTTCTGACTTTGTAAAATCACCAAAAATTGGAGAAAAATAATTAGAGGCTTAAAGTTATATGTTTAGAATTCCTAATGAGTCTATTTTCAGAAGAAATCAACGGGAATATTATCCGAGTTCTGTACTGTGATATAATTAATTTTTAGTGAAAAAGGGTCGAAACTGTCAGACAGCAGAACAGGGGTGAATTTAAAGAATAAACTGTACTTAATGGCTAAACCAAAAATTCTGAAAATTTTATGGTAAGAAGATTTGTGAGTCTAGTTTCAGGAAAAATTAGCTAATATTAATTTAGAATTCTGTAACTCAAGATATAAATTAGTAATGTATTAACGATTATGAATTGTATTAATTTCGTAGTCAATGTGGTACCGAAAATCTCGGCTAAGAAAGGACAAGACAAAGTCAACGGGAGTTAACTCGAAAATTACGGTTTGTATTTTTATAATCCAAACTTAATATTTAATTATTGAATTTATTATATATTATGTATGGTAGGTGCATTGATTAGATTATTTGAAATAAAATGAATATTGATTGAAATTGAAGGGTGAATTTAATTAATAATTGTTGTATTTTAATTGAATGTTATGGTAAATAATTAGTATGAATTATTGGTATTGTGTTTTTATTGAAATGATTTAATTTGAAAATGTGGTGAAATAATTATGAACATGTGTTTATTGTGGAATTTAATTATTTGAAAATAAAAAGTGAATTGAATTGTATTAAATTATGAATTAATGTGAATAATTGAGATATATATATATATTGAATTGAATGAAAATGTATGAGATTGTGAAAATGTGTGAATATATGTAATTATTGGAATGGTATATTAAGGAAAGAATTATTGAATTGAGAAAGTGAATTATAATTGATACTGAACTAAGATAGAAATTATACTGAAAAGTGAGTTAAATACCCTATTAACTAGTCGGGCTAGTCGGATATAGTTGGCATGCCATAGGATATAAAAGAGTACGGGTTTTTGCCGGCTTACTGATCAGGCACTTATGTGCCGACTACTGTTATTGTTACTGTTACTGTTACCGTTATCGATTCAGCACTTTGTGTGTTGAATACTGTTACTATTACTGTTACTGTTCCGGATTTGTTCCGATGAGGTACTCTGTGTACTGTATTGCTACTGTTACTGTTATTGTTTCGGCTTCGGCCGATGAGGCACTATGTGCCGTACTGGTGTGTTGGTTGGATCATTGTATCCGTCTGAGTCCGAGTCATGTTAATAGGGGTAAATAAAGGTATAAAATAACTAATTCTTACTGAATAATTGACTGTTACCGAATAATTGACTGTTACTGGATAATAGACTGTTACTTAATAACTGAATATTACTGAATAATTGATCATTACTGAATAACTGATTGTCACTGAATAAATGACTGTTACTGAATAACTTAATTGCTACTGAATATCTGATTTTACTAAATAATTGGCTGTTACTGGATAACTGATCAATTGATCGATACTGAATAACTGGTTATTATTGAATAATTGATTGTTACCGAATAAGTGATTGTTACTGAATAAATAATTGTTCTGATTGTTAATGAACATTACTGATTGATTAATTGCTATTGAAATTAATAAATGATTTGAAATTTAAAGTAGACCAAAACAATGGTTGGAAAGTGAATGTTTGAATACTCATTGAGTTTGAATAGTTCAATATATATAAATTAATAAGTTTTATAATTGTTTAAGTGTTTGGATTATAGAAATACCACTGAGTGTATACTCAGCGTACGGTTTGTTTCCGTGCGCAGGTTAAGTTAAGGCTAGACTATTGAATCAACATCCCAGACCGAACCCAAATTCAATGAGGTAAAGTATGTTGGGTATTGATAATGGCATGTACCTAGGATGTTTAATGAGAGTCATTTAGGTTGTAAAAGTATTGATGAAATAAGTAAATTATGGTTGGCAACGGTATATAGTATGAATTTTGAAATTTATTAAAAATTCGTAGTGATTCTAAATTAGTTCCAAATTGAATTTACTGTTCATATTGGATCGCGAGGGCCCATTAATGGGACGACATATTAAAACTAGGATGAGTGTGAATATTTATTTTAATTAATGACTGGAATTGGACTGTACTGACTGGTAATGTCTCGCAACCCTGTTCCGGCGATGGTATAAGGTTAAGGGACGTTACAAAAAATAGAGTTCGATAGTGTGGTGATGATCCTCAACAATCCTTGTGTAACACCCCTAACCCGTATCCGCTTCCAGAATAGGGTTTCAGAGCATTACCACCATTTACAGATCACTTTAAAAAAATTTCACTTAAATACTTACCGATTCAATGCATCAATAAATATATTACCATTCAATCAATGGCTTGGCACTTGCCTAAGCATCAACAACAACACTTGTTAGTGTACTTACACATATTTCATATAAATTCTTATTTTCTCAATATGTCATATTTGAATTTAATACTCGTCTTAACTTACATATTTTCCTTATATTAACATATAAAAGATAATCTCATATGTACATGTCATGATACATATCATTCTCTTACCGTTTCTTTAATAACATATATCATTCATTTCATTATATCAACATTTCATGTACCATATACTTTCCACACCATGTGTCCATATAACATGTACAAATCATAATATAAATTCAATACAAAGATAAATGATTGATGAGCTCATTAATTCCATAATTTTCATGTTCTTCCATTTCTCATATTTATCCCGTTGAATTTCTCGAAATTTCGATGGATTTTCAGAGGTACACTTTTAGTGTACAATTTTGGGTCCGTCAATTCGTACATATATGGATATACCCTTTTTCCAGAGAGCACACTCCCGCGAACCTCATCCTTACAGCGGGATTACCAGTCCAGGATAAATCCCCTGTAATATAAACTCATAGAGTATTGTCGGGATTACCAGTCCAGGCTAAATTTAGACCCTAATTCGGATTTACCCATCCGAGCTAAATCCATTTTCCACATATTCTTCGGGAGGGCTATATTAGGATAGGATCACCCGTCCGGGCTAGATCCTTTTTACCATCTCGAGCTATTTAACGGGAAGCTCATAAAGAGTAATATCGGGAAGCTAATCCGGGCTATAATGGGAAGCTTAATAGAGCCAAAATCAGGTAGTTCACAAAGAACCATATCGGGAAGCTCACGAAGAGCCTATCGGGAAGCTCCGAATAGCCATATATTGGGAAGTTCAAGCGAGCACTATCGAGAAGCTTACAAAGAGCCTATCGGGAAACTCACGAAGAGCCATATATCGGGACGCTCTTAAGAGCTACGGTGTGTCCACAACACATACGGATCACAATCTATCGGGACGCTCCGAAGAGTTATAACGGGAAGCTCATAAGAACCACATAACGGGAAGCTCGAGAGGGCTAATATCAGGACACTCTTTCGAGCTATGGTGTGTCTACAACATATGCAGAACTACAACCAATTCGGGAAACTTTCATCAATCGATTTTCCTTTGTTCAACGGGATTTATCATTTTATCGGGCATTATCAAATATATTCATATCAATTTCATATGCATGACAAAAATACAATTCACAAGTATAATCATGAATTCCATTCCATTCAACCAGGATTTATTTTCAATTTATATCGAGTATTATCAATATTTCATCAATTATCATGAATTGAACATTCAAATCATATTTTCATCACATAACCACATATTTCAAGTGTTTAAAAATACAATTCAAGTTACACAAACTTACCTCATTGATTGTTTGTGTTTATAATTTCATTAATCCGATATCTTTTCTCTTCCACGATTAAGTCTCGTATTTGTGCCATCCGGATCTTTATAAATAAATTTGATCATCATTTTCATTCATTTCATATTCTAATGCATTTAATTAATGCTCTAGGCAAAATTACCATTTTACCCCTAAACTTTTAATTAATGTCGATTTCATCCTTAGGGTCAGGAAAATAAAATTCTTGCAATTTAATCCTTATTTCCAGCTATTATTATCATACATATCGATAACAGTCCATGAATTCTATAAAATATCAGAATTTTCCATAATTTCAACACTTTTCAATTTAATCCCTAAAACATGTTTTCCCCCGATCTTGAACTAAATTAATAATTTATTAAATTTTGTAATTTAAATAATAAAACAATCCATTTCATGCAATTTGGTCATTTCTGACATTTTTATAAAATTGCCCATAAAGTTTTACTTTTATTCAATTTTGTCCTTGAGCTTAAAACATGCAAATTAGCCATGCTAAATGAATATTCATACATATTTTTTTCCTCCTCCTCCTCTCCATTCCACATCCTTAATGTATATAACACACTTGTAAGTAACATTATCTATAATTTTTATTATTTACTTTTATGAATATTCAAGTTATCCATCTATGTCATAGTCACTAAATTATTTATATCTGGAGCTATAGAACTCCAAATTAAGAATCATAAATTTTCTCAGAAACTAGACTCATATGTCTTCTTACCAATAAAATTTCATAATTTTTGGTTGGGTCAAGTAATACAGTTTATTCATTGAAGTCTCCCTGTTCTGCTGTTTGATAGTTTCTATCCTTCTTCACTAAAAATTAATTATCTCCTCGTACAGGATTCGAATGATGTTTCCGTTTGTTTCTATTGAAAATAGACTCATTCATGATTCTAAACATATAAATTTAAGCCCCTAATTATTTTTATACAATTTTTTATGATTTTACAAAGTCAAAACAGGGGAACCCGAAATCATTCTAACCTTGTCCCACAAAATTCATCATATCTCATGATTTAAAATTCCATTTCTTACATCATTTCTTCTATAAGAAACTAGACTTAATAAGATTTAATTTCATATTTTATTCATCCTATAATTAGATTTCTACAATTTTTGATAATTTTTCAAAGTTAAACTACTGCTGCTGTCCAAAACTGTTTTAGTGCAAGATATTAATTACTATGTTATAACACCCTTATTTTCTTTTTCTGCACCATTTCTCATCACTTTCTCTTATTTTCTTTGGTTCTTGATCTCTATAAATTCAAATTTAACTATTTTATTCACCAAATCATTCAATTCAATCCAAAAACACATAATTAGAGAATTTTGCAAATTAGCCCTCACATTTTCAAATTTTGACCCTTTAGTCCCTAATCCACAAAATCACAAAATACACAAAATTTTTTTTTACACATGCTTAGCTGAATTTTTATAGAGTTCATACAAGTCCATATATTTCATTTATTTCACATTTTAGTCCCTCAATTTCTCATTTTTACAATTTAGCCTAAATTACTCAAAATCATCAAAAATTCCAAAATAAAACATGTTAACCCAACACATATATTTCATTTACTATCATCAAACTTCATAAAACTCATAATCTCATCAATGGCATATCTTAAAATCATAATCAAATTCAGAAATTGAGGCATAGGCTTAGTAAAACACAAAGCAACAATCACAAAAACGTAGAAATTATCAAAAACTGAAACAAAAACATACCTAATTCAAAGCTTAATAGTGCCGAACATGAAAGCTCTTCCAACCCTAATTTTCTTTGAGATTTTCGGCCAAAAAGGATGAATAATAAGCTAATTTTGATGTTGGTTTTATTAAATTATTACTTATTTGATAATTTACTAATATACCTTTAATGAATCATTAATAACCAACATATAATTCATGGTAAAAAATGTCCATTAACCTTTTAATGGCATAATAACCTTATAAGGACTTTCATAGAAACAAATCATAGCAATTTAATACATTAACGAATAGCAAGTCACTTTTGCACTTTATGCGATTAGGTTCTTTTATCAAATCGGGCACTCAAACAATGAAATTTTCATACGAAACTTTCACACATGCTTAGTCACATACTGCAAACATAGAAAATAATATTAAAATATTTTTTTGACTCGAATTTTGTGGTCTCGAAACTACTATTCCGACTAAGGTCTAAACCGGACTATTACATATTTAATCTAGTGAATATCTCCCTGTCTATTGTTTGAATTTATGTTTAAGTGATTGTTTGATATCCCCTTAGTTTTACGTCAATCCGATTGTATTGAGGTGGTTTGATATTTTTCAGCAAAAAACTTAAAACACTTTGGATGGAACCTCCATGCTAATTCGTCTAACATCTTCCACTTTAAATTTTTTTATAACATCCAAATTTTAATTTTATTCACAAATAAACCATTCCAATTTCAATATTTTACAAAAATGTTGGATGTCATTATCTTAATTTTAATAACATCCAAAAATTTGGCCATACATGACCCTAAAATGTATTATGAAATTAATTAAAAAATTCACTATATTGAAATAGAACACCCTAAATTTGATAAATTATAGGGGCCGTTTATGATATTATGCCAATTATATATCAAAAAATGAGTTTTTAAAAAAAAAATAAAATTCTCGACCCCCTCTCAACTCACTTCCTACATCCCGCCGCTAAACGAACCTCTCCCTCGCTTCTTCCTCCTCCTCCCGTTCCTTGCCTTGCCTTGCCTTCAAGTTCCCGTCGGACCAGGAAACTTAAAAAGTGGTAATTTTTTGAAACCCTAAACTAACTTGAAGATTGATTCCTACTCGATTCCTGAGATTTTAATAATTAATTCCCGTCATCTGCGTCGCTCTGCTATATTTTATTTTCAGGTTTCGATCCTACTGCTTGTTACTCTTTTCCATCCATCTATACTCTATCTGTTTGCTTTGTCAAGAAGAAGAGTATTTTTTAAAAATAAATTCCTATTCGATTAAGCGGAAATAGCGGACTGTTATCGCCGCTGTTTAAACCCTGTTGACAACTTAAACCCTTTTTCCACGTTATTTTCTAATGGAATTCAATTATGGCCATTTCAATTGCAGCCTTGTTCTCATAGCTGTTTTTATACAGCTCTATTAAACAACTTTACTACCTTAGTAGTATTATAAAATGGAGATAGGACTTGAATTGGATGAATTGGAGATAACTGCCTTACTTTTTTTTTTCCCAGGTTTTCATGAACTTCTATTAGGGTGGAAAAATGGAAAATTCTTGCCCACCTGTAGAGTTGAAGACCGGACAAGATGCATTGAGGTATATGAACTGTTTAATTTGCTCTATTTATTTTCTGCCAAGTTATAGAAAACTAGTGTTTTTTGATATCTTAGTATTGGCATAGACATTAACAGAATGCTGTTTGCATACATATGTAGTTTGGAAGCTAGTGACAGCAATGCTTTAATCTTGCCTACAAAAAGAAGCAAGAAAAGGAGAGGGAAGGATCAGGTATAAATAGTAGCAGTGATGGCAATGCGTGAAAGGGTTCATCTTACCCTTGGTAGTGGTGTAGTTTGGATGCCAATGATAGCACTGCTTTAATCTTGCCCTTGATTTTTTCTTTTGATCATATAAAGAATGAAGTTGTGGTTAAATGCTTGTGTCTACAGGAACTTCAAAGGGTTAAAGAGAAACAAAACCCCAAACTGAGTAAATCTCAGATAAGAAAGTTGAAGAAGATAGAGGTTCTTGCCCTACCTTGATGATTCATACCAACTTGCTTTGCTTCATTTGTTGAGTTAGGTGGATGACTTCTTATTTGTTGGTGCAGGAAGAGAAGGAGAAAGAACTTTTTCTATCAAAGAGCATTGAGGCATTGGAGTACTTTTCCTTTTCCTTTTAAATAATTTATCTTACTTTGTCTTTTGTTGGAAACGTTGTTGAATGTTTGACAAGTGCTACAACACTTAACTTTTTCAGGAAATACAAGATTCCAGAAGATGTATATTCCTTGCTTCAGTCCTCAAAAACTATCGGTCAGGTTTGTATCTTTGAGTCTACCAATTTTAATAATAGGAAATAGTTATTATGCTTAACATGAACTTGCTTTAATAGGCCGAAACAACACGGGAAAAACGGAGGACAGCTATTCAATTTTCTAAAGTAGGTTTAGAAGTTCCACAGTGTGCCAAATCTTCTAAAGTGGGAGATGGTGATCTTTTGTCTTCATCAGAACCTGAAATTGAGTTGGAGGAATTAAACCCGAGGAAGGGTATTAGCCAAAATCAGATTGAGCAATCCATCAAAGTAGAAAAAGAAGTTGCAAAACATGCGGGTGACTCTTTGGCATCTTCTCAGAAGCTGGCTTTTTGTAAGGACCTATCTGCAAGCTGCAATTATGTTGATACCTTACCAACTATGGAGGCTTTCTGCAAGAACAATGATGCACCTTTAGAAGAAGGCATGGAAACCTATTTTCCTAAGTTGCCGGTAGATGGTGGGAGAAAAAGCACCATGTCTATGGTAAGTTAGATTTTGAAAGTCTAACAAATCATTTGAAGGAAGAAATGCAACTAAAGAGATTATATAGATATGATATTTGGTTAGGTATTATACACTTGAGATTTAATGTTTACCAAGCTTTCTGCCTATGTTCCTGTAAGTCAAGCTAGAAAGTATTAGATGTGATGAAAAAGTAGAAATCATATGGAAGATAGGTTGGACATAAAAAATTTACTTCAATTAAAATTTCCAGCTTAATTTCTTTGTTTTCTTGCTTGTTCATCTGCTGTTTTCTGTTTTTGGCTTAATTGAGGTGTTTTGACATGGAGGATGGTGGATGAGAAGTAACTTGGAGAAAAATTTCAAACCCGCTTGAATGCCCCTCTTAGGCTTCCCCCATCTCCTTTTATAGGGGAAATTCTGAACTCTGTTTAATTCCATTTGAATCCCGCACAATTTCCTGATAAGGATGATGTCTCATCTTTGATTTGATGATATTTTTTGTCCTGATGTGGTTGCTTCCATGTTGCATCCTTTTTTGGTCTTTTTCTTTGTTGGTTTTTCCCAAGTAGCTTCCTCTATCTTTTCTTCTACCCTTCTTGGATATTATTTAGATTCATTTCTTCAATTTCATCTAGATTTCATGGATCAATTGACAATCTTGGTGAGTTTCAACTTTCACATGTATTTTTGATTTCTTCAACTATATGTGATGGAGAATCGTCGATCTCCATGTCAGCTATCTTTTTTAATAGTTGAACGGATTCTTTACTTCTATCATCCTGGCGATATTCAGCTCCAGCATCATATGCCAATATTCTTCCACCAAGATTGTCAATTGATTCATTAAATCTAGATGAAATTGAAGAAACGAATCTAGTTAATATCCAAGAAGGATAGAAGAAAAGACAGAGGAAGCTACTTGGGAAAAACCAACAAAGAAAAAAACTAAAAAGCAAGCTACGTGGAAGAAACCACAATTGCATCCCGACAAAAAAAGGAAGCAACGTGAAAGCAACCAAATCAGGACAAAAAATATCATCAAATCAAAGATGAGACATCATCCTGATCAAGAAACTGTGCGGGATTCAAATGAAATTAAACAGAGTTCAGTATTTCTCCTATAAAAGGAGATGGAGGAAGCCTAAGAGGGGCATTCAAGTGGGTTTAAAATTTTTCTCCAAGTTACTTCTCATCCACGATCCTCCCGTATTTTGTAAAACTAGTCTAAGAGGGGATTCAAGTGGGTTTGAATTTTTTCTCTAAGTTACTTTTCATCCACTGTCCTCCCCTATTTTGTAAAACTATTCCTTTACTACTAGTTTTACAAAATAGGAGAGGATGGTGGATGAGAAGTAACTTGGAGGAAAATTTCAAAGCCACTTGAATGCTCTTCTTAGGCTTCCTCCATCTCCTTTTATAGGAGAAATTTTGAACTCTGTTTAATTTCATTTGAATCCCGTACAGTTTCCTGATAAGGATCATGTCTCATCTTTGATTTGATGATATTTTTTGTCTTGATGTGGTTGCTTCCACGTTGCTTCCTTTTTTTGCTTGGATGCAATTGTGGTTTCTTCCACATAGCTTCTTTTTTTGGTCTTTTTCTTTGTTGGTTTTTCCTAAGTAGCTTCTTCTATCTTTTCTTCTATCCTCTTGGATATTATCTAGATTCATTTATTCAATTTCATCTAGATTTAATGAATCAATTGACAATCTTGGTGAGTTTCAACTTTCACATGTATTTTTGATTTCTTCAATATATGAGATGGAAAATCGTCGATCTCCATGTCAGCTATCTTTTTTAATAGTTGAACGGATTTTTTACTTCTATCATCCTGGCGATATCCAGCTCCAGCATCATATGCCAATATTCTTTGTCCATCAGTCCAAAAGCAATACGATTTTTGTTGAAGTAGATATTGGGCTTTGGTCATTAAATCTATTCTTGCTTGGATTTGATAATAACTGGGATTATTGTAAGCATCACCAGATAAGAGACCTAAATTTGATTTCAACATGACTTGTCCTAATGAGCTTTGTCCTTTCCAGGGACCTCTTTCTGCCCCAACTGTTGTAGTGCATGTTTCAAGGCCAGATGAGATTGAGAACAAAAGGAAGGATCTTCCAATAGTCATGATGGAGCAGGAAATAATGGAGGCTATAAATGAGAATTCTACTGTAATTATTTGTGGAGAGACTGGTTGTGGTAAAACCACACAAGTTCCACAGGTATGGTTTTATGATGCATGATTGTGTCTACTTAGTGGGATCTAGAAGCTTTTTTTCCATTTGATGATTCTGTTTTTTACCCTATTCCCCAATGTTTAGTTTCTTTATGAAGCTGGATTTGGTTCAAACCAGTCTACCATTAGAAGTGGTGTCATTGGTATTACTCAACCCCGCCGTGTTGCTGTCCTTGCTACTGCTCAGCGAGTTGCCTTTGAGCTTGGCCTTCATCTAGGTAAAGAAGTTGGGTTTCAAGTTAGGCATGACAAGAAGATTGGAGGCAGATGCTCTATCAAGTTTATGACTGATGGGATTTTACTTAGAGAAGTTCAGGTTTTACTTCCAATTTCTAATACTGTTTTTATCTCTGTGGTAATACTGATGAGTGATGACTATGCATGAAAAATAAATATCTTGCATTCTTTCTTTGGTACTTCCAGTTTAATATTCTTATCACATATCTTCACATTTTGTGGTTCAGAATGATGTTCTATTAAAGCGCTACTCTGTCATTGTTCTGGATGAGGCTCATGAGCGGAGCTTGAACACAGACATACTTATTGGAATGCTTTCTCGTGTAATTCGACTTCGGCAGGTGAAAATTGAAAGATGCTCTACCTTGGGTCAATGAACATAATTTCCTCTCTTATATATATACCTTTATCCTTGCTGTAATTGTGGCAGGATTTGTATGAGAAGCAACAACAGATGATTCTTTCAGGACAAAGTATAAGCCCTGAAAACATGATATATCCATTAAACCTTGTTTTGATGAGTGCTACACTGCGAGTGGAAGACTTCATTTCTGGGAGAAGGTTATTTTGTGTTCCTCCTCCTGTAATCGAGGTTCCTACTAGGCAATATCCCGTCACGATTCATTTCTCAAAGAGAACAGAGCTTGTGGATTATATTGGTCAAGCCTTCAAAAAGGTCATGTCTATACATAAGAGGCTTCCGCCAGGTGGCATACTTGTTTTTGTCACTGGACAGAGAGAAGTAGAGTACTTGTGCCGAAGGTTACGCAAGGCTTCCAAGGGTGTGATCACTAACATTTCTAAAGGGGACAAAAGGACTGAGGCTGCTCCTAACTCTCAAATAAGTTCAGTTGAGGACATTAATATGAAGGATATTAGTGATGCATTTGAGACTAATGAAGACTCAGCCCACCAGAAGACTGACAGGTTGAGCTCATATGATGAAGATCAGTATGATTATCATGAGGATGATTCAGATGCTTCTTATGATTCAGAGACGGATAGCGAACTGGAAACTTTTGATGAGGATGGGAACACATTGGATAAAAAATCCATGGAAAATAGTGGTAACTTGGTTGATGTGTTGGGAGGGGATGGAAGCCTTGCTTCACTGAAGGCTGCTTTTGAAGCTTTGTCTGGGAAAAATGGGTTAGATTCTAATCCTGAGGGACAAGAGGCTGTCTCCATCAATCCAGAGAGCAGCTTAGAGCAACACTCTGCTCCCATTGAAAAAGTTAGTGAAGGTAATAGAGGCCTCAATACTGGTGCCCTACGAGTTCTACCACTTTATGCCATGCTACCTGCAGCTGCACAACTTCGTGTATTTGAGGAGGTGAAGGATGGAGAGCGGCTCGTTGTTGTTGCCACCAATGTGGCTGAAACCTCTTTAACCATCCCTGGAATAAAGTATGTGGTTGACACTGGGAGAGAAAAGGTTAAGAACTACAATCCTACCAATGGTATGGAAACCTATGAGATCCAATGGATAAGTAAAGCATCTGCTGCTCAACGAGCAGGAAGAGCTGGAAGAACCGGTCCTGGCCATTGTTATCGTCTCTATTCTTCAGCAGTCTTTAGTAACATACTGCCTGATTTCTCTTGTGCTGAGATATCTAAAATACCTGTTGATGGTGTTGTTCTTCTTATGAAATCCATGGGCATCGATAAGGTGAGCTTTGCATATATTTTGTTGTTCATCTTTCTCTCTAGAATTGTTTCATATTAGGGTCTATATGGTGCCTATTCAGATACTTTATGGGTTAACATTTGGGATCCCTAGACACATGAATATTTGTTTGGATCCCTAGACACATAAATATTTGTTTTCTTTTGTCTAAATTTGAGCCTATAAACTTTTTCAATAAGTTTTGGCTAATGCACATTTATGATGAGGGATTATTTGCGGTTGAGTTCTGCCAAATTATCTGAAGTCAATCTAAGATGAAGTTTTAAAGCGAACATTTTTGTTATTAGGTTCACTTGCAGTTAGTAATACCCATTTTGGTTACCATATAACTTTTGATCTGTTATGGGCCTTTTAATAAGGTTCCTTAAAGGTTTAGATGTTATGTTGTCTACCTGATCTACAGTAACTTGTATAAAACTTGAAGTTGTTCACCAATGAATATCTTTGTCACGTTTTCTGTACTTTTTTCAGGTTGCAAATTTCCCATTCCCAACTTCTCCAGGACCCACTGCGTTGGTTGAAGCAGAGCGTTGTCTGAAAGCTCTTGAAGCACTTGATGGCAGTGGAAGGTTGACATCTCTGGGGAAAGCCATGGCTCATTATCCAATGAGTCCTCGCCACTCAAGGATGCTCCTTACTGTTATCCAGATAATGAGAAGGGTGAAAAGCTATGCCCGGGCTAATCTGGTTCTTGGATATGCAGTTACAGCTGCTGCAGTTTTGAGCTCGACAAATCCTTTTGTCATACAATATGAAGAAAGCCATAATCAAACTGATGAACCAAAGCGGGATGATGGATCTAATCCCTTAGATAGTGAGAAAGTTTTGAACAAGAAAGAAAAATCGCAGAAAAGAAAACTAAAAGAATTGGCCAAAATGTCACGAGCTAAATTCTCTAATCCTAGTAGTGATACTCTGACAGTTGCTTATGCATTACAGTGTTTTGAGCTTTCAGAAAGCCAAGTGGACTTCTGCAATGCGAACGCATTACATCTGAAAATCATGGAGGAAATGTCAAAGCTAAGAAAGCAGCTTCTTCAGTTGATTTTTAATCAAAATGTTCATTGTGATGTTGGACAAGATTTCTTATGGACTCATGGAACCATGGAAGATGTAGAGCAGTCTTGGAGGGTTGCCTCCAGTAAGTACCCACTTTTACAGAACGAGGAAGAGCTCTTAGGACAAGCTATCTGTGCTGGCTGGGCTGATAGGGTTGCCAAACGCATCAGAGGAGTTTCAAGATCGTCTGAAGGAGATAGGAAGGTAAATACAGTCAGATATCAGGCCTGCTTGGTTACAGAAACCGTCTTTCTCCATCGCGCTTCATCTCTTTCAAGTTCTGCTCCGGAGTTCTTGGTATACAGTGAACTATTACAGACAAAGCGGCCATACATGCATGGGGCAACAAGTGTGAAATCGGATTGGCTTGTTAAATATGCCAAGTCTTATTGCACTTTCTCTGCTCCTCTTACTGATCCTAGACCTTATTATGATCCTCAAACAGATGAAGTATATTGTTGGGTGGTTCCCACTTTCGGGCCTCACCTATGGCAACTTCCAATGCATAATTTGCAGATCAGTAGCAATGCACATCGAGCGACAGTATTTGCATATGCTTTGCTTGAAGGTCAAGTTTTGCCATGCCTAAAGTCTGTCAAGCAATTCATGTCAGCTTCTCCTGATATCATTTTAAAGCCGGAATCATATGGTCAAAGTCGAGTCGGAAATCTTTTACATAAGTTCAAGACCTGGAGGATTGACAGTTGTGGTCAGTTGAGAAAGATATTGGAGGACGATTCAAGAGCATTACATTCAGTAATTCTAGACTGGTTTCAAGAAAGTTTCCACAAACATTTTGAAATGCTTTGGTCAGAGATGCTTTCTGAAGTCCTCCTAGATCCCCAAGAACGTTTTCCCAAGAGATTGAAGAGAGATAAAAGGAAAAAGTAGTGTTGCTTATTTGAAAGTTAGGAATGAAAAATACCTCTATTTTATTTCATTTTATTTATGATTCTTGCAAATCTCAAAATGAGTCTGTAACTTGTATCACAATCTGTAATTGTAAAAGGAAAGAAATTTTGATGTAATGAACCATTTAGAGTTGATGTCGTACAAGTATGAAATGAAAGCATTAGTTTCAGAACTATGACGTGTCCTTGCCTTAACCTGGCAGGTTTCAAGCTGCCTATTACATTTCCTTTTTTCCTTCTTGGTGATGCGCTTTTTTGCCTGTAATAGATATGTAACTTCAGGCATATAATTTTTTTACGGTTAATTTTTAACAAGATTTTAGTATATATTTTCATAGCATTTGACGATCTTCATTAGGGTTGCAGGAAAAGGTGTCCATGTACATTAGATATAGATTATTTAGGTAGTGGTACCCCAGTCTACAAATCACGTTGGGATCGTGCACCCAACGTAATGTTCCTACATTGTTTATTTTATTTCCTAACTACTAATCATAATCAATAATCATTGGTAACAAATTTCCCTATAAATAGGCAACGTTGTGAGCCGATTTCTTCAGCCACCATCTTCCTTTCTTTGTTCATAT
The DNA here is from genome assembly GCF_007990345.1 of Gossypium hirsutum. Classification (NCBI taxonomy): domain Eukaryota; kingdom Viridiplantae; phylum Streptophyta; class Magnoliopsida; order Malvales; family Malvaceae; genus Gossypium; species Gossypium hirsutum. Next base: position 26,584,847 of record NC_053430.1, on the reverse strand, counting down.
AGTAACTACATCGCAATGGCTCTCCCACGTCTCTCCTTGCCATTCTCCTTACTTCTACTTTCATTGCTAGTTATTGCTTCGGCTGGCGATTATAGCGATGCTTCATCTAAATATGGTTTCGATGGAATACCGGCTGACGGCCCTCAGGCAAAGCCAGATGAAGCAGAAATACCTCATTATGGCACCAAACCAGACTACTACAAGCCCCAACCAACATACAAAGAGAAGTCTGAGGGAAATGAAAAGCCTGCAGGTTACTACACGAAACCATACGTTATTAAACCAAAGCCAGAAGGAGAAGAAAAGCCTAACTACAAGCCTAAACCTGAAGAAGAAAAACATTATTATGGTAGTAAACCAGACAACTACAAGCAAACAAAGGAAGGTGAAAAACCCGAATATGAAAGAAAACCATACGTCGTTAAACCAGAGCCAAAAGGTGAAGAAAAGTATTACGATGGCACAAAACCGGAAGAAATGAATAATCGTATCTCCATTGCTGTTCAAGGGCTTGTTTTGTGTAACACAGGTTCCAAGTATTACCCAATTCAAGGTAATGTACTCAGACAGTCCTAATACCCCGTTTATGTATTTTGTGTTGATTGAGTGTAATTGGCTACTTAATTTCTCTCATTTATTGGCATGAGCAGGGGCTTCTGCAACGATAACATGTAAAGCTGTTGATGAGGTAGGGGCCGAGAGAACTGTCTCCATTTGCAGCAAAGCAACTGATGCAAAAGGTTACTTCTTTGCTACATTGTCCGATCAAGGTCGTGACAAGTTGAAGCTTAAAGAGTGCAAGGCGTACCTTAAAAGCTCTCCATTGGAGGCCTGCAATGCTCCCACTAATGTCAACAAAGCCATTGAGGGTGCTCTTCTTTCTGCTTTCCGTGTTCTAAAGGAGAAGAAGACGAAATTGTATTCTGTGGGGCCTTTCTTCTACACCACCCAAGCTAAACCAGCGGCAGCCCCTAAATATGGTTACTAAAGTTGAATCCTTTCTTCTTGACTATACAATCTAATTTCCTCCCCCATTTTGATATTCTGTTTTGAAGTTTGAGATGGCAACTTGAGTTGATTCTTTCCTGTGTCAATTTCCATCTTTTTTTTAAGTGAACCCTGTTTGATTTGATGATTGGCTTGCTCCAGTAGTAGCCTCTTTCCGGAACTTGTAACGAACATTGGTCTATCTATAATATTTTGAATATCATTTGTTTTTGATAAATTATGTAAGAAGAGTACGATTTTTTTTTTAATAAAGTTCTAAGCAATCACAAGCATTATGACAAATGGCTAGTTTGAGTAACCACAATACAAAATCAAACCATTACATTGCAAAATAATCTAGACTAAAGTTAATAAACTGACTGAACTAACTGGACTAAAATCCATTCATGGCAACCACAAATGAGACGACTCGAAAACTTACACATAAAATTGTGCATGACAAATCTTGAATCAGGACCCTGGACCTCCACTCTTACCAATTGAACGAAGGCCTCCTTAGCATAATAGAATTTTTAGATTTCTCAAATAAATCAATGGCAAATGTTTTAATTGTGGTTTTTTTTTTGCAAATTTTATTTTTAGAAGATTAGTTCAAAATATTCGACTAAATTAGCCATATGTGCTAATTTTTTTTTAACTGGCCTTTTAGGCTTTTTTTTTTAAATTAAGGAAATAGGTTGAATTTAGAGCTCTCCTCGCCTTTTTTTTAAAATTTTTTTTTGTTAGGGTTAGGGCTTTTTTAGGAATTAGGGTTTAAGATTTTAGAAGTAAAACCATGCAAGTTTATAGGTAGATTTGAGGGGTCGAGGATGTGATAACGTGTCTCAAAACACATACATTTCATTTGTCATGCTAGGATAGAACTATTATCTCAGAAACTCATCCTATGGAAGTCAGGTTTTGGGGTGACAGTGGTTGATACGGTCACGGGTTGAAGTCTAAGTGGAGGTCCCAGTTGTCAGCCGTGATGCGATCATGGGTTCGAGTATAACCGGGGGCCACTTGGCGGTCGTTATGCGGTTATGAGTTCAAGCTTTTTGGATACCCGCAAATGATGCCTTACATATACCATACATAAGATTCATGCCATAATCTTAGGAAAAAACAGAGGGATTTTTGGTGTAATTAAAATAAATTTTTTCTCTACTTTCAAGCAGCTGGCATTTTTAACCTTTCATTCTTATCCGAAGGCTGACACTGAGGTGGACATAAGAGGGCTCTTAGGTGAAGAGCGAATATTCTGACATAGTAGAGGTCAAACTCGAGTCGACGTAACAGTGGTTGTAGTTATTAATGGATTGTTTAATAACGACAACTGTTGTCTTCCGAAAAGGAACATCACCTTTATTGCACCGCAACAATTGTTGTCCACCTAAGTGTTCTCTTACATCCACGGCGGTGCTGGCCTTTGGATAGGAAGGAAGGTTACAGATATCGGCTATGTGGAAATGGAGAAAAAAATTACATCGATTATAGTGGGAAGCCCCACAAATTTTCCCTATGATTATGCTCTTAAACTTTTGCATGATATTTATAAGACAACATCTTCGAGTATCCGAAAAGTTTGAGCTTATGCCTGCATAACAACCGTCACCTGGCTTCCCCGTTATACTCCGATCTATGACCTCATAGTGACTGACAATTAATACCTTTATGTAGACTTCTACCCAAGGCCATATAAAGCAAAATCACCCCCGAACCTGACTTCTATAGGATAGGTTTCTGAGGTAATGGTCCCATCTTGGCATAATATATGAAATGTTTGCGTCTCAGAGTGATATCGCATCATCAACGACTCAAAAATATCTCAAAATAAAAATTTTATTAGCAATAGAAATTTGTAACACTGAAGAGAGGAAGAAAATAGAAAGATAAAAATATTGTAAAGTGAAGGGATAGAGGCCAGAAGAGATGATGGGTTTAGGGATGATGAAGTATAGAGGGGGAGCCCCCTTTTATAGGCATGGGGTAGGGGTGAGTTTGTAAAGGAAAAAAAATCTCCGTGGTTGAAAATGTGTCGCAGGACTGACTTTTTCATCAAATATCATTAAAATGTGCTTCAAATCTTACCCCGAATTCTAAGGATCATGGTACTTTTTTGGTAGACTTTACTAGAAATGGTAAGAAAGCTCGTCCAACTGAACGTTTTGAAGTATTGAATGCCCTTTGAAGAACGTGTCTGATGAAATTATTTGATTTGTGAAACGTATTTTTGAGCACCGAAGAGCGTTTCATTATTATTATTTAATGATAGCATGTCTTTTGAAACACATTTTGGAGCACAAATTCCCTCTCTCCTTATTCTATTTTGCAATTAAAGTATTGAAATATTTAGAACTTAGACATGCAACAAATTCATATCACATATTGAAGAGTTGCACCGTGAGTATCGTTTGCGTTTCTTTGGCAAACCATCTAAAATTTTTTTGTGTTCTAAATATCTAATTCGTTTTAAATTGAAATGAGTCCATGAGTGAAATTCGTTATTTATTATGACTGTCAAATATGTAATACAAAATTTGGGGTCGTTTTTGCAAGAGTCCAGTCCTTGGAATTAACTTTCTACCGTAACATTCAATTGTATGAGCTATGGACTAGAATCGGGAGGAAAGTTGTGGGTTCGAGACGGGAAAGAATTTCAAGCTTGCAATGTAGCTATTCGACATCAATTGACCTATTTAAGTATGAGTTATTTGATGTGGAAGGCGAGCTCAAGCTAGAGGCGGTCATATCATTGCACTGCTCAAGTGAATATGCTGTAATAGAGTTATCTGTAGAGTTTTTTGAGCTAATAGAGCTGGTCCATCTTCAACCACTGGTGCGGCTAATGTGGGAACCAAAGCTGAAGTAAAAAGTCTTACTACATGGTTGTGCGGTGGGTTAATTGGTTTCTTACAAAGCTCCTATTATTGTCCCCATAGTATTAATGGGTAGAAATTCTTCAATTTTTGGCACTAATTTGAACTTTGATGGCCACTATCAGTCAGGGCATGAGCGTAACCCGAACCTGGGCACGACATTCAGTCAGTACGTTTGATTTCAACTTCGGTGGTTCGATGTCTTGGGGTGGAAGCACTTATACTGGGGGGCCATCAACCTATACTGGTTCATAATCCGGTGTAGGTTTTTCCGAGCTCATGGGGCAAAGAACTGATGACTTTTTCTTTACGATTGGGTCCAACAAGGGTACATCGAACCCTTTGGTTGAAGATGACAATGAAGGTGCAGTTGAGGAAGAAGATGCAGTCAAGGAAGAAGGGGTAGTAGATACAGTTGACGGATCAGAGTCAGACTCCAATCCAATTTGGCAATTCGGTCTAGATGATTCGAAAGTAGTACTTTTTTTTAACTAGAGTAGGTTCTAATTGAGCCAGAACCTTGCAGTTTTGACGATAATAGTTCGAACAATGCTTCAGATCTAGATCCGCAATTCAGGGCATATGAACCTCCGACTTATATGACTAACATCAACCTGTCCATCCAGGGTGGTTTAAAGTTCCGGCAGCTACCGCACAGTACATCTAGCCATACAAGCTCACTGTTAGATGTCTGGGTATTGGAAGTTGGCATGGAATACCCCATTAAATATGCTTTTCTTACTACACTAAAGTGATATAGCTTCAAAGCGGTGTGAACTACCATGTTACAAAAATACCTTTTGGAGAAATTCGAGGGAAACCACGCAATAAGTGATGGGAGGTGCAAATGGAAAATCATGACATCTTTTCGAAAGAAGACGAATTTGTGGACAATAAAAAAGTATTCTAGTCTACATACTTGTGTTGTAGCAGGTGCGCGATGCGATCACCTAATTTTTTGACATAATGTGACCTGGCTGGGGTCTTCATTTTTTCCAATAATGTAACTTTAACTCGTAATTCACAGGTGTAAGTCAGGATCATTCGAGACTAGACTCCAACATAATATCTGATATTATTCTACTTATGGTGAAAGTGAGTCTCAGGATTCCCGTCCGGGTGTTGATTGCCGACATCTATAGCCAGTAAGATTACACGCTATCGTACTACAAGGCATGGGTGGCAAAACAAAAGGCTATGGATAATTTGTATCACGGTTGGGACAGGTCGTACAATGATTTATGGCAATAATGTCAGGTACTGGATTGATATGTAACATATTTTGTAAGCGATCCAGAATGCACCCAGCATACTTCAATGATCATCTAAGTCCTGGGAAAAGAGTATTCCACCAATTCTTTTAGACATTTAATCAATGCAAGGAAGCTATTAAATATGACTCCTATTTTCAGTCAAATTTGAGAAATAATATTTTGGTTAAAATCTGTTTACTTGTTTCAATCAAATACTGATTAGTTTAGATTAATTTATTATTATTTGACTTATGAATTTAGCTTATAAATAGGCTCTTTTACAACCTTAAAAAATATACCCATTAGAGATTAGAACTCATAACACATTTAGATAATTTTGTGTTTACATTTTGTGGGTTCTTTGTTTTCTGGTTTTCGAGGTTTAGTTTTTATCTCCATCTTTTGTACTCTACGTTCTTTTGCCATTATAGTAAAATTATCTTTGCCCGTGGTTTTTTATCCTCTTTGGAGGGGTTTTTTTCACGTTAAATTTGTGTGTTCAATTTATCAATTTATTCCGTTATTTTCTTGTTCGTTGCTTAATCGGGTCGAAATCCTAACAGAAGCTTTCTTATATTGCAAGCCTTTGATGCAAATTGACAACACCTGGTTGTATGAAAGGTATTAACATTGGTTGTTGATGGCTGTTTCCTAGGATGGTAATCAAAGGATTCTGTCGATAGCGTTTGTAATAACTCTCTCCGAAAACGTAGATGATTGAGATTTCTTTTTTAGCCGACTGTACCGTCACGTTTGCCCGTGGCCCTACATATATGTCATATCCTATAGGGGAATTAGAATCTTGGCCACTATTAAGTGGCATGGTAGCCTTTGGGATCGCACCTACCATAGGTACTGTATTAGGCATATCGGTTCCAACTGCCAGTCAAAATGACCTTCAGAAAGTGAGCGAGATTAATGCATTGACATGGGTACGTAGTTTCCACTTTATCCATAATTATGATAAACCATATATCACCGTATATTGTTTGCATTCATCGGTGTACTTTTCTCGAAGAGGTATGAGCTCATCCAACATCGTTTCCATGAGATGTTGGGTAACTTGGGCGCCATCAACAACGCCGGTGTGGACTACCTCGCCAACATACCCTTCAAATAGTGGATTCGTATGACGGAGATCTATGGTACGAGCACATGACAACGAACTTAGCCAAATGCATCAATTCCGTACTGAAGGGGACGCGTCATTTTTTGATAACCTTGGTTGTCAAAGAAACATAATTTTGCCTAGCTATCTTATTTCCAAAGCGGGCAACGACATATGTTGGGCAGATAGTAGGCAATTACATTTTGTGCGAGGATGTCATGAAAGAAATTAGACGAAATGCAGCGAGAGCGAACACTATGCATGTAGTGTGTCACTCACGTCGAAACTTGAGATAACTAGAAACGAATTACATGTAGATCCAGTAATAATAAATGAATTGAAGTGATGAAGTAAGAGAAACAAATCACATAATCACTATTTACAATGAATGCGTTTTCTTACTAAGAATAAAGATGATATATAAATTAATTTAAAGTTCTTTGAATTATTATTTAATTAATTATAATTAAATAATTGAAGCTCAAAGAATGAATTAAATTAATTAACTCATCATAAATTTGTTGAATAATGAAATTAAATATATTTTCCTCATAGATTCTATTACGCTAAGTTGCTATAATTTTAATTTTAATTGTATTGAAAAATTATTTAGTTGGGAAGTTAATTTAATTAATTGATTAAATAAATAATATTTTGGGTAATAGTAATAATTATTGGGTTGGATAAATTATAAGTGTTGATAAAAGTCCAAATAACACATATAATTGACCCAATACATGAGAGGCCCCAAATAGACACGATTAGTATAAGGGGCAACAAACCCTAATATTTATTAGGGCATGCTGCCCCCTATACTCCTAATTGGAGTAGAAGTTGTATTTTCTATTAAATATTATTATTGAATCAAGCTTTATTCGAACATAATTTTTGTACTGATTCTCTATAAATAGGAATTATGATTTACAACATTTTTCAGATGTCGTTATTTACCAAAAAGTAGTGAAATTTTATTTCCCAGACGCTTAGTTTCCTTTTACAGAGAGAATTAACCTTCCTACTGAAAGGTAATAAAGTTTTTTCATTCTATACTATTGGTTTGATAAATTTTGAGCACACACTCAAAGCAGTTCCTAGTTTGAGAATAACCGATAAGGCTATTTGATAGAAAGTCAAGATCGAATTTAGTCCACCTTATACAAAACACATATATATTTCAGTAAAATTTATTATTATAAATAACACTAAGGGCTTAATTTTAGAAAATTTTCAAAATTGCTCTACTTAAAATAATTATTTTTTAAACAGATTTTTTTCAACAGAGGCAACCAAGAATAATTAGAGAGGGTATATTAACAGTAGTTCCTGAGATTGATCCTCAATAGGTGCAAGAATAAGTCCTAAATATTCCTCTAATTGCATCTAGGCCAAACGCTGAAATAGAAGGTATTCGTACTACTTGATCAGAAGCCCCTGTAGATGATATAGTTGATTTATCTTTCTATTTTACTTTTGAGAAAATTGTCGAGACTAAAAATGTTGAGAACAAATAGAACATTGAAAATGGGGTAGAAGTTATGTCTTCAAAAAAGTCAGCCAAGACGGTAGAAGAGATAGATTGCTTGTTGTCCGAATCGCTTCACCCAATCAAGACCCTCAGCTTGACCAACTCATTAAAGCCATTTCTCAACAAGTTCCTACTAAGCTAGCTCAGAAGCCCAACAAGATGTTGAGGAGGTTATAGCTATGAATGATCACAGAAAGTTTGATGAAGGTGACAATAATGATGCAAAACTAGAGGTAGTGATTATCCTAGTTGTAACTAGCCCTACTCAAAAGATTGAGTCTAAATATGCTGCCAAGAAAACTGTTGGCAATGGAAATGAACCTTTTATTCCAAACGTTCCTATGAAAAAAGGAGCAAAAAGAAAAACGAAAATTCCATAAATTGTTCCATTTGACTCTAGCCTTGAATATATGTGCCAATAAAATTCCATAAAACCTCAAAATTTAGGGTTAGAAGTTTTGAGGTTTGTAGTTAGGGTCATAAATATGTTGAACAGTTGAGTTCATTTTCGTGTTTTAATGTCAGAATGAGCCTGTTGGTTTGGTGGTGGAGTGTGTTGTTAGTTTGCCTTGGTTTTTTATTTGAATCATGATGTGAGAAAAGAGAGAATTTTGTTTTAATTTTGTGTCTTTTTGGTATTAATTTAACTTTATTTATTCATTTAACTTTATTCTTATTTTAATTTGTTTTGAAAATAGAAAATCCCATAAAAGTTTGCACGTTCTATTTTCTTCTCACATCTTCTATTCTTACATTCCTGTTTTCTCTCCACCAATTTCAAAAGTTGGTCATTTGCTTCTAAAAATTTTGTTCTCTTGTCACCAGTTTTGTGTTATTTTTGCTACTCGAATTATGTTTATTGTTCACTATTTGGTTACACTTTTGTCGACAAAAGTATCGGGTAAGTGTCATCTTTTGGGGTTTATTGATTGATTTATTTTTATTACTACTTTCATATTAATTAGTCAAATTCTTATAAACTAGTATGTTTTTGGAATTGGGATTTTAGTTAGGTAGGTGGTGACGTTCAATCTTTTTGGGTGCTTTAGATTGCGAAATCAGGTGTGTTTTTGAAAATGTTTAATTTAGGTTTTGAACTGTTGTTGAATTACATAAAATTCTACAAATTCTGGTATATTTCTGAACCACCAAAGATTAGGGACCGTTTCGATGTCAAAAACACATTTTTTAGCCTAATTTGGTGTGGTTTTGTGACCACACGGGTAGCCACACGGGCATGCCACACATGGGTAGTTCATATGGCTATGTGTCGCTGTGAAATTAGGGTATTTTTGAGTCGCACGACCTGGGTTGTGCCACACGAGCTGGCCACATGACCGTGTGACCACTTTTGGGGATTTTGTCATTTTTCACATAGGCGTATGCCTTAGAAACATGGTCGTGTTCCTCATCCGGGCATGTGTGGTAGCCACATGGCTGTGTCTACTCAGCTTCTTAATTTTGTTTAAATTTAGCACATTTGCACAGTGAGTTACACGAGCTACTCACACGGCCATGTAACTTGATTACACGGGCGTGTGTCTCCACCACATGGCTGTGTGCCTCTTTCACATGGGTGTGTGACTCTACATACGACTGTGTACACCCCCCACATAGCCTGAATTATTCCATATGGCTTGGCACATGGTCATGTGGCTCTGTTTCGTAGATTTTTATTCTGTGTTGTAAATTGACTAGTTCTATGTTTCTGTGTAATCTAACCCTTGGGTAAGCCTTGGTAATTATGTTTGGAACTCCACTACGACTTGGGTTCAAGTATGAATGGGTGTTTGAGTGAGTAAATTTTAGATAATTGAGAAATGCATTTATGTAATATGATGAATGAGCTTGAGATACTTTCTTGTTATTAAAGGTGTACAAGCATTATTGATTCTGAAATTGTTCGACTGAGTATGAATCACTGTGTTTGTGAGTCTGTTAGCAAACTGTATGCATTCCTACATTTGGATAAAAATTTAGGATTTTAGTTGTGAAGAGAAGGAAGACCGAATTGGCAGTTTAATTGTATTGTTTTTGTACAGCGGTTTACTGCATTATATTGTACATATGTCAGCTCTGCTGTATATTATTTATTGAGTGGCTTAGTTCCACATTTGTGGTGTATAGGGTAGATGGGCCTATCATGGTCCTATGTGGTGTGCAGCATGGTTGGGCCTTTCATGGCTCTATTGTGGTGTGCAGGGTGGTCGGATTAGTGTTTGGTTGGTTGTGTAGGTTTTTGATTTGTGCATTCATTATACATTTGAAAATATGTTTGTTAAAGTGAATACTGAAATAATATGATTGCGTTCTGTTTGTTAGTGGAAATAAAATTCGTAAATGGTTTACCAGTTTGGGAATTTTGCATGTTTCTGGAATATTTGATGATTTACTCCGTCTTTTGCCTTTTGCTTATGTTTCGGACTCACACTAAGCTTGTGTAGCTCATCCCCTTAGTTTTTCTTCCTTTCAGGTAATTTTCATGTTTCGAAGCTGGGTTCGACACTTAGGAGGTCTCAGAAAGTTTTGGTTTGGTTCGGTTCAATTTAAAATTTGATAAGTTTAATATGGTTGGTTTTAAGACCATTTGTAAGGTGATTATACAAACTGTGGTATGGGTTAGGGTTTGGACTTTTCGTTAAGCTACGGGTTTTCAGATTTGAGAAACATTCAAAAGTTTTGCGCATGGTTTTTAAATAGGTTTTCTGCTATTGTCTCAAAGTTCTTACATATTAGAGAAAACAACATATTTTTCGCACAATTTCTAATTTGAAATTTTGAGGTTAGCACAAATTAGTGTATTTTGAAACTAATCAAGAAATGTCAATTTGATTTATTTCTAATTGTTTTTAACGCCAATTAAATACTGTTTCAAAAGATAATTAAGTGTAATCTAGCTTTCTAAAATTATGGCATGATGGTTTGGCAAAGAATTTTCTATGATTATAACAGAATTTTTATTTCTGCCACTTTGGGTGGCCAGAATTCGGTCTAAACTTCTAGGCCGGGTTTTGGGGTGTCACATGACCTGAAGGACAATACTTCAAAGCATCAGAGCTTGAACCTATTAACGCAACTCTTCAGGAAATAGTAACCAGAAACTAATTTTCCAACATTTAAAGGAATGTGGTGACAAAATGTATGGGTGCCTTATTCTACAAGGGACTATTATTCATCCCTTTTGATTTTGGTCAATTAATTTTTAAGAAGATTATCAAGCATGTAGAGACCAGGAGTACAAGGCTTGCTTTGCCCTCTCAATCCCTAATCTTTCTACAAGGTACCTTAACTTTTGTAATATCATTGATTAGTCTAAATAGTTTATTTTGATTAAAATATAGTTGTAACTTTTAAGAGTTGTAAACACTATTAAAAATATTTGTCAAACCCAAGTCCATTGCAATGCCATTTTTTATATGTCTACTAAGTTTTTTTTTATTTCAACATGTTACATCAACAAATTTAATAAAATAATTTAATGATATTAACAATTAGATCTGAATTTTTAAATTTAAAATATACAGCGCTTAAATTCCTAAACATAAAAAAGTACGAAGACTAAATTTCAAATGTACAAAAAGTATAGAGGCTTGAAATATATTGTAATCTTCAAATATTTTCTTTATAATTAAGTTTAAAAGATAATTAACCCGACTCGAAGTGTGGTAAAAATCATACTAGTATGAATAAAAATCTTAATGGCTTACCTAAAAAAATTAAAATATAATATAAGAAGGTGATAATTAATATATTAAAATTATGTAAATATGTGAGAAAATTAGAACACAACCAAATTTATTAAAAATTATACTAATAAAATATGCAAACAAAAACTTTGGGATAGAGATGGAAGAATAATACAATAAAGGAAAATATTATTATTAAAATCAGAGTAAAAATAAAAAAAAAACCATATTAAAATTTAAACAATAAAAACATATATAGATACAAGAGTTCAATAAGGGAGGTGAATAAGGAGGAGAAGGTGGTTGGGGGTTTGGAACGATTAACCTGTGTAGAGTGGAGAACCTTCAATGATTGAGATAAAAGGAAAATGGTAATAGAAATCTCCCATGGTAGAAGAATGTACCAAGAAATGTGTATGGTGATTGAAGAGTGGAAGAGAGAAAGAACCCCCCAAAACCTCTTCTCTTCCATAATCCCAAGAGGTGTATATAAAGGGATCCTTGGTGGGACTTGGCTAAGATATTTATGTATAACAATTGTCCTCCTAGTCCAAGGGAAGGTTATAAAGTGACATTGCCAGAAATGAAAAGCAACGACAAGGTCTCTATGTCGTGTGTGAGGTCAATTTGATTTAGGAAAATTCGCTTGTTTTTCTTCTTGCAAAAATTATGATAATTCATGGGTATTTGGAATTATGCTGACATCATAGGTATTGCAACCGCTCGTAAGCATTTAAAATTATGCTACCACTGTAGGTAAAATAACCATTCGAAATTAAGCTTGCCTTCGAGGTGGACCAACCATTCGAGATTATGTTAATGTAATAAGGCAAGTCACCATTTGATGAGGCCGTTTGCAAATGTCGTTCATGATTATGCTAAGTATGTGAGGATTGATTAACGTTAATAATTAATTGAAAAAGGGTAATGAAGATATTACCTTTTAGAGTAATAAGTTTAAGAGGGTATGAGACCTGAACCTTTAAGAGCTATACCCTCAAGAAGGTGATGTTGAAAAAAGCGATTTAGAAAAACAGTGTTTGTAGCACAACAAAAGTTTTAATTTTTTCTTAAAATTCAGTCTTGTGGTATTTATAGTAATAAACCCTAAACCAAAACATAACCTATGCTTTGAGTGAGACAATCTAGGTTGTTTCCTAGCTTTTTACCAAACGATCTCTATTATCCTTAAACCTTAACTTGCTTTCAGTATGAGCTTAAACTATACAAATTGAATGCATAGAATGAAAACTTTGATTAACTTTCAGTGGGGAAGTTAATTTCTCTCTATGGAAAATCAAAAACTTTTTAGCTTTGTAGAAAACAAAATTTATTCTGTAAATAAATTGCTACTATTTTTTGAAAGAGTAACGATGTTCAATTGGCACGTTAATTAGGTCATTCCATAGTTCCTATTTATGGGGAAAATGAACAACAATTTTACTTGAACAGAGAGAAATTAAATAATAATATTTTAATACAAAAAACACATTTCCTTGCTAGGAAACCTTAGGAGCGGTGGTGTAACATGTCAAACCCAACCATATGATAGGATCCAAGCTTGATGTGTCACTATTCAAAATTAAACTAACTTATAGCAAAACAATTTGGCGGAAGCTTTATAAAATTATTACAAATTTATACATATAAACATATGATAATTGTGGTTTTACTGAAATTTGAATGAAATCATTAATAGTTTGAAATAACATTCAAGTCATTTGGCGTACAAGTTCAAATATAATAACTTCATTAAACAGAACAAATATAATAACTTCATTAAATAGAATGCAATAATTCAAATCCAGACATTGATACTTAATAGAAATCTTGTAAAAATAGAGTTTTGCCAAAATAGAAGTTCTTTATACAATTCATTTCCAAAATACATTTATACGCCACCCCAAGAGTCATGCATGATACAGAACAAAACAGCCAGCTCACAATTGCAGTAGCACTTTAGCGTAGTCCTTCTAACAAAGTCTTCCTTCAGTCAACAAGCCTGAGAAGGAAAAGGTAACGGAGCAAGTTCATATGAACTTAGTGAGTTACAAGAAGAAATCATACATAATATTTCTTACAACACAACTAAACCTTTTAGAGACACTTACACACGATGAACATAGTACACTTAATGGCGTATACAGAACACAGATAATCTGAGTACGCCAACTTACTTAACACATGGGTGTATACTGTACACCAACTTAACATAACTTAGACAACCCATCTTCATGCGAGCTACGTACCTAGAATTTAGAATCAGAAGCATATCATACATTCTTCTTTTCATACATTTACCCCTTTAACACCTTATATCATTTTCATTTAGAATAACATGTTTTATCATGATTTGCCAATCTGGTTTGCAATATAGCTATCTTACTGGAACATACACAAACATATCTCCTATTCTCTATCACCACAGATCAGATCATACCATACATGTCAGAAACAGATGGTAGTGGCTTAAGCATGAAGAATGACACTTACTTTATTTCACAGATAAACTGAACTCAGACTGATGACTTTGGATATCCATTATCCACATATACACCTTTCATCCATTACAGAGGAGGATTACTTACTTTACACGAATTATTTAAATAAGAAATTTACAATACATGAAAGTAAGAAGGAACTTATCATAAATTCTAGCACAATTAACAAAGTAGGTCATTTGCCTTTATCACTTAGACCCTCGTTAGCTCCTCGAGCGGTGAGCTGGTTCTAACGTATATGTTAGCTAGATACTACGAACCTTCACTTTGAAAAAGTTCTCTAAATTTATGTTTTTCCAAAGGCTTTCAAAGGAAATCAAAAAAGAAGAAGAAGAAGAAGACGTAAAAGGTGTTTAGAAAGACTATCGATATCTTTATATACTTAAACTCGGAGACGATGATTAGTGGAAAAATAAGATAATTCCACTAACTCTCTTAATTCACGTGATTAAGTGCACTTAACAAAATTTAGGTATTACCATCTACAGTAGTCTAGTTCTGTTCTAACTAGACTTCAACTTGACTAACTAAATCACCATACAAAAATAATAAACAAATCTAAACAACTGCGAACTTAACGAGTTTGCCCAAAGCATCTGGGTTGGGCGAATACTTAACAAAAGAGTTAGCTAAACCTTAGAGCTCGCCAAACTAGGATTTCACTGACGTACACAAAATTCTATACTTAGTCAAAACTAGTATTTTACTTACTTAGTCAAAACTAGTATTTTACTTACTCAAATCTATCCTTAATTTACCATCTATATGCCAAACAATAACCAAGTATGGAGACTTTGTCAGGCGAGCTGTTACACGGTGGTAACCCTTACTAGGACTAGAGTTTGCTGCCCCTAATGTATTGGGATGAGCTCTAGGGTTTGTCTCATGTAATGGGTACGATTATATGTGCTATCTGAACTTTACCAATCTAATAATTACTTTTTTATTTCCCCAATTATTAATCAATTAATTAATTAATTGCATTAATTCACTCAATTAAACTAGTTTTCAACTCAATTTTAATTCTACTAAAATTATGAAAACTTAATTGTATTAGAATCTATTAGGAAATATATTTACTTGCGCCATTCAATAAAACTATGATAACTTATTAATTTAATTCCCACTTTGAACTTTAATTATTTGATTGCAATCAATCAAATCATATTTGAAGAAATTAATCATAATTCCGTTAAAGTCATCTTTTGTACTTCGAACTTGATACAAGATTTTAATAATGGAAAAGAACACGTATTAAAATATGAATTTATTATTATTTTACCTATATTCATTATTAAATAAATTAAAAAATATTTTTAAGATAAAATATTTTCTTTCACTCTTAAAGAGTGTGACAAAGTTTACTATTATTATAAAGTCAATTATATCTGAAACATTCATTTTAATTAATAGTTTTCTTAAACATCATCGATATCAACGTTGTACTTTTTTCACATTTTAATTGATTTTCCGTAATTTTATTATTGATTAAATTAACCATATTGAACTAAATTGATCCAAAATCTATGAAGGAAAAGCAAAGATAACATATAACAATAAGAAAACGTGTGAGACATTTTATAAAACATTCTGTTAATGTCTTAATTATATTCGTAAGGTTTTAGCAATTTCTTTTTCATAACATTTGACCGGCATGGAAAGGTGTCCATGACTATACCTACATCAAATTTTGGTCATATTCTGCTGTTAGACCCTATATTTTTTTTTATAAATTATAGTTTTAGTATCTATATTTTAATTTGCTCAATTTTATTTTTTATATTTTTCAAAATTTGAAATGTTAGTCTTGACTCAATGGTAACAGTTAAATCTCTTTAGTTAAATTATGTCATTACTCCTGTAGAGTTATAGATTTAGTCCAGTTCACCAATTGAATAATTCTTAGTGATTATATTTTTTTAATTTCAAAATTTTAGTCTTAATGCAAACGTCAATAATTAAATCTATTAACTGTTTTTTATGAGTAATATGTGAAAATAACAAACAAATATAACATTATATATGTGATAATGTGTTTGACACATCAAAATTTAAAAATAATAGAATTTAATGAATTTAATAGTTATCATTTAATTAGTACTAAAATTTTTAAATTCTAAAAATACAAAGAATAAAAATTACTAAACTAAAATACTAACACAAACTTCAACTTAAATTTAAATTTAGACTATTTGGGTAATGGTAGCCAAGTCTGCAAATGACAACGGGATCGTGCACCCAACTTTTCTACACTGTTTATTATTAATTTCCTGCCTCTAAGATAATCATTGGTAAGGCATGCTTATGTTTGACCAATTTCCCTATTAATAGGCAGCCTTGTGAGCCCTTTTCTTCATCCACTAATATTTCTTTCTTGGTTCTTATAATAATTACTGCATTGCAATGGCCCTCTCACGTCTCTCCTTGCCATTCTCCTTACTTGTACTGTCATTGCTAGTTATTGCTTCGGCTGGCGATTATGCTGATGCTTCAGCCAAATATGGTTTCGACGGAATACAGGCAGACAGCCCTCAGGCAAAGCCAGATGAGGCAGAAAAGCCCCATTATGGCACCAAACCAGACTACTACAAGCCCCAGCCTGTATACAATGACAAGTCTGAGGAAAATGAAAAGCCTGCAGGTTACTACGCGAAACCATACATTGTTAAACCAAAGCCAGAAGGAGAAGAGAAGCCTCATTACAAGCCTAAACCTGAAGAAAAAGAAAATTCGGGTTACAACAGAAACTCACAAGTTGTTAAACCAAAACCGGAAGAAGAAAAGCATTATTATGGGAGTAAACCAGACACCTACAAGCAAACAAAGCCAAGTGAAAAACCCGAATATGAAAGAAAACCATACGTCGTTAAACCAGAGCCAAAAGGTGAAGAAAAGTCTTACAATGACACAAAACCAGAAGAAATGAATAATCGTCTCTCCATTGCTGTTCAAGGGATTGTTTTATGTAAAACAGGTTCCAAGTATTACCCAATTCAAGGTAATGTACTCAGACAGTGCTAATACTCCCTTTAGTATTTTGTGTTGATTGAGTGTAATTGGCTTCTTAATTTCTCTCATTTATTGGCATGAGCAGGGGCTTCTGCAACGATAACATGTAAAGCAGTTGATGAGGTAGGGGCCGAGAGAACTGTCTCCATTTGCAGCAAAGCAACTGATGCAAAAGGTTACTTCTTTGCTACACTGTCCGATCAAGGTCGCGACAGGTTGAAGCTTAAAGAGTGCAAGGCGTACCTTAAAAGCTCTCCATTGGAGTTCTGCAATGTTCCCACTAATGTCAACAAAGCCATTGAGGGTGCTCTTCTTTCTGCTTTCCGTGTTCTAAAGGAGAAGAAGGCAAAATTGTATTCTGTGGGACCTTTCTTCTACACCTCCCAAGCTAAACCAGCGGCATCCCCTCAATATGGTTACTAAAGTTGAATCCTTTCTTCTTGACTACAGAAACAAATTTCCTCCCCCATATTGATCTTCTGTTTTGAAGTTTCAGATGGCAACTAGAGTTGATTCTTTCCGTGTTATTTTTTCCCCTTTTTTAACTGAATTTTGTTGTTTGATTTGATGATTTTATGGGCTTGCTCCGGTAGCAGATTCTGTCATTGATTTGGATCTTGTAATCAAGTTTGCTCAATCAATAACAAATTAATATCTATCTATTTATCTATGTAATAGAAGTTATTCGGTTTACAGTTTTTAGGCTTTATAAAGGAGTTAAAAGTACTCTATATTTCCACCACCCGTAGTGCTTCGAGCTCGCACAGCAGTTCTATGAGTTATATTTCCGCCTGAAGGTTTTTGTGGTTGTACTTTCTCCGATCTCCTATGTCGCCAAATAGTCTCAGACGACCGCTTTGCCTCTCCAAACTGGAAGTTGGTAGCGAAGATGATGATTAAGAGTTTAGAACTGTTGATGTTTTTTGGTGCGTGGATAATGTTTTTTGGTAGCGAAGATGATGATTAAGAGTTTAGAACTCGATTGTGGTTGATGTCGGAAAACCGGTTCAAGATTTCTTAAATAGACTCATTTAAAATTTTAAAATCGAGAAATTAGTAAGTTGGACGTGGGATTAATAAATAGGACCGAAGTAAATAAATTAAATTGTTTTATAATAATTAGGGGACTTAATTGTAGAGCAAGTACAATGAAAAAGTTTAATTGAAACTTTGTCATGTCCTTGATTAGCGAATTGCCATGTCCTTAAAAATAAATATTCCATAATCAAAATAGGCTTAGTGGTCTGGAATGATCTTAACCATTAATTGCCACTAATTTTGACATGAGATGTTAATGAGCATTAGATTTGTAAATTTTTAGTTAAATAATAAAATTAAGTATAATTATGTATATGTTAAAGGCAGAGAGAGAATAAAATTTGCTTCATCGTCTTTTCTTTTTCACCGTCTCTGGCAAAGAACAGAAAGAAAAAGTTCAGGTATTTTCGTCCATTGCGGTGAGCTTCCAAGGTCTACTGGTGAGTGATTTTTCTTGTAAATTTTTAGTAGATTATTAGTATATGCTAGTGTCACGGGCCGCAGATTAAAGTCCACGTACTACAGTAGAATTGATTTTTAGTGGCATTTTTTTGGCTTATAGCAAGCGCCGTTAAAACTATTTGGGCGTTTTTATTAACATTGTAAAAAATACCGCTATAGATAACGCCGCTAAATTTAGTGGCGTTTATTTAAAAAAATACTGTTATAGAACATTTAGCGGCGTTTTTACAATAAACGCTGCTATAGAACATGACCCTTAGCAGCGCTTTTACCACAAACGCCGCTATAGACATGAGCTTTAGCGGCGCTTTTTCTATAGACACAGCTATAGAATGCTACCTTTTGCAACGCTTCCAAACAAAACGCAGCTAAAGAACAAGACTTTTAGCGACACTTTAGTTAAAAACCCCGTTAAAGATCATGTTCTATAGCGGCATTTTTCATGGGAGCGCCCCTATAAGTCTTGTTCTTTAGCGGCATTTTTAAAAAATGCCTCTAACTTTACAGATTCCTAACTACACATTTTAATTCATATACAACCCTTCCTGTAACAACCAAAAACAACAAATACAAAACCATCCAGCAAATACAAAGCCAACTAGAAATAGCAAATTTAAATGATCAAATCCAATGAAAGATATATGATCTAAAATTAATAAATGAAATAACAAAATATTCTTACAATATTGTTAAAAGTTATAATGTTAAAAATATTCTTACAATAAGAAAACAAATGTCTAAGATGGTGACTTCTGCGACTGCTGAAACATCTTCATCATATTCTGAAGCTGCAGCTGGAGTTTTGCTCCTCTGCTTCTCTTGCTGCTGCCTCTGCTTCCTTCGTTGTTGCCTCCGCTCTAAGTTGTAGCTGGAGTTCTTCATATTTTCTTTGAACCTCTGCTTCTCTCGATGCTGCCTCCGCTTTAAGTTGAGCAATGTGCTCAACTGTGCTCACTTGCGTCTGAGCCATCTGATCTTTTAACCTCTGAACTTCAGCTTGAGCCTGATTCCTCGAAGGCATATATTGCTGCGAGCTGGATCCAAAATATTGGGTTGGATTAACAAATGATCCTTGAAATCGAACCCGACCATACCTTTCAGGACCCAAAACTTTAGTAATTATTCGGTTATCAATGTCATCAAGATTAACAGAGTTACCTCTCGAAGCAATCGCTTCATACTCTGCCTTTTTATCCTTTAGTTTCTCTTAATAAATCAATCAAAAAGTTAGAAACAAAATATATAAAATAAACAAATGCAACACAACATTATTTGCAATAAAAACGACAAATTAAACCATTCTAATTAAACATTATAAATATTTAAAATAATTCAAATTTTATTAAGTAAATATACCATAATTTCTGCAGCTTCAGTAGTCATAGAAGATCCATCTTTCTTTCTATGTGTAATGTCAAAAAGCTGAAGGCGTCTAACTTTTTGACCAGACGATTGTTCCTACAATATAGTAGTAAAAATATTATTTAATAGAGATTAATTAATATTTGACACAATTAATAAATTCAAAATACCTCGTCCTCAACTACACAAGCAAAACTTTTTGACCCAGCTGTGTGCGTGAATTTTTGCTTTTTCCTACTTGTAGTTCCAACGCGCTCACGATCCTACATTATGAAATCATTATTACTTATATAGTAAATACTATAATTATACGAGTTTGGAAGTACGTAATACCTCTCCTTTCTTTGAATTCCAAAATCTTACTGCATCTTCTCATTGGTACCTTAGCATTCCCGGCGGGAAATTTTCATAGTTTCTCTTGACTTATATTTTTCTTAAAAATTCTTTCTTTAAAGTACTTTTATGGCCTCTCCATTTCTTTCCTAATGCCTTCTTGACATAATTATCCGAGACCTCTAAAGCAAATCTTTCCTGCAAAAAAAACACAACTTTAGATAGTAAATATAAATGAAACTTAAACAAAGTATTATAAATTACATTTACGTTATTACCTTAATATTATCGAGAGCTTGATTTTTGTTACTATCAGGCATATGATGCCATGACTCGTAGTTGATGGGCAAAAGATTGGCATTTCGTGCTATAATGCCCAAGTATCCTGCTAAAAGTTCAGCTTTTGATCCAATAGGCTACCCAAGACTGTTTTAGCTACTTTGACATGCTCGATGGAATTTAACTCGTATAAATCTCTTAGTAGCATACGTCATCGAGTTCTACGCGTCCCACCGCTCTCATCTGAAAAATGGTGTATTATAATATAAGAAATTGAAACACAAATCAATAATAAAAGTCAACAAGCATGTAATTAAAGTTTAACATTACTTTGAATTTCTGCAAGTTCATCAGGTGTATTCGGAACATTCGAAGATCCAATATCGGTTTGTTGCTCACTATTTGTTTATTCTGAATTTGGAGGATTTTGAACAATACTTAGATCTCATAATTTTCTTCTGGGCATTTTGTCTGCAATACACATAAAATAGTTGAAATTTTAGTAACTAATTGCAACAATAATAATACATATAAAATAGATGAAATATTTAACAAGACCAAGGTTTAAAATATAATATTACATATAATTAAAAAATCTTAAAATCTTACTACATCATAATTCGTAAATATCTTCATCCACATCCTAGCGAACCCATTGAAATTGTGTACTAGTACTAGGGATATTTTCATTTAAGTTTTGTTTTGGAAAAGGCAAAGTTTCTAATCTTTCATCGATGTCATCTCTACTTCTATTGCCTATGGCAAACAAGTCTCTAAGGTTGTTACGGAGTACAACGTACCAACCTTAATCAGTTGGATCTTTTGAGTAAAAAACCTGTTTCACTTGAGAAGAAAATACATACGGCTCGTCTATCAATTGTTGTCCAATGTGAATTAATCGAGAGAAGTTCACCATTGTAAAACCAAATTGATCTTTTTTAATTCCGCGAGCAGTATTAACATTAGCCCAATCACATCGAAATAAGACAACCTTCCGTTTGCCATAGTAATCCAACTCAATAATGTCAATAAGAAGTCCGTAATACTCAACATTTCCCTCAACAGGATTACTGTCCCTAGCACTAGCATAACTTGTAATTGAAGAATTAACAACTATTCCACAATTTTGAATCATCCTCAATCTTTCGCGAGATTTTGTATGAAACCTGAATCCATTGAAGAAGAAGACATTATATCTTTTTACTACTCTATTCGGACCTTGGAAAGCAATTTAACTTCGTCATTGACGTCCTTTCCACTCCAAACATATTGAATCAAAAGTAAATTGATTAATTATAAATGTTATGAGAAAAAAAATTATTATTTTTCGATGAAAGCTTCAGTCGCATACCGTTTGCCCTAACCATTTATGAAAAGATTCTGTGAATAACTTATGAATCTCTCGATGTTGTAATCTTCGGGAGCGTGAATGAGATCTTAAGAGTTATTTGTACTCGCTATGTTAAAAAGTGGATTACTTGGTTAGAAGATAAACAAATTAAAAAGATGAATATTAATCAAATTCTAAAACTTACTTGCGTAATGGTTCAATTGAATCTTGGTAAAAAAGAACATATCGATGTGCTTGTACCCAAGATCTATCACTAAGTATGCAATTTCAACTTTACCGATGGGTTCTCCATAACTTCAAAATAAATAAGTTTCGGCTACGTTATGATTAGTGAGCCCAACATTTTTACTTGGTCTATTCAGTCTTATTTCAACATCTTCTAAATGTCTAGAACAGAAAGTCATATACTCCTCTACCAAGTATCCTTTAGCTATTGATCCTTCTGGATAACACTTATTACGGTAATAAGACTTCAATTTGAATAGGAACCTAAACACGATATAAACATTATCAAAAGTTATAACTAAAGGTATATTCATGAATTAATGAAAAACTTTACAAATAAATTAGCACTTCTCTATAGGATACATTTACTGATAGAAAATCGGTCTACCAAGTTTTGCTTCATGAGGATGGATTACCAAGTGCACCATAATAGTGAAAAAGGAAGGTGGAAAGATCTTCTCCAAATTGCATAAAGTCAAGACAGCTCGATCTTGTACTTTCTCAGGTTCTTCAACATTCAGAACTTTACCACAAATAGCTTTCATTATATTGGATAGTTCAATTATACAAGACGTCACCTTTTTTGACATACAACACCATAAAGCAACTGACAGTAAATCTTGCATCAAGATGTGATAATCGTGTGATTTTAGGGAAAATAGTTTTCGATCTTTAAGACTCACACATCGAGATATATTTGATGCATACACATCTGGGACCTTTATGTCCTTTAACACCATGCAGAACATTTCTTTTTCTTTCTTCGACATTGCAAAAATAGAATACTACAACCTATATTTCCTATTCAGAAGTACTTGGGGATGAAGTTCATGTCGAATTCCCATGTCAACTAGATCAAGTCGACTCTGAAGATTATCTTTTGATTTTCCATCGACATTCAGAATTGTCCTAATGATGTTCTCGCAAACATTCTTTTCAATATGCATGACATCAAGATTGTATCGTAAAATGTGATGATCCCAATATGGCAAATAAAAAAAATACTTCTTTTCTTCCACAAGTCCACCTCATCAGGATCATCCTCTTTTTCAAATTCATCTTCAATCTGTCCGTCAACATCGCCGACATACACCTCCCTCGGTCTTCTCTTTGTTTGCGTATTGTGTAGTTGATTCATCTTCCCATAACTGAAATTGATTTCTTTTAACATGAACAAGATTTCAGATCCAATGGTCTGCTTCATAGCTTCTCTGAACTCTTCAGTACCATTAAATAGTGTCCTTTGAAATCTAAATATATGATTTCCATCTAACCACCGATGATGCCCCATATAAGAGAACTTCTTCCCATTATATAACCACTTCGAACATGTTTGCACCGCACAACAAGGACAAGCATAACGTTATTTGGTACTCCAACTAGATAAATTGGCATAAGTTGAGAAATCATTAATAGTCCACAACAAGGTTGCACGTAAATAAAAATTCTCCTTTCTGAAGACATCATATGTTTCAAGGAAGGAAAGAAACAGAATGAAACGAAACAGAGAGCAATGAAGGAAAGAAAAGAAAGAAGGGGAGAAAAGGGAAATTTAGATTTCAAGGTTTGAAAGTTTAATTGGTAAGTCAATTTAGCCCTTTTTTACTTAATTTTGATGTTTTAGAAGCTTTGGAATAAGATTTTGATGAAATTAAGTTGATATTTTGAAAATTATTAGATTTCTAGATAATGTTCATGTTGAGTAAAATGATGAATTAAGGGCTTAATTGATAGAAATTCAAGTTAGAAATGAAATAAGGATTGAATTGTAAAGTGATTCATAAGTTTTATGCTTTAAGGACTAAATTGAAAGAATTTCAAAATTATGGTTTTATGATGAAAAATAGATAATTATGTCTAAGTTTGGTTAAAAATTGAGTAGAAATAAAGTATGAATTAAGATAGAAAAGTAAGTGAATTTAGTTAGGATTAAATTGAAATTAAAAGTAGAAAATCAACATTTTGCACAAGACTATTTTGGACAGCAGCAGTAGTCTAAGTTTGAAAAATCACCAAAAATTTTAGAAATTTAACTAGAGGATGAATAAAATATTAAATTAAATCTTATTGAGTCTAGTTTCTTATAGAAGAAACAATATAAGCAATTGAATTGTAAATTATGAGATATAATGAGTTTTGTAAGACAAGGTCAGAATGAATTCGGGTTCCCCTGTTCTGACTTTGGAAAATCACCAAAAATTGGAGAAAAAAATTAGAGGCTTAAAGTTATATTTTTAGAATCCCTAATGAGTCTATTTTCAGGAGAAATCAACGGGAATATTATCCAAGTTCTGCATTGTGAGATAATTAATTTTTAGTGAAGAAGGGTCGAAACTGTCAGACAGCCGAATAGGAGTGAATTTAAAGAATAAACTGTATTTAATGGCTAAACGAAAAATTCTGAAAATTTTATGGTAAGAAGATTTGTGAGTCTAGTTTCAGGAGAAATTAGTGGATCTTAATTTAGAATTCTGTAACTCAATGTATTAATGATTATGAATTGTATTACTTTCATAGTCAATGTGGTACCGGAAATCTCGGCTAAGAAAAGACAAGACAAAGTCAACGGGAGTTAGCTCAGAAACTACAGTTTGTATTTCTATAATCCGAACTTAATACTTAAATTGTTGGATTTATTATTTAATATATATATATGTAGTAGGTGTTTTGAGATGATTTTTTGAATTGGATTGAATATTGATTATATTGAATTGATTTATGAATATATATATATATGAATGTTTGAATTGAAAGGAATATTGATGTGGAAATT
The DNA here is from genome assembly GCF_007990345.1 of Gossypium hirsutum. Taxonomy (NCBI): domain Eukaryota; kingdom Viridiplantae; phylum Streptophyta; class Magnoliopsida; order Malvales; family Malvaceae; genus Gossypium; species Gossypium hirsutum. The sequence continues at coordinate 26,560,076 of NC_053430.1, read as the reverse complement.
GAATAATAAATATTTGTTATATTGGAAAATATATGTAGTTGGAAGTGTGATGAAATTGATAGAAAATTGTGATTATTGTGAAATTAAATATTTATTAGTGAAAAGTGAATGGAATTATATTGAATTGAAAATATATAATTAATTAGTTAAAATATGAATTAATTGAAAACTGAAAAGTGAATTAAATACCCTATTAACTAGTCGGGCTAGTCGGATATAGTTGGCATGCCATAGGATATGAAAGAATACAAGTTTTTGCCGGCTTACTGATCAGGCACTTATGTGCCGACTACTGTTACTGTTACTGTTACTGTTACGATTTGGCACTTTATGTGTCGAATATTGTTACTGTTACCGTTACTGTTACTGTTTCGGATTTGTTCCGATGAGGTACTCTGTGTACCGTACTGTTACTGTTCCGGATTTGTTCCGATGAGGTACTCTATGTGCCTTATGCTACTGTTACTGTTCCGGCTTCGGCCGATGAGGCACTATGTGCCATACTGGTGTGTTGGTTGGATCCGTGTATCCGTCTGAGTCCGAGTCATGTTAATAGGGGTAAATAAAGGTATAAAATAACTGATTATTACTGAATAATTAACTGTTATCGGATAATTGACTGTTACTGGATATTAGACTGTTACTGAATAACTAAATATTACTGAATAATTGATCATTACTGAATAACTGATTGTCACTGAATGAATGACTGTTACTGAATAACTTAATTGTTACTGAATACCTGATTTTACTGAATAATTGACTGTTACTGGATAACCGATCAATTGATCAATACTGAATAACTGATTATTATTGAATAATTGATTGTTACCGAATAACTAACTGTTACTGAATAAATAATTGTTCTGATTGTTAATGAACATTACTGATTGATTAATTGCTATTAAAATTAATAAATGATTTGAAATTTAAAGTAAACCAAAACATTGGTTGGAAAGTGAATGTTTGAATACTCATTGAGTTTGAATAGTTCGATATATATATAAAATAATAAGTTTTATAATTGCTTAAGTGTTCAGATTATAGAAATACCACTGAGTGTATACTCAGCGTACGGTTTGTTTCCGTGCGCAGGTTAAGTTAACGCTAGACTGTTGAATCAGCATCCCAGGCCGATCCCGACTTCAATGAGGTAAAGTATGTTGAGTATTGACAATGGCATGTACCTAGGATGTTTAATGAGAGTCATTTAGGTTGTAAAAGTATTGATGAAATAAGTAAATTATTGTTGGCAACGGTATATAGTATGAATTTTGAAATTTATTAAAAACTCGTAGTGATTCTAAATTAGTCCCGAATTGAATTCACTGTTCATATTGGATCGCAAGGGCCCATTAAAGGGACGACATCTTAACACTAGGATGTGTGTGAATATTTATTTTAATTAATGACCGGAATTGGACTGTACTGACTGGTAATGTCTCGTAACCCTATTTCGGAGACGGTATAGGGTTAGGGGACATTACAATAACTGTTCAACTCTTCAATAAGTGGCTGCATATAAATGTTAATATCATTTTCGGGACCTTTCTCTCCAGGGATAATCATAGATAAGATAAAAGAAGATTACTTCATGAAAATCCATGGAGGCAAATTGTAAGGAACAAGCACTACAGGCCAAGTACTGTACAAAGTACTCATGATTTTAAAAGGATTAAATCTGCCAGCTGCTAGCCCAAGCCTCACATTCCGAGGATGGCTTGCAAAGCTTGGAAATTTATTGTTAAATGATTTCCAAGCTAAAGAATCCACAGGATACCTTAATAATCCATCATTGGTTTGTTGATCATGATGTCACCTCATAGACTCGGCTATCTTTGACAACATGAAAAGCCTTTGAAGCCTCGGTATTAGTGGAAAATATCACAAAATCTTGGCTGGCTTCTTTCTTAACTGTGCCTCACCTTCATCCGCATTCACATCTTCTTTATTCCTATTCATCCAACGAGAATTACCGCAAACATGACAAGACTGTTGGTTTTTCCGATCACCCCAGTACAACATGCAGTCATTTGGGCAACTATGAATTTTGTCGTACCCAAGGCCTAAATCTTTTATTAGTTTTTTCATATCTTGACAAGACTGAGGGATTTTTGCAAATGGAAGCATATCTCTCAAAACTCCAACAGTATTGTAAAAGAGTTTTCGGTCCACCCTTCCAAGCATTTTAAGTGAAATAGACGAATGTAGAAGGACAATTTCAAATATTTTGATCCCTCGTAAAGTTCTTCATTCATTTCATTAAGTAACTTGTAGGCCGCTTCTTCATTTGGCTCTTCATCAGGTACACTTGTTCCCGTTCCTGGAAAAAAATTTCCACCAATATTATGATCATCGGATGCAATAAAGTCAGGTGGAAACGGTTGTAAACCATCATTGTGCATATTAAATGCATCCCGCAACTATGTCATCTTGTCTAACATACTGATGGTAAGCACTATAAGGATAAGTCAGATTAATTGTTGAAGAGGTTCTACTAGGTGTACACTCTCCATGGAAAATCCTTTTTTTATACCCTCGAATAAAGCCATCAACAATTAGATGTTTGTAGACAACTTCACGAAAATGCCAATTGATGTTGCCACACTTCTTACAGAGGCAAAGAATCATATTCTCTTAGCTTTCATTTTGAAATGCAAAATTTAAAAAAGTTTGTACTCCATTTCGATAGTTGTTGCTTACCCTTAACAAATTCATCCAACTCTTATCTATTTCGTTGTTCTTGAAGTTTAAAGTTGACAATAAATTACGGTTACTAAAATAGATAATACATATCAAGTATCAAGTATCTAATGGGTGTAAACTAATTCAGGTAAGTTGCGGGATTTTGAAGTGTATATTTATGTATTACATAAGTTAAGTAAGTTTTGTAAGTTATGTAAGTTATGATATGATATATATTTATGTAAGTTATTATATGATATATATATTTAACATTAAGATAAATATTATTTAAATAAATTAATCCAAATTATATAATTTAAAAAATTGTGTATAAAAAGTTGAAAGCCGTATAAGATGAAATGTCAACTTTGTTCCATGAAAATAAAAATAAAAATAAAATTTGACGATGCGGAAAATCACATGGAAAAAAATTATTTTAATTAAATAATATTTAAATAAATTATTTTAATTAAATAATATTTAAATAAATTAATCCAAATTATATAATTTAAAAATTGTATGTAAAAAGTTGAAAACCGTATAAGATGAAATGTCAACTTTGTTCCATGAAAATAAAAATAAAAATAAAATTTGACGATGCGAAAAATCACATGAAAAAAAATTATTTTAATTAAATAATATTTAAATAAATTAATCCAAATTATATAATTTTAAAAATTGTGTATAAAAAGTTAAAAACCATATAAGATGAAATGTCAACTTTGTTCCATGAAAAAATAAAATAAAATTTGACGATGCAAAAAATCACATGGAAAAAAATTATGCTAATTAAATAATATTTAAATAAATTAATTAAAATTATATAATTTAAAAAAAATGTGTATAAAAAGTTGAAAACCGTATAAGATGAAATGTCAACTTTGTTCCATGAAAAAAATAATAAAAATAAAATTTGACGATGCGAAAAATCACATGGAAAAAAATTATTTTAATTAAATAATATTTAAATAAATTAATCCAAATTATATAATTTAAAAAATTGTGTATAAAAAGTTGAAACCGTATAAGATGAAATGTCAACTTTTTTTCATGGAAAAAAATAAAAATAAAAATTGATGATGCAGAAAATCACATAAAAAAATTATTTTAATTAAATAATATTTTAAAAAAACTAATCCAAATTATATAATTTAAAAAATTGTGTATAAAAAGTTGAAAACCGTATAAGATGAAATGTCAACTTTGTTCCATGAAAAAAAATAAAAATAAGATTAAATCTTGTTTTAATATTACATTTTATTATTAAAAGTAATTTTATATTCGTAAATCAAACCAAATCAGTTATATATATTTTTAATTTTATCCATTTGACAATATCATTCCAATCATGACATTACATCCATAACAGCAACTCAGCCAAATTAAGTATATAAAGACTACAACTGCTTACATAAACCAAAAAACGGATATCAATTGATATGAAAAAAATTAGTAAATAAACAGCCTAGACTACAATACTACAGCAAGAAAAAATAGCAGAAAAAAACTGTCAAAATTCAACAATACTACAGCAAGGAAAAACAGTAGAAAAAAAGACTACTGCAAGAATTGTCTACTTGTGTTTTAGCAATCAACTTCCTTGCAACTTTTGTCAATAGATAGTGCACCTAAAGATCAAAGTACATGGCATTCAACAGTCAAAATTCAGCAATAAGCTTCCTTACAAGTTCTTTCAATTAACTATTGCTTGAAATCCTCAAGCCATTTCTCACGAGCATACATTAAAAACAAAGAAAATGACTTATATTAACGTGACATATATTACTAGCTAGCTAAGCTATAAAATATGGAGTATTATAATATAAACTGCAAATTTATGAAACAAGTGTATTCTTCTAACGTTTTAGATTTACATATTTTTACAATAAATTCAAAATATAAAAATATTGACTTGTGAAAGCAAAACTATATTTTTATGCATTTGCCACACCTACTCCAAATATTTTAAGACAAATATGATATACTGATAATGTATTTTTTTTATTTATTTCACAGACAACATTGTCCAATAGCAAACAAAGGGACTGCAATCCTGTCTACACAGTAATGGCAGTATAATTGCTTAAAATCGTTCAGCCATATCCCATGAACATACATCAAACAAGGCATATAATTGACATTGACACAATACGTATCATTGCAGTTATGCTGCAAGCACAACATCGTAGGTAGCCTAAGTGCACACACACCTTAACAACACAGTGGAATATTACATTACAAAGTCAAGGAAATGCAAGCCAGACTAGTCCAACCCCTAAAGTTGGTATATGGAAATTGTCATTTGATCAAAAATATGGAACATAAACTGATACCTAATAGAAATTCTCAACAAAATTTAAAAGTTAAAAACATATGGCACTACATAAACCAAGGACAAACAAGCAATAGAATAATCAAAATTACTATTTTAACATCAGAAAAAATTAAAAATAATAAAACAAATATAGTTAATGATTGATTTTTACTGGAATTTTATTTGGGTATTTTACCCTAATTTTTGCAGCCTCAGCGTACCTTTTCTCTGTAACAAAAACAATAACAAATTAACAAAGCCAACCAAAAAATAGCTAAATCAATAACAAAAACTAATACTAATACATAAATATCAGTAAATACCCTAATTCTTACCTTAAATTATTTTCTTCAACCCCAAAGCCTACTTATGAAACGTTTGCCTTTCTTAATTTGGTTTTCTATAGATGAGAAATCAATGGCATTATAAGCAAAGTCTAAAACGATTAAATTACGGAGTATTACTGGAAGGCCGGTGGGAAGGGTGAATTTTAGGGATTTTGAATTGGAGAAAAATGGTGATTACTTTAGGGGTTTCGAATTTTGAATTGGGGAAAAAAGGTGATTACTTTAGGGATTTTGGATTAGGGAAAAGGGGGAAAATGAACTGGGGAGAACGGGGAAAATGAATAAGTTTATCAAGTGTGGGTAAAAAAGAAGAGAGCAAAACGATGCTGTTTTACCCAAAAATAAATTAACCTTTACGGCGTTTTTATCCTAGCATCACTAAAGGCAAACCTATTACGGCGTTTTACTGAAAACGCCACTCAAAATCCAATAAAACGACACCGTTTTGATTTAAAAAGAATAACCTTTAGCGGCGTTTTTACCCTAGCGCCTTTAAATCCTAACCTATTGCGGCATTGTGCCAAAAACGCCACTAAGAAATCTAATAAAATGGCGCCGTTTTGTTTAAAACATAATGATTTTTTGTGGCGCTTTTAAAAAACCACTATTGCTTACCTTTTGCTGTGTTTACGTTTATGAAAAAACGCCGCTAATGCCTTTGATACTACTAAATATTTAAAGATTCAATCAAATCTTCTTCTTTTTTAAAAAAAAAATTCTTCTGCGTTTATGAAATTTTTTTTGATTAAAAATAGCTCAGTTACAGTTGACATTGGTTAACTGATTCACTGACCAAACTGTTCTTTAGTAGCATTGGCCTCGCCTTCACTCCCGTATTGATTTGATCTTCCCTAAACCCTAAACCTTAACCCCTTAAACCCTAAACCCTAAATCCTAAACAATAAACCTTAAACCCAAACATCAAGACCCTAATCCCCAATCATTAAACCCAAACCTTAAGACCCTAAATCCCAATCCCTAAATGCATAAACCTCAAAAACATAAAGTCAAAACTATAAACCTTAAACCCTTAAACCCTAAATTTTAAACCATAAACCCTAAATTACTTAGACAAAATTTGTATATTATATATTCTTTCAATATTTTAGGAAATTTAAATAACATTTTCAATTTTCTAATTAAAATTTGTTTCTCCACAAATGCATAATTTTAATATTTTAGGAAATTTACTAATTGTTTTAATTTTAATATATATATATATAAAGTTTATCTATTATCTCTTAAATAATTTAAACTATAACTATAATTTTAATATATTCAAATTAATATTATCTCCTTTTCAATTATATAAGAAATTATTTAATATATTAATTTAAAAACAATCAGTCATATACCCAAAAAACTTTAAAATTATTTTAAATAATAGTATTTTAATTTTTTTCATTTTTAACATATATTTTTCTATATTTTTACTTTATTTTTTTAAATAATAGTATTATAAATTTTATTTTATTTAATATAAATGAACTAGTTAAATCATATATATATGGAGCAAAACGGCATTGTTTTCTGTAAAATAAAATGTTTTTGCGGCGTTTATACTAAAAATACAATTTTAAAAAAACTTGGTTTTTATCGACAATACCTTCGCTCTACCCTTCATGTCTCGACTCACGGCACAACATATTATTTTTATCGAGTATCTAAGATACAAATACAGATGGAAAAAGGAACCACAAGAGCATTAATCCTATTAAGGGAATTCAAGCCAAGAACAAAATTGTAATCATCCAAGTGGATTACCTCGAAGTCTTCATTATCTTTCTATTGATCGATCTATATCTCAACTCCTTGTGTTTCCCCCACGCAAAAAGTCAATTAAGAAGATTAAGACTGCTAATTCTAAAGAGATCCCAATTGTAGGGGCTATAGATCGGTAAATAGAAAGACAAGGAAGACTTCGAGGTAATCCACTTGGATGATTACAATTTTGTTCTTGGCTTGAATTTCCTTAATAGGATTAATGCTCTTGCGGTTTCTTTTGCCAACTGTATTTGTATCTTGGATACTCGATAAAAATAATATGTTGTGCCGTGAGTCAAGACATGAAGGGTAGAGTGAAGGTATTGTCGACAATCTAGCTAGCTAAGGATATTCCGTATGAGAGGAATATTGACATGATAGACGTGAGTGCTGTGTAAACCTCCTTAGAAATGCTAGAGGGGTAGGAAACCTATATGAAGTTTGTTGAGTCATTAAAGAGGCTACTATCTAAGAGAGAGGTGGGTTGTGCATCAGACTTTGGGGGTAAAATAGTGATACAAAGTAGATAAACGAGATGAGTAAATGTTGCGAGTGAGGTACATTTCAAAAACTTTAGTATGTTTTTCATTTTGACTTGCCATTGACTTGGCAAAAGCACAGAAGTCTTTTTAGAGTTCTAAAGCGGATAAGCTAAGAGGCTTACAAACCAGAGTTAGCAATAAGACTTAATGTGAACTCAGTGTTCAATGTGGGGCATACTTAAGCTTATTTGTGTAGATCAAGAGGATCCCAATTGGGGCAAGTCACATTGGGGGTAGGTAAGAGCGGTGGCCTCTTGTGATGAGATGTACAAAAGTGAACAATTTGAGTTAAGCGACAACGAAGACATAAGTCGAGGCAAATGTTTCGAGGAGCCAGACTACCCAATAGAGAGACTAGTTAGGAATCACCTCAGGCATCGAGACCATTCCAAGATCAGTCAAATTGGTGTCATTATGAAGACATGACGAGGGCATCGCGAGAATGGGTAGGGGAGAATGTTATGGACCGCAGATCAATGCTCGAGACCATTATGCATAAAACACCCCATAGAGGTCAACTTATTAAATGGGGCTCATTTGACCTACATGGATTGACCCAATTAGTGGAAACCATAGGAAAGCCCATCTACTTAAAGCTTGGTAGCTCAGTGAAATAATCTAGTAAAACTAGAGTTACTATAACACCCAATTATTTACACTAACCCAAAATTTTAGGATAGATAGGGCTAAATTAAAGGGATTAGCAAATGGCCAGACTCCACAGCAAATTTAAAAGTTTTAGTGGCCAAATTGTAATTAGTTGGACCTCAATTCTAGTTCGATTAAGATGGAACTGGCTAGTTCCAAAGTGGGAGACAAAATGATTAAGGATGGAGAGTTGTAATGGCTAGTGAAGACCATGCCTAGGGAGTATTTATAGGTGGGTGTGAAGACAAAATTTTCTCAATTCTATTTATGATTCTTATGTTTTCCATAGCACCATCTTCTTTAGACGCTCTAAAGAAGAAGAGGATATAGCTGAAGGAGGCTTTGCATATCGTGGTAGTCGTGAAAATTGAAGCCTGATAATAGAAAAATTTTGGAATTGATAAGCTTCCTTACCTCTTTGTACTTATAGTTTGAAGAAAAGAGTGAAGTAGTAACTCTTAAAAGCTCTTACATAATTTTGGATTCTAGGTTTTTAAGGGTTGAACACTTTTAGTTTAACCAATGAATGATTGTTATGCTTAGTTGTTAGGACGAAGAAGGCTTTGGCGTTTGGTCAAGCTAAGCTGATGAGGATAAAAGAATCCAAGTGAGTTTTTCTATTTCATTTCCTGAAATGTTTAGTAGTTGACTTGATTCTGTATTAAGTTCTGTGATGCTTAATTAACTCTATTGATTCTGAATGATAAGTCTACATAAAATTACTTGATATATGGGTATCCGCCAATGTATTTCAAGATGCATAAATATTTAGGCTTTCAAGTTTAAAAAGATAGCGTACTCCATGCTAGTATGTAAGTGAAATACAAATATTACATGATTATAATAGTGGGAAAATAATTGATAGGATATATGAAGTTAGGATTTGATAGGATATATAAAGTTAGGATTTGGGAATGAGAATTTCTATTAAAAATCATCATACAATGTTGTCGAGTACAAATTGTGATGTGCAAAGCTCCAGGCTTGTGAAGGGGATACTACGGTGTTCGAGCTTCAAGGTTAGGAATGAAGGAATAGATAGAGGAATAAAGAAAATAAGATTCCGTTAAGATACCGTCATACGGTATTACTAAGTGCAAACTGTGATGTGTGAAGCTCTGGGCCTTGCCGGGAGGGGGCCACTTAGGAGTTCGAGCATCAAGCTAAAATGGGAAACATTTCATTTAGGATGACACCATGACGATGGTTATTAGGTTCCATAGAGCAACACTGTGATGGCGGTCAACAAGCTCTATACAGCAACACTGCGACGGTGGTAAGATCCAATGGGGAAACTTCTCAAAAGAGGTTTAATGTATAAACATAGGGTAGTCTATTGAGACAGTAAACACGGGGTAGTCTATCGGGGCAATAAACACGAGGTAGTCCACTGAGACAGTAGACACCGGGTAGTCTGCTGGGACAGTAAACACGGAGTAGTCCATCGGGACAATAAACACAGGGTAATCTATTAGGACAATAAATATGGGGAAGTCCTCTAGGACGTTAAACATGAAAAGCCCAATTTGAAAGTCTACTGTTTAGGAGGAACATTAAGGGTAAAGTAGAGTTCACGGTGTTACTGGTACAATAGGTCACAAGAATAAATGAGCTTGGTGTGTCTGAGGAGCACAGACCATTGAGATAATGAGAGAATTCACCAAAGACGATGATGAATGAGGCCAAGCTAACATCTTCAACCCTAGTTAGGATGAAAAAAAGAAAAGACTCCTTAGATAAGGAGGTATACATAATGTACGTCAAAACTAGTCTGCTGGAGGAGCTATGGATCCCATATGGTTTAAGCTGACATAGAATAGGTTGTACCCGAATACAATCATAAATTGTAAGTCGACAAAGAGTTAGCCAAAAGGTTGGATAGGCTGATAAGAGTCTTTGTGGAAGGAAACAACTGCTCAAGGCTGAATGGTTAGTAAAGTCTGACAAAGAATAGTGGATAACGGAGGTTTGTCAAAACCATGGGAAAATGGTGGAGATCTTGTTGCTCTATCTAAGGTAGGAGTCACATGTATGATGAAGCATTGTAAGGAATGGACGAAAAAGGTGGGTGCTATCGGAGTCACATTGTAAGCATCATTTCCTCAAGGAAAAGAGAATGTATTCGGGTAAGGACTCGTGTTTACAACAATGATTTGGGTATCAATGAGTGTCACTAACTAGGAGAATTGAATACAAGAATTAGGGAGATAGGTTAGAGATAAACAGGGTGAGACCACACTAAGAAATCACGATTATAGCCAAATCAGGGATCTAAGTTCGCCAATAAATAGTTCAAAACACTCAGGGCTTGGGCCTTGCCAACTAGGTTTGCAGAATCTCCTATAAAAGCAAGAGGGTTTAACTCTAAAACAGAAAAATCAATTTCTTAAAAATTTATGGGATCTTATGCACATACATGTATGGATCTCACTAAGTTCTCTCGAACTTATAAAATTGCGGCTTGAATGCAAGTTATATAGTGACCTAAATAACTCAAGAAGGACCAAGCCAGACCCAACCAAAGTTAAGTAGTGTGCAGTAGTTGTTCATGTATATAAAGGGGCACCGGTAGAGGCCTCGCGTCAGGGTCTAAGTTGATTATATATGTTATCGAGCCTTAATCTAGAAATTGTAAATATTTGTTGGAATCAAAGTCTTAATAATTTATTACTAGTTTTATACAAGTTGTATTAACAACTAGAATTTTAAAATTTTTAGTTGTTTAAGTATGTAATTAAATTGAAAACTAAAATTTCGTTAAGTCCTTCGGGTTAGTATAGCATCAGGTTCCCAGACTTGGTGATCGGGTCAGGTATAGGGTGTTACAATTACTAGGGTAAATAGTGTAAATCCTAAAGAGATAATATTGTATGAAGTTTAAATCCCTTAGGAATCTTAATTGTAGATGGTAACTAATCTTATTTGTTGATGTAAATCGATCTGTATTGTTGGATTTGGGAAAGCTCAACTATAAATAGAAGCTTTCCCCTTCATTTGCAATTGCTTCATTCTTTCTGAGTTAATATATTGAGAGCATTTAGTCAAATAGTTGGTGTGCACTCTCTTTTTGTAGCTTTTTTTTGTTCGTGGCTTCTTCCTTTCCAGAGTTTACTTATGTTTTGCTTCAATGCCTTAGAGAAATTCTACGAGAATCCTCACATTGCGAGAGTTAGGCTGACTTAGGTTCATTTAAAGTGAAGGAATCGCCTATGGCCACATGGTTTACGAGATGAAAAATCTAGCCCTGTGATACTAGTAGATAATTACAACCCAAGCTATGAATTTAGAAGTTGTTTAGCTTACTTAGATGAAACATTGATAGAAAGTTTGGTTATGTTTGGGTTTAAAGATTTAGATTCGTGCAAGCTAACATGAATTAAGTTTATGGTAGAATAAGTTAATATTATAGTAGAAAATGTCAATTTAATCTTAAATTTATTTAGTTAATTTTATGTCATTAAGGATCAAATTGCATAAACTGAAAGTTGTTAAAATTTTTTCTATAGAATAGAACTATGAGGTCCCTAGTGATTAAATTCAAAGTCAGGTTTCAAATCGATAATGAATATCAAAATATACAAGTATTTTGAATAATAGAGTGTATATGGACTAAATTGAATAAATGCATATTAGGTTTAAATTGAATGTGTGATTTTAACTTTGTATTAATGTTTTAATCTATCGAACATAGCTAAAAATGAAGCCAAATCGTCGAGAGATAAAGGGAAGGTGAAAATTGTCAATAACCAGCTATTTTGGTTTGTACTATCATAATTTGTTTTACCATCAAATGTAACACCCTATATTCGGCCTAGATGTTATAGTCGGATTATAGAGGTTACATCGTACAAGTATAAGAAACAAACGTTTAATTTTTTTGAAAACCAATTTTAGCGGAAAGAAAAGTAATTAAAATAACTTTTTGAAATCATAGCAATTTTTTGAAACTACAAGTATCATATTTCTAAAACCAAAACCAATTTATTGGTACATTTACGAGATAAGTCACTTTAAGGAATTTGAGTTAAACTAGCAGCGGAAAACCTTACAGCATACTGTTTGTAAAATTGTGATTCTTTTTTTTTTGTTATCTTAAGTTAAGCGTCATTAAAAAGGAAAATACTTTGGTGTAATAAAAACCAGAAAGGTCTTAATGATCTAAACAAATCATAAAATGTCCAAAAATAAACATAAAGTTCAGAATGTTCATATATTAACAAGAAAAATAAGTGAAATCCATAGTACTAAAACCAAAAATGTAAAACCCGAGCACCAGAGTTTCCGTCCTATCCTAAGTCGGAGGATCACCTGAAACAGATACTTATTTATCTTAATCCAAATCCTACCTACCAGATTTCATAGAATTTTAATTAAACTCAACATCCAATATATAGCAAGTAACAAAAATATTTCACATTTGCGTACCACAGGATTCGAACACCAGACCTAAAGGGTAAGCCACTGGGCAGTTTTGAAATATCCCGTATTTTCGTAATTTTATCGAATTTCAAAAGAGTTCTTGGGGTGTTTTCACATACATGATTACAGGTTTGATGAAACTCGCAACAAACGCACTTCAAATCCTATATATAACGTCAAATGAACCTATTACAACTCAAATCAATTCCAAAATCTTACTCGAAACTACCTTTTTTTCCTTAAAGAAACAATCTCAAATTCATAGTTGTATACTTCACATAAAACAACAAACAAACACAACAATCACCTCGTGAAAGGATCTTGATACGCAACCTCTTCACCTAATAAGAACAACCAATTGAACACTTAACAGAGTATAATGTAAAAACAACACTAAAACTCTTCCTTAACAAATACGAGCGAAAACGAATGCCATCAGAAAAATTATCAACAAACTTACGCTATGTTATGATTTGTATGAAAATATCTAATTATGCATGCTATATGATTTATGAAATATGTATGCATGATATATGATTATGATTTATTTGTGTTTCGGGGTAGGATATGATATGATGGAGGAAGTGCTATATGGTAGTTTACACTACAAATATGATGGCTAGACTGCAAATTTATATATAGCAGCTCAGCTGCAATTATATGAGTGATACATCACCACATACTGTTGTGATTGGATGGATAGACTCTAATAGTCCTATATGGTGTAATTGGGTGGACAAAGATGGTGTGTAACGGATGGGGGTAGGACATGATATGTTATGTTACGATATGATATGATACATTATAATATGTTATGATATGATATGCTATGTTATGTTAGGATATGATATGATACGTTATAATATGTTTTGTTATGATATTCTTTGGTTTGAATTCTAATATGTTATGAGATGAATTGATAATTATAACTACTTATATTGGAATTGTGAGCCAAAACACACACTAAGCTTACGCCTTTGTTGCTTTGCTTCAGGTGATCCTCCAACTTAGGATAGGACGACGACTCTAGAGCTCGGGTTTCACATTTTTGGTTTTAATACTATGGATTTCACTTATTTTTCTTGTTAATATGGACATTCTGGATTTTTCTTGGGTTTTGTTTATGTTTGGACATTTTATGATTTATTTAGATCGTTAGGATCTTTCTGGTTTTTATTACACAAAAGCCTTTTCCTTTTTAATGACGCTTAACTTAAGATAACTAAAAGAAAAAGAATCACGATTTTACAAATGGTATGCTGTAAGGTTTTCCGTTGCAAGTTTAACTAAAATTTCTTAAAGTGATTTATCTCACAAATGTACCAATAAATTGGTTTTGGTTTTAGTAATATGATATAAGTTGTGGTTTTAGAAAATTTCTATGTTTTCAAAAAGTTATTTTAATTACTTTTCTTTCCACTAAAATTGGTTTTCAACAAAATTAAACGTTTGTTTCTTATACTTGTACGATGTAATCTCCATAATCCGACTATAACATCTAACAAGTAAGTTTGTCAAGTACGTATATGTATATAAAATTCATTATAATGCTAAAATCATTACCTATTTGGTTGTCAAATTGAGAAATATGTGGCAATACATGTATTAATATTGAAAAAGTATGAGTTTTCCTTATTAAATGATGCTAGACATAGTCAGAGTATAGTTGACATGCCACAGGATTTGTATACGTATTAGTGGGAACATTCTAGCACTACAATGCAATTCATTTTGGCTTTATGGTGCAGTTTATTTTGGCACTTCGATGCATTACATTTTGTGGAGTGTAAGGGGGATCATTGCATCTATGCCTGATCAATACTTCAATGCTTATTACGGAGTGTTACGGGATTAATTTGCAAACCCATACTTGTGTCTGCATCCAGTTATAAGGGCTAAAAAGAAAATGTTTAATGTGCCATTCTGATTATGGAAATGATATTATATCTAGATTCGTTGATAAAAGATCATTCTGATTTTAATATATGAAGATAATCATGTTGAAATGATTGTGAGATAATTTTGATACTGGAATTGTTGCAAAGAAGTGATATATTGAGATTATTAATATTTGATTTAATGTATTCGTTGTATGTTACTAGTTTAATAGTCTATATTTGAATTCAAATTATGTTAGTTTCACTGAGTATGCGATACTCAACAAACAAATTGGTTTGTTTTTGTGCCCAAGATCTATATAGGTTTATAAAATGGGTTAGAATTTGTCAACATCCAAGTCTTCAACTCTCAGCTCAGAAAATCCTTGTAATGATCTTGTTTTGTTATGAAATATATATATGTGGCATGTACCTAGTATTTTGGAGTACTTTGAAGTCCTTATAATGTTTTGAGTTGTAAATATTTTAATGGTGTTTGTGTTGGTAATATGGTGAACTTAAATTGCTTAATTTTGTTAGTTTAAACTATGTTTTAGTTTACTTCACTATTTAGCCATATTTGAGATAAGTTGGTGTTTACAATGCCATGAATTTAAGTTATTGGAATGAGGTTTTATAAGCTAAGTAAATATACTGTAGGTTGGTATGATATTAACATGTTTTAGGTGACAATTAGGTACCATTTATATACATGAAATATTGCATTTTTTTGAATCATTTGGTATGTTGGTCTCGATATATATAGATCATGTCTCAAGACACTATGAGCAAAAATGGCCAATTTATGCATTTCTAGGTAAATGTCTCAAGACATATTGAACAGGTCTCGAGATAATGAATTGTAGACCCCGAGATATGTACCCCATGGTCTCAACGAGTAAACATTGAACCTAAATAAGTTTTGCCCCGTTCTAGGACTCAAGACATCCAAACATTGAAGCTAAAATAGCGAAACAGGGAGGCTTGTCTTGAGACGTGTCATCATTGAAGCAAAATTTCTAAACATAAATTATAGTCTATCTCAAGACATGAAGACCCTTATCTCGAGACATCATGCTGAGCTTTTATGAATAGAATTTTGATTCGAATCTTAACTCTGTTTTTGATTGAACATAATCTTGTAATCCTATTTATAGAATCATATAACATTGAATCATCATGTTTATGTTGAGAATTGTGATTGTATGAGATTTTTATGAATTAATATCAAATTGTTTGATAAAATTACTTGAAATTGTCTGAGTTACTTCGATAATGTAATGTGACGTCACATACTCAGATCCAACGAGCGGATCAAGTGTAGGGTGCCACAGTTGAAGATTTGTCTGGTCTAGTCCTGTTTCTTCTAATTTATTTTGTTATTTGTTGGCCTTTTGCTTTAGGTTGGTTGGGACCTTTGCTGAAAGGTCGTTTGTGTCTTCTTCTTTTTTTACTTTGTCGGATCTGGCTGTTGTTCACTCGATTACTTATTTTCGAGTTTGGTTTGACCTTGCGATGATCTTATTGTTTCCTTCCCTTATTATGGAATTTCCTTAATGATGTTTTAATTGTTGCAATGATGATCATGATGATAATAATAATAATAGTAATAAAGACTAGATTATGACCTGTTGGATGATAAAATATATTTATTAAAAGTTTAAATAAAAATTAAACAGAATTTTAGTTAAAGCCGTAAAATTCAATGTTTAATACTAGTCAAAATCTTATCATGTATGAAAGTTTACTAATTTTATATAAAAATATCTTAAAAAGATAAAAACACCTCGTAATAATATGACTTATTTTATAATAAAAATTATGAATTTTAGTTATTTTTAATTGAGTTGGTGTATGCTTGATTTGCGATACCAATTGAATAGAATGATTAAATAATAGCATAGATAACACTGTCTTCCTTAAAATTATTTTAGTTACTTCTAATAATTAACTGCAATTCTGCAGAATAATAGCACAAACTCAAATATCACCTGGTTGAACTTAGTTGCAGAACACAATTTCGAGCTTAATTAGGATGCTGGTTTAACTTTAGTTCACCAGGGACCAGACCATATGAGGATTTGCAGAGCCATTGCTCTAACCAATTATAGTGTCTTAAGAATGTATTAAATAAATAATATATACTAAAGAAACTAATGTTGATTTTAAGTTTTTGTTTAAGTTGCTTTATTTGAAGTTATTTTTTTATTATAAAATATTAATAATATTCATCTTTTAGTAGTTTTAAAAGTTTTTATTTACTAACTTATTACTAGAAGTTTTACAATGATATATGAATATATTTGGATAGATGTGTGAAACTGTCAAATAATTGTTCACATAATAAATTAATTCTGGTAAAGCATCTTTCCAACGAAGAGAATCTATACCAAGAAATCTACGCCTTTTCTCCCTGATGACAATGGATTTTATACCACGTTATCGGTATGTGGATAACAACTCTTTGGAAGAACCATTCACGTTCAGTTTATGCCATCAGATGGCCTACATTTCTATGCTTCTTGTCGTGCAAGCAACCAAGTTCATCTCCATTTCGATCCTGTTCTTTATACCATGTAATGGAGTGATCGGTATCTTTTTCTCTATATAAAGTGAGGCTAGTTACATATTTCCCTGTTTTCAATTACATATTATTGAAATTATCATGGTTCCCACCCGTTTCTTCTTTGCAGCCACTCTGCTGCTTCTTTCATCACTTGTCATTGTGGCTGCCATTGATTACAGTCAGGGGTCAGAGTCTGTTGGCAAATCAATGCCAAAGGCAAAAGAGAAGCCACTTCCCATTGGAGTTGAAGGACACATTCTATGTAAATCGGGCACTTCATCAGCGGTACCGATTCAAGGTAATATCTACAATCTGAAAACCACTTGTATATTACAAGTCTAAAGTTGTAGCTGATACTGATATTTCTTCCTCTTTTTTTTTTTTTTGTGTGTGTGTGTGTGTGTGTGTTTTAGGAGCTGTTGCAAGGATAACATGTGTAGCTGTTGATGAGTTTGGTTATGAGACAGCACCTTTCTCTTTCTCGAGCGATGCAACTGATGAAAATGGGTATTTCTTTGCAACCTTGACTCCTCCTGAGATCAATGATAAGATGCAGCTTAGAGAATGCAATGCGTTCCTGGAAAACTCTCCATTAGAGGCTTGTAAAGTTCCAACAGATGTGAACAAAGGGATTCGGGGTGCCATCCTTAATTCTCACCGTCAACTAGACCAAAGGAAAATGAGGCTGTACTGGGTCGGCCCTTTCTTCTACACATCAGAATCAGATGGCTATTAACATTGAATTTTATCCTTCTACTATAACACCTAAACATGTTTTATTTCTCTTCCCAACATTAATTAGCCAACTATGGACCGTGGTTGATTGTGCTATTGGTTTTGGGGGTGATTTTATTGTATTCTTTGGATTTGTTATACGAGGAACGTAATAAGCTTCAACGACTATGATAATTCAATTAATCTATTTGCATTTGGATAATTTGAGCGCCTGGTTTTGATGCAAGCATGGTTGAATATCTGGTGCCACCCTCCAGGCCAGTGATGATGCGCTCTCTCCATCGTGCAGCCAAGTCTTTTCCTTGTAAAATTCTATCCATTAGAACGACATTTCAGATGTATCTCAGGTTAATTGGCAAAACTATATATAATTACCTGTAATATTTACACACCAAAGCCTATTTTTTTATAAAATATTAGTGGTTGAATGAATTAGCAAGGTTTGAACTCGTATAAAATGGGTTTTTTGACAAGACTTTTAACCGTTGTTCCATTTAAGTCCACGTACTCTTCATGAATTTAGATCTTAGTCTTTATACTTTTATTTTCAGGAATTTAATCTCTTTATTTTTTAGATTTTAAAATTTAGGTTCAACTATTGACACTTCTAATTTTTTTGTTAAACTTGGTGTGACATTTTGAAAAAAGAAAATTCACTTGATAACTATGTAACTAAAAAAATGTTGTAATGAACTTGGGTTTAACAAAATAATATTAACATTGTTAACAGTTTTAATGAACTTGAATTTAGAAATCTGAAAAGTAGAGGGACTGAATTGCTAGAAATAAAAGTACAAAGATTAAATTTTAAATTTTTGAAGAATAAAAGGACTTACGGAAAATTTAACCTATTTTTTAAAAAAATATTCATATTATTTTTAATTTAATATTTAATAATTTTATTTTTTTCATTTATTAAACTATTATATATAATCATCCGAATCTTTTTTTTTAATGTTTACATCGTATGAGTGAGTATTTGATACATTGATAGTGCACTTTTTTAATCCCACAAATAGAGTTATAAATTCTCCACGTGTCTTGTTTCTTTTATATATTTCTTTTAATTTTTTTTATATATCCTATATACACTTGTCATCTCTTCAACTTGTATATTTATATTAAATTAATAGTGTATCAAATATTTTTTATTGTTAATTACAAATATAATATATTACAAACTTATGCCAATACCTCTTGATCAGTGGTAAAAGCAATATGTTGTAGGTATAAGAGCGTGGGTTCAATTCCAAGCAATCTCATTCTCCTCTCCCAATTATTAAAAATATATTATGAACTTACAAACAGGGATGAAGCCAAAACAATTTTTTAGGGGGGCCGAATGAAATTTTAACTTTTTTATAATCTATATCTTTATAATTTTTAAAGGATTAAATAGAATTTTTATAATTTTAGAGGGGCCAAAGTGTAATTTTACCTTTACTAATTTAAAACTTTTTAAAATTTTAAAATGCCTAAATAATAATTTTTCATTTTAGCCCAGCCCCCTAACTACGCCTCTGCTTACAAAATGGATCATGTATATTCAAAACTTGAACCTGACTTAAATTCTAAATGAGCTTAACTCTTTTTTAAACCCATTTTTTGAGTATAATATTTTTACCTAAATCTTCTCAAATTTTATATGAGTATTGATCGCATACAAACAATAAAAGAGTTTAGATTCAATGAGTAAGAAATTTAATACTTAGGCAAATTGCAATATTAGCTTTTCCTAGGAACAAGGTAAACAGTTATTGTTGGTGTTAAAACTTAAATTTAATATTTAATTTTTCTTATTAAATTTAATAACTAATCATTAACTTTACCTTGATTAGAAATTTTTCATACAGTCTTACAAACACAATATTCCCATATATTTCTCAAAACCCTTTACTTATTCAATTAATTACCTCTAAATATTTGTGGTTAAAATTATCAACAAGTTAGAAGAAAAAAAAGACTCATGGGTTATACTAGATAACAGTTTTTCATTTAAAAATGACTCGAATTTAGGTATTGTTTTATTGCCTATCTACGTGTATGCGACTGTTACAATCCTTCTTTAGTTTGTAATTTATTTTCTGTGCGAGCCTAATCATTCATTTTGCATGAGAAAAACATGTTGGATTTGTATAGCCCAATTTTGGCCCCAAAATTAAAATAACCCTAAACCCAATACCCAGCTTAAACCACAATCCTTAGCCCAAACAAATCAAAACCCTAGCCCAACCCAAACACAAAACAAAAGAAAAAAGCTAAGAAAACCCTAAGCTGCTTCAGCCACTTGCTCCCTGTCCCATCCACCACCGCCTCTGCTCCCACCGACAGGTCAAGTCCACCGCCATTCACCTGCAAGCATTAAACGAGAGAAGACAGAAAGCAAAAAGGAGCAGTGTGCACAAATATATAAACCAAAATGAAATTGTAAAAAGCATTCGGTTTTTTTGGTGAGAAATAAAAAGAAGCACTTGATTTTAAAACACAAAATCAGTAACTCAAAGGCACAAAATATCCAATCAAGAGAAAAACATTAAAAGAAGAAACGAAAACATAGAATCAAAAATCAGGGGAACAAAAGGTGATTTCATTTTCTTTCGATTTGTTTCATTTTTCTTTCTTTTCTATTTTCCACGCCCTTTTATTCACATATATACATATATTGTAAACAAAAATAATAATAGAAAAAAAAAGAAGAAAAAAATATACCTTCTGGGAATTCCGGCCACCGCGCGGTGGCGGATCGGTGACGACGGGAGTGCGTGGTGGCCCTCCTGGCCGGAATCTGGGGTTTTCCCAGAGAGAAGGGAAGAACTCTTCCCTTTATTTTTCTGAAACAGCAAAAGAATGCCTGTTTTTAAAAAATTTTGGGTTTATATAATGCCATAATACGGCGCCGTTTTGGGCCTTAACTCACAGCGCCAAAACGACACCGTTTCACGTGACCCGTGCGCGACCCGACCCGATGCCTGAGGATCCGCGTGTTTCCACCGTCTGGGATAATTTCTCGCGTGGCCCCTCCCCATTTCTGCTATGTTTTAATCCGATTTTCGCCCATTTCTTAAATCCGCCTTTTAACTTTAATTTTGTTTCAATTCGGACCTCGGGCCATTTGAGGATCAGACATCTAAACGGTGTTGTTTTGGGTGTCGAACATTGCCCCATATGGCCCCTACGCCTTCTCGTGTGTTGCAATTTCGTCCCATCTCGATTTGTCCCAAAAGTTCCATTTTTAATTCAATTTCGTACCTCTCTTATTTTATTTTATTTTAATATTATTCATGCCATTATATTTTATTACTGTTATATTTTTATTTACTAACATCTCATTTTATTTAATACTTGCATATATATGTTATAAAGTATTATTAATAGCTTAATATTATTGTTTTATTAATGCCTTTGTATGTCACACATGTATTTCTTCAATATATATATTCATTATTTTCCATATTACGCATGTATTAATATTATACCACGTATATATATTTTTTATATATAGCATTGTTTTTTTTATTTTATATTTTTATTATATTTGCTCTTTGTATTTCTATATTATTATTATTATTATTATTATTATTATTATTATATAGTAGTGTGTATTTTCATTATATATATATTGATATATGGTATTACTTTTGTTTACTTTACTATAATATTATTATTACCATTATCATCCTTATTGTAATTACTATTACCATTATTAGTATTAGCATTTTTCATCAATACTTATATGTATGTAGTTTAATACCATTTTTAATGCCATGCATGTTGTGTATATTCTTAAAACTGTATTATGTACATATATTTTAATATCACGTATATTCTTATTATTATTTCTATTTTTACATATATATTTCAATACATGCATTTATGTATCGTTATTATTAGTTACTCTTGTATGTATTATCACTGTTTTCAATAAATATTATATTTTTATTTTTAATCTAGTACTACGTATTTTACATATATATGTTCCTGTTATTTCATTTTTACATTATTACCATCATTATAATGTTTAATACCATATATTATTTTATACTGTCATTATTCATATAATTATTATAATCATCGATTTCGTTATCATTGCCATTTTTATTTTGCGACGTTTTATTCATTTTTATTTTATTAATTTACTTATGTGTTCGGCCATTTCATTTTCCTCACGCATTTGTTTATATTTACATATTACTAACCTTGCTTATATGTCATCTTTTTATAATTGCTCGTTATTGTCACTCATTATTATACATTATTATTAATATCATAATCTGCTTTTATATATTACTATAAACCACATTATGTTTTTACTCAATGCCTTAAAATAATTCTTTCATAAAAGTGATATTCCGTATTCGGTAATTCGAGATAGTCGTGCCCTAACTTACTGGGTTTCGATTTTTCTCATTTAACCTAAATAACGGAATACTCTTTTAAATCGCTATACGAGTTTTGAAAATGCTTATTCTCGGAGATACGAAGTGTTGTGCCCTAACTTACCGGGTATGACATTTTGTCACCTCGAAATAAGAATTTGTTTTAAAATAAAGGCAATATTCGGTGTTTGAGAATTCGAGAAAACGTACCCTAACTTACTGGGTTTCGGTTTCTCTCGTTTACTCTAAATAATCGAATCCCCTTTTAATAAATTAAAATATGAAAATTTTATACAAAAGGCAAGCTCGCTTTCGAAAATTCAAGATGTCGTGTCCTAACTTACTAGATGTGACATTTTATATTTTGAGACGAAGGGGTCTTTAACACTTGAACTTTTTATAAAGAAGGATCGTATTTTAAATTTTTTCAAGTTTTCAAATTTTCGACACTAAGACACTAATTAATCAACTAGGTACCAATTTTTGGGCGTATCGAGGGTGCTAATCCTTCCTCGTGCGTAATCGACTCCCAAACTCATTTTTTGATTTTCGTAGACCAGAAATTATCGTTTTAGTAAATCTTAACTTTTATTAAAATGATTAATTTGAGGTGACCGGATCACACCTCATCAAAAAGGATTGGTGGCGACTCATCTGTTCGTTTTTATTTTCAAAATCCAAATCGATTCCTGTTTTTCAAAAAAATGGTTACGACAGGATTAAAAAAAATTAACTTAAAATTTAATAGTTGAAGTCCTGTGAAAATTCGGGTGTCTTTTGAGTTCTAAGGATGTGGGACAAGGTGGTTGTCTCCTACTGTACAAATGAGGACAAAAATCATGAAAGACATGGCCATTTTGTTTACAAATTGGGGTTTAGTACCAATAAAGGTTCATTTTTGAAATTATTTATGGAAATGGACCATTTCTAAAAATAATAACGGGTATGGATCGAAAATTTAAAAACACGTTGATGTGGATGCATTTTTAGGGGATAATCTAGAAAAAAACGTCCATATAAGCACTTTTTTCCTTGTATCAGGCAAAAGCGCGCTGACATGGATGCACTTTACTAAAAAGCGCTGACGAGGGCATGCTTTTGACTATGTTTTCCCCCAACAGTCACCTTCTCAATGGGTTATTTGCTAATTAAGGCCTAGGTTTAGGGTTTTTGGGTTTAAATTAGGGTATTAGGTTTTAGGGTTTAATCTTTTTAATTGTTAAGTATTGTTCTAGAAAAAATAATTTTGATAAGATGGGTTTTGAAATCTGCATTTGCAATATCACCGGTGGAGTCAGGTAACAATTGAGATTTCTTTCTTTCTAGGTTAAGGAGGTATGTCTGTCCCGAACCTGATATTTGCATCATATCGGATCGGGGCCCTGGAATACTAGCCGCAATTGAACAACAAGAAAGCTTCTGGGATCGCACGCACAATCGGTATTGTCTAAGGCATGTTCTTCCAACTATTACAGGTGATATCCATCTACCGCTAAATGACGGCAAATGACCAATATGGATATTTAATCGCCACCAATATTATTTGGTTTGTAATATTCAATTTGTCCTGAATGGAAGAGTGGTATGTAATTATCGATATCCACTTATATTAATAGGGTACGAGATCAATAAAGACTATTTTCATGATATGTTGGCAATTTTGCGGTCAATTAACGATCAAGATGCAAACTACCTCTGTAACATACCTTTCGATCAGTGGACATAATCATATGACGGCGGCCTACGATATGGGTAGCTGACCTCAAACCTAGCGAAATGCATCAATTTTGTTTTAAAAGGAACTCATCATTTGTCGATAACCTCAGTTGTGAATGAGACATAATTCCATTTGGTGGCACTATTCCTAAAATGAGCAACGAGTTATAAAGGCCAAACGTAGGGAAGCCATGTAAGGTGTCGGAAGGTACTGCAAGAAATTAATAAGGCTAAGGCGTGAGCCAACTCCATACACGCAATGTGTCATGATCGCGACAACCTATGGTTTCGGGTGACGAAGTTCGACAGACCGAACCAAGGTATTGTAGGCAGACTATAACACCCCTAACTCATATCCATCGCCAGAATAGGGTTACAGCGCATTACCGAAGTTTACAGATCAAATAAATAGACATTTCATATAATATAACATTCACGTTAGAAACCAATCAAAATCAAACATACTATCCTTTATATGAACCCTTGGGGTCCAAAATACGCATTAGAAACAAGTTGGGACTAAATTGGGCACTCAAAGTATTTTTCAGAAAATATTGGAATTTTTCAAAGCTGCAGGGGTCACACGGCCATATGGCCAGACATGCACGTGTCTCAGGCCGTGTGGACATTCGAAATAGGGACACATGGCCGTGTCTCAGCCTGTGTCTGTGCTCGTGTAACTCTCTGACTTGGGTCACAAGGCCAAGTCACACGCCCATGTGCTAGGCCGTGTGAGCATACTGACTTGCATTTTTAAAAAGATACAGGGGACGCACGACCGTGTCACTTGGTCGTGTGTCACACATGGCTGTCACACACGGCTGAGACACACGCTCATGTGGAAGAAAATAGGCCATTTTCCAAGTCACATTTCTCACCAAATTGACATCAACCTAGACTCAGCAAATTGCACACCATCAAGCCATAACAAGGCCAAAACAAGCTAAAATCAAGTCTTAGACATGTATTATCACCACATACAACCAATATGCCCTTAGGCACCTCAAATGACAACTTCGAAACATGTCAACTAAGCATCTAAACTTATCTAAATAATTACCTAACAAAGTTACCCAAGTTCACTACAATTCAAATACATACATACATATATCACTCATACTAACATCATAATTATACCTGATTCTCATACCTATAAACAAGTTGATTATATAAACAAAATATTATTTATAATATTTACATAAGCTAAACTTTGACTAAGACCGTGCGAAAGCCTACACATGTCATGTAAACCGTATTTAACGTTTCAAAAACTACAGAGATAAGCTGGATAGTGTGACTTAAGTGCCGATCTGATCGCCCAACCTTCCAAAAAATCTACAAAGACATTAAACAATACAAATAAGCATAATAAAGCTTAGTAAGTTCGACGAGTTAAACAAAAATCTTACCAAACTAACTATATTAATAATTTAAATATTAAAAATCATCTATGAAAATTCCCTGTCATTTACAACTTCAATCAATAAATACATCCGTATTCAAATCAATACAAAATAAATAACATATCTTTCAATTTTTATAAATAAATCACTTTACTAAAATTTCTCCATTCGAAGAACGATTTACAGATAAGAGTACATTGTTAACAAGCTCATAAGAGCTAGTTCTCCCGAATAAGTCAACAGAAGCTTAAAGGCTAAACAAAAGCTTGTAAGAGCTGATACAAGTAATTGCGCCAAAACAGGAAGTAAAACACGAGAGTTAGAAACAAATGCTGAATCCCGATTTACTTGGGAATAATGCCAATATCTCTCTCTAATGCCATCATACACCGAATCACGAATGTACTCAAATCCTGCATTCAATTCAGACCGAATATCCAATTCAATATTATAATTCAAACAATAAATTATTTCTAACAATAGAATATATATACATAATACCAATCATCAATTTATACAAAATTTAAAATTTTAACCGTATGAACTTACCTGGACTGAATTGTAGTAATTGCAGAAGTTCAAGGGCTATTCCGCTATTTTTCCTTTTTCACGAGTATCTACGGGATCATCATCTAGAATATAAAATTTCCTTTTTCA
This sequence comes from Gossypium hirsutum, assembly GCF_007990345.1. NCBI lineage: Eukaryota > Viridiplantae > Streptophyta > Magnoliopsida > Malvales > Malvaceae > Gossypium > Gossypium hirsutum. The sequence goes on along the minus strand of NC_053430.1, from coordinate 26,534,027 downwards.
AATTTATGAATTACCCCAAACTTTTATAATTTTTGTAGTTTAATCCCTTAATTAGTTAATCTATCAAATTAACTAATTTTCTTCAATCAATAATCTATCCAAATATTATAGGCTCTCATAAAGCCCTTAATAAACCCAGAATTCACTATCAAACCCTAATATTTTAGCTTTTCACAATTTAATCCTAAAATCAATATTTAACAAAATCACTTTATAAAATCATCATACAACACAATCAAAGCTCTAAATCTATCTTATTCATAAAAAAACATCTAATATTTATCAATGCAAACTTCCAAAACTTTTAATAAAAGAAAAAAAAGGTATGATATAGTTGGACCTAATTGCAACAATCTCAAAAACATAAAAATTACAAGAAACGGGTAAGAATTGAACTCACATGAAGCAAAAATATAAAGACCCAGCTTAAAGAGCTCTCTCCTGTGTCGGTTTAAGCTGAAATTGAAGATGAATTTGCATAGGAAACTTTTAATTTCATTTGTTTGTTTTTAATTTCATCAAAATTACAATTTTGTCATTCAATCTCTTTATTTTATTATTTTATCTTCATATCCTGCCTCAACACTTTAATTTAGGTATGATTATTACTTAAGTCCTTATTTATTTATTAGTTAAGTCATTTAATCACTTAATTATTATAATTAGTAATTTTGGCACCTATTTCAATTTAGTCCTTTTTAATTAATTAACTATCGAAACGTTAAAATTTTTCAACGAAACTTTAATACTACCTTATTGACACTCTGTAAATATTTATAAAAATATTTAAGGCTCAATTTATAGAAACGAGGCCCTGATACCTCACTTTTTAAAACCACTTGACCTAATAAATCATTATAAAACATAAATTATCAATTCAAAAACTGTTTTAAAACCATATTTGACTCATAAATATTAATATTTAATATTTACGAACTTACTCGCTGAATTTAGTGGCCTCAAAACCACTGTTTTCAACACCACTGAAAAATCGGGTTATTACACAGACAATATCGTGTACACCTCAAAAATAGGACTTGTGACTGTGAGAGGTTTGACGCATTTTGTTACCCATGCACTCATGTAATTTTAGCTTGTCAGAATCTCTGTTTGGATCCCATGAGCTATGTCGAAAAAGTGTACAAATTAGAATATATGTACAACGCGTGGAGACACGTATTCCCACCAGTCCCAGATGAACGTAAGTGGTCGCCTGTACTGCTTGCTCCATTTAAGTTGTTACCGGATAGAGAATTACGTTGCAAACCAAAAGGTTAACCGTTCTCGACTAGAATACGTGATAATATGTGTAACGCCCCAATTTTCGAGAATTTTGTGAATGTTGGCATAGGTTTAATTATGTTAGTGGGCCTCTAAAAGGCCCAAGCTTAAGATAGAACTCGGCAATTTTAGTTAATTTTTGTTCCATAAGAAAAAGGGGGTGAAATTATGAAATAGGACCTATGTGAAAATGTTTGAAAATGCTATAGGCTAAATTGAAGTGGCCAAATAAATAGGAGTGCAAAATAGAAGGATTTGCATGACAAACCTCCCATTTTAAATGAAGTGGCCAGCCATCATGTTGTTGTAGACAATATGAGCACTTGATATCCATAATTTATGGTACAAATTGATACAAATTGATAATGGGTTAGGTAAATGTTCCATGATAATGGATTAGGTAAATATTCCATGATAATGGGTTAGGTAAATGTTCCATGATAATGGTTTAGGTAAATGTTCCATGATTGGAATTTCATGTCTTTTGTATTAAAGAATTAAATGGATGAAATATGAAATTTTATTAAAAGAAAAAGGGGTGAAAAGAACAAAGTTTTGTCCATCTTTGTTCATCATAGCCTAAAGTTAGAGAAGAGAAAGGAGAGGAGAAAGCTCTTGAATGTTCGGTCACTTGGGGAAGAAAATTGAAGGTAAGTTCATGGTAGTTTGCTTTTATTTTGAGGTTCATGAGTTCATCTTGATTCTACCTTAACTCTTGAAGCATATTTTGGTTTTTAGTTGTGTTGTGAGCATTTAGTCATGAATTAAAATGAAGGAAATGGTTGTTGTTTCATGTTCTTTTGATGAAAAATAGAAGATAGGTGAAGTTGAGCCAAACAAATGAGTATGCATGTGCCTTAGATGCTAAAGGGAAAAATTGGCTAACATGTTGTGCTTTAAAATGATGAAATGGAGATTATACTTAAGTAAAATCATAGATATGTGATGATTGATTGGTGATATACATGTTTAAATAACATGCATGCAAGTTATGTGTGAAAGAGTGATTTGGTAATAAATCTGCTGGGGACAGCAGCAGTAACGTGACTTTGGAAAATCACCATAAATTGTGGGAGATGAATTAGAAGCTTAATAAATTATGTAATTAAATATTAATGGGTCTAATTTCAAATGGAATAAACGAGAACATATTTTGAATTCTGTACAATGAGAAATTTGATTCGTAATGAAGAGTGGTCAGATTAGTCAAACAGTGAAACATGGGAAACTTTAATAAAAATATGGTATTGATTGGCCATACCAAAAATTCTAAAAATTTTATGGATAGAAGATATATGAGTCTATTTTCATAGAAAATTAATGGAACTTGATTTGGAGTTTCGTAGCTCCAATTATAAATAATTTAGTGATTGTTGCTCAGGAAGACAGCTTGCAGTGAAATTATGATTATGTGGTAAACATTGACAAAAATTTGTAAATGAGTTGCTTATTGTTTTCTTATAAGTTTACTATGATCTGTAAGTGTGGTTGGCCGAATATTGTAAGGGGTTAATACGTAGTTCGTATTTGAATAGTTAGATTAACGTGTTAGTAATCAAATTGTAGGCAGTTCGTGTGTGGATCTCGTCAGCATATCGTCGCAAACAGGTGTGTAACTAACACCCTCTTTCTTAGTCTGGATCGGCAAAAGTCGAAAAGTCAAAAAGTCAAAATGCCGAAAACCGGTATTTTGTAGATTTGAGAGTGTGCGAATGCTCGTGGGGTAAATCGATTAATGTTTTTGGTAAGCTGCAAAATTTGGACTGCAAAATGCATGATTTCTGTGCCCTAGATATTTTTGGGCTTAATGGGCCAAAATTGGAATGATGGGCCAATGGGCCTAATTCGGTAAGAACCCTCAGTACGTGATTCTGTTAGTACGTGAAAACTAGGAATATGCATGAAAAACCCTAAAATAGTTAAATTACTGAAATACCTTTAAAAGTGGAAAATTTATAGTTTTACCCTAGTAGATAAATTACCGAAATGCCCCTAGGGTTAAATTGACCTAAATGCATGTTTGACTGTTGTTATTTACTACATGCCATGTTGTTATTATCTGATGCATGGGATTGGGATATTGACGGAGGAAGTACTGAAAGTGACTTGTCCACGTACTTGAGGCTTTGCCTCAATTTACTGTTAACTGAGCAGCAAGGCTGAAACTGTGGAGTGTTGGGCTGGGTGGGTTGAGCTATTCCCCACATTGAGTGTAGGGCTGGTACGGGTGGAGTGTAGTGGTTAGTGGGTTGAGTAGTCTCCCCAAATGGGCTTGCATATGTTATTGATGTTGCATGTATTTTGAAATGGGCCTATGGGCCATACTGTTATCTGAATAAGGGGCTAAGGCCCAGTTTATTGTAATCTGAAAAGGGCTTTGGTCCAGTACCACTGTTACCTGAATGGGCTTAGGCCCAATAGGCTTGAGCTGGCTTGGGCTTTGAATGGGTTTTCCTGAGTTTCCCCAAACTCACCCCTTTTATTTTCATCCACGCAGGAAATCCCCAACCATAGTGGGCTTGGAGCTGTGAGGGAATTTGGAGTGGCCACCCGTTCTGAAAGTTTGATTTTCTTCTGGTGAACTAGACATCCTTTTATTTACGTTTGAAGTTTTGGGTTTTTAAATGTAATAAGGCCGCTTAATTATTTTTGATGGTTTTAATATGTATTACTAAGATAGGTATTACTTATTTTAACTGTTGAAATTGGATAGCTTTAAGGCGCGTTTTCAAAAACAACAATTGATTTCAAAATAACACGACAACAAGCAAAGCTTCCGCAATGAAAGTATTTTCCAAAATTAATCACTTTTCCTAAAAATGACTTAATCAAATCGGTTTCCTAGAAATATCCATGATGTTAAGGTGTGGAAATGGCGGTATGCACGTCTAGGATTGGATCCGAAGGGAGCTTGGTACTTAAGCAGTCCGATGGACTCACCACCTCTTTACCGGTTTCCTACCTGGTGCACAGCTTCCATTCACTTTAACCTATAATGAAATTATATTTTAAAACATTAAGTAACTTTTCTGGATCAACAATATAAAATGTTTTGAACGCTTCGATGTGGCATGTCGGATCCGGTCATAACGTCTGGGTCGAGTTTGGGGTGCTACATTTAATGGTATCAGAGCCTAGGTTACAACAACTCGGCTGTGGATCGGGTCCAAAAAGGGTTTTCAAAACTTTATGCCAAAACAAAAAAAGAGGGTATTTTTTTGAAAAAAAAACCTGGCTCTTGAAAATAAATTTCCTGTTTAAAGGAGATAATCTCCGAACTTGTTTTTTTAACACAAATGTTTGGAAAATGGATTTCAAAAAGCCTAAATCTTTTGAGTTTATCTAAAAACTGATGAGGTGGCACACTGAATCTCCGGCTCAAGTCTGTAAGTATTATTCTAAATTTTTCTGAATATTTTCCTGAATTATATGTCTGTACTGAAACCCTATTAGGATACTCTAGATAGGATGATACTGAAACCATAGGAAAATCTGATAAGAGACTGAAACTGTAGCTAGACTTCGATTCTGCGAAAACAAACTCTGAACTACTGTCTGATTCATAAAACATCTGTAATAAACACTGGAATATTAATTGATGCATAAAAATTCGTAATCAAGATAATACGATATGAGCACAAGAGGCCGTGAACGTAGCCGAAGAAGTGCTCAAGTGAGATCTTCGTCTTTGAGACATATGTCGGCGGTGGATGCACCGGTACCACCGGCAACAGAGGTAGAGTCTTATGACCGTGGTACCGAGGATGATGCCCTGTCGCAGGCAATGCTTCGTGTTCTGGAAAGGGTTGCCGGGACAAGTTCGGGCAACGAAAATCGAGGATCGATTTCTGAACGACTCCGGGCCAACGGAGCAGAGATCTTTAGGGGTGTGTCTGGTATTGCCTCGAATGTGGCAGAATATTGGTTGGAGGCCACAGAACGAATTATGGACAACTTGGACTGCTCTGAGGAGATTGTGAGTTGGGTATCTGTACTAAGTCCTTTGGGTCACTCGGTAAGGGTAGACAAACTGTATAAACCTGTACCCTTAGAAACTCAAGGTAGGATTTTCCCTAGAGATCTGATGGAGTTACCGTTCGGAGAGTTTGATCTCATTTTGGGAATGGTCTGGCTTGTTAAGCATAAGGCGACCTTGGATTGTGCTGCTAAACAAATGGTGTTAAGGACCACAAAGGATGAGGAGGTTATGGTGATAGGTGAGTGACGGGATTATTTGTCCAATGTGGTGTTAGCATTAAGAGTCGAAAAGTGGATTCGGAAAGGTTATGAGACCTATTTGGCATTTGTAAGTCAGTCGGAAGAGAAGGGACTGCAAGTGGATAAGGTTAGGACCGTAAAGGAGTTCCAAGATGTTTTTCTAGAGGAGCTTCCAGGATTGCCTCCGAACTGAGAAGTTGAGTTTGGAATAAATTTGTTACCTGGAACGGCGCATGTGTCCATCGCACGTATAGGATGGCACGGAAGGAGTTAGTGGAGTTAAAGGCTCAAATTCAAGAGTTGTTGGATAGGGGCTTCATTAGGCCAAGCGTGTCTCCATGGAGAACACCAGTGCTATTCGTGAAAAAGAAGGATGGTACGATGCGGATGTGCATTGATTATCGCCAGTTGAACAAACTGACGATTAAAATAAGTACCCACTGCCAAGGATTGACGATCTGTTTGACCAGCTTAGAGGGGCTTTTGTATTTTCTAAGATCGACCTCCGATCTGGATATCATCAGTTAAGGGTCAAAGAGGCGGATATCCATAAGACGACATTCAGGACTCGGTATGGTCATTACGAGTTTTTGGTTATACCATTTGGACTGACGAACGCTCCTGCAACATTTATGGATCTGATAAATCGGGTGTTCCAACCATTCTTGGATTGATTCGTAGTCGTCTTCATTGATGATATCCTGGTATATTTTAAAACTGAAGCGAAACATGATGAGCATCTCTGTATAGTGCTGCGAGTGTTAAGGGAGAAGGAACTCTTTGCGAAGTTCAGCAAGTGTGAATTTTGGTTGAGGGAGGTAACCTTCTTAGGACATGTGGTCTCTGCTGAGGGGATTAAGGTGGACCCTCGAAAGATTGAAGCAATTTTGGAGTGGAAGGCACCTAGGACGGTGTCAGAAATACGAAGTTTCCTAGGACTGGCAGGATACTATAGAAGGTTTGTGAAAGGTTTTTCTGTTATGGCAGCACCCCTGACAAAACTCATAAGGAAAGGAGAACCGTTTGTATGGACTGAGAAGCAGTAGGGAGCTTTTGAGAAGTTGAAGAAAGTTCTGACTGAACCACCTGTGTTAATTCAGCCGGAGTCTGGGAATGATTTTACTGTGTACAGTGACGCATCACACATGGGTTTGGGCTATGTGTTAATGCAGGAGGGTAAGGTGGTTGCATATGCATCACGACAGCTTAAACCTCACGAAGGGAACTATCTGACTCATGATTTAGAGTTGGCAGCAGTGATATTTGCACTTAAGATTTGGAGACATTACTTGTACGGAGAAAGGTGTATTATATACACAGACCACAAGAGTCTTAAGTATTTGTTGACTCAGAAGGAGCTGAACCTTAGGCAAAGGAGATGGATTGAGTTGCTTAAGGATTATGACTGTTCGATCGAGTATCACCCAGGCAAGGCTAATGTGATAGGCGATGCTTTAAGTCGTAGAACCGTATCTGATCTGAGAACAATGTTTGCTCGTTTGAGTCTGTATGATGATGGCAGTTTGTTGGCTGAATTGCAAGTAAGGCCAACCTGGGTGGATCAGATTAAGGAAAAGCAGTTGAACGATGAGTCTTTAGTCACTCGTTTTCAACAAGTTAAGGAAGGGGAAACTTCTGAGTTTGGGTTAAATGGCGAAGGAGTTCTGTGTTTCCGAGGAAGAATTTGTGTTCCGAAGGACTCTGATTTGAGGCAGACAATATTGAAGGAAGCTCATGGAGGACTTTGTGCCATGCACCCTGGAGGGAACAAGTTGTATCATGACTTACGAAAATTGTACTGGTGGCCTGGACTTAAACGAGAAGTAACGGAGTTTGTAGGGAAATGTCTGACATGCTAGCAAGTGAAAGCTGAGCATCAATTACCCTCTGGACTGTTACAGTCAGTGAAGATACCACTTTGGAAGTGGGAGAGGGTAACCATGGACTTTGAGAATGGGCTGCCCTTGACACCATCAAAGAAAGACTCGGTGTGGGTGATTATGGATAGGTTGACCAAATCGGCTCATTTCATACCTGTTCGTACTGACTTTTCACTTCAAAAGTTAGCCAAGTTGTATGTGGCGGAGATTGTGCGACTTCATGGAGTCCCAGTTTCAATTATTTTTGATCGGGATCCCAGATTTACATCTCGGTTTTGGCAAAGGTTGCATGAGGCGTTGGGGACGCGATTGAATTTTAGTACGGCTTTTCATCCCCAGACTGATGGTCAATCGAAAAGGGTTATTCAAATTCTGGAGGACATGTTGAGGGGATACGTGATTGACTTTCGAGGTAATTGGGAGGATTACTTGCCATTGGCAGAATTTGCGTACAATAACAGTTACCAGGTGAGTATTCGAATGGCACCGTATGAAGCACTGTATGGACGAAGGTGTCGTACACCTAGTTATTGGACCGAACTAGGAGAGCGACAAATTCTTGGACCAGAGTTGGTAGCTGATACTGAGGATAAGGTCAGAATAATTAGGGACCGGTTAAAAGAAGCATCTGATAGGCAAAAGTCGTATGCAGATTAGAAGCGTAAGGAGATTGAGTACTCAGTAGGTGATATGGTCTTCTTAAAGGTTTCTCCTTGGAAGAAGATATTAAGGTTCGGTAAGAAGAGCAAGTTGAGTCCGCGGTTCATTGGGCCTTATCGGGTTTTGAAGCGAGTAGGCCCAGTGGCTTATCAGTTGGAATTGCCGCCAAAGTTAGACAGGATTCACGATGTTTTTCACGTCTCCATGTTAAGGCGTTATCGTTCTGACCCTGCTCATGTCTTGCCAGTTGCTGAAATTGAAGTTCAGACTGATTTGACCTTTGAGGAAGAGCCTATGCAAATATTGGCTCGAGATGTTAAGGTTCTCAGAAGGAAATCTGTCCCGTTAGTGAAAGTACTTTGGCGTAATCATGGAAGGGAAGAAGCTACCTGGGAATCAGAAGAGACTATGCGTCAACAATACCCTCAACTAGTTGGATTAGGTAAATTTCGAGGATGAAATATCTTTAAGGATGGTAGAGTTGTAACGCCCCAATTTTCGGGAATTCTGTGAATGTTGGCATAGGTTTAATTATGTTAGTGGGCCTCTAGAAGGCCCAAGCTTAAGATAGAACCCGGTAATTTTAGTTAATTTTTGTTCCATAAGAAAAAGGGGGTGAAATTATGAAATAGGACCTATGTGAAAATGTTTGAAAATGCTATAGGCTAAATTGAAGTGGCCAAATAAATAGGAGTGCAAAATAGGAGGATTTGCATGACAAACCTCCCATTTTACATGAAGTGGCCAGCCATCATGTTGTTGTAGACAATATGAGCACTTGATATCCATAATTTATGGTACAAATTGATACAAATTGATAATGGGTTAGGTAAATGTTCCATGATAATGGATTAGGTAAATATTCCATGATAATGGGTTAGGTAAATGTTCCATGATAATGGTTTAGGTAAATGTTCCATGATTGGAATTTCATATCTTTTGTATTAAAGAATTAAATGGATGAAATATAAAATTTTATTAAAAGAAAAAGGGGTGAAAAAAACAAAGTTTTGTCCATCTTTGTTCATCATAGCCTAAAGTTAGAGAAGAGAAAGGAGAGGAGAAAGCTCTTGAATGTTCGGTCACTTGGGGAAGAAAATTGAAGGTAAGTTCATGGTAGTTTACTTTTATTTTGAGGTTCATGAGTTCATCTTGATTCTACCTTAACTCTTGAAGCATATTTTGGTTTTTAGTTGTTTTGTGAGCATTTAGTCATGAATTAAAATGAAGGAAATGGTTGTTGTTTCATGTTCTTTTGATGAAAAATAGAAGATAGGTGAAGTTGAGCCAAACAAATGAGCATGCATGTGCCTTAGATGCTAAAGGGAAAAATCAGCTAACATGTTGTGCTTTAAAATGATGAAATGGAGATTATACTTAAGTAAAATCATAGATATGTGATGATTGATTGGTGATATACATGTTTAAATAACATGCATGCAAGTTATGTGTGAAAGAGTGATTTGGTAATAAATCTACTTGGGAAAGCAGCAGTAACGTGACTTTGGAAAATCACCATAAATTGTGGGAGATGAATTAGAAGCTGAATAAATTATGTAATTAAATATTAATGGGTCTAATTTCAAATGGAATAAACGAGAACATATTTTGAATTCTGTACAATGAGAAATTGATTCGTAATGAAGAGTGGTCAGATTAGTCAAACAGTGAAACATGGGAAACTTTAATAAAAATCTGGTATTGATTGGCCATACCAAAAATTCTGAAAATTTTATGGATAGAATATATATGAGTCTATTTTCAGGGAAAATTAACGGAACCTGATTTGGAGTTTCGTAGCTCCAGTTATAAATAATTTAGTGACTGTTGCTCAGGAAGACAGCTTGCAGTGAAATTATGATTATATGGTAAACATTGACAAAAATTTGCTAATGAGTTGCTTATTGTTTTCTTATAAGCTTAGTATGACCTGTAGGTGTGGTTGGCCGAATATTGTAAGGGGTTAATACGTAGTTCATATTTGAATAGTTAGATTAACGTGTTAGTAATCAAATTGTAGGCAGTTCGTGTGTGGATCTCGTCAGCATATCGTCGCAAACAGGTGTGTAACTAACACCCTCTTTCTTAGTCTGGATCGGCAAAAGTCGAAAAGTCAAAAATTCAAAATGCCAAAAATCGGTATTTTGTAGATTTGCGAGTGTGCGAATGCTCGTGAGGTAAATCGATTAATGTTTTTGGTAAACTGAAAAATTTGGACTGCAAAGTGCATGATTTCTGTGCCCTAGATATTTTTGGGCTTAATAGGCCAAAATTGGAATGATGGGCCAACGGGCCCAATTCGGTAAGAACCCTCGGTACGTGATTCTGTTAGTACGTGAAAAGTAGGAATATGCATGAAAAACCCTAAAATAGTTAAATTACTGAAATACCTTTAAAAGTGGAAAATTTACAGTTTTACTCTAGTAGATAAATTACCGAAATGCCCCTAGGGTTAATTTGACCTAAATGCATGTTTGACTGTTGTTATTTACTGTATTCCATGTTGTTATTATCTGATGCATGGGATTGGGATATTGACGGAGGAAGTACTGAAAGTGGCTTGTCCACGTACTGGAGGCTTTGCCTCAATTTACTATTAACTGAGCAGTAAGGCTGCAACTGTGGAGTGTTGGGCTGGGTGGGTTGAGCTATTCCCCACATAGAGTGTAGGGCTGGTACGGGTGGAGTGTAGTGGTTGGTGGGTTGAGTAGTCTCCCCAAATGGGCTTGCATATGTTATTGATGTTGCATGTATTTTGAAATGGGCCTATGGGCCATACTGTTATCTGAATAAGAGGCTAAGGCCCAGTTTATTGTAATCTGAAAAGGGCTCTGGTCCAGTACCACTGTTACCTGAATGGGCTTAGGCCCAATAGGCTTGAGCTGACTTGGGCTTTAAATGAGTTTTCCTTACACACTGAGTTTCCCCAAACTCACCCCTTTTATTTTCATCCACGCAGGAAATCCCCAACTATAGTAGGCTTGGAACTGTGAGGGAATTCGGAGTGGCCACCCATTCTGAAAGTTTGATTTTCTTTTGGTGAACTAGACATCCTTTTATTTACGTTTGAAGTTTTGGGTTTTTAAATGTAATAAAGCCGTTTAATTATTTTTGATGGTTTTAATATGTATTACTAAGATAGGTATTACTTATTTTAACTGTTGAAATTAGATAGCTTTAAGGCGCGTTTTCAAAAACAACAATTGATTTCAAAATAACACGACAACAAGCAAAGCTTCCGAAATGAAAGTATTTTCCAAAATTAATCACTTTTCCTAAAAATGACTTAATCAAATCGGTTTCCTAGAAATATCCATGACGTTAAGCTGTGGAAATGGCGGTATGCATGTCTAGGATTGGATCCGAAGGGAGCTTGGTACTTAAGCAGCCCGATGGACTCACCACCTCTTTTCCGGTTTCCTACCTGGTGCACAGTTTCCATTCACTTTAACCTATAATGAAATTATCTTTTAAAACACTAAGTAAGTTTTTCTGGATCAACAATATTAAATGTTTTGAACGCTTCGATGTGGCATGTCGAATCCGGTCATAACGTCTGGGCCGAGTTTGGGGTGCTACAATATGGATATCCGGGAAAGAATGATCCAACAGAAGTTATGCGGGTAGTATAGGAACCCAAGTCATACAATGCCAACATGTCCAAATCAAAAGAACTTCTATTTTATTAAATGAAATAATATAAAAATAATTTGTACAAAAATATTCAAAACTAAATCAATACATGTTCCGGTCGGAATCAGTGCCACGTAGGGGTGGTCAAAGATTACGCTTTGGATTCCTTCTTGGTTAACTTCTGGCTGGGGTTGTGGTTGTTCGGGATTAGCTTCTAGTTATGGGTGTTGGGAAGATGACCCACCTTGATAGAATAAAGATCCCCGAAGTGTTTGTATCACCCACGAAAAATGAGCTTAACTAGATTGGAAATGAGTTGAGCTTATCGACAGTGCCTCGTGCGGTCCCTTCTACAATGATAGCCTGTATAACGTCGGTTGATTCAGAGTCATCAAGAAATGAGATATACCGAGCCATACATTCCAACCTAGCATAGGAGTGGGAAAAAGATACATATAAGGTTTAGGATACGCACTTGACATAATTTGAAGGGCTGTGGTGTGGGCATCATTGTTTGCTTTGTTGGGGTTGGTGATTGCGTAGGCACTGTTGATTGGCCCGCCTAACCACCCCTTGTCCTTAGATTTAAAGGACCTCATTATTCTCTTTTGACATGGATTTGCTTACGCATCTCCTCTTCCGAGAGCAAATATAGCTTGGCATAGATCTTAAATTATGGCATGTAATTCGGATCACACGTTAACTCCGAAACAATAATCGGTTCGCGAGTAGGTATATTGTCATACTATTTTTCCCACATTTCAATATATTCCAAGTGAAAGAGCGGCTAATGAGTATTCGGTCGTCGTAAGTCTATTTTGTGATCATCATGGAGCACTTTAGGTGCCACAGGAATTGATTGTCGAAATTCAAATTGTCGCAACATTCTATTTGTTTGGTGTATCTCGACGATAGCGTAGCTAACCAACGGGACCCTAACATGCCAGATGTTCGGATTCTGTAGGAATTCATTTGGAATTACTGCTCAAATTGTCAGATCCTCATATAGTGTCCATTCAAACTATATCAACAAGATAAAAATAATAGTTATATACATAATACTAAATACTAAATATGAAATCGACTATGTTATGTATATATAGTTCAAAATGAAATAAATACTTACATATGCTTCCGTATATATAGTTTAATAGAAGCCGTATATCTTCAAGAACGATAGGTATTCCCCCGTAACTCGGTGAATGGTTCCACCTATTTAAATAAAATTTTAGCATAAAATTTTATTTTAAATCTATTTAATAATTGTAAAATCTAATATAAATTTTACCTTATTACAAGTGGGAATATATACGGGTGGTCCACTCAAGGACGTAACGGAAAGCGAAACTGAGCCTAAAATTGTAGCACTGTAAGGCAACCTTCAATTTTGATTTTATTTGCTTACGTAGCCTGACACATCTCCAGGTACAATATCACCTCATATGTACGAGGTTTCGTGACTTGTCCAGCATCAGAAAACATTCGATAAAGTGAAGGATGTACGCCTGAGCATATCGTACTCTTTGTACTTCAATCAAATCATCCCCCAGCAATAGGAATGTCTCTCTTAACCAGCCCATATTGATACAACCTTCGTAAATATTATCCAGAATCGCACCCAAAAGATCATAACATATGTCTCCCCAATCAGCAGATTGAGTGAACCTGGTGAGTACGGACCCATCCACTGGTAACCCCAACTGTAACTATACGTCCTCCAAAGTGATGGTACACTCCCCACATGGAAGATGGAATGTATGAGTTTCAGGTATCTACCTCTCCACAAATGCGCTGATGAGTTTCAGGTCCAACTTGCACCCCCGGCCTATATTGGTCACATGCCAAAAACACGTTTTCCTAAAGTAGTTTTCAATCAACGGTGATAGAGGACCAGGTAGATTATGAATAAAACATTGTAACACTAAATCTACTGACTATTATAAAAAATATATAAAAATATTAATTAAATTATAAAAATGAAACAATATTTAAAAAATGAAATTAACTCTTACCATTTGTATTTGGTCGACGGAGATATGTTTATCATTAAGACGAATTAATTGTTAGGTCATTGCTAACACGATCAAATTTCTTAGAAATGATAAAAGAATAATAATTTAGAAAAAAAATAAAAAATCTAGAGAGCTTTTTTGAGAAATTCAGAGTGAAATTTGGAAGAAGAATAAAATTTGGTGTGAAAAAATGGGTTGGGGATTTCTACTTTTTTTCCTGACCATTAGAGGCCCAACAGTCAAATTTTTAAACAACTGTTGGAGGTGACGTTAGGGGAAAACACTACTAAAAGCCTATCCTCGTCAGCGCTTTTAGTAAAGCACATCCACATCAGCGTGCTTTTGCCTAACACAAGGAAAAAAACGCTTACATGGATGCTTTTTTTGGGGTTATCTCCTGAAAACACGTCCACGCCAATGTGTTTTTCGGTTTTCGGTCCATAGTCATTATTATTTTTAAAAATGACTCATTTCTGTAAATAATTTTAAAAATGGGCCTTTATTGGTACTGAACCCTACAAATTGACTATTTTTGGAGAATTTTAGTTGTCTCTCTTCTATACCTAAAATAGGCATTCTATAGGTTGTGTTGTTTTGTGCATTTTGCTGGTTAGAGATAATACTTGTGTATTGACTTTGTGCATGATTTTAGGTGCCAGCATTTTCTAATTAGAAGATCTGTTTTATCCTATTTTTTAGGGTTTTATTAAATTTTTTGCATGTATTTTTTAGTATTTGATAATCACATTAAATCTTAACTAAATTTAGAGTTAAATTAAGTTGAGTCAATTAAATTTGTTATGTCAAATCGTTAAGGAAAATAAATTGATGTTAAACGTATCTATATTGAAATTCTTAAACATGTGGTTTTGATATTTTAAATTACCAAATAAGTACTTCAGAAAAAAGACTCTATGGCAAAAAAATTATGTTATATTTAATTTAGGACTATAACCCTACTATGCAACTTTATACATTTATCTTAATTGCTAATGAGTCCATCATCAATTAAAAACTATTTACTAAAGTATCTACACATATTAAGTCCATATTTTATTTAATAACTCAAGCCCAAAAAACTTTAACCATATTAGATTGTTTTTAACTTTTGTTAACCTTCTATGATAACAAGTTAATGATATGTAATTATTCTTATTATATATATATATATATGACATCCAAATCCAAAAATCTATTATTTTGACCATATATTTAGACACTCATCACCTTATCATTACATGTCGCTATGTAACTGAATCACTTCAAAATTTTACTATCATAACCAAAATGAATTCCAAACAACTTTGTCCATCAATTGTGTTGACATAGAACCAAAGCTGCTTTTGCTACATATATCATAAATAAATCCATCCCTAATATATATGTTAACATAACCAAATAACATAGATCAAGTATGGGTGTGTAGCATAAAAATTACTTTCAATGTAATCTAAGCATGTTTGTTTGTAACTGATATTCTTTAAACCTCAATGTGGTCAAAACATGCCAAAGCTAGGGTGTGAATAAACCAAAATAAACATTATTTATATAGAAAATTTCCTTAAAATATCTGTAAACTAAAACAACAGAAAATTTGTCTATAATATAAACACATTTAAAATTACAACTTTCAATTAAAATTGAATATTCTCAAATGACATTACACATATATGAGCAATGTACTGATTAAACACTGTGGGTGGTAGTTCTTTAGTAAGTGAATCCGCAATGATCATGAAGCTTATCCTAAAATGTTCTATAGAATTTGACCACATTGAACTATTTCTTCAACAACAAAAACAAAATTTAATGCCTGTAACACCCCTAACCCGTATCCGTCGCTGGAATAGGGTTACGAGGTATTACCGAACAATATAACATTTATCAAACATTCAATATTGCATATCATTCATTCACATACACAAAGTCCATTAAATAGGTCTACGAGACCTTAAAACATGCTTAAGAGTGGTTTGGGACTAAACCAATCACATATAAAAATTTCTAAACACTTAGAAAAATTTCATGAAATCATAGGTCACACTCCCGTGTGAATAAGCCGTGTGCCTCACACGACCACCAGACATGCTCGTGGTGTAGGCCGTGTGAAAACAGGGCATACTTACTGACTTGTACCACACAGCCAAAGACACACCCGTGTGCCATGGCTGTGGGAAAAATAGGGAGGTTACTAACTTGGGTCACACGGCCGACCACACGTCCGTGTGTCTAGACCGTGTACCCTTTGAAATGGCCACACACGCTCGTGTGCTAGGCCATGTGCCATTTAGGGGGGCATACTGACTTATGTCACACGATCAGTCATACGCCCGTGTGTGAGTCCATGTAACACACACGGCCAGTAGACACGCCCGTGTGTCTAGGTCGTGTCGAACCTGTAGGGTATACTGGTTTAATTCGTGGGGCTACCCCAGGGGACACATGGCCGTATAACATGACCGTGTGTCGCACACGGCTGAGACACCGCCCATGTCTCAAGCATACAAATCAACCAAAATAACAAGATTTTAATATTTTTTTAAGCAACCAAAAACATGCCAAATCAATCACATATCAAGCTATATGTCATCAGCCAATTCAACTACTAATTTCCATATACAAATATACCAAATCCATATACCAAAACCATCAAAATTTACTATTCCTCAAACATTGTTAATTAAACAAATCAACATCCATTTAACTATATCCACAACTATGGCAAACATACCAAAACAAGCCAACATATAAGGCATTATATGCATCACATGTATCACTTATCAAGCACATAACTTAAGCCAACTTATATGACTAAAAATATACCAACATTTACATCATTAACAAGTCAAATCACAAGGCTAATATCATAGCTCAAAATATACCAAAATAACACTAGCCTATACATGCCATATACCATATATACAAAGCTTCAAAAGTACCAATGAGTTAATTGATACTGTGATGGCATTCCCCTACGATTCCCGAGTCTGAGCTAACTTCAATAATCTATAAAACATTGACAAATAACACACAGCAAGCTTCATAGCTTAGTAAGCTCGTAAATGATTAACTCAATTCATCAAATAAATGTAATTCAACCAATTTCACATTACCAAATCAAGATCACATTAACTACAAACCTTCCTCATGTCTAAAAACATGATCTAATACAATCTCATTGAACTTTCTCAATATAATACTCGAATAGGTTCCGTACATACCTGTACCATCTCGTACTAACCTCTTTCTCAACTACCTCATTCTTTACCCTTGAATCATTAGGGATAGAAATCAGATACTCACAAATCACAATCGATAAGTACTTATACCATTGCTCATAGCCAAATCAAGGTAACTTATCCCGGAGTACCTATACCATGGCCCGTAGCCAAATCAAGGTAACTCCTCTCAAAATACCTATATCATGGCCCATAGCCAAATCAAGGTATTATTCGCACCCAAAGTGCCGATATCTTGGCCCAAAGCCAATACATTAACTTAATGACATTACATTATCATCATTACTGTACTTGAGGTTTAACCTGAAAGTTTCGCTTGTCAATTTCATCGTTGAACACTTTTGTATAGTCGTGTTCACAATTCAAAAATTATCCACAATCTCATAAACACATTTTATGCAATATCAAAGCATATAACATTCATTTATAATGAAAATAACACCTGCAAACTTACTTCGGTCGTAGAAACAACGAAACTAGCCGATTAATCGAGTACTTTGTTCTTGCCTCGATCTAAGTCCGAGTTCCTCTTTTCTTGATCTATATGTATTCAAAATTAACTCATTTAATCACCTATTCATTCAATTTCATCCAAAAATATACATTTGGGCATTTTTGCACTTTAGCCCCTAAACTTTCACATCTATTCAATTTAGTCTCTATTTCACAAATACACGAAAATCAAAAAATTCAATTTAACTCATGCGTTGCCAAATTACCATAGTGCCCCTAACAGCCCATATTTTTTATTTATTTCACATTTCAACCCCTCAAATTACATTTTTTCACAATTTAGCCCTTAAATGGTAATTTCACTAAAAATTATTTTACAAAACATGATAATCTATCAAAAAATACTCATTTTTCATCATCAAACGTTCAAGAACTCAAACATTCATCAATGGAAACTTTCAAAATCATCAACACTTTCAAAAATTAAGGCATGGGCTAGCTAGAACACGAAGTAACGATCACAAAAACGTAGAAATCATAAAAAAATCAAGCTTAAAACATACCTTAATGATAAACACCAAGTGTCGAACCCTAAAACATGGATATGGCTTCTTCTTTCTTCTATTTTTGATTGAGGAAGATGAACATTTTACATTAAAATTGTTTTTATTATAATTAATATAACTTAATTCATTGTTTACCATTTTACCCTTAATTAATAACCCATTCAATCAACAAATATAAGGACATTTATGTCCATCTCCACTATCCATGGTCTAATTACAACATAAGGGCCTTTCATTTAATAAGTAATTGCAAATAGACACCTTTATCATATAGAATGCAACTTTTGCATTTTACGCGATTAAGTCCTTTTCTCAAGTTAAGCACTCAAACACTAAAATTATTTCACGAAACTTTCACAAATATATAATCACATGCTATAATCACCAAAAATAATATTAAAATAATTTTACAACCTCAAATTTGTGGTTCTGAAACTATTGTTCTAATTTAGCTAAAACCGAGATGTTACAATGCCTATGTGCTTCAACTTTGATAAGCTCTTATTTTTATTGGAATAAAGTACTACAAATTTATTGTCATAAAATAAATTAAATGGTGTTTCTTTTTCAAACACAATTCATAGCGTAGTGAAAAATTTCATATCCATATTCCAACAAAATCAGAGTCTATATACTTGATGATCTCGAACTTATCAAACCTCCCATATGTATGCATGTATTTAGTTTCTTGTTGATACCATATGAATTTTTTAGCTAGTTTTAATAATTCATACCCAAATTTCTTAAATATTCTTCCAACATCTCAACAATGTATACAATATCTAAATGTGTACAAACTTGAGCATGCATTAAGTTCCCTACTGTTGAAGCATAAGATTTTTTTTTGCATCTTTTTTAACATCAAAGATTATTCTTGGGGCATTGATAAAGATTGAACTTGCTTCGTTTAGCAATGGGGATATTACTTAGTTTGTAACATCCGGAAATTAGAGGTTAGAAGGGTTAAGATTTTGTGTGTAAGTTAAAGACATCAAGTAGGTTTTTATGTTTTTCTGAGCGTTTTTAGAATAATATGAGCATGTGTTCTAGTGGTTAGTTTAGCTTACTCTTGGTCTTGTGTTCAAATCCCAATGTTTGTAAAGAGAAAATTTTGTTTTAATTTTTGGTTCCAACCTTGTAAAAAGGAAAAAAAAAATTCGATTGGCATTTTGGTAAATATTAATTTTATATTATATTTTATTTTATTTTATTTATTTAAAAAAATTATTTAATTTTTTTTGGAAAATAGAAAATCCCATAAAATTTTCACGTTCTATTTTCTTCTCACATCTCCTATTCTTATGTTTTTGTTTTCTCTCCATCAATTTCAAATTTTGGTCTTTTGCTTCTGAAAACTTTGTTCCCTTATCACTAAATTTGTGTCATTTTTGCTACTCAATTTATGTTTCTTGTTCGCCATTTTTTTTACACTTTCGTCAATAGAAGTTTTTGTTAATGTGGTTTTGAGTTATGGATTGATTTTACTTTCGTTTCATTTGGTACTGTAGACTTTAGATTCTGATAGGTTTTTGTGTGCGTGCTATACTGAGTTTTAGATTGAGGTTATTGAGGCTAGGGACGAAATCGTCATTTGTGAAAAGTATAGGGGCAAAATGGTAATTTTTCCTAGGATGTCAATTGAATTAAATTGAGTATGGAACGGATTAAATTTATGTTAAATTTATTTATATAGATCCAGAAAGACCTAATACTGAGTTGGATTGAGGAAAACAAAAAGTTTCAGATTAGTAGATTTCGTGTCTGAACAAGTATCGATGTAAGTTGGTCTAACTAAATTGTGTACATTCTTATGTTTGAATTGAATGTTGTATATGTGAATTATGAATTCGTTATATAAATGAAAATAATTATATATCCGATATACTCGAGAATTGTTAAGTCCATTTGTATAGGTGAAATTCGATGGATACAAGTTTTCTCGAATTGGTTGTGGTCCAGTATATGTTGCGGACACACCATAGCTCGAAAGAGCATCTCGTTATTAGCCCTCTCGAGCTTCCCATTATATGGTTCAGCGAGCTTCCCGTTATAGCTCTTAGAAGCGTCCCTATAGGTTGTGATCCTACATTTTTTGTGGACACACTTTAGCTCTTATGAACATCCCGATTAAAGGTTCTTTGTGAACTTCCCGATTATGGCTCTTATGAGCTTCCCGTTATATAACCCAGACAAGCTTTTCGATAGGCTCTTTATGAGCTTCCCGAAATAGCTCTATGTGAACTTCCCATTACAAGGCTCGAGAGTGTGTTTCCCGATTATGTTCCCTAATTGGGTACCCCTGAAAATGAATTGACGAATTATAATAATGTACACTAAACTGTACTATATGAGCGTATCCATCGATATTTCTAATAAATTCAACTGGTAAAGTTTTGACATGGATAAACTAAACTTGAATTGATTTATCATCAAAGTGTACATGTAATATGGAGTAATATTATGGAAAGCATATGAATATGAAATACATTAAATGATGAGCTTATCCATGTTCTTGGTATTTTGTGAATTACTTGTCTAACATGATTTGGTGAAATTGTATTTTAGGCTATAAGCCAAATTGTTTAGATGCATTATTGTACGCTTATCTTAAATGTAAATATATGATAAGTTAAATTCCTATTATACGAACTTACTAAGCATTAAATGCTTACTAGGTTTTCTTTTCTCTATTTTATAGTGCTCAGAAGCTCGTAAAGGTTGGAGATCGGTTAGAGTATCATCACACTATCCACCAGCTTGTTTTGGTATAAAAAGTAATCTTATTTTGATATAATGGAATTATAGGTTAATTTGGCCTATGATGGTATATAAATAGTAGTTTGTAACTTATCCACTGGAATGGCTAAAATGGATTGTTTTGATATGATATTATAAGGTTATATATGTCATGCTTAACATATATGTATGTGGCTGGTTAAATTGAATTAGAGCAAAATATAAATCATCATAAGAAGGTAAGCTTGATTATATGAATATGTGATACTAATTCATATATATTAATGATGTTTGCTTGATTTATATGACTTGAATTGGTTGGCAAATATATGCAAATGTTGTTGTAGATTGAAGGTCAAATTTGGGTGAGAAATGGGGCTAGGAAATGGCCATATTTTTTCTACACGGGTAGACACACGGGCGTATATCTTGACCGTGTGTGACACACAGCTTGGTACATGGGCATGTGGATTGACCGTGTGTCCTCTGCATCTTAAAATTGAGAAACAAAATGCTCAGAATTGGACACACGGGTAGAGACACGAGCGTGTGCCTCAGCCGTGTGTGCTACACGACCTAGAACATGAACGTATGTCTTGGTCGTGTGAAACATGTACTTAATTTGTAAAAATTGAATTGACCACACGGCCTAGCACACGGGCGTGTGGCAGGCCGTGTGGCACACAGGCTAGAACACGGTCGTGTGCCTCACATCGAATACCTACACGGCCTGATACATGGGCATGTCACATGGTCGTGTGAGCCACACGGCCTACCTATACGAGCATGTGGCCCCTGTATATAAGAAAAATTTTGGAATTTTGTGAAAATTTTGAGTTTTCGATTTAGTCTCGACTTGATTCTAATATTTAAATTGAGCCTCGAGGGTCCATTCAAGGGACAATATGATTAATTTAGGATATGAAAAGTAAATGACATGAATTATATGAAATTACTCTGTAAACTTTGGTAATGCTCGGTAACCCTATTCCGACTACGGATACGGGTAAAGGATGTTACAGGCATACCATACGGATCCTAATCCTTTACTAAGTTCACACAGGCGTTATTACTGTAATCGTATCGTTTCAAACCCTGTAACAATATATACATGTCCTACTGATCTTATAAACATTCCATTTCCATTTTGGTACCTTGTACATGTTCATAAATACTATATATTTCTTACTTCACAATTTAGTCCAGTACCAAAAATCACCAAATTCACATTTAAATAAACCAATAAGAAAAGTAAACACAATTCAATCATAACATGAAATAAAATAGTAAGTTTCATATGAACTTACCTGGCAAAACAACAAATAAACAATTCTTTAAGGACTAATCAACAATTTTGCCTTTTCCTCAATATCTTTGGCTTGGTTCAATTCTCGATCTATACAGTTATTCAGTACAATATGTCAATTCCAAACATTTTATAACATCCCATTATATGCATAAACCAATTCAATTTTATTTTTTGAATGCCCCTAAAGTTTTTTATTTTATTCAATTTAGTCCTTAAAACTGAAATTGCTATACTTTTCAATTTTGAGCTTTGATTTTGAAACTGATTTCAATTACATCCTTTTAGGGCTCTCTACTCTCTATAATTATAGAAATTTCACATCAAATATTCAATTTATACACTTTAGTCCTTTTTGGCATAACTAGCAATTTAAACATTACAATCTAGTTTTTTTTTTCACATCTAAGCTTAAAATCTAACAATATAACACCAATTTCTTCAAGAAATCATTAATGAAAACTTTCAAAACATTAAAGTTTTGCAAATTGATACATGAACTAGCTAAATCGAGCTCCCATGACATCAAAAAAATAAAAATTACAAGAAAATGACTTGAATTACTTCAGAATTTAAAGACCGAAAGCTTTGAAGCTTTATGTAACAATGGCTTCTAGGTTTTCTTTTGTTTTCATTCGGTGGAGTAGAAAAGAAATAAAAGATGACAATCAACATTTTCTTTATATACTTTGTTTAACTTTTTAACTTAATTAATCTTTAATTAATTAGTTTTTAATCTTAATTAGGAAAAGTTAGTGGATGGCAACATCCATTTCCACTATTGAATAAAACAAAATGGTTTAATTACCATTTTGATCCTTTGCAATTTAAAAATCTATAGTGATAAAACTTTTATAATTTAGCCTATATACCTTAATTAACTATCTATTCAACAAAATTACTGGGTCAAACTTTAATATATTTCTATATTAACCTCGTAGTTATTAAATATTAAATATTAAAATTTACAGACTCAGTTTACGAAAATGAGGTTTCAAAACAACCGTTTCTAACACCACTAAAAATAGGACTGTTACAATATTCTTCTGGAATACTTTCTTATACTTGAATGGAAGTTCAATGAGATTGTCTTGATCTAAATTTATTGTCGGAACAATATCAAGGACAATAGATTGTGGAATTTAATAAATTGACATGTTAACTAAGAAAGAATCACTAGACTTGTGAAATATGAAATTTTAAGTTCACTTTAAGAGATGAATCTTTCACAATGCAAGTCTTACTTGGAATATAAATTGACCAACAAATTTTTTAATGCCAAAGTATAAAGGTAAATCAACTACTAAAACTTGTGTACGTAGATGTATGAGACCTCATAAAACATTAGTGTGCGAGGAGGTATGTCATATTAGATCATCAAGAAAAATAAATTGATGTGAAAATATACTTAAATCAATTGGTATGTTGAAATCCTTGAAATGTGTAATTTTGATCTCAAAATTAGCACATAAGTTTTTTTTTCTTTTTTTGCAGAAAACACTCTTTCTTGAGTAGGAGATGTCAAAAAATTTATGTTATATATAATTTAGGTACCATAACATTATTATGTAATTTTAAATATTTAGCTTACTGTCTAAGTAGCTCATCATAATTAAAATATAGTTACTAGAGTATTTACACATATTTTACTCATATTTTATTTGAGAATTCAAATTTAAATAACTTTAACCGTATTATATTATTTTTAATTTAAGCTAATTTTTAATAATAAATAAATAATAACTAATAATTTTTCTTGTTATAAACGTGACATCCAAATCTAACACAAAGTTCCAAGTCGAAATTTTTCTTTTCACTTTACTAAATAAACATTTGCTAATTCAATTTCTATGAATAAAATATTCGTAACTTCAAGAAAGAACAAATTGAACAAATTAATATGCATCCATTTGAGTACCTCCCCAACTTTTCCAAGCAATCATACTCTCGAGCACGTCTCACATGAAAATTGTGTGCTGCACCGACAGTTAGTTTTTTTTTGAAGGGTAATCGTATTGAATTGTTGAAAATGTTAGGTAAAGTTATTTGTTCTCATATCAACTACCGTTGGAGCAATTGGCGTCCTGCCTGCCTTATTATTTTACTTTCCTAGAGATAATGAATTTGGCAGTTTGACCTCAACGGTTTACGTGTTGTTGTGAGAGGGTAAGCGTAAAACCAAGGGAATCTCAAAGAGTGGAACGGGTGTGAAGCAAAATTAAGATGCTGAATTGCCAAATCAGGAGGTAATGTCCGCTTCAAGCTCCGATTTTGATACTTCACTCTTTCCTAGGTCAATCCCTTCTCTCTCTATCTCTATTCCTCTCTTCAAGAATAGAATCTCACTTTGCCTTCTAATCACAACGCCATAGCAAGATACAAAATTTTAAAAAGAAAAAAATCTTATGGAGGAGAAGCAGAATGGGGGTTGTCGGCAGGGTAGAAAGAAAGCTTGGTTAATAAGCATGAGTAGCAGTTGTGGGGGTATCGAAAGGGTGGTTGCCTTGGGTGGAGCCTTGGCTGTTGCAAGCCTCATTGCTGCATTTTCGATCAAGAAAAGTAGTTGTAGTGAGAAAGATATTAGCACCAATAAGGAGGAGACGGCGAATGTGGAAGCTACCGACTCTTGCGCCAAAGAAGAAGATGCAGGTGAAGGGCTACGTTTTATCCTTCAGGATTCCTCTTCAACTCTACATCATAATTCATGGTTAGTATTTCAAATCATAATATTCGATCTTATAAAATGGAATTGATGGTAATCTGTTCATGGGAATTGCAATTCGATTATTGTTTTTTTTTTTTTTTTGCGCAGTCGTGCAAATCATGGAACATCAAAGATTGGTGTTGCTGAAATTGAAACTTCCAAATTGGTCTCCACCCAAAGTTTGATCACACTGGTAAAAAAAGCCCAAATCGCCTTTGATGCCTTTGGAATTTATTTTTCTATGTTAATTCGTAATATGTTTTTCTTTATTTCTTATAATATCTGGCCCAAAGCACAGCTATGAAACAGTGTAACATTAACATTCTAGGTTCTTTATCACCTTTACATGTTTTATTCAGGAAGAGAATACGATTGAGTGCGAAAGAAAGGAGTCTGTAAGTGGTCAGGAAGAGACTCTCATCCATGATGCAGAGCAAGAAAGCAATGCAATGACCGGTGGCTACGGCGATATTGAAGAGCTTTCACTTTCAGTAGGTGACACTGAGAATAATCCAATGAATGGGGTAGAGAATGAGAGCAATGCCTCTTTGGAGATGGAAACCATTGAAATAACGGTAGAGGATGAAGCAGTGGATCATGTAGATGCAGAGCAGCCAATGGCAGAAGAAAGTTCAACACTTCAATCGTCTTTGTCATCAAAAGAAGAAGATAAATCATCAATTTCAGCAGGGGAAGAAGATGATGAAGAATATCCTTTGATGGAATCATTATATCCAGCAGAAGAAAACGAAGAATATCCATTGATGGAATCATTACATCCAGCAGAAGAAAACGAAGATGAAGAAGAATATTCACCACTAAGATCGTCATTTTCTGTGGAAGATAACCGAATTGATGATGATGAAGAAGAAGATGATGATGATGATGATGATGATGATGGAGAGTATTCAACAAAGGAATCATCATTTTCAACAGAAGAAGAAAAGGACTCATTGATGCAATCACCACTTTCAACAGAAGATAAGAATGGTGAAAATGTTGCAGGGATGGAAGAAGAAAGCTCGGAAGGAGCATGGAGCTCTTCCCCAGAACCTAACACGGAGGTAATTTGGCCAGCAGAGATAATGAGGGTCCTGTCACCTGAATCCAAAGAGAATGAGATGAATGTTAGCTATCTAGAATCCCAAATGAAATCCAAGGAGGAACCCAAAACAGCCAAGATAGAAACATATCATTATTTGGCTAAAACCAAGTTTGACGAAAAGAAGAAAATAGCAACTGAGGAGCTTGTCGTGATGGATGTTCGAAAACAACATTCAGCAGCAAAGAGACAGATTTGGTTTTGGTTAGCTTTGGTGGTACTGCTGCTAGCTTTGCTTGCCAATTGCTTACTCCAATCTAATTATGTCTCTAACAGTGTTTCTTTTGTTTTTCCCATGAAATAAGAATAGAATCATCTGCACCGATAGACAGCTGCCAGAAAATTTAATTAATTAAATAAATAAACCAAGTTTGTAGATTTCATTTAACTGAAGTATTTTTGAACGTTAATAAATTCGCCACCAACCTTATAAAAGGCTACAAATATGGTTGAACGGTGAGAAATTAGGCTTAGTTTGAATGAGCGATAAATTTACCTCTGGTGAGGTTAAAAATAGTGGTGGCGGTGAGATTAATTACTGAAGCGGTGAGTTAGAAACAATGATGGAGTGTGTGTTTGAATTCAAACGCAGTTCTAGTGGTGAAGTGAAAATAGAAAATAACTATCAATGACATTATATTAGAAATAATATATAATAGAAGTTTTTAAAATTATTTTACTTTTACGAAATTATTAAAAATATGTGAATTTATAAATTCATTTAATAAAATATTAAAATATATCTTTTGATATTTTATTATATAAAATGAGAATTTTTAATATTTTTACATTAAAATAATTAAAAAATAAAATAAATAATCTAAAAGTAGTTAATTCAAGGAATGGTAAATTAAAATTTCCTTTGATAATAATGTAGATTAGTTTGTTATAAAATAATGGGGAAAATGTTTATTATTTTTTCTTTAACCATCAAAGTGTTTTTTTACTTTTCTTTATTCAATTTATTAATAAATGAAAAAGAACAAAAATAGCTTTGAATTTTCAACTGACACAAATGGAGCAGTGAAAATTTTAGGGTGTGGCACGATCTATTTCCTTCCACCTGTAACACCCCTCGCCTGCATCCGATGCCGGGACGGGGTTCGAGGTGCTACCTGACTTTTACTAACACTTTCATACTAACCAGGGCCATGAAATCTCAAATAATTAAAAACTTTTCTTTTCACATGCAATCTGTCCCTTATGCGAGCTTACGAGGCCCAATACATGCATTTGGGGCGGTTCGGGACCCAATCGAAAACTCATGAAAAACTTAGAAAAATCTCTTGCGTTAAGGCTTCACACGCCCATGTGCTCAGGCCGTGTGGCCAGAAATAGGCTAATTATCAAGCCTTTTGTCACTCTCACACCACATGCATAGATACATACTTATCCAATAAAATACAACGTGGCATAAATGAGCTCTTAAACATCTACAAACATGTTATGCTCAAGTTATTTTCTTATGCAATAAATATTATAGAATTTGCCCATATCATTACCACATACTAGACATAACTATCATTACATCACAAACCATTCATGAAGCATTATTAACTATTTACCAATCACTTAATCATGCATTAGTTACTAGCTCATCAATGAATCTCAATTCAATCTCTAGGCATACATGTTGTAAGCCACATCACAAGAGATAATAACATACATGCATAAGAATAATCATATCGGCCCATAATGTCATTAGCCGACATAGGCCAATTTACATGACTAATACTACCTTAATAACAAGCCAATGCCTTTGGCTAAATCATAATATTACATACTCACATTAAAACCCTATACATGCCATAGACTCGAATCACTTGAGTTTACTTACTCCGATAACGTTAACTCGATAAGGTGATAATATCTCTGACGGCCTCCAACCCGAGCTAACCTGGAAACTCTAGAAAACATGGGAAAGAAGGGGGGTAAGCTTTCGCTTAGTAAGTTCATATGAAAACAATAAGCAACTCATTAACTTGTTTTATCAATGTTTACAACATATTCTCAAGTTCACTACAAGCTGTCTTCCTGCTCAACAGTCACTAAATTATTTATATCTGGAGCTACGAAACTCAAAATTAAGTTCCGTTAATTTTACCTGAAACTAGACTCATTTATCTTTCTTTCATAAAATTTCCAGAATTTTTGACTTAGCCAATTAGTACATTTTATTCCTCAAGTTTGCTCCTGATTCACTGTCTGACAATTTCAACCCTTCTGCACTAAAGTTCAATTATCTCATAGTACAGGATTCGAATAATGTTCTCGTCTATTTCTCTTGAAACTAGACTCATATTTCTACTTACTAATTTTTTTCTAGAATTTTTGGTAAATCCATTTAGTACATTTTATTAGTTAAATTTTCCCCTGTTTCAGGGTATGACTACTCTGACCCCTGTGCACTACGAATCAAATTTCTCCATGTACAGAATTCCAATGACCATGCTGTTTGTTTCCCTTAAAAATAGACTCAATAAGGAATCTATGCAGGTAAGGTATGACTCTTAATAATTTTTGTACAATTTACGGTGAATTTATAAAATCAAAACAGGGGATCTCAAATTCATTCAGACCCTGTTTCACAAGAATTTAAATATCACACAATATAGAATTCTTTTTCTTCCTCTATTTCTTTCATGTGAAAATAGACTCATTAAGCTTTAATCCCATATTTTATTCTGCCTCTAACTCATTTTTCACTATTTTTAGTGTATTTTCAAAGTTACACTACTGCAATAACTCAAATCTGTCAAGGCTAAGTTACTCATTCATGGTCATCGTTCATAATATTAATACAACACCATTTTATCCATCATGGTAAGAACACATATTATGCATCATAGATCATCACATATCAAGGCATTCTCATAGGATTAGTATACATACTTGCACAACTCGTAACATAACTCGAGTGCATACTCACCAATGACTTACCTCATTGGGACCATCATCAACTCTTTCCTTGGATTGCCCGTTGAACACTTGGAATACTAATTGGATACTCGGAAAAGCCTTTGCACATAAGTGCCTCAATTGTAGCTAAAGCTACCTCATATCTCATGACATTTCAATGCTCACTCTCGAGCTAGTCATCTAGACTCATAATTCCTAGTGACATGTCACTCGTATCCTATTCTATTCCTAAGGTTCAAACGGGATTTTTCCTCGTCTATTAAGGCTTTGTCTTATCATATTTCTATTAATCACATACACCTTAATATTTGTACAATTCATGTAATGATAACATTTAAATACATGTATAGCATGGTATTGTTTACATACGAACTTACCTCAATACCACAAAGGTGAAAAGGACATACTCGTCCATAAATCGATTTCTTTCCGTTCTAGGTCCAAGTCTCAATTTTCATCATCTATAACATCACATTTAGCCTACCAATCAGTCACAATATTCATATGGGTCTAAAAATCATATTTTTACAAATTTTCATTTTGACCCCTAAACTTTTGCATATTTGTACTTTTTCCCCAATGCTCGTAAATTAATTTTTATCACATTTCTTTACTCCTTGAGTCTAGATGAACCATTTTCATAACTATAGCAACTCATAATTTCAACTATTTTACACATTTACAACTCATTTTACAACTTAGCAATTTAGCCCTTTTTAAGGTATTTTCATGCAATTTCTTTCACAAAAGTTGTTTATTAGACAACTAGGACTCATAATATTCCATAAAAACACAGCAAACAACACATTTACTCTCATGGTAAAACCCTAGACTCTTCATCATTTTGCAAAATGATCCCCTCTTATGAAAGCTTATGCTTTAGGGGTTCCAAAAATTCAAAAATCATCAAGCAAAGACATTAAAATCACTTACAAGCAAGGGAAATATGTTGCTGAAATTTTCCAGCTTCAAAACCCTTTCTTTGCTGCATATTTCGGTGAAGGGGGAGAGAAAAATGATAGCTTTTTCTTTTTTCTTTTTTTTATTTGTTAATAATAAAACTATTTTGTCTAATTTTGACTTTTCAACTATTTTGTCTCCCATGGCCGGCCATCACACTTTCAATGACCTAATTTCACTTTAAAGGCCCCCAATTTAAGATACAAGGCAATTTAACACCTTTAGGTATTAAAACACAACTTTTACTTTTTACGCGATTTAGTCCTTTTTCGAAATTGGACTAGAAATCACTAAAATTAATATACCAAAATTAACATGCACTTATAAAATCATATTATAACACATAAAATAATACTAAAATAATTTTCTCTGGCCTCGGAATAGTGGTCCCGAAACCACTGTTCCGACTAGGCCCAAAATCGGGTTGTTACATTTCTTCCCCCCTTTAGAGATTTTCGTCCCCGAAAATCTTACCAGAAAAAGTTGTTCTCTACTTTCACGAGTCACTTATATCTTTTTCTCACAACTTACAAAACAACTCCGCACAAGCTCATACTCAAGATTTCCTATAGCTTTTCCATAGTTGAGGTATAAACCTCGGAGCTCAATTTGAAACACTGGAGACTGACATTCTTGGAACTATAAACTCAGAAACATACAACTCAGTCACATCTGTTGAATAATATATCTGTACATACTAAAATAATCATGCAGACTTCCATCATCAACCTTTCACAATTCAACTTGCATCTCTCATTTTTCCTGGAAATGAGAGACATCCCGATACGAAATTCATAACAACCCTTTCTCATTTTCTTCCCACTGTCATCACTGACAATAATAATCATGAATACATTTGATATTCGGCTTTACCCTATAGACAATTCGACATCCTTTGAATGAATAGACAAGATACTGCTGTGAACTCTGTACTCAATTCTCTGTATACCCAGAGTTTCTCAGTATTGAAATCTTACTCTGAATTAATAGTAATAGAAACCAGAAATCAAATCCTCCCTGCAATTCCAAATTAAAAGTCGAATCATGCTGTACTTGTTTAATTTACCACTTATAGCCACATTTCTATACTCTGATCATCAACTGTTTAGAAACTTTACTAACATGAATCAAATGATTCCAACTTCATAGATGTGGTCTTTTTATTAATCAGGATAACTATACTTATAACATCTCTCGAACAAGAGAAATCCAACTAATATGTTTCCATAACATACTTTCAAGAATAAAACCCCATCATTTCTGACTGTACGACTACTTACCAAAGAACACGTAACGGTATTCTCAAACCAGAAAATAAACTTAAATGCACATAACTCAGATTTACTTTTGCAGAATAACCATTCTTTACCCCAGGAATTTTAAAGAAATCTCGACACTGAAATCCTCACACTTCTATGGTCGAGCCAGAAGCTTAATCATAACAGATTCTAATATCGCAAGTCAAAGATTACTCGTAAAGATAAGCCAAGCTTGATAATTCTTGAAACAAGAACGAGAGAAAAGCCAATATAAGAAATTCCAAGATATAAAGACTATACCAGAAATCCGAGAATATAATCCAGAAGAAAATAATAAATATGATCCAGAAAATCCCTCAGAGAAAACCAGAAGGAAACTACTGTCTGTACGCTCTAGAATTTCTCGTAACAGAGATAATATAATTCTCCAATATATATAAACCATAATCAATAGAACATCAGGATAATCTCATATAGATTTTTACTATCAACTTCATTCCAGTATATCAGAATAGAAATCTGAAGAGATGGGGAAATGTCGATCATAACTAACTGGACCAATAGAACTTTTCATCTAATATCATAGTCACTAGCATCTTCATACGATAGAATTTCCATTCGAAAGGGATAACCATACATATTCCCCAAAATAGAGGAAAACATAGAATACTCAGAAGAGAAAGATAGCCATCACTTTATTTAATTGAATCCGTCATATTCAGACATCTGTGCAAGTCCGACATTATTCCTCTAACTAATTCTGTCTTCGCTAATCTCATACTATTCCATTATTGTACTCTTCAGTTTCACTTTTGCAAGCATATGCAACATATCTCTCGAAAATCTCATCGTATAACTCTATTCTGGTAAGGGGGCGAAGATTGTAAAGCCTCTAAACTTTTGACTCTCAAGCAAATACATATTCAACAACAACATAGCATTACACACATCGATTCAAACATTTCAAATTTCCAACTTGTTATGAACACATTTTCACATATCTGAGTAATACATGCAACTTTATTTCGTGCGAATATTAGCTAAACATAAGTGAATTTATCATAACTCAAACTTTCATTTCTTTTTCTCAAATTACCCTTAATGTTTTATCAAATTTCCATATTTAGTCTTAATCACTTGCCAATATTTATCAAATTGGAGAACGTCTTATGGTTTTTGAGTACATCGCTTACTTGATGCCATAGTTCAACTATGGTCTTGTACTAGCTCTCATCCATCTGTGCCGATGCCATGTCCCAGACAGGTCTTACACTGACACATGTAACCGTGCTGACGCATGTCCCAGACATGTCTTACACTAGCACATCCCGTAGCCAATGCATGTCCCAGACATGTCTGACATTGGCTAACATCTCGAGGCCGATGCATGTCCCAGACATGTCTTACACTGGATCTCATACTGTGGCTGATGCATGTCCCAAACATGTCTTACACTAGCCCTTGTCTCAATGCCGATGCCATGTCAGATACATGGTCTTACACTGGCATACAAATCTCATGTATTGCCATGGTCCAACAATGGTCTTTTCCGTCAATTCATTAGTGAACGATCGTACTCATTCCCTGCGTTCCACCCAATTTGATCTTTCATTACAACTTTCATGCTATTGTGACATTTATGATTCTGTAACTGAGATTATAAAGCATAACATTACTGCATCTTGACTTCATCAATCTAGACATAAATGTCAACCTCATGTATATACTAATTATTAATCATGCAATAAAAGCATTCATACATACATTCTGTCATTTCAAGCAAATTTCTTTCTTTTCCTAAACACTTGGCCAAATCAAGTTGGACATTTAACATCGTATGAATACTAACATGCATAAAAACGTTTTTTCACAACTTAACTGTGTTTTACTCCACTATTTCACATTCTTTATCTCAAGAGTATCACATAATGAAAACTAGTTCATATAAAAAAATCATGGATTTCTTTTCATACCTTTCCCAATTTTCAGCATATCATAAGCATGATTCAATAATCTCAACTTTACTCTTATCTCTATCAAGATTTGCTCGGTTGGAACTCATTCCTGTCTTAATCAACAGTTTTGTTAGGGCCGAGAGATATCACACTATCACGAGTAATACTATGGCATGTATAGCTAGACTCTCTTACGCTAGGTTAGTCCGAGAACCGACTAAACCATGCTCTGATACCACTAAATGTAACACCCCTCGCCTGCATCCGACGCCGGGACGGGGTTCGAGGTGCTACCTGACTTTTACTAACATTTTCATACTAAATAGGGCCATAAAATCTCAAATAATTAAAAACTTTTCTTTTCACATGCAATTTGTCCCTTATGCGAGCTTACGAGGCCCAATACATGCATTCGGGGCGGTTCGGGACCCAATCGAAAACTCATGAAAAACTTAGAAAAATCTCTTGCGTTAAGGCTTCACACATGTGCTCAGGCCGTGTGGCCAGAAATAGGCT
This sequence comes from Gossypium hirsutum, assembly GCF_007990345.1. Taxonomy (NCBI): domain Eukaryota; kingdom Viridiplantae; phylum Streptophyta; class Magnoliopsida; order Malvales; family Malvaceae; genus Gossypium; species Gossypium hirsutum. Next base: position 26,500,628 of record NC_053430.1, on the reverse strand, counting down.
AATTATCAAGCCTTTTGTCACTCTCACACCACATGCATAGATACATACTTATCCAATAACAAACAACGTGGCATAAATGAGCTCTTAAACATCTACAAACATGTTATGCTCAAGTTATTTTCTTATGCAATAAATATTATAGAATTTGCCCATATCATTACCACATACTAGACATAACTATCATTACATCACAAACCATTCATGAAGCATTATTAACTATTTACCAATCACTTAATCCTGCATTAGTTACTAGCTCATCAATGAATCTCAATTCAATCTCCAGGCATACATGTTGTAAGCCATATCACAAGAGATAATAACATACATGCATAAGAATAATCATATCGGCCCATAATGTCATTAGCCGACATAGGCCAATTTACATGACTAATACTACCTTAATAACAAGCCAATGCCTTTGGCTAAACCATAATATTACATACTCACATTAAAACCCTATACATGCCATAGACTCGAATCACTTGAGTTTACTTACTCAGATAACGTTAACTCGATAGGGTGATAATATCTCTGACGGCCTCCAACCCGAGCTAACCTGGAAACTCTAGAAAACATGGGAAAGAAGGGGGGTAAGCTTTCGCTTAGTAAGTTCATATGAAAACAATAAGCAACTCATTAACTTGTTTTATCAATGTTTACAACATATTCTCAAGTTCACTACAAGCTATCTTCCTGCTCAACAGTCACTAAATTATTTATATCTGGAGCTACGAAACTCAAAATTAAGTTCCGTTAATTTTACCTGAAACTAGACTCATTTATCTTTCTTTCATAAAATTTCCAGAATTTTTGACTTAGCCAATTAGTACATTTTATTCCTCAAGTTTGCTCCTGATTCACTATCTGACAATTTCAACCCTTTTGCACTAAAGTTCAATTATCTCATAGTACAGGATTCGAATAATGTTCTCGTCTATTTCTCTTGAAACTAGACTCATATTTCTACTTACTAATTTTTTTCTAGAATTTTTGGTAAATCCATTTAGTACATTTTATTAGTTAAATTTTCCCCTGTTTCAGGGTATGACTACTCTGACCCCTGTGCACTACGAATCAAATTTCTCCATGTACAGAATTCCAATGACCATGCTGTTTGTTTCCCTTAAAAATAGACTCAATAAGGAATCTATGCAGGTAAGGTATGACTCTTAATAATTTTTGTACAATTTACGGTGAATTTATAAAATCAAAATAGGGGATCTCAAATTCATTCAGACCCTGTTTCACAAGAATTTAAATATCACACAATATAGAATTCTTTTTCTTCCTCTATTTCTTTCATGTGAAAATAGACTCATTAAGCTTTAATCCCATATTTTATTCTGCCTCTAACTCATTTTCCACTATTTTTAGTGTATTTTCAAAATTACACTACTGCAATAACTCAAATCTGTTAAGGCTAAGTTACTCATTCATGGTCATCGTTCATAATATTAATACAACACCATTTTATCCATCATGGTAAGAACACATATTATGCATCATAGATCATCACATATCAAGGCATTCTCATAGGATTAGTATACATACTTGCACAACTCGTAACATAACTCGAGTGCATACTCACCAATGACTTACCTCATTGGGACCATCATCAACTCTTTCCTTGGATTGCCCGTTGAACACTTGGAATACTAATTGGATACTCGGAAAAGCCTTTGCACATAAGTGCCTCAATTGTAGCTAAAGCTACCTCATATCTCATTACATTTCAATGCTCACTCTCGAGCTAGTCATATAGACTCATAATTCCTAGTGACATGTCACTCGTATCCTATTCTATTCCTAAGGTTCAAACGGGATTTTTCCTCGTCTATTAAGGCTTTGTCTTATCATATTTCTATTAATCACATACACCTTAATATCTGTACAATTCATGTAATGATAACATTTAAATACATGTATAGCATGGTATTGTTTACATACGAACTTACCTCGATGCCACAAAGGTGAAAAGGACATACTCGTCCATAAATCGATTTCTTTCCGTTCTAGGTCCAAGTCTCAATTTTCATCATCTATAACATCACATTTAGCCTACCAATCAGTCACAATATTCATATGGGTCTAAAAATCATATTTTTACAAATTTTCATTTTGACCCCTAAACTTTTGCATATTTGTACTTTTTTCCCCAATGCTCGTAAATTAATTTTTATCACATTTCTTTACTCCTTGAGTCTAGATGAACCATTTTCATAACTATAGCAACTCATAATTTCAACTATTTTACACATTTACAACTCATTTTACAACTTAGCAATTTAGCCCTTTTTAAGGTATTTTCATGCAATTTCTTTCACAAAAGTTGTTTATTAGACAACTAGGACTCATAATCTTCCATAAAAACACAGCAAACAACATATTTACTCTCATGGTAAAACCCTAGACTCTTCATCATTTTGCAAAATAATTCCCTCTTATGAAAGCTTATGCTTTAGGGGTTCCAAAAATACAAAAATCATCAAGCAAAGACATTAAAATCACTTACAAGCAAGGGAAATATGTTGCTGAAATTTTCCAGCTTCAAAACCCTTTCTTTGCTGCATATTTCGGTGAAGGGGGAGAGAAAAATGATAGCTTTTTCTTTTTTCCTTTTTTTTATTTGTTAATAATAAAACTATTTTGTCTAATTTTGACTTTTCAACTATTTTGTCTCCCATGGCCGGCCATCACACTTTCAATGACCTAATTTCACTTTAAAGACCCCCAATTTAAGATACAAGGCAATTTAACACCTTCAGGTATTAAAACACAACTTTTACTTTTTACGCGATTTAGTCCTTTTTCGAAATTGGACTAGAAATCGCTAAAATTAATATACCAAAATTAACATGCACTTATAAAATCATATTATAACACATAAAATAATACTAAAATAATTTTCTCTGGCCTCGGAATAGTGGTCCCGAAATCACTGTTCCGACTAGGCCTAAAATCGGGCTGTTACACCACAGCACTGGAATTTAATCATCCAAAGGAGCTTTGTGCTAAGATTGCACAAAAATCAATAGAAAACGCGTATTGATGCTAAACGAAGAACCAAAGGAAGCCTAAGATTACTTGCTTCCAAAAATTTGCTTTTCCAATTTTTTTTAAGACTCCATTCCTCTTTGAGGTAAAAGTTTTTACGGAAAATATTTTCAGTTTTTTTCGATATTTGTTTCATGTAAATATACGATGATCAACGAAAAAGGTTTTCTAGTCAATATAAAATTACCCTTTTACTCCCGTAAAATGCATACCAATTTTTTTTGGTAAGACATTTTCCAAACTGATAACGCTCTATTTATCAAAATGTCTTCGGACATTTTCCAGTTGGCGTTAGTTACACATTAACATAAAACATATAGCACTATCAATAATCAACAAATTCACATTCAATTATCAATTTATACAAATTTTGCAATTTATATAATTTAGTCCCTAAAATCAAGACTAACATAACTTTTATTTTAAAGCTTCAAATTGAATTCTAATTTCACTACTATACATTAGGGACCTCTTATTTTTTATTTTTACAGTTAATTTTACATTTTATTCAGTTTAGTCCATAATGTAAAAAATTATCAATTAAGTTTTACAAATTGAAACATGATAAGTGTGAAAGTGCTCATTTGGCCAGTGCCTCTAAAGACAACAACTTACATTATGAATAGAATACTCATTAAAGTAGTTGCAAAAACACCTTATGAGCTTTGGATAGGTCGAAAACCTAGTCTAAAGCATTTTCACATTTAGGGACATCCACTTGAGGCAAGGCTTTATAAGCCACATGAAAAGAAATTGGACTCCAAAATAGTAAACAACTATTTTATTGGTTATCTTGAGCGATCTAGGAGCTATGAGTTTTATGATCCCACAATGAGGAATATTTTTGAGACGAGAACTATTTTTTAAGGATGTTGAGTTTGGAGGGAGAAATAAAGTTAGAGACATTGTTTTTGAGGAGGAATTGAATTCTAACTTAGTTCATGTGACGATATTCTAGTTCTCATACCTATCATTGATCAAGAAGTGAATCTGGAACCGCAATAAGACAATGTTGAACAACTCCTTATTAAAGATGAGGTAATTGTTCCAGAAAAAAAAACTCAAGAACGAATGTCATTAAAAAGATCCACTAGAGAAAGGATTATAATGGCTTTAGTGGAATATTTTGACATTAAGTTGCATCAGAAGAATATTAAGTTAATGGTTTCTCAATGGTAACATTGATCATACATTTATATGGTGCAACTGGAAAACTTTGTGTCTAATAATGCAAAGTTAGTGATTTGCAAATTAAAGAACTTCATCTATGGGCTTAAGCAGACTTCTCGTCAATAGTATTACAAATTTTACCAAATGATTATTTCATTCAGTTTAGAGATGAATTTGGTCGATAATTGTATATACCACAAATTCAGTGGGAGTAAGGTTCTATATTTGGTTTTATATGTTAATGACATACTGTTTGTCAATAATAAGTTAAGTCTCGACCAATACCCCGAGAATGATTTTTTGATTAAGGAAATGCATAAGATTCCCTACGTCTCAAGAGTGGGAGTCTAATGTATGCTCAAGTATGTATGCGTTCGGACATTGCGTACATTGTTGGGATGTTAGGCAGATATTTAAGCAACCTTGGTATGAACCACTGGTTAGCAAGCAAGAGGGCTATGAGGTATCTTCAGAGAACAAAATATTACATGCTCACATATCGGAGGTCTGATAAGTTAGAGATCATCAAGTATATAGACTTCGATTTTGATGGAATATTGATGCAAAATTTTTTCATTAGGGTGCAATTTGTGACAATAATTGGTAGTCATTTATTCCAATAGCAACAAGAGCACATCAAAGTCAAAACACATAGACTTTAAGTTCCTGGTTGTTAAAGTAAAAGTTCAGAGTGGTTAACTATCTATAAAGAATATTAGAATAAACTCTATGATTGCGGATCCGCTTACTAAGGGACTACACCCAAGGTTGCTTATGAGCACATTGCTCATATTGGTGTAATATCATTTAAGGATATTTGGTTTTAGTGAGAGTTTGTACTTTTAAATGCTTTTATGTTATAGACACATTTTCAGTTATTTCAGTTTACGGATATTAAGTTTATTTTATGCAGAAATAAAATTTATTTGGTTTATTCACACTTTGGTTTTGATAAGGTTTGATCTCACTAAGGTTTAAGGAGGACCAATTGGAAATAGACATGTTTAGATTGTATTGCATGTAATTTCTATGCTACACATCCATACTTGATCTATATCATTTGATTGGGTTAATATACGTGATCAGTAATAGATTTAGTTACGATATATGTAACGAAAGTCGTATTGGTCCTATGTTAATATAATTAATGGACGAGATTGTTCGGAATACCTTTTGGATATGATAGTAAAATTTTGAGCTCATAAGGTTATATAATGACATGTAATTATAAAGTAATTAGTATATATATGTTGTCCAAGTGAAAGATTGTTGGAAAATATAGACATCACAACGAATTTAATAGATTGAATGCAATGCGGGAATCACTACTAGTACTAGAAGGGCAAGTCTCATATGAATTTCCAAGGAGTTATATAAACAAAGCAAAATCATTTATTTGAAAATAGAAAATTAATTCTAGTAGATTGACATACAAATGACTTGAAAAGAAGAAAAGTGACGTTTAGCTCTAAAGTATCAAACCGAGAGAAAATGGAATATCAGTTGAATTTAACCAATCATTTCCCTGTATAAACGCCCCAGCAGTGAACTGATCTGCCTCAGTGGAACTATTGATGACCCTATAACCAGGCCAAGCTACCCTTGCACTCGTATTTGACCCGGGCCCCTGTTCAAATACTCCCCATAATAAAGGGTACTCAAAGCAAATGTCCCATTCCATTCTAACCATCCAGCAGGATCCACCGAATCATCAATGTAGGAACGCATAATAACAGTCCTGGAAAACTCTTTCCAGGGTCGCCCCAAATACGTCTTGAACGATGATTTCAGCGGTATTAAATCCGCAGCAGCAGCAATCTTACTGTTCAGAATCGAAATCCCAGTGTTCTGGTTAGGGTCTTCTCTTCCTTGCGCTGTGAAAATGTTCTTTTGGTTGGGATTAGGTTTCCGAGCATATAAATTGCAGGCTTGGAAAACTGCAGCTGCGTTTCCAAAGATGAAGTCAACGGTGCCGTATATGTCACATTCGCGATAGAATTGCCTAAGGGAATGGACGTAGAGTGTGTCTTGGTAGGCAACGAAGCTGCACTTGTAAAAGGCAGAAAGGTCAGAGCCACTCCTTAAAGCCACCGCTTGGTGTTTGCTTGGACCTGCTGAGTTCTCAATGGTTATCCCTTTGGCTATGAATCCGTTTCCCACCACCGCTGAGGCAGATTCAAACAACAACAATAAAAAATCACGGAAAAAGAAAGTTGACTTTTAATAGGGAGGCTGCTCAATGATTAAAGCAAATTAAAAAAAGGCAATGAACAGGCCCACTTAGCACGTGAGAAACTGTTTCGTTAAAGTTATAAATAATTGACGATGATGTAGAAGACAAAAGGTACATCTCCCCGACAACATCAATAGTTAACGCACTTGGTTTTGTCTGGAACGCACGGGCATCAGGAGATGCGTGTTCTAATCCTACGCCACCGACATATTTATAAAAAAAATTAAGAAAAAGATCGGCTTAATTCACTGATTTACCCTTTCAATTATATATATTTCTCCATTTATTACTTAATTTTCTTTTTATTTTACTGTTTGAACTATAATTTTTACTTCATTTTATCTTAAAAATTACCCACATCTAATAAAATTATTATTTATATTGCATATTCTTTTTTTAATAAACTGAGACCAAAATAATAGTACAAGAATAAAATGGGAACTAAGGTAAAAAACAGGTATCATTAAGAGACTAAATCATAGCCAAAAAACCATCCTCTGTGCAAATTTTTAAAATTTTATTTCTTATTATTGGTAAAAAAAAATAAAAAGATTATTTCATTTAAAGCCGTCACAATTGATTTTTTTAACTTTAACTTTTATTATTTTAAATATGCTAATTTATTAAATTTTATAAGAAATATATTCAAAAATTACTACATTCAAAAAAATTTTTAAAATTTTTTTATAGACAATATATTTAAAATAATAAAAAATCAAAGTTAAAAAATTTGGCCACTAGAAAGTCAAAATCTAACAGAGACAATATATTTAAAAATTTGAAATAATATCAAATTTAATTGTTAGATTTTTTTTTGTTAATTTAACTTTTATTTTTCATGTTAAATTTGATCATTAATATTTTAATTAAAATGAGATCATTTTGTTTTAAATGGAAATGTTGATTAAAGCATTAGTTTTTAACAATATTAACATGATAACTCATGTGGTAGTTCATGTGTATTTTATGTTGATATAGTATTATTTGTCTTATATGTTACGTCAATAAATAATTTAAAATTTATTCAAATTCAAAAAATAGCATGAAGTACACATGATTTGCAATGCATGTTACCATGTTTAAAATTTTAATGTTTAAGTTTGTATTATAATTAAAAATAATAATTTAATTTTTTTTAAAGGTTGATAGTCCAATTCTACGCCTTTTAAAAGGTTGAGAACTAAATTTAACTAAAAAATAAGTGCAAGGTTGTTTGAACCGGATCGAATAAACTAATTGGATTAGTTGGATCGAGAACCCATTGGGGTACTAATTCGGAGAAAGGCATTGATCTGTTTTACTCGAGAACCAGTATAGATAAGTTGAATAGGCAAAAATCGATTGAACTAGGCTTTTAATATATACATTTTTTATTTTTTATGAATTTTTAAAGATTTATTTAATTGAACCAAACGGATCGGTTAGATTGAAAAACTGGTGGTTTAACTGATTCGACCTCCGGTTCAATTTTAAAAACCTTAAATAAGGGCTTAATTTGATAAAAGATGTAAATATAAAGTGTTAAATTTATCATTACTCTGTGTGAATAACTTCTAATATCTTTGTAAATTTTAATTAATTAAAATATTTATAATATTAACTCAAATTTTTTTTTTAAAATGACAAAAAAAAAATTACTATAGAAGTTAAGGGCAGGTAATGACCTTGGTAAAATGAGATAACTGTAAATTTAGGCTTTTTAGAATAATTAATTACTTAATTTAAGTTTTTTAACCCCACTAATTATTGAAAAAATTATATTGTCGACCCCTCCAAAAATTAAGATTTTAATTTAAACCTTTTATTTTTTTACATAATTTAAACCGACTTTTAACAAAATCGTATTCAACTAAAAAAAATTTATCTGGATTCTCTAAAAAGTTATGGTATATTTTTATCGTAAATAATTGATAGCGTATAATTTACGTTTTTAAAATTCTATTTAAAAATGTGACGTGAAAAAAAAAGAGTGACACGTCAGAATGACAGTCACTTCTGATTGGACAGGAATCGAGTGTCCAATAAGTGAGTAGATCCAAATCCGTAAGGATTCTCCCACTCGTGAGGGAAGCATTATAGTGAAGGAAAAAAATGAAAAATGAAAATTATATGAAACTCACCGACTGTCGCAGAGCGGAAAGTTGTAAAGCCATCAACCACATTTCTGCTAGCCTTCACCACTGTCTTCCCGATCCCATCTCCCACCAACATGAGCATTGTCTTCTTCCTATCCACATCTACATTTTCGAAGTAAGCGCCGGCTTTTATATATATCACAAACCTAGCTAATTCAACAAACCAGTTCATTAGCCACTTCATTAATTAATTCATTTTCCCAATTTCAAACCATATCAAACGCTAATATAGGTGCAGTATAAAATTAACCTTGTGTCACTGTTGTTTGGAGCAGCGGAAACAGCGTCGGTGATGTTGGTGAAGTTTCCAGTGCCGTCCTTGGCAACTATCAGATCGAACTTGGTTTCATTTAATGAAGCCTGTAGAAGTTTTCGATCTCTCCAAGATAGCCATGTTGGGAACCCATTTTTCACGCGTCCATATCCAGGGAAAACCTCGGGTTTCGATTTGTTGACTCCAGGGACTTTGTTGAGCATCACAAGGGAGTTGCTCACATGATGAGAGATGTTGTGCAGGCCCTTTTTTATAATGCTCCTAACATTTCCGCTGCTACGAGCGAACCCATCGAGACACGTCTGCTGGTTCGTCATCGCCGCGCTTAAAAATGTCTGCAGGTCGTGGTAGTTTTCGGAGACTGATGTTCCCTTCGGGCCGAGACCGGAGCGGACCACTTTCAGCTCCGCCATTGTATTATCAAAAAGCTCAAGGCAATCATTTATGGCCGCCTCTTCCAATGTGTTGTAACTTTTGAGCTTCTTCTCGATGTTGGTAATGTTGGTAGAGGAGAGTCTGACCTCGTGCATTGTTCGGTTCAAGGTTGCAGAAATAAGTTCCGGGAGGGATTTGGAGGCCAGATCTGGAAGAATGGAAATGGTGGAGACGCAAAGTTCGGTATACAAAGTGCCATCGCAAGCTGAGGAAGCTCTTTGGAGATGATTGTGGACGTGAAAACGCCCGATTTGTGTGGTTTTGGGGCTCTTTTTTAGAATTACTGCGGACGAAAGTAAGACTAAGACGAATGCTGAAATGGGAAAAAGAAGGAGAAATGCCCTAAAGCTTACTCTAGGGTTGTGCATGTTTGATGCAGCTAGCTAGTTTTTGATGATGGAAATGAAAGGAAGTAGAAACCAGAGGAAATAGCTTGGATACTGACAGGGGCGAAGAGACAAACCGCTCGCTAACCTCTTAAATGGTTGTCGACGACGGCGGATCATTTGAGGAGCCTATATTTAGATGAGTATATTTAATATTGAATTAAATTAACTAGTCCTTTAAATCATATATATTATTATAAAGTATGGATCTTAAGCATTTGAGGAAACTTTGAATTTTAAGTTATTCAAAGTATTTTTTAATTATGACTCTATAATTTTTATCCTTAATTAATAATAAATAATTTATCATAACTTTTATCCTTAACAAATTATATATATTAAATTATATATATTATTAATATAAAGTAGACCTAATAATAAATCTACCCCTCAAAATTTACATCTTTTGTCAACTTGGTCATTATTTTTTTTTAGCTAAGTTTAGTCATTAATCTTTTAAAAAGAATCAAATCATTTTTTGTAATGGACATGTCGACTAAAACTTTAACTTTTTAACAATATTAGTGTGGCAATCCGCGTGATAATCCACATACACTTCGTGCTAATATACATAACACTATTTATCTTATATGTTATATCAACAAATAATTCAAAAATTCATCTACCCTATGAATAATCAGGTTCAATTTATCATTGCACAAAAAAATTTAAAAATTATAAAAATATTTAAAAATAAAAAATTTAAAAGAAAGCATAAAGTACATGTAGATAGTCATGTAAACTGTCATATTTAAAAACTTAACATTTTAATCAAAATTTCCATTCAAAAAGTAATTTAACTAATCTTTTTGAACTGTTAATTAAATTTGCCTCTTGTTTAAAAGGTTGAGTGTTAAGTTTAGCTTAAAAAAAAGAGGCCAAATTGATAAAAAAAATATAAATATTAATGACAAAATTTATAATTATATATCTAAAATAAGGAACATGAGCATTTTAAAAACTTTGAGTTCTAGGTTAGTTATTTGAGTTCTAAAATACTTCCCTAATTATTACCTTATATGTTTTATCCTTAATTAATAATCAATAATTTATCCTAATTTTATCCCTAATACAAAATAAGAAACACGATTATTTTAGGAAGCTTTGAGTTTTAGGTTAATTCTTTTTAAGTTCCAAAATATTTCCTTAATTATTAACATATACTTTTTATCCTTAATTAGTAATCAATAATCTATCCTAATTTTTATTATTAACTAGTAATTTAATATATTTTTAATGATATATATATATACCATAAGTATTATTTTTTATCCTTAATTTTTACACTTCTTTAATATTCCTTAATTAATAAATATATCTAATTTTTATCCTAAATTAATAATTTAATAAATATTTTAATGATATATGTATAATTTAATATATCTCATATATAATATAAAACAAGTTGTTGGGACAGATTAAGTAAGTTTGAGTTATATATAATATATACATTTACATGAATTTATATATATTCAATTAAATTAATCTCTTTTTAATCTAAATATATTTAATATTTATAACTTATTTTTTATAATGCTCCTAATATGAAGAGAGTTGCACACATAATGTTCGTAAATTTTAATTACTCACTAATTATTATCCATAAAATCTTGAAATTATTTAATTTTTATAAATATAAATTATAATCATGAGTTTAAACTAAATTTTCAAAATAATAGATTTTTCAACAAAACTTTAATCAAAATGCCACGTAATGAAATATTTAAAAGAAATCCTAATAAATAAATATTTTTTAAAAATAATAATTTAAAAAATATTATCTAAGTTGAACTTTGTGGTTTCTCAAACTCGACCGGGACGATTCGACCCAAATCCAGAACATTATATTAGTCACGTGACCGCACCTCAAACCACCATTTACATCATAGCATAACTGGGCATAGCATAATTATCAATTAACAGTTAAGTATAACATACAAATCCTATTCTCACGCTTATCTAGCAAAAATCATCAAAATAACAATCAAGGATAGAATCATCATTTAACATGCAACATGTGAATCATTCATAATTCAACAAATTAATCATACATTTAGCTTTTAGAGTAACATATAAGACAATAGTTGAAAGAATGAACTAAATCCGATAATTAAAACTCATTTAATTTTTAAAACAAAAATTTAGGGATTAAATCGTAAAATTTGGAAAAATACCTAAAAAATATTTTCGCAAAATTAAAAGTAAATTTATGAAATTAAACATATACCACTTAATCATGAAAAATCTCAAGGTATTTTGTAGCATTTAAGGACTTCAATTGTATTGCATAAAAATTAGGACTAGAATGTAAGGCTAGTAAAACTTCCCAAAAACCAACAATTTGTCATGTTGTGACCACGTGAATCCCTCATCACGACGTGATCTAACATTTCCTCTTGTTATGAAGACATTTAAAAAGGCATCCTGACGTTGATCCCTCATCGTGACGTCATACAAACGTTGTCGCGACTTCAATTGCAATTTCTACAGAAACAACACAAAACCTGCAATTGTCAGTTTGACTCAATTCTAGACATACCATTTCATGCATTTAGGCCAATTTCTCAATTTAAACAAGTCATATAGCATTCATATATCTTATAATACATGCTCAATTACACTAAGACATTCATTATCCAAATTTAACACACTAACCAATTAGCTATGCTAGCATGCATTTTAAAATTCACCATTCAAAGTACTCAACATACCAATTTTACATCTCATGCATTTGTAAGTGCATTATAGGTCCATTTCATACCATTTGGTCATTTTAAACTTACCTCACTGTCCAGCATGCCATTCCACCTACGTATCACATGTTAACCAAAAGACTTGCATGCAAATTATCACAAAATTCAACAATTACCATGCATGCTCAAATCAACCATCACTAGTATCTTTCCAAAAGAAAATCCAAATTTCTAAAAACCTTTTAAACAGTCCATAATGTCCATTTACAACCTAGGAACATATCAAAGGTTAAATCCCTCTAGGATAGTCCCACATTGCATTGCTTTTTATAATTGAAAACACGACACATACTCAAATAGGATGCCTTGGATGGATCACTTGCTTGCTCACTTTCCCCACCTCTATCAACTATTTCTCTACAAAAATAATCATTTAAGAGTGTGAGCTTAATCAAGTTCAGTGAGTGCTCAAAGATTGCTACAAAGAATCCACAATATCAAGGTTAATAGAAAGCATTATATAACATTTATTCATGCCATTGCATCAAGCATATCTCATAGCATTTCATGTTAACATATTGGCATATTGCGACAATGAAACATGAATAAAACATATGCGTTGGATAAACAGATATCCAAACACTCCAAATGACTCAAAGAGTCTATATTAGTCTCATATAAGTGTAGCATGAGGCTAACACTCTCCAAACACACCAATCAATCCCATTGAATGGAGTTAAGTTCAACTTTCCCTTATCTCCCCAAACCAATCCTGGGGCCAAAACACCCAACCATAAGAAAATAATAGTGAGTACTCATAATCTTATGGCATGCCAAAGATATTCAATGATTCCAATAGATCACAATGCCAACAGATCCACTCATACACACATTACTTACTGTTTTATGCACACTTTCACTTACCAAAAACACTTATACACATCACTTTCATAATCACTCTTAATGCACTCACAAGTACTATCTCAATTGCTCAAAGAGCCACATTCACTTAAAATCACATAAGTGTGCATAAATCTAGCAAGTCTCTCATCATTCATTGCCATATACACATAGCATATATCATGATAACACATCTCATACATCAATCACAACATTAAGCATTTATTAAAAAATACCATAAGCTCGAACGGGATCACTTCAATTGGAAATTAGGATAGGTGATTAGGCTAACCTAAGCTCCCTTTTAACTCTTTGATTTGTGCATAAATGCAGCACACTAGATCACTTAGCTAGTCGATTCCATTCACTCATCGAAAGCTCAAACAAACTTTTTACCCTTTCGTCTTGCTCGTAAAGGCTCCCAATGATTCCAACACTTTTCATACATATTAAACACAATGTAAACACATTATGAAAAGCTACAAATGCATTCAAATCACACTAAAAACACAGATCTAAGCTCTTCTTTCTCAATACCAAAATCTAGTTAGTTTTATCAAAATAAGAGATTTCCTTGCTCAATTTTTGTTCCTAATCCCAAGCATGTTTTTAAACATCCTAAATATCATATTATTATAGATCTAATCCATAAATTTTATCTAATTTCTCAGATTTAACTTTTTCAAAAAATTGATCACTCATGAACATTAAAAGAGGGAAAACTCTCAATTCATAAAAATTTGTTAATGATCTGTTAAATTAAACTTTATTTGAAAATATATTTTGATATAACAAATTGAAGAGTTTTTTAAATAAAAGTTAAAATTAAATGAAATTGACTAAATGATTTCATAAATGAAGTTTAAGAGATAAAATTTTTCATACTTAGATTTTTTTAATCTCAAAATCAAGTTAAAATGATTTTAATTAAGGACTTTTTCAACTAGTCAAACTAGCTTTTAAATAAGTCAGAATTGCTCCAGGCCAAAAAGTATCTATACCTTTTTGGTCAAGTATCGATATTTTCAAAATAATGATACCACTTGAAAAGCAGTACCTATGTTTTTCACAAAACCAACTAAGTATCGGTCCGGTATTAATACCTTTTATATGGTATCAATATTTTCTATATGGTATCGATATTTTAGCTCCAACGGTCACTGAATTTAGTATATATTGTAAAAATTATCGATACTTTTTTATATGGCAGAATTGCAAAAAAAGGCCCTCAACCTTTGGGGGCTTTTGGATATATGCCCCTAACCTTTTTTTCTTCTAAAATCGGCCCCTAACGTAATGGATTTTTTAGACATCAACCCAATTGAAACTGTAACCGTCAACTGTCCATTAGTCAACAGCTAGTCAAAAAAGTTGGTCTACGTGGCGTTCCTGTTGACTGATGATGTGGCAAAAAATTAAACAAATTTAATAATCATAAAACAAAAAAAACCCTAAATCCCCAAACCCGTAAATTTGAAACTGTCTTCCCAATTTCTAAAATCCTCAAATTGTGAAATTCTCTAAATCCCTAACCTCCGAAATCTTTATTGAATCCCTAGCAATCTTCAAATCCCTAAATCTTGAAATACCTAAATCGTTAGCATTCTGAAATCTTCTTGAAATCCCTAAAATTTTTACAAATCAAATCTTTGAATCCCTAAAACTATTAGGAACGAAAAAGCTTCAATAATCGTTAGAGTTTTCGCAACCCAAAATTGAAAGGTAGGTGCCTTCTTATTTGGTTTGTTGGGAAAATAAGATTTGTTGGTTATTTGTGATTTACTATTGCAATTTTAGCGTGACAATGTAGGGTTTGTTTTCTCGATTTTTTATGAGGTAGTGTCACGATGTTGTTGATAAAACTGTTGTAAAAATTGTAGATGGTTAATTGTGATTTATTATTGCAATTTTAGTGCCAAAACTATTAGGAACGAAATCGTGAAATCCTTTAAAACCAAATCGTGAAATCCTTAATCTTTCCAGAAATTTTTATTTTTCTTCCTTGTCGTCTAAAATCATGGATTCACATAGTTCAAATAGTCAGCCTAGAGGTTGGGTAACGCATGGTTCAAATGGTTCGAAGAAAAAATCGTCATATGCAAATGTTGTTACTTCATCGCGGAAGGAGTATGCCTATGATGGACCAGCAGTAAAATGTCACTGCAATAAGTTAACTCCAAGAGACACTTTATGGAGTGATTTAAATCTGGGGAGGAGGTTTTATGGTTGTTTAGATTTTCGGGTAAGTGAATAATTTTTATTTGCAAATTGAGCTTGAGCTTAATTTTGATGATTTCATAAATCTCAGTATTTGTTTTTTTTTTTAGATTATTTCAATTTGGCTGAATTGGGATTTGTTTGTAGGACAGTGGTTGTGATTTCTTCAAGTGGTACAATGGGAAAATGTGTGACCGTGCGACTGAGTTACTGCGTCAACTGTGTGATAGTGAACGAAATCTTTTGAAGGATAATTTAGCACTTAGAAAGAATGCTATGGATTTGGTTGCATTTGATGGTAACCATAATTGTGGTAGTAGTGCTGTTGACATTGAGGTTGAATGAGTTAGATCAATTTGTGGTGTTGAAAGAGAAGTAGCATTAAAGAAGAAAATGTTGACCATGAAGAAAAAAAATTAAAATTATCAAGAAAGAGAAGTCAATGTATAAGATATTATTTTCTTGCTCTATGTTATGTATTATATGCATCACCATAAGTTTCTTTTTGGCAGTACTGGTAAGAGGCATATGCAGCTAGCAGTTGCAAATGTTGATTGAAAAATATTGGTTGTTTTTTATGTAATTTAACATTATGCTTGGAAATAATTACAAATATTTGTTGTTTATGCCTAATTTAATTAAGCTTAATAAATAATGCAGTGATAATAAATATAAGACTAAAAGGAAAAATTTGATCATTTAAGCATATGATTTGGATAAATGTACTTTACAAAAGCATATGATTAGTCTATACACCATTCACCCTATACACTATCAAAGCTATACCAACCAAAAACCAAAATATGAGTGAGCTATACATAAACCAAAAAGAAAACCAACATATTGGTTTTCAAGACAACAAAATAATATTCAACAATGGTGTATTCCAAAACCAAAATGCTGTAGGCTCAAAATGTAACTACCATCTTTTGTTCCAAAACCAGAATGTTGTAAGCAAAATAACTTACACAGTACTTTTTGGATCACGAGCTGTCATGAGATGGTCCTGTGAAATAAAAAATAGATACAGATACAAATAGATAAATGAATTATGGCACAAGTTCAAAAGCAAGTTATCATAATGAATCACAAGACAAACAGCAGAAGTCATTCAAAACAAAATAACGATGATTTACTCATGTTTCCTGCAACTAATTCTTGTGTTCCCAGGTGGTTGAGAGGAGCCTTTCGATTGTTATTTCGCGACTTGGGTGTTGAAGAAGTTTGTCCACTACCATCTTGGCATGAAGCTATCTTCATGCTCCTTGTGGTTCTACCAAACTACAAGAGTATTTTATATTAATATTAACAATATAGAAATAACTCATATCAATAGTAAAAAGAAGAAACTTACTGCAAAAAATGGAAGATTTCCCTTAGATTTATCTAAGGTAGTTGACCTTTTAATGGAAGATTTCCACTTTTGTTTAGTTGGTTGTGCATCTTGCTGCAAAAAATTAATCATAATCATTGGTTGGACAAAATAAAATAAAAAGTTTAAAATAAAAAATTTACCTAATATTTATAACTAAAGAACAACATTGTACCTGTTTCAAATTTGTGCAAGACCGCTTGTTATGGCCATGTTGGCCACATTGAGTACATTTCATGAGTAAACCTTTCCTACTCAAGTGCTTCAATTTTTTGGGTTCATCTTTGGTTATCCTCCTATTCCTTTTGGGCCTCCCAGGCATCTTCCTTTCAATCGGAGGTAGCACTGGCTGAATACCAATTTTTTCCAAATCATGTGGCCCATTTATGGGCTGCATTGGAAATGAGAAAGCTATCTTATAGGTATCAATGTGATAATATTCATGCAAATATTCATCTAGTTGAAGCCCTAAGTGATACATGGCAGCACATGCATGGGAACATGGAATCCCACTAATTTGCCAACTTCTATAACTACATATCCTTTGACTTAGGTCCACTGTATATTGATAACTTCATTTCCTCAACTCACATCCATTTTCACCATTCCATATCAGTTGCCACTCTACACAGTCCTTCTTGTTGGCATCAAACTTAGCTTTCACCAATGGACCATAATTTTGCTTCCATCCATTATATAACTTCATTTTTTGTACTATCTTAGTCATCATCTTGGTCCTAATTGTAACACCCCTTACCCGTATCCAAGGCCGGAATAGAGTACGAGGCATTACCAGACTTAACAATACACATAAACGAAAACCGGGCCATAAAATTTCATTTAATTCAAAACTCTTCGAACACATGCATAACAAACAAAGCTAACTATATCATCACATCAAAACATAGGACATGGCACGATTAATTAAACTTATAAACCATAATGGATAAGGACCACATCTCATGATTTTATACAATAACTCAATGCAGACTGATACGTATGGTCAAAATCATAATAAAAATACATATCACAAACCAACTTCCTATACATGCCACTCACTTGATATTTCTAATATTTGAATTAATTTTCCCAAAAATGATAGTTTGATAGTGTGATTTTGCCACCGACGATCTCCAACCCCGAGCCGACCTGTCAATACTAAAGAAATGGAGAGGATGGGTAAGCTTTACGCTTAGTAAGTTCATATGAAAATTATAAGCAAATTCTACCATGCTTTTCAAGATAAAACACTATAATTTTACAATTACACATATTTAGGACAGGCTATTTTTTGGAGTCCCGGTGTTAAAAAAAATCATATCTCGATTTACAAAACTCAAAATCCAATTCCGTAAATTTTCTATGAAACTACACTTATATGTCTACTTACTAATTTTTTTATAGAATTTTTGGTCTAGCCATTTAGTACAGTTTATTAGTTAAAGTCTCCCCTGTTTCAGGGTATGACTACTCTGACCCCTGTGCACTACAAACCGAATTTCTCCCTGTACAGAATTCCAACGACCATGCCGTTTGTTTCCCTTAAAATTATATTCAATAAGGAATCCATGACTGTAAGGTATGACTCTCAATAATTTTTTTACAATTTATGGTGAATTTCTAAAGTCAGAACAGGGGATCTCAAATTCATTCAAACCCTATTTCACAAGAATTAAAATATCACACAATATAGAATTCTTTTGCTCCTCTGTTTCTTTCATGTGAAAATAGACTCATTAAGCTTTATTTTCATAATTTTTTTAAATTTAATTCAACTTACATAATTTTTGGTGAATTTTCAAAGTCATACACTGCTGTTGTCTAATACTGTTTTACTACTAAAGTTCACTTTTACACAATTTCACTTAATCCATTCCATTTTACCGAGGTTCGCTCAAATATTGAGCATATTGCTCATAAATTCAAATAAACATATACTTGCACTTGTTCATCACATAATCACTTTCCCATGTATTTTCATTTAATCGATTTCCCGTTGAACTCATCGGAATAATAACAGATACACAATTGCCTGCACATTTTCCCATTTCCACACTTGTAGCCGAAGCTATCTGGTACACATAGTAGCTTGCACTTAGCACTACACATGCGACCAACAGTCTGGTACACGTAGTAGCCTGCACTTAGTACTACACATGCGACCTCACAATAGATCATTCGTATCATTTTTATTCCGAAGGTTCAATCGGGAAATTCCTCACTTTTCAACATTTTACTAAATTGTCCGTAATCAATTTAAATTCATAATTTACATCAAATAACCATTTGATAGGCAGCCACATTTCATATGATATCAAAATATAATAACATAAAAAGAATCGATAGATTATTTATGTACGAATTTACTCGAAGTGTCAATCTCACTATCCATAGTACCAATTGTCCATTCATAGTATAATAAGACACAACTCAAATATCAAATCAGCTTTTAAGAATTTACATAACATATATCACATATTTCATATATCACTTGTCCTGTATCTTTATTTTCTTGCATTTCATGTAACATTCTTTCATGTCATATTTCCACATCATAAACACCATTCCATCAACTTTTCCAATATATTAAATTATAAAATATATGCAATAATAGTAAGAAATATAATTCAAACATAACATTGCATTATTATTATCATACGAACTTACCTCGATCTAGAAACAACAATTTACCATTTTAGTCCATAACCTTGTATTTTCTCGATTTAAGCCCAAATCTCGATTTCCTTCATCTATAATATCACATTTAGCCTAATAATTAGTCACACTATTCATACGGGTCCATAAAATCATATTTTTAAAAATTTTCATTTTGACCCCTAAACTTTTGCATATTTTCACTTTTGCCCAAAGGTTCGGAAATTAAACTTCATCCTATTTTCTTATGTTTTATGACATTCTAATCATTTTTCCCTTCTATGGAAACATCAAATTCTCACTCTAACATGTACTAATGACTATTAGGTATTTTTACCGATTAAGCCCTTTTGCTCGTTTTCACTTAAAACCGAGTAGCACAAGTTGTCTAACATAATTTAAAACCTCATATTCTATCATAAAACACCAAAATACACAAATTTCACCTATGGGTATTTTTCCAAATATGAACCCTAGGTTGAATTATTGCTAGCATAAGCTAAATCAAGTTACCGGGACTCCAAAAACGTAAAAATCATTAAAAACGAGGCTAGAACGGACTTACAATCGAGCTTGGAAGCTTGGAAACCCTAGCCATGGAGTCTCCCTTGGTATACACGTCCATGGTGAAGAAGATGAGCAAAATTGGCTTTTAATTTTGTATTTTAATTCATTTTACCCCTAAATGACCAAAATGCCCTTACTACTAAACTTTCCAAAAATTCCATTCATGTCCAATATTTTTCCATAAACTTTGAAATTGGTCAAATTTCTATTTAAGACTTCCTAATTAATATTTCAAAGCAATTTCATACTAGAAACTTCTAGAATGCAAGTTTTGCAACTTATTCAATTTAGTCACTAACTTCAAATTAAACACTTTATGCATAGAATTTCTTCACGAAATTTTCACACAATCATGCAATCATATCATAGACCTCAAAATAATCATAAAATAATTATTTCTATCTCAATTTTTTTGTCACGAAACCACTATTCCGATTAGGCCCTAATTCGGGATATTACACTAATATCCTCAAGCATTCTGATAATGCTTTTGAACCTAGCTTCGACAATGCTTGAATTGAATGCTTCACAAAAATTATTGTCAACTATATCTGATTTACAAGTAGTCCCCAAAAATGCCCTAATCCACATCTTTGGAGACTTTTTCATCAAATTATCGTAAGCATCCTTATCTTTCTTCTCCAGTGCTGAACATAGATCCTCCCACTCCCTCTCAATCGTGCACTTCACAATCTATCAGAAATCACACTCATAAGATTTCCCTAACTTCCTCCCTGACCAATTTGTAAACACATGCCTCGCACAATTCCTATGCTCCGCCCTTGGTAGTATGTCAGAAATTGTAATCTCAAGGCTCTAATTCAAATTAATGAACATGATAGATTGTTAGAAAATTTTAGTTAAATACAAATAACAGATTAAAAAATACCAAGGTTAAAATTGCATATTTACTAACATTTTTTTGGTCACTGATAATTGTGTACCCATACCCATCTTCTAAGCCCAAATTAGTTGATAGAAGACTGAGAAACCAGCCCCATGAATCAGTGCACTCCACTTCAACCACAGCCCAAGCAATAGGGAACATTTGGTTATTTGCGTCTCTTCCAACAACTGTGAGAAATTCACTCTTAAATGGGTCTTTTCGGAAGCAACCATCTAGTCTAATGAGTGGCCTACTCCCCGCTTTCCTACCTCTTTTTAGTACATCAACGCATGCATAATACCTCTTAAAATTTGGAAGGGAGTCTGCTGGCACCCTTTGAACAGCCATTTTTATTGTGCTTCCTAGCATCTTTGACCTTAACTCATGAGTATAGTCCCATAACAAGCCAAATTCCTCCTTATGATTCCTAGCCATTTTCTCATTCAATATTTTCTTCACTCTATAACAACAGTCAATGGTCACATTTACATGCATCTCAGAAGCGTATCTTCTTTGAATTTCCCTCAACTTCATCTTAGGATGATCATTAATAGTTGCTTCAAAATGTTAGGTAATCATATCAGCAGTCACCATTTTGTTCTTAAAACTAATCGAACAATGGTGCTCATCCTAAAATGTCTTTATTTGCAAGCATTTCAGAATAGGACTGTAGCTAGCCCTAATTCTCCATGGACAAGTTGGGGAAGTAATGCACCTTACAACAACCCTTTTCGGTTCATTTTTAATAAACTTTAGTTTTCTTCTACATTCTTTGAAGTACTTTTGAATTGCACTTTTAAACTGTTTGCCATCATTAAACAACATTCCTAGGCTAAATTTTAACTTATCATTGTAAAAGGGAAATTTGCTCCTCCTTCTCTCACAATCTTCATGTTCTTCTTCTTCATCAGACTCAACCAAGCTTCCATGTTCATCTGAGTCTCATACCTCAGTCTAATTTCCATCCTCCTCTTCTCAACTACGTGCAGCAGTAACATTATCCAGTCCATTAGATGTTGTAAAATCACCAGCATATTTATAAGTAACATTATCTACTCCATCTGATGTTGCAAAATCACCAACATATTCATCTGCAATATTATCCACTCCATCTGATGTTGCAAAATCACTAGCATATTCACTAGCAGCAACTTTACTATCATTATCCTCTCCAACAGTAGACCCTAAACTAATCTGTCCACCACTTTCTATACCAATATCCTCATCTACCTCAATACCAGTAGTAGACACACCCTCTCCATCAGCTTGTACCTCTCCTACATCACCCGCCCCACCAGATTCTACCTTTTCTATATCACCTTCACCATTAGATTCTACCCCTTCATCATCACCCTTTCCATGAACTTCTAACCCTTCAACATCACCCTCCCAATAGTCAACAAAAAAATTTTATCTACAATTATAGGGTTATCAATCTCATGTTCAACATATAACTCAATCTCCTTAAACTTGACCTAAAAGTCCAACATAGCTATGGTGGAAGTGTCATCATAAATCACCCTTAGATTATTTTGTAACCTTACTGTACCAGGCTCATGAAAATAGATTAACATGAAAGTGTTAAACCCTAACCCAATTTTGACTATTTTACATAATTCAAAATAAGATATTGTGTCTAG
This sequence comes from Gossypium hirsutum, assembly GCF_007990345.1. Classification (NCBI taxonomy): domain Eukaryota; kingdom Viridiplantae; phylum Streptophyta; class Magnoliopsida; order Malvales; family Malvaceae; genus Gossypium; species Gossypium hirsutum. The sequence continues at coordinate 26,478,011 of NC_053430.1, read as the reverse complement.
GTCCTCTTTAAACCTAATCACTTCCCCACCTACATATCTAACATATAGGTCCTTTACAGAGTGCCCACCCACATGTAAAATAATATAATATTCATCATCTGATGACATCTACAAAAAATAGTAACACATTGTAAGCAAAAAAAATTAAAAAAATAAACAAAGCAATAACAAAAGTCTACAATTTTAACATCTTTTCTGAGCAAAAACAATTTACTTTGAATAAACAAACATTTTTCTAAGCAAAAAACATTAAAAATGATAAAACAAAACTCACTACCTACATCGGGACCACTTCTTTGAATACTATACAAAACAATAACACATGTCTACAATTTTAACATCTTTTTGATTGGTAACAGAAATCAACATCATCGGGACCACTATCGTATCAAAAATTGACAAAATAAACCAATAGTTTTAGCACTGAAATTGCAATAATAAATCACAATTAACCATCTACAATTTTTATTACAGTTTTATCGACAACATCGAGACCACTATCGCATAAAAAATCGACAAAACAAACCCTACATTGTCGTACTAAAATTGCAATAGTAAATCACAAATAAACAAAAAATCAAACCAAAAATGGAATTTATTTTCCCAACAAACCAAATAAGAAAGCACCTACCTTTAGATTTTGGGTTGCGAAAACTCTCACGACTGTTGAAGCTTTTTCGTTCCTAATAGTTTTAGGGATTCAAAGATTTGATTCGTAAAAATTTTAGGGATTTCAAGAAGATTTCGGAATGTTAACGATTTAGGTATTTCAAGATTTAAGGATTTGAATATTGTTATGGATTCAATGAAGATTTTGGAGATTAAAAATTTAAGGAATTTCATGATTTGGGGATTTTAGAAATTGGGAAGATAGTTTCGAATTTGGGGGTTTGGGGATTTAGGGTTTTTTTGTTTTATGATTATTAAATTTGTTTAATTTTTTTCCACGTCATCAGTCAACAGGAATGCCACGTAGACCAACTTTTTTGACCAGCTGTTGACTAACAGACAGCTGACGATTATCGTTTCAATTGGGTTGATGTCTAAAAAATCCATTACATTAGGGGTTGATTTTAGAAAAAAAAGGTTAGGGGCATATAGCCAAAAGCCCCCAAAGGTTGAGGGCTTTTTTTGCAATTTTGCCTTTTTATATGGCAGCGATACTCGTTATTGTAGGTGAATTAAATGTTCTAGTTTTCACATCCTCAACTGCTTTTTTTATCTCTCCAACAACCACAATGGTTGGAATTCAATTCAGGGGTATAAATACCAGCTTCCAAATATCCTACAACAACAAGAAGTATACTCAAGCAAAAATCATCAATCAAACAACCTTTGTGTCCAATACTTCCAAAACTTTCTTGTACACACTTGTAAGCTTTTATTGTAATCCTTTTGCTCAAGTGTATTATTATCTATTTGTACTTAATTGGAAAATATTCTGATCTTGCAAGGATTATTTCTTTGTTTGCTTCTTTGTATTTCCTTGAGAGGGTTTGTATCCTAAGGTTTCGGTAAAAATCTTAAGGGAGTTGTAATGAATTTGGGAAAATCCTTAGTTGTAGAAAACCAAGATAGTGGAGTAGGCATTTGGGGTCGAACCACTCTAAATCATTGTATTCATTATTCTATCCTTTCTTTCTAGCTTTCTTATATTTTTAAAAAATCCAATTCACCCCCTCTTGGCGATTTTGGTTTGATGAATTGAGCTAACAAAATCTATCAAATCAAATTCAAAAACCTTCTATTTAGTTCAAAATAAGTTGAAAATCAATTTAAAACAGCAAGTTAACTTAATATTTTGGATTTCACCATTTTTGAACCAAAATTCGATTTAAAAGCTTTAAGTATTTTAAAATCTAGTAATAGTTGATCAAATCTCAAATTATAAAAACAACAAACTTAGAATTATCAATAGGAATTTGTAACACCCTATATCTGACCCGACTGTCGAGTTCGGATACTGAGTGCCATAATCACCCAAATTTCTTAATAAGTTCCTAGTTGAATATTTACAAACCCAGCCAAATTATATACCATTACCCATTACTCAATTTCATAAGAAATAATAATTTCTCATTTTAATTGTTGAAGCAATTATTATTCCATACATTTACTAAGCTCGTGTCGCCATTCCATCTTGAGAGACTCGAATAGTTATCATAGCTTAATAAGACTTATGACTTTGCTACTATTATATCCAATAATTTACTTAAGGCGTGACCTCAAAGAGTGCCCCTTTATATGCAAGAAATAGCTACCACCATTCATATGGACGTGGCTATGTCTAGCTTGATCCCCCTTCACGATCCTCGAGTCAACACTTGACCTTGCAACCATATATTTCTAACATAAGTTCAAATGAACTTAGTGAGATCTCATTTAATAATGTCATATAGATTCTCTAGTTCAAGAGACAATAAATGAAACACAAAATCTAAAATACCCTGTGTATTGTTAAAAGCACCACGGATTTCCTGGCTTAGCCAGCGCTTAGCATTCCTCGTTCTATAGTAGCAGGTTATTGGGTGATCCATCCCAATTGGCAGATCCTTACAGTGTTACCCTTATTATGTCCTTACAATTTAACATAGGTTAGAAACTTCCTTCAGAATAGCACCCTCTTTTCAATCATTCTCATCAGCCATCTTTCTGAGGGGATTTAGCGTATATATAAACTTTCATTTTCTTGCAATTTTGTACTTGCATAGTGACCCTATAAGACTTTCCCCACTTTTTTTTATCTTTCCATGTTATCCTCGAGGTGTCAGTCAGTATTCAACGACTAACTCTTCCTCAAGTTTTTCCTTGGCGAACTCATTTGACATGCTTATGGCACTATTTAATATCACCTTTGGCGGGTTCCCTTATTGTCCCGGAGGTCTATGCCTTTCGGGTGCCCATTGCTCGTCTATACTTTGTGGTTTATCGCGCCAGTCAAGTTGCCCTTATGGTTTCAGTTCTTGGTGTACCTACTGGATGACAAGCTCCCCCGTTGGGGTTTCCATGACTCACATCTTGGCAAACTTCTCCGCTTTTTCCATCTATGCAAACTACAGAACCTAACCCCATGTTTAACGTTCTAGCGGACTATCTATTCTTATGTCTCGGTGGACTCTTTTGGTTTCATTAGCCGAGTTAATGTCTTACACCCTTATTATCACATATTGTAACATCGTGAATAATTTAATTTTATTTCCGTGAAACTTGAAAAATGTGTATCTGCTTCAGTGGTTAAGTGTTCCGAGTGTGTGTGTGAAGTCTTGGGTTCAAGTCCCACATTTGCAAATTCTGTTATTTTTTATCCTAGCCTAATCCCTACTAGGTAGGCTTTTGTAATATTATTTATAAACTCATATCAGAATGAGCCTTCTGGTTCAAGTGGTAAGGAGTTAGCTTGTTAGAGGCCATGTGTTCGAATTCCCACGTGAGTGTGGGTGATAATTTTTAGCGATGGTGGTTGATAGTGGTTCAGTGGTAGTAGGATTTTGAGTTAGTTGGGTGGTTAATGGATGTGGATGTAGTGGGATTTGACTTAATCTTTTTATTTTATTTTATTTTATTCTATTTTCCCAAAATTTCTCCATTTTCTAGTTCTGAAGTTCTTTTTCTCTGTTCTTTCTTTCCATCAGAATTTCTTTTCTTTTTCTTTGTTCTGTCAAAATTGTTCTTCCAAAATCGCGGTGATATGATTTTTGAACTCTTCATGTGTCTGGTAAGTGAGGGTAATTATTTTTGTTCAAATTAGTGGTAATTGTTTTAATTGTTCTATACCAATTCTGGTCCTTTCAATAATGTGATTCCGGGTTGATTGGCAGCGAATCGTGAGGAACAAAATTCTTCTCCTACAAAATCGTAGTAGGGTTTGTTCATGTAGTTGGGTAAGTAGCAAGCTTTTGATTTTCACTTTTGAAGATTTTGTTGGTTTGGTTAAATTGTGGATTAAAAACTGATTTTGGGAGCATGTAATATTGTTTGTAGGTTCTGGTGGGCTCGGATTACTTTCGCATCAAAATCGAACTAGGTGTGTACCATAAACACAAAAAATTAATGTTCGACGAAATTCAAAATAGGGGGTTGTCGATGCCTTATAGGTGTGTGCCCGGTCGTGTGGCTGGCCGTGTACAAGACACAATCGTGTAAATAGCGTAGGTGTGGTCATGTGACAGCAATAGTGTGGCCGTGTGGGCCACATGGTCTAGGCTAGATTTGGTGTGTGGGCCTACACGGGCATGCCACATAGGCGGGCCCACATGGGCATGTGAGCCCAAAATTTTAAAAATTTCCTTAGAGTCGCATAGGTCGTTCCGATCAACTGTGGGCCTATCATAGGGTCGGTAAGGCCTAACCAAACCCTGTTTCATGTTATTTGATACTCTAATAGTCTAATCTGAATAGGAAACTGATATGTATGTCTGACTGTACTGTTAAGTATGTATTTATCTGTATACGAGCATGTTAAGCATGTTTATTCTGTTATTTTTGCATCTGTATTCTGTATCTGTGTTTGGAGTAGGATTTGTATATGTGGAGGAAGTGATCTGTACGGCGACATTTCGTCTATATTCTAACAGTTTGACTACATATTATCTGTTATGTGACGCATTGACACTATATGGTGTGTAGGGATGAGTGGATGTTTTTAACCCCACGTAGTGTGATGGGATGGACAGAGATTGTGTGTAGAGGATAGGGGTAGCATTTTGTACGTCTGATCTGTTGTTTGATTATGATATCTATTTCTGTTATGGACTTAGGTTCGAATCTGTATCTGACTGTATATGAAATTCTGTGTATGTTGCATGACTATCTCTGTTGGGTTACACACTAAATTTACAAAAACTCACATATGTTTGTCTGTTCTGTTTAGGTAATCCACATACATAGGCAGGTCGGTGCAACGGAGGCTCAGCGGTGACCACTTGACAGAAATTATTTTTATTATTATTATTTAACGATTTTACTGAAATTTTCGATTTTCGTGAGAGTTTTGTAATTTTTAGACTCTCTGGACTTTTTGGACTGTTTGGTTTGAATTTTTGGGTTTGATTGCGTTATGATTTCTAAACTGCGATGATTCAAAAAAAATACCAATTTTATGCGGTGGTTTTGTTTTAAACGATTTTCAAACTTCCGCTGCAAAATAATTGGTTAACTTTAAAGAACAACATGTAACGATTTCAGTAATATATATAAATGAATATGTTTTATTAAACTTAGACGTTTTATCAAATAACTAAATATTGTTTTATCAAAGTATAATCAGTTTCAAAACTCTTCTTTGTAACACTCCCGGATTCGGCCATAATGTCTAGGCCAGTTTTGGGGTGTTACATGTATTCCCTTGGTTATGATGAACCACCCCGTGTTTACTGTCTCGGTGGATTATCTGTTCTGTGTTTATTGTCCCAGCAGACTATCTATTCTATGTTTACTATCTCAATGAAGTATTTTTGTGGATGCCATGGAGCTTTCATCAATGGTCTTACTCATTAGACCTGACTACCATAGCATCTTTCATCTATGGTCTTACACCGTATACCTTATACCTTGTACCATGCTACCATGTCGTCTTTCATCCATGGTCGTATGCTATGTACCTCATATTAGACTATCATAACATCTTTCATCTATGATCTTATGCTATATACCGTCATCCTAGTGTCGTCTTGAAGGACCAGTCGATGTCGTAGTCACGATAAATCCCTTTCCATAATGCAGATTTCCCAAATCCTCCTCCCATTACCTCCTTTACACCATCTAACATTGATGCTCGAACATCACAGTGTTCCCTCCACAAAGCCCAGATCTTTGCTTGAGGCGATAACTAATAGGATCACTCTCATTTTTCCCTTCCTAACTTCGTTTATCCCTTCAACAGTTTTCCCTACGGTTACCATGCAGTATATGCAAAATATTGACATACAACATAATAGCATGGAGTACATTGAATCCCTTAAATCATACCATGATCATTTTATGCATACTGGCATGCATTGATGAATACTCATGTTACCATGCATACATGTCATACTAACCCAATACAGAGATCATACCAACCGTGTTGGAGTATAGAATCTCACCTTGTTTCCTTATCCTTTGTAGGTTAGCTCGTTAAATTTACTAGATCCTCCTTTATCATGGAAATAGTTCCTTTTTTCTCTACTGTTAGACCTGGCTTCTCATGATGGTAACAACATGCAAAGCCTTTTACAGCTACATCATCCTCTTCTTCAATATTGTTTGAAGATGATACTTGGTTTAGAGAAGGAGAAGACGGGTGAACAGTGTAATGACCCATTTTCAGTGAAATCAAAATAATAGTTTCGTGTGAGCTAGAAAGAAAATTTATTTTAATATTGTGATACGGTCTATATTATGATAGGAAGGTTGCATGAAAATTTTAATAAGAAAATTTTATTGATTATATGGTTAAATTGATTTAAAAGGATCAAGTTAAAAAAATACATTCCTGGGACTTCATTCCAGTAAATCGGATTCGTAAATATTTATTATAAATATTTACGAAGTTAGTTGTGTGTCTAATTAGGTTTTGATTAGGTGAATTTGACTTAATTAGAAGTAATTAAGAAAAAAGATTAGATTGAAATAAGTGTGAAAATTTAATTATAGATTAAAGAAAGTAAAAAGAACTAAATAAGTAAATATGCCATTATTATAAATTGAGGCGGTTTAACATTGAAAAATCTAAGAAATTTTTAATTTAAAATATATATTATATTATATTTATTTAATTAATAAGTATGTTATTATATTATTATAATATAATATTATATTATATTATATTGTATTATATTATATTATATTTTATATATATAAAACAAAAGAAAGAATAGAAATAAGAAAGAAACAGAATCGAAACAGAGAGAACAGGGAGAAAGAAAGAAGAAAGAAAAAGAAAATTTAGGATTTCAAGGGTTCAAACTTAAATTGGTAAGTCAATTTAATTTATTTTCTTATAATTTTTGAGTTTTTATGATCCTAAAACAAAATACTATTAGGTATATGTTGAAATTTTGAAAGTTAGTAGATTTTTAAATGTAGTTTATATTGAATTAATGGATGAATTGGAGATTGAATTGATGGAAATTCAAACTAGAATTGGGAAAAGGATTAAATTGTGAAATAAGTTATAAGTTCAATGCAATAAAGACTAAATTGTAAGAAATTTGAAATTGGGGTTTATTAGTAAAAATTTGAGAGTTAAGTTAAGTTATAAGTAGAATTTAAGTAAAAATAACGTATAGATTGTGATAGAAATAGAAATAATTTTAATTATGGATTAAATTGAAATGTGAGCTAAGGTAAGGAATGATGAATTTGTTATATCATACATGTTTATTTTTATTAATTAGTATAGGAAATTCATTTGATTGTTTTTCTCTAATATATAAATGTTATATGTTTTATATGAAATTGAAGAGAAAGAAAAGAAAAGAGAGGATCTAATTGAAGAAAAAGGAAAAGAGAAGGCTAAGGAGTGAAGAAAGACATCATCTCAACCTTTTTGTTGTAAGTTTTTTAAATTATTTTTATTTAAATGCTTATATTGTAGTATAGAATTATTTAGAAATAAAAATGTAAAATATATATTTAAATTTGTAAATAAAAAATAAAATAAAATAATAGATTATTGAACTATGAAATTTGTAAAGAAAATTATAGAGGGAGAATATAAGATGGTATATTGTTTGAACATTAAGTAATAATGTTGTAACAAAAGTATATATGTGAAAAATGTGTGATATTTGTGAACTGTGAAATGTGCACTATATTGTAATGATGGAGAAATGAGAAATCTTTTTCGAAATATTTGTGTGAAGTATTTAAATGTGTGAAATTCAGTTTTAATGCCCAAGTAGATGGAATTTAGAATTACTAAGATATTAGTGGCATGCCATTAAGGAACCTTAGCGCGTGCTCTGATTATTAGCACGTCAGTGCTATTTGATTATTATCACGTTAGTGCTATTTGATTAGCACATTTGTGCTCTCTGTATAGCACTTTAGTGCTCTCTATTCATTAGTGCATAATAATGCACCTCTGTATTTTTTCCGTATATCTGGTGTATTCTATAAAATCTACTTTGGGCTAAGACTATGAGTTGTGAACAAAAATGAATCATCAACATGTTAAGGTATGTTTTATAACTTACAAAAAGATATATTAAATTTTATTAATATATAGCATAGCTAAAGAAACTTATATGTATGTAAATATGTATTAATGGAATGAGTTTAAAATATTTTATTAGGATTTATTTACCTATTTATTCTTGTAGTGCTTACTAAGCCTTCACCGGCTTAACGCGTTTAATTTTAACGCATAGGTACAGTTAGACTCGAAGAGGTAGAGTCGAATTAGAAGATTTCTCATCTTATCACATCCTCAAGAGCTTCAAAAGTAGGTACTATATTTTGAATTAAAATGACATGTACATAGGCAGTTCAGATGTGTTCCTATGTATTAGGGACTAAAATGTAAACTCTTGAAATTCTATCTATTTTGAGTTACTTGAAGTATTTTGGTATATATGAAATGAATTAGTGAAACTATAAGTATGTTTGCAAATATGGTTGGTAAGTTAAAATACTATGTACAAATGTTTTAATTAAACAATATCTAGCCATAACCGTTTTGGCACCAAATGTAATAGTTTTATACCGGGTCTGTACGATTGGACCGGGTATAGGGTTGTTACAAATAGAATTATGAAGAATTTTGTTTCCAACTCGTCCTATTTATACTCCTTTAGCACGATCTCCACAGATCATTGCTATCACTTAGCCCTAATTATTGTGTCTTCCACTATAGAACCAGCCTGTTCTAATCTAACCAAACTAGTTTTGAGATTTAACTTTCCCTAACTAGCCACTTAAGTTTCTAAGTGCCTTATTAGTGCCCGTGAATATCTATTCATATTCAATTAGATCCTTGACTCTTCCTCGAGTTCGGGTATTTAGGATAATTGGATGTGACAGAATCAGAATGTTACCTCAATTTGAGAAGAACGACGAGTTTTAAATGTAGTTCGGTGAAAAATGTTTGAAGAACAATAACGAAATTAATGAAGAATAGAGGAGTTTTCTTTAAAATTGAAGGAAGAATTGGTGTTTGGAGTATTAGAAAATCGGTAGGTAGTTTACATAGGCAAACTAATTTTTAAAAATTGGAAATTGCTCTTTTGGCCCCTTTCAGTCTCCACTCTATTTCAAATCAGTCCTTTAATTCAAATTAAAACTCATTTCCTTAATTAATTTCAAATATGGTTTCATTTTTAAAATTTCGTTTTAAGAAAATTAATAACAGAACACTAAATTTTAAAAATTCTAACCTAAATTTTAATCTTGATTATTATTTTATGATATTTTATTTAGTTAATCATTGATCCTAATTTCGTAATCCGGATTGGATATTTGATCCACTAACCAGGGTCCACTAACCCAGTTCTACTAACCTGAACCTGGACAACCATTTGTCCAGGTTCATTTAAGTATTTGAAAAAATTACAGAAAAATTATAAATTTATTCAAAACTTTTAAAAATTATAAGAAATTATAAAAATTTATTTAAAAGTAAAAATTATTTAAAAATTATTTAAAACATGCCTAGAATGAACCTAGACAAGTAATTGTCTTGATGAATTTGAACTTGGACAACCATTTAATATTTTTTAAATATTTTTTATTTTTTACTAAAATTAATATTTTTTTATAATTCCTAATAATTTTATATTATTTTATTATTTTAAATAATTATTAGAAAAAATCATATTTTCCCAAATTAATACTAAATGTGATTTTTTTTTAAAATTATTTATTTTTAGGGTTTTATTTTTAAAATATGTGCATGTGAATGTCATGTGCCATCGTCTGATTGGTTTGTCAGCCATGACAGTAAAATTTAACAAACAAACTTGGCCAATGTTAACAGTGAGACTTCATTGATTAACATTTTATATTTAAGGGCTCAATTAGGTGCACAATTTTTATGAAGACTTTATTGATTTTTTGCTGAGGACCTTTTTCGCTTTTAAGACTTTTATATCTAATACATTGTCAAATTTACCATTAAAAGATTTTTTTCAAATTTTAAATATATATTTACAAAATAATTTTGGAGTTTAAATTTATAAAAAAAGCGAGAAAAAAAAGTACAACAATATTTTCACAATTTTATATATTTGAGCTAAGTATGTGTAAAATTTACAATTTATTTATTTAAAAATTATAAAAATATTCATTCTTTTAATTATACCGTGAATCTTTTGAATATGGCAGTTTATTATAGGGATTTGTATAGAGCAATATTATATGGTAAAAAGAATAGCTGTCTTTTAATTACTTAAATAAATTGTAATCAACAAAATTTTAGGGATTAGTATAAATAAGTTTACAATTTAAATATTTAATCTTTTAAAAATTTATTTATTTAAATATGATAGTAAATGATTATTGTAATATAAAATATTTAAGGTTTAAAAAATGTTTTTAGTAAAATTTGCCTAACAAAATAAAATATTTTACCTAGAATTATTCAAATACTCAAGAAAAAAAATCATAAAATCAATCCTTTTTTTCAAAAGCTATTTTAGTAAACAAATACAACTTTATTCCTTTTTCCTTTTTAATTATTTTTTATTCCTTTTCATAGGTAAATACAAATACAAACAAATAATAATTTATGCTATTAGAATAATTTTAGATTTATAATTAATTATAATATAATTTAATTGTAGTATAATTTTTTTTTATTTTTAATTTCCTTTTCTTTTTTATATATATATAAAATAATTTTATTATAATTTTAAAAAATTAACAAAACTACTTTTTAAAAAGTAATAAGATAGTTTATAATTTAATAATGTTTATTTTCTTTCTTCCTATTATTCCTTTTTGGAAATAGTATTCTACTTCAAACTAGAACAAAACTAAATAAATTTATTGGCTTATACAAAACTTTAAAATATGTTAATTTAAATTTTTTATTATACTTTTTATCGTATTATTTTTTATAATAAATGCAAATAAAAGTAGGAAAAATTTTATTTATTTTTTGGTATTCTCTAGATTTGTTTTATGAAACTTCATATTCGAGGTTTGTAGTTGCTCCTCTAATAATGTCATATCCAAGGTTCGATCCTACATCTCTTTTTTAGAATGCAGTGTTTATTATCACAGCAACCAACACTTGTTGGTAGGTAAACTATATATTAGTTAGTATAAAATTCATTTTAACTAATTTAATTATAAAAGATAAATATTAATAAAATGAAAATAAAAAGTTTATAAGTAATGTAAATAAAAAGTTCATACTCCATAAATATTTTTTTACATAATAATTTATTCAAGAAAGAAAAAAAAAGTTGACAACAGAAAATAAATAATTGTTATGAATATTTTATTAAGTGGATGTTCATCAAGATCTAGATAAGTTTTGATATACTTTAAATTCTAATAGTCATTAGAAGTAAAGTTCTATTTCATTTATATTTCGTTTGTCTATAAATATAGACTTTGGAGAAGCATTGTAAATATTCTCATTGATTAATAAAATATGTTCTTTCTTTTACTCTCCTATTTTCTTTGTTATTTACTTTCTGTCTTTTTATTTTATAACACGTTATCACCATGATTCTCTTTTATTTTATAATACGATTACTCCAAATCTGTTGCTCAAGTTGTTGTCAATTACCTTCTAGAGCTATTACAATTTCGGTCTTTAAATTGAGGCCTACGCACTATGGGTAATCATTATCTAAAGAAACTTATATAATCCTTATGTGGGTGATGACAATGATGTTAAAGATCTTCAGGTATATTTTACTATGATTTATTTATTATATCATATTTATTATAATTAGAGACTAATCATGACAACATGAATAGATAGATTCTGATTTGAAATCCATGTATGTTTGCGATGGTAATTATGAAATAAAGAATCTATTGGGACGTTTATAGGTTCATCCTAATAAATTTATTGCATTCCCCGAAGTGAACGAAACCATAAAAGAAAATAAAAACCATTATTCCAATATTTGGTAGTACAAAATTAGTCAAAAGCTCCAGAAGAACTAATATATTAATATCTTGTGATTGTTAATCCATTGGTTTAAAAAAAATCATAATGGATCTCATATTGAGATTGTAAATGAGGAAAAGATTTATTTCATATGAATCAAAAGAGGGTTGAGTTATTGATTTATATTTATTACTCTTGTTATTAATTAAATTGACTGTTACTATCTTTTTTATCTTCTTTTGTCACCATCCCCATTAAAGGATTGAAAGCAAAATATTTGATTGTGAAAGGATCTACTTGTGAGCAATACAATATGGCCATTCTATCTAAAGCTTGTTATGGTTGGATGCACATGAAGTTGTAAGTTTTTTTTTAAACTGTGAGTATAACTCTACAGTATTCAGAATAAGTTCTTAATTAAAATTACGTGGAAAAATATTACTGATGAGAACTTATAAGAAAGAAAACTTATGTATGAAAAGTCATTAGTTATGTACCTGTTGTACACCTGGAAAAGAGTGATTTAGATATTTCCAGTAGTAAAAATCACAATAGTACTTATATATGGATACAAAGTAGAATGAATGACAGTAAAATTATCAATTAGTCACTATTTATATTGACATTATTATTACAATTGAAATGTATATTAAAGTAAACCAAAAGTTTACTGATACAAATACATTTACTACTAGGCGTGACTAGTTAGACCATTTTGGATCATATATGATACGAAAATTAATTGAGAATTCATATGGACATTCATTAAACAACCAGAAGATTTTTTAATTTAAAGAATTCTCATTTGTTGCTTGTTCTCAATGAAAACTTCTTATTAGAAACTCATTAGCTAAAGTTGAAATTTAATGTCTTGCATTTCAGAAATGAACATGGGCCCACTTATCCACCATGTGGATGATTTTGATATTATATGATCCTTGGTAGATGCATCTACAAAATGATCACATATGTGTTATCAACTTGCAACATGTCGTTTGTAAGATTACTTGTTTAAATAATTAATTCCATATTATGCAATTAAGACAATTCATATTGTTAAAGCTGATGAGTTTATATCTCAGTCTTTTATTGATTGAGTTTGAAAAACTTTCATAAAAGCTTGTTATTTATTCGAATAATGGTTTAGAGAAATTATTGATTGAACGCATCTGATTAATATCTAAACCATTACTTATGAGAACTAAACTTCCTATTTCAACATGAGATTGTATTGATTTGCGTGCTGTGCGTATCAAGCCAATAAGTTATAAAAACTCTCCATTACAATTGGTTTTTAGTCAATAGCTAAATATTTCTCATCTTTGAATTTTTGTATGTGCGTATACGTTCAAATTGCTCCATCACAACGCACAAAAATGAGTGAATCCTCAAAGAAAGTTGGGAATATATTTCAATTACAAGTCTCCTTGTATTATTAGATGTTTTGGAGATTCAATTATGACATGATTTGTGATTACTATTTTGATTTGATAGTTTTCCCTATATTAGGGGGAGTGTAACACCCAAAACCCGACCTAGATGTTATGACCGAATCTAGCGATGTCGCATGGTAGTGTGTTTGAAAACGTAGCTTGTGTTGAAAAACTGTAACTTAGCTTAAAACATTTTCTGTTTAGAACTCGTCATTATCTTTTATTAATTTCCAAAGTTGTGGTTTTGATTCAGTTGTTAGTTTTCAAAACATTATACATTGCGGAAGCTTTTTAAAACAGTTTGTGTCTTTGTAGGTATTTTGCTAAAACACAATGTTTTACCTACCTCTGGCAGATATAAAATAGAAAGCAGTATAAAATCCAAATTTAAAGCAAAAATCCATATAGGCCATTATTAGAGTAAAATACTTCAAATAAAACTTTATAAATCTAATTAAGTACGAAACAGTGTAAAAAGAGGTGTGTGGCCACTGCTGAGTCCTTCGCCGCTCCGATCCATCTAAGTCTGGCTCTAAGCCCATTTTAGTAACAGTTTCAGTTTCAGATAAGGCCTTAGCCCATTACAATAAAGAAACAGTTATGCATTTGGGCTTTGGCCCATATCAATATTCAGTACAGTAACAGATATACAATATCAAATCCTACTCAGCCAGCCTCTACACTCTAACTCCATCCAACCTTACACTCCATGTAGGGATTTAATCAACTCACCCATCCTTACACTCCAAAAAATATCGAATGCGGCACTAAACAGTAGTTTGCAGCTGAACTGCCAGTAAATTAGGCTCGAGGCCTTTCAATAGACTTCCTCCGAATAATATAAACCCCCAGCCCAATGTAATGCCATATACAGATATGACATGCTATAACATGATATCATGAATGTAATCAGGGCATACAGTATTAAATCAGTGGAACATCATCATATATTTTTTTTTCATATCAGTCATACAGTTATTTTAGTCAATTAGGGGTCTAGGTAAGTTTACCGACCCTACAATAGGTTCACAGTCGACTCGGGCGACCTATGCAACCTTAATAGTCAAACAGTAAAAATGGGCCTATAAGCCTATGTTGTTTGTCCGTATGGGCCCATACGCCCGTGTGGCCCACATGGCCCAAAATGGCTTTAGACGTGTGGACCACAAGACCTGGCCTAAAAATCTCACACACCCGTGTGGTTCACCTTTGGGCCCATGTATCGCACATGGCTAGCCTCGTCGATCACATGTTGGTGTTCGATTATACGGCCTACCATATGGGCGGTCGCACACCCGTGTGGTGTCTGCAACCACATTTTTCGGCTTTTTACCGATTTCTATCTACAATGTTATGGTTAGACACCTAATTTCATTTTGAAGTTAAACTTTAATCCGAGTACTCCAAACCAAAAACAACCGAAATCACTCCATTGATTCCTTGAGGACGCACCAACCCACTTTTAGTATCCACTTAAAACGAGAGTCACAAAACCTTTTCGTTAAAGCCTTAATCACATTTCATATTAAATTTTAATTCAACCATACTTACCGATCAAGCACAACCGACTGTTGTTAGAGGAGAACCTTAGTTGAAAGAAACGGAGAAAGAAAGTGTAAGGGAGGAGTTGAAATTCCCTTGCTGGAAGAAGAAGAAATCGAAACAAGAAAATTAAAAAGCACACAATCAATTAAAAATCCAAGAATATAAATATAACCCTTCTATTAGCAACTTATAAAACGGAACAACGAAACACCTAAATCGCTTACCAAATTATTGACAAAGCAGAGTACAATTTAGCAACACAAGAGTAAACGAATCGAAAAGGGGAACTAATGACTGAAATAGGCAAAACAGAGGAGGTGATGGCAAGAAGAAGAAAAAGAAAAACGATGGAAAAGGAAGTAAAAAACCGAAAAGGAACAAAATATGTAGTAGAAATTCACTTAGCAAAATTTGGGAAAGGGAAAAGGGAAATAAAAAGGTAGAGAAAAGAGGAAAAGAAATGAGAGTTTCAGTAGCAACAAGGAGAAGCAATCGCTAACAAAGAAAGGAAGAGATTTTGACAGTAAGGGGATTTGGGAAGAACAAAACGGAGGCAAGTGGGGAAAAAGAATGCAGAAATTTGGCAGAGAAAAACTAAAGGTAGAAAAAAGGAAACTATCAGAAAACTGAGAAGGTGGGAGAGAGTAGCCGAGCTTGTCACCACCAAATTTGGTTATTTTCAAACTCCTCCATCCATATTTTTCTCCCCATATCCCTTAATCCACTCCCTAAACCGTCCACCAAAAAATCCTCAACAACCGAATTCAAACCACACCCAAATACTGCAAAATTTCAGTCAAACTACAACACTCACATGGCACCAACAGTAAAAATAAATCCCCTTGATCACGCAAAGATTCAAACTTCAGACCTCCACCCCCTTAACACTCCACTTAACCACTGAACCAGCAGGCCTATTTTGACATATTTTACCAACATTTATTAATAAGCCTACTGATTAGATATAGGAGTTTATTCATTTAAAAACAAAAAATTGCCCAAGCTAAGGTTTGAACTTGGAACCTCCCAAATACTCCCAAAACACATAACCACTAAAGTTGACAGATATTTGTGTCACAAACATACGAAAATAAATATATAAGAGATTTTTGGGGCGTTACAAAAAGGGAAATAATAGCTGAATGAAATCATTGCTTGTAATGAGTTATCATTATCTAGAACTTTATAGAGAGTAATTTGAACCATAAGTTCAAAAAAGATAACTCACTTTATTATAAGTTAACTGTCAGATGTATTTACAAACTTAATGAGAATAACCAAGAATTATATACCATCTAATATTTTGAATCAAAGTTCCAGCAGGACAATCAGTTAGAATAAATAATAGATTGATTAGTTCCAAAGATGAATTCTGGCGGGTACTTCAGATTAAAATAATGAAACTGAATATTAAAATAACTAATAACTGAAACTCCATAAGAGATTTAGGTACCTGAAACTGATAACTAATAACTAATAACTAAAACTAAAACTCCATAACAGATTTAGGTACCTGAAACTGAATATTAAAATGATGATGAAAATAAGAGATCTCGATAAGTTATGTCAATTTGAGAAAATTATTGAACCAATAATAAAACTGGTCGACAATGGTTTTGCATGCAATATTATTGTTGAAATAATGAAATAAAAGGAGAATCTTAACTGAATCTATTAAGAAATATAGATATGGAATAGATTGTTCAAAATAGAAAGACACAACTCCAATACAATTAAATTTGTGGAGTTTTTGGTCCAGTACTCCAAATATCTAAAGGTACAAAGCCAGTGAGGGTACAAATGAAATAGTTTTGCAAAAGCGGAATAAAAATTAAAGTTTTTCGCTAAGTCCTGATATTGATTATGAAAAGATATAATATTCTTTTATGATGAATGTAATAACCTTTAGATATATTATTAAACTGACAGTTTATAAAAGATTTAACTTGCGTCTAATGATTGTTGTTACAACCTTTTATAAATCACTATATAGTAAAGTTTATACTAAAATTCTTGAAGGATTTAAAATGCTAGAAGAATATTGAAATTCTCGAGAAATTGGTCATTTATATGAATTGAAATAATTTGAATATATGTGGTAAATTTGACTTAGTGAATAATAGTTAAAGAATGATTATAGAATGATCCAAAATACCTATTTGTGTTTTTAAAGAAGAATCATGATTACAGTTTGCTATGATTATTGTTGAAACTCCTGAATAAATTAAAATATATTTCCCCAAATTTTCTCTCATTCATAACTTTCAAAAGAACAGAGATATAAATGCTTAGCAATACATTCAAATAGTCATTTGAAAAGCTAGTATTCAAGATTGAATACGCAAAATATGAGACATTATATGATGTTTCCATCAGGGAGAGTAAAGATACATTGTACTCTTTTTTGCTTAATTGAGGTTTTGTCCCATTGGGTTTTCTTGATAAGGTTTTAATGAGGCAGAATATTAGGCGTATTATAGATATGTGTACTCTTTTTCCTTCACTAGAATTTTTTTTCTCTCATAGGGGTTTTATCTTAGTAAGGTTTTAACGAGACACATTATCTACAAATGAACATTCAAGGGGAATGTCCATCAAGATCTATATAAGTTTTGATATACCTTAAATTCTAATAGTCATTAGAACTATAGTTCTATTTTATTTATACTTCTTATGTCTATAAGTCTAGAGTTTAGAGAAGTATTGTAAATATTCCCATTGATCAATAAAATATGCTCTCTCTTTTGCTCTCTTATTTTCTTTATTCTTTACTTTTTTTTCTTTTTATTTTATAACAATAAAAAAATAATTTTGCAAAATTTTCATAAATTATATATTAAAAAAACTAATTTAAATTAGCATCTAAATTATTATTATTTATTTATTTATATAAAGAAAAAGGAAATTAATAAAGCATTTTTATAAAAAAAATTAGAAATACTTTAATTGTAACATAAATGTTAATTGTAATTATTTATAAAAAAAATGAATAGAAGAATAATTGAAAGAAAAGAATACAGAGAATAAAGTATAAAAGAAAAAGGAAAACAAAATCAAGGAAACACTAACCTCTGTGCAATTAGTTGGCGACATGTCATCAACTAATATCCAACGGAAAAGCTAACACAATAGCTGATGAAAGGATTTAATTGGAGGGATGCAAATAGTATGCGGAGTGAATTGGAATATTTTGAAGTTTAGAGACCAATTTGAATTTAGGTAATAGTTTGTGGATGTCATGTGAAATTAATCCTTAATATATGAATAAATCAATCTAATTATGATTTTAGTCCTTCATTATGCTAACTTCGGAATTTGAAGAAGCCTCATCGTTTCAGGCCAGGAACCATGGCCTTAAGATAAATCAGAAAGTATCAGAAGAACATGGAGCTGCTGATTTGAAAGCTTCCATTTCAGAGGTTGGTGAGGGAAATCGCTCAGGATTTGAGGTTCCAAAGCAGTGCGGTGGCTGCCCTTCAGGAATTAGCCGACGCGTATCTAGTGGGGCTTTTCGAGGGTACTAATCTCTGTGCTATGCATGCGGAAAGAGTTGCAATTATGCCCAAAGATATTCAGCTTGCTAGAAGGATTAGAGGAGGAAGAGCTTAAGCCATCATACGTTGGCTTGGATTTTAAGATTTAGGATTCCGTTAAAGTTTTTGTTAATCTACTGTTACGATATAAATAGACAAATTAAAATGCCCTTTTCCTTTATAAGTCTTCAGCTTGGCTGAAAATTTACGCTAATCCTGTTTTTGAGGTTGCCCACTCTGTATGTGTTTTTGTGTTTCTTTTGGAAGTTAATAAAAAAGCTTAAAGAAGATGAATTTTTTTAATAAAGAAATTAAATAGGTATACAATGTTAAGAAAACAACACAATAGGTGGCTATTGTAAACTCCAATTTATGAGGCACATCCGAAATCTTATCCACAATGAAGCAGAGAATTGTAATAGGTGGTGCAAAAATCATACCCAGTTGTTTGGAAGGGAAAAATCATGAAATCTAAAGGAGGTCTCCCCAGCAGTGTCTCGCTGTAGTCTGCGATCGGGTTGCTGCTGCTGCTCTCTTGTGACTACGCTTTCACTCGGTTCATCAGGAGGTAGAGGCAGTATTTGATTACTATTAGGATGGTGGGCTAATCCAACTTCACTTGTCAATGGCAGCACTGAGGTAGAAGGAACACGAAGCCTGACACTACCAAAGCTACGGGAAACTAATGATGGATCCCAGGAGAAGACATGCATAAGAATTGGCACCTTGGCATGCCGGTGTAGTGACAGTTTCTGACTTAGGGAAACTGTATCAAAGCATCGAACCGCTCCAGTCGATGAAACCGTCCATGGAAGAACCTTTTGATTTGATAATCTTGAGACAACCAGCAGCCTAGATGCACTCATTGATTCTTTGTACAGAGTGCAGAGTCCTGATCTCGTTGAAGGCAAGTCTTCAACATCAATCACAGATGATATATAGATGAATCCCTGTTATTACACACAAAACTATAAGCAAATACTCTGTGTTGTTTCTCTATTCGATCATATAATCAGATGTGTAAGGTCAAACTGATGGAGAATGAAATGGTGCACCTCTTCAGTGCGGCTAATGGCGAATCCAAGTTTTGTGTCATCTTCTTCTAGTTTGATTTCAACTGCGATTTCTCTTGCAAGCGGGGTGTACCATAGGCGAACTGCTCGAACAACTCCAATGTCCACCCCATGGTAGTCCTCAAAACCGTATAGGGTTGCATTCCCTAGGTTTGCTAAATCAGATAAGGACCCCGCATTTACAGTGGCCGAGGCTGTCTCTCCAGAGATCTGCTCCAAATATTAAAGATCAGTCCTAAACGGTCATGTGATGGAAGGTAAAACAAAGAGGAGTGGGTATGGCTGCTTAAATTCAATAAGAACATTCAAGTAACAGCAACAATTCTTAAAACATTGTTGCAAGTGGGATTGTAAAGCATTGTACCTTAGTAAGCAGGAATTCAGTCTGAATATTGATGAAAAGAATGGGAACCCCGGAGGCCTGAGATGCAAGGAGCCAAGCATCAGCACGAGCTAGGGTATCCTCCAAGTCATTGTATCGGGAGGCCGCTCGATCTGAAGCTTTTGGAAGGAGCAGAATAGAAAGAAAACAGCTTGAGTTTGGAACTGATAGTACCTCTTGCATCCTCCTCTGCCACGGATACCATACATATCCATCCTGGAGCCTTGTCCTCGATAGTTCACTCACAATCCTCGAGTTCCTTGAAACTGCAATTTCATTGTTTAACGTTGCATCACAAATTATCAAAGTGAATAACATGATTCAAGCTTTTTAGACGCATTTGGTCCTTTCTTGTCTTATCATTTCGATTAATTGTACAATAATTTCAATTTTATTTTCTAAAGCTCCATCTTCTATAATTAAAATTCATATTAACGTACAAATTGGAAATTAAACTGAAACTAAAATTATTGTACAATTAATTTATATTAAAAGAGATATGTCAATAGGCACAAAAATAAATTTATTATACGATAAACTGAATCTTCACCGTGTGCATTAATAATTACAAAACCATATAAGATGTAAACTAAATTAAAAAATATTAAAACTACAAATTAAGATTGGAATTAAATCAAAATCTAAAATTGAGGGACCTAAAAAAAATATCCCAAAATGTAATATAGCCTAAACCCTCCCTACCCACGTGAATTAGGTGTGGTTGTTGTTTATGCAACATATTTTTTTAAAAATGTATACCCAAAATTACTGTAGCTTTCATACAACTTTGGTAAGTGGTTTCTAACTTATATCATTTTCTAAATCAATTTTATTTTTCATATTATTTTAATAAAAAAACCTGAAATCAAATCCAGCAACTTTCCATAGTATTTTCCACATGTTATGGGTTGATGCAAAACATTTATTAGCAGCTATAGAATTTCTATGCAAAAGACTACCTGTTAGCCAGAATTAAAAAAAAGGGTAAAAAGTGAAATGATTATCAAAACCCTATTCCTCTACATATTCAATTACTCTACTCCACAGTATAAATCAAGAAAACCATATTACTATATAAATTGAGAACAGTGACCTTTTAGTAGCATTCATGCATGCATGCTTATAAAACTTATCCAAGCTTTTGCAAGTTACATCCATATTAGCATATAGCGATAAGGAAGATACAATTATAGGATGTTCAAATAGCCAGAGAAGCAACATCATTCATTTTCTGTATGGACTAATTACAAACAATTTATATTCATCATTTCAAGTTATGAAATAGTCTAAGCCAAGAAAAGAAATAGATAAAGTTGGGTTTTGAATATTGATGTAATAGTGGAAGCCAGCAAAGATCTAACTCAGCTTTTCTAGTCTGAACTCTCTACTCTAAGGGGATCAGGTGTGAAAAACAAGAGCTGCTATCCGAGGTAGTTAAACTATCATGGCTGTACTCAATGCAAAAGCATCTTGTTAGGTCGATTAACACTACAAATTAAGAAACATCATTTCTTCATATATACAAAAAGCGAAACTAAGTTGACTATCATAAGCCCCCACAAAAGGTCAAGTTTCCATAAAAACTGGGAATTTTCTTTTCGAATGCCTTATATAAAAATAAGTTTTTATTTACATTATTTATTTCAGAATTTTATGAAGAGTGAATATTCTATTTATGATATATAACAATTTTGTTTTATGATTCTCAAACAACCGCGGGATAAGGTATTTGTTAGTGAAATTTACATTTTGTTGGAGTCAATAAAAACGGAATAATATAACACTTAAAAAGATTGGAATTAGTCATACATATTGTTTTTGAATTTTATAAAGATAGTAATATGAAATTGTTTAGACTTTATAGAGTTTAAACAATTAATAGTTTGAATACAACCTTGGAAAGTTCCGCCTCAATACAAAAAGCTTTTGATAAAAGAAATATTTTTTTTTTCAAAAAACAAAAAAAAAATTATACCGAAACTTGGGAACAGGATTAATCAACATTTGAAAAAAAATAGAATTTTTCCATGGAATCTTAATTTAACCTATATCATTGTTATTAGAAAATATAAGTTTAAATAAAATAAATATGAAATTAATATATAAATTTTGAATTAAATTTTGGTTTTAATTCAATTTTATACGGTGAATACATGCCTTTCTTCTTTTTTATGTATATATATTGAATTAATATAATTATTTATATATCCAACATTTCAACATAAATCATGCTAATTTAATATATTATTAATAATTTATGAAAATTAAATTAAATAAAAAAATTATACAAAATCAGAGCTTCTTTATATTTATCTCATGGTTTAGAACAAAAGTTTGTAGTTTGTTGGCTTGGAATTTCAAAATAAGTGGGGCCAAAATGCTTTTTAATAAAAGTCGTGAAGTTAGAAAAATTGCTTGGCAATTCCAAGCGGGAAAGTGTAATCACCCCAAAAATCATGTAAAAAGTTCCGACAGATGGGATTTCAACCTGCACAATATCTAAAAGACTTTAGGTCAAACCAAAAATATTCCCATTCTGTTTTTTTCCATTGGCCAAAAGCAGAAATTAGGAGAAACTCCACGGCCAAATTCGACGGATAAACTAGAACGCAAATTGCGACAAAATCTTTTATGGATGGACTGAATTAAATTTTTTAAAATATCAGATATTTTATGCCTTTTATAATTTAATATATATTTTTATTATCGACTTAAAAACTTAAATTAACAAAGATAGATACGTAAATAAAATATCAACAATGCTGCCATGTTTAAACCAAACCTTTTTTTTAGTATATATATATTTGAAGTACTAATAATACACATATTTATATATTAGAATTTCTACTAAATGTAGATAGTTAACTTTGATGGAAAGACAAAAATAAAAATAAAACTTGTTAAGGGTTAAAGTATTCGCCTATTATTTAGAATTAAATTAAAATTTTAATAATAAAATAACTATTTTATTTAAATATAATTATAAAATACATTAATATAAACATAAATATTTTTAATAAGTGATATAAGTTAATAATTCGGTTAAGTCTTAATGGGCTTAGATAATTTATATATTATATAAAATCAACTCTTTTTGAGGGTCATTAGGAGTTAATAGGGGTAATATAGTCATTGACTTATTTTTATTTCAAGTTGTTAAGTCTATATTTAAAATATAATTTGAACTCCTCTTTGATCCATGAGAGTTAATAAAGTTAAAATAGCAATTCAAACTCATCATCTTTTAATTCTTTACTCCTTTAATATATAAATTACTTTACAAGCATGAAATTAATTTCATAAACTCTATAAAGAAAATGTTTTGGGTGAAATTTATATCCTTAAGAAATTTACATGCAAATAATTTATCAAACATGCAAGCATATTATTTATTTTATTGAAAAAGTGTATTAATTTATTAAAGAGATTCTAACATATTGATAGTTTTAATACTATACAAATACAATTAAAAGATTGATGTAATAGTGCTAATACATCTATTGAAATATTAATTATTTCTAACTATTACATTAATGTTCAAAAAGTCTAATTTATGTATAAAATACATTGAATAAGATAGATAAAAGGAGAAAGTTGAAAATATCTCGAGAAACTGATGAGTTATTTATATTCGTTATTATTATAGTTTGGCTTCCTCCTTAAATGATTTATAACATTCCTTTGATTTATTCGAAATTTCAGTTTTATTTTCTTAATATTTATGGACTCCTTTTAGTTACTATTATGTGATGTATAAATAGTTTTATCTTTTTATTTGAATAAATATGTATATATGGTCATAAACTTTTTTTTCTCATTATTTTCATGTTCCTAAATATTTAAGTTTTAAAATTTTTTTTCACAAATATTATTTACATTTTTACGTTTTTTTCATTTTTTTAGTAATTTTTTATCTGTTAGTTATTTGATCTTAAGCTGTGTTAATCTTTTTTTGTTGTTGTTATTTTAGATCATTAATGTTTGGAAATTATATGTTGAAGTATTGATTATTTTCCTTATTATTTTGGATGATGAATTGTTTTATTGTAATTAACCTAAATATATTGCTTCAATCACATTATTACTTAATTATTTGAGATAAAAATGATCAAAATTTTTTTTATAGCATCTAAAAAATGTAACCTCTAATCTTAATTTATTTAAAATTTCAATTTTTTTACTATAGAAATCTATAAATATAAGTTGATAATGTATATTGCTATAACAATCAAATTGAATATTCATTAAAGAATGTACAAACAATTACATTTCTTTTATCATATTTATTTGATTATTCAATGTATTTATCTAGAAGAAAGTTATATTCAATTTAGATATTTAAAAAAAGAGAGTGAGAAAGTTTTAGATTAAATTCAAAAACATTAAAAATCCTATTTATCCCATTCAAGAGGAAGCCAAACAGAATTTGATAATCCTAAGTTAATAAGTATCAAATAAATTTTAAAAAATATATATTTTTATAAAAACGAATAGAAAATATTGAAGAGGGGAAGAGATAAATGAAAATTTAAAGAAAAAATGTGAATGAATATATTGAGTTTTTTTAGAAGGAATGATTAGGAAACATGCAAATTTATTTTGAAGTTAAAACCGAGATTTAAATCTAATTGATATTATTTAGTACTAATGAGGAATAATTTTTTTATTTAACAATGATTAACTTCTTTATTTAAATTATAAAGAATAATTTTTAAAAAAATATATTACTCTATAATTAAGTATTATGTCGTAATTTAATTATATAGACCTTAAATTATATTTAATTGTGTTTTCATAATTTATAAATATCTCTAAAGAAAATTTACAATAAAATTTATTTAACGATTATGTGAAACTAAACATATATAATCTTTATATTAAAGTTTTTACTAAATTTAATACCACGAGTTAGTAGGTCTACCAAAAAATAATTTTTTTACTAAATTTAATGCCACCAGTTAAATCACACTAATCTAATAAAAATGTATTAAATTATTGCACATGACATTTATGATGTGCATAAAAAATCATATATCAAATTTATGTAAAATTAGTTTAATTGAAATAATAAATGTTAACTGTTTTGGTTTCAAATCATAAAATTTATGTCCTTAAAAAAAATTTATAATCCATTTTGTATATATTCTTTAAAATTTATGAAAATATAAATATTTTTAAAATTATATTTTTTTGTTTTATAAAAATATTAATTTTTTTACAATTTTATAACTAAATTGAGAATAGATTAATGGATAATGCCAACGCAATAAAATTTTTAATATATAGTTTAAATATATATATATAAAGTATAGATGAGCCAAAATAAATAATATACTTTTATAATATGTATTAATTAGATATATATTTTTAAAAAAACTATATATTCTATTGGTGTACTTTTTCTGATTGGCTTTACTCTCTTATATTTATTTTACTTTATTTATAATTATATAGATATTTATTTAATAATATTTCTAACAAATTAAGTGCGAGCAGAGGACTAGTTACTACGAAATGCATGCATTCAATCACTGAAAGAAAGACTAAATTTGATAAAAGAAACTCACCTTGCAACTCGAAGCACTCGGACTCGGAGCGATCCGAGAACCCGACAGTGTAATTGGGATCCGCTATAGACCTTAACATATATTGCTTTTTCCCGCCAGTCTCGTTAGGCACGATACATGCCTGTAACTGAGCGAACTCGTCGCTGGCTCGCCTGACCCGGACGAGGATCGAGGTCTCCTTGTTCCTATAGGAGGTGTGAAGGATCTTCTGAACTCCGCTCTTGCCGCCTTTAAAAGGTGCCTTATGGGAGAGAGCAGAGCCGGATCCAATTCGAATCTCTTCCACAATATCCCCCGTCTGGAGCATGTCTACGGTCCATTCGTCAGCTTTGGAGCTCCCTTTTATACATTCGATTGATAGTACAGTCGGCGATCTCATGCTCTCTGATTGTAGGGTTCGGTCCCGGTTTCTGGTTCAAACTGAAAAAACTTGTGGACTTTTCTCTTCTATATTTTTTCCCGAGAAAAAGAAAAAGTAGAGAAAATTCTTGAAAGAGAGAGGTTAATTTGAGGGAGGCTCTGGAGAAAGAATGGGAGAATTGAGTAATTGAAATAAACAAAGACTACGATTGATTACATGTTTTCGGATTATAATAGATTTGAATAAAATATTTACAATTTCAGATTTGAATAGAATAGGATTAGATTTAGCCCATACAATCGATAAGGGGAGGGGTTTAATTGTCAAAACACGTAGTTTATTATTATGAGTTAATTACACTATACATCCCTAAATTATAATCTTTATTGTAAATTCACCTCAATACTTCCAAATATCATAATTTCTTTAATTTGAAATATATATCGTATGGGATACTTCGTTTTTCTTGATTGATGCATGTAAAACAAAATGTTGTTCCTCACGTGTTTCGTCTTTTATATATATATATGGGTGAATTAATTTATGCTTGAGATAAAGTTGAATTTGGAACAAAGCGGAGTGACTCAGAGCTCAAAGGTGTCCCCCAATCGTGAGTCGACGTTGGTAGAAGCTGTAACATTCATTATTCAGCTCAATTGTCGGATTCGAGTAATAAAGTGTTATGGCAAAATTCAACAATCAACATATATTGTACTAAACAAAATTTCAAATACTTAATATCAAATCATATATAGTCAAGCATATTAAAAATTTATAATCTACATGGACCTATTTGTGAAATTTAGGTATATGGTAGAATTAAATTGTAAAATTTAAGGTTTAAAAATCAATATTGAAAATTCACAGTTGATATTGATATCGAAACGATACATTATTATTGAAAATCGATACCAAAATTTAATTATGTTTTCTTTGCAAAATAAAGCTATCGATATTGGTATCGATATTTTATGAAAAAAATATCGATACTTAAATAAAAATCGATACTATTTCTGCATTTTATTTGTTTGAAAATTGTTCATTTGGTTAAATATCGATACCAGATGCAAAAGTATCGATATTTGAGTTAAAAAATGGTAAAAGCTTATATTTAAAAGTTCCACTTATGCTCAAAATTAACTGAAAACTCACCTAGCATATTAACTTTTCAATCATTTAATCAATATCCATATAATCAAACTACTTTGACAAGACATATTCAATATGACCAATGCTACCAACCACATACATACATATATGTAATACTAACAACATGGAAACCCAAATACCAACAAAATATAAAATGACAATTAAAATACAAAACTAACTTTATAACTCAAAAGACTTCCTAAGTACATGCCAAAACCAAAATAAGAATATTACCAACACTTGAGTTCAAGATTGTCGCTTGATGCTGAGTCGACGTACAAGTTGAATAATACCTAACCTGTGCATGAACAACGATAACATATGCTGAGTATAACTCAGTGGTATTTCTATATCCAATAGTAAATTATAATATAAATTATGTAATACATGAGTTAACAACAACATCAAGTACAAATTATTATTGGAAAGCTACAAGTCATAGTGCATCATTTAATGTTACAATTCTATTTACTTATAATAATTCAGTTTAACATAATTGTAACACATTTACATTTCTCCCTATAAAAATCAAATAATTTTATCACATCAATATTATATACACATTCCAGACTTAAGTCCAATATCCTCTACTCAATTTCATTTATAATCAATGCCTCAAATCCATATCATTGTTTCATCCATCATACTTATATACATATACGCAATTATATTTATATATATCACATCTCAAAACAGATTCAATTTCATATTTATATTATTATACGATATTTCCAAAACTATTCACTTTAATCCTCATCACAAATAATAAATTTGAATTAGATCAATTAAACCCTTTTTATCATTTATAGTTTACCTTATGGTCTTCCCATGCAATACAATTCATAAATGCATCAATTGAAGTTATTCAGGTTGTAAAAACACAAACCGTAAACTCTAAGTTATTCGTCAACGAACCTGTCTTTTCCCTTTTTTTTTTTAAGGAATTTGGGTCGACGTTAGCTACGGAATAAAATAAACAACATATTTCATCAGTATACATACAATTTCACATTCAATTACTAATTAATGCAATTTTTACATTTTAATCAATTTAGTCCCTAAAACCGGAACTAACATAACTTTCACATTTAATCCCGAATTTTTATACCAAATTCACTCTAAGCTAATTTTAACTCCCTATTTCTCATTTCTACCTCTAAATTTTAAAATTTTCATAATTTGGTCCCTACTGCTCAAAATCAACTATTAATTTCACAATGCAGTCATTAAAACTCTATCAAATTAGTCCCTAAAACTTTAACTAACCAACAACGTTAACATCTTCAATCTTAAGCAGTACCGAAGAATAGAACATAGGTCAACTAATTTGAGATACCAAAATTCTAAAAACATAAAAATTATAAGAAACGAATAAAATTACTGTAACGAAGCTTAAACCCTAGCAAACCCTTGCCATGCGTTTCTCTTCTTCTCCATAGTCTTTCGTGTTTCGAAAATGAAGCAATTGAAAAGAGAATTATCACCTTCTCTTTCAATCCACTACAAGTATTTTGTTTTTATTAAAATAATTCATTTTTATAACTTAAATTTTAATTTAACTTATAAAATATAATATAACATAACATATCTATATATACTATTAACCGGCCACATGTTTTCATTTTAGGGAATAATTGTTACTTTAATCCCCTTAATTAACTTTAAATTATAATCCCTTAGAAAATCGC
Organism: Gossypium hirsutum; assembly: GCF_007990345.1. Classification (NCBI taxonomy): domain Eukaryota; kingdom Viridiplantae; phylum Streptophyta; class Magnoliopsida; order Malvales; family Malvaceae; genus Gossypium; species Gossypium hirsutum. The sequence goes on along the minus strand of NC_053430.1, from coordinate 26,449,234 downwards.
ACTTTTACCACTTATACGATTTAGTTCGTGTACTTAAATTAAATATTAATTCGACTAAATTACCTAACTGAAATTCAATTTGCCTCTAATATAACTCCGTAAATATTTAATAAAAATATTTACGAGTCTGTTTTACGGAAATGAGGTCCCGATACCTCAATTTCCAAAAATTACCAACTTTAGAACCGATACACTTGTACATTGTCTAACTTTTCAAATAATTAAAATTATTAGACCTAACCTCAATATAATATTGTAATACCCTCTTAAATATTAATAAATAATATTCACAAATTCTATCATTAGAAAACAACATTCCAAAACCATCATTTCCGACTCCACTTGCTTTTGGGTTATTACAAAAGCGGAAATGCATCTGGATTCGAGGTTTCAGATGCCGCTGCACTATCCTCCACGGGCATAGTAGGGGGTTGGAAAGGCCCTGACCCCTCTAAAATAGAAAAATTTCCATTTAAACCCCTTTAAAATTTATAAAAATTTAAATTAATAAAATAAAATTACACTTTTACCTTCTAAAAATAATAAAAAATTAATATAATCCTTTAAAAGTTATAAATATTAAAATAATAAAATTACATATTTATTATTATAAAAATATATAACTTAATTTCCAACCCTAAAAAGAATTTTCGGCCCAGCTATCCTCTTTACACGAAAGCTTTGAATTTGGGCATTAACTTCCAAGCATGAAGGAGTTTTTAATTTGGATTGATGAGCTGATATCTAATGTGGGTATGGATAGAGTCCACATGTTCAAGGCTTGGAGGGTGAATAATTTGTATATCTGGTTCTCCCACCCGCAATGCTTTTTGTTTCGAATGCCAATTTTTTTTATTGGTTTTCTGATGTCTCCATATGGTACTAATGGTTGTGAGGTTACCTAGGGATTTTATTCAGGCTTTTTGATGAATCATACAGGTTGAGAAAATTAAAACAAGCCAAATTAAAAAAAAAAAAACCAAAAAAGGGAGTTCATGTGGCAAAGGTGGGATGATAGCGATGTGATTAAAGTATAAGGACAATTATATAACGTAAATAGAGGTTTGATTTTCCATTGCAAATAAAAAGAAGGGACTAATTGCTTGTAAGGGCTTGAATTAACTGGTCAAAGGTCGATAAACAGACACACAGTATTTCTTGATTGGTCAACATGCCACGCATCAAAAAATGTAATGACATTAGGATCATGTACCAAAATGATTAATGGAAGTAAAATATAGTTACGTAATATAGGTATCACATTAGAATAAATTTCAAAGTATAGAAGTCATCTATGCCATTATCCCTTAAAAGATTATAGGTATGTTATGGATCCCTAAAGAATGATTCAAAGAATTTCAATGAAATGATTCAAAGAATTTCAATGAAAAACCATATGTAATCTCTAATTTAGCTTTGATGACACATGTAAAAATATTCAAGTTCAAATTTAATATTGCATAAATAGAATTTTATTATATCTTTATAATGATATAAATTTTAATCTATTACTTGAAATAAAAATGGCTATTTGAATTATCTTGTAAATATTCTAATTATTTTTAACAAGTATAAACCTAATAAATAGAATAATTAATTTACATATGATTAATTTTTAATCTCGAACGTCCTGGCAATAAAACTTGCATATTCTCCTTATTATAAAATGATTTTGATAATTGGAACTGGAATATTTATTGAATGATAAGACAAAAAGAGTAGGCTTGGTACTTGTGGACTATTTTCGAGTACCTGTATCAGTGTTTCTATTTTGTTGCAAAGATTCAGAATATCTTCATTCCATGCAACCAAATAATATTTCTTATGTTTGAATTTATTCGTAAGACAATCACCACGTAACTCCCAAGTAATCTAAATCAATACAAATACAATCCCAACCAACAGCATACACTGACTGGTAAGACCAGTACCAGGTTCAAAGCCTCTAATCAAAATCAACATTACCTCATCTGCACCTGAACCTGATTACACCTATGGTTGCATATTGAAATATACGCTGTAAGATTCATCTCTGATGCTCTGCAATGGTACCATAAGGTAATTCCTATTTCTCCCTTTTGCAACAAAGCTGATTGGATGGTATGCACTTAATCCGTTGTTCATTGTAAAGCTGGTTGCCTGACTGAATCCGGCCTCAGATGATGATGAGGATGAATTGCAGCTGAGCTTCATGCCAATACTAGAACTATAGTTTACACCGCTATATATGTAGCATCCCTTTTGGGTTACCGACTCCAATGACACACTATTGTCCTTTCCATCCAATCCATGAACTATGCCAAAACTAGAAGTTGCAGTATCATTGGGAGGATCAGTTACCACAAGATTATTTTCCGTTCCTTGCGGCACTAATACCATTCCTGGAAAGTCAAACGACTCAAGCATGACAGTTTTACCAATGGCTTCTTCAATGCTTGAAATTTTTTCCGAGGTGTCATCAAAGATGAGCCTGAACGTGGCACGAATAGCAGCATCAGTTCCAGCTTTAGGGAACTTCTCCATTCGGATAGATTGGTTCATGTTTGTTAAGACAAAAGTTGATTCACTAGACTCTTGGGAAAAAGTAACAAGATGATTGTTATAAGAAGCAGGAACTGGAGAAATCCAGTCCGCATCTGAACCTGTTGAGCCGGTTTTTATGTCCCAGTCACCGCTGCTATAACCGCTGAGCAGGTATGGGCCATAAAGTATTGCCCGCACGGATGCATACTCAGGTCGGTCATCTGAAATTTTATTTAAAGAAAAGAGTTCAACCTTCATGTTATTGATGGTTATTTTGCAGATTATACAAAATAAGTGAAACACATCATTTTGCATATACAGGGAACTAGGAATTCATCATCTAATGAATATACCTTTAATTTGCTCAGTTCTTATACTAATTGGCAAATTAAGTGTCAGTTTATCGCCACCACTCCATTTCACCTGTAAGAAGCTACCTGAATTGAAATGCAATGCACATAAGAAAGAATTAACATTTTAGAAAAACTGAAGATCTTATAAAAAAAGAGAGCAGCAAATTATGATTATATTCCGCACCAGGAGCTGGTAGGTCGAGATTCTGAGCATTTAGTGTTGCCTTGGCACCTTTTGACGAGGTCCAGATTGGTATCCTCAAATTCAAAGTAGATGATTGCTCCGCTCCCTGCACAAATCAGGTTCTGAATGATCTTTCCGTGTTTCCATTCCACATAAAGAGTTAAGTGCAATTAGTCATACACTTGATGAAACTGAAAAGTCTTTCTTTTTCTCTATGATGTGAAGCCTTAATAAAATATGTACAGAAGCTAATAATATAAACATTAAGTCCAACCAGAAGACAGGAGCCATGTTTGATCACTGCATTTCGCAAGTTTCTTTAATCCATATAAAATAATTTAAAAGGGAACATACATGCAATGAAGACATGCTTGGACCATGAAATGAATTTGTTGTTTCAAGTACCTCTTTCGAAGAGGAAGTCAACGTCACATGAAGGTATGGATCTGAAGAAACAACAGGATCAACTTTCTGGTTGAGCACAATTTTTCCTGATTTCCAATCTAGAGTACTTGATACATATTGGATAATGTAAAGGCTAGGGACGCTCCCTTCCTCTTCGAAATATATAGAATCTCCTAACTTGGAAAACGATTCAATTCCTGCCGAGGGAACAAGAAGGAAAACTATTACATGATGGGAAGAACTGCAGAATATGCATCTATGGCCATAATGGTCGGAGAAAAGTTCACTGCAGTTCATTTATCATGGAAGGCATAGTTAAATATGGGCAATGAACCCTAACCTGTACCATAGCAGCACCAAAACGAATTAAATGGCGTTCCCCACTTGTGGTAGCTTACAGCCTTTGAGACTCCACGACCTTGTGGTAGCATGTAAATCATCACTCCAGGTTCTGTCCCCCTTTGGATGCCTAGTACACCATTTGTGAGGGCCCGTTCATAGTAATCTGCATATGCCACTTCTTTTGTCCATCTAAATAGGTGGCGAGAGACCTGAAACCGCCAAAAAAAGGTTTTCATTTCTATATCCCCACATAAAATTGTTTTGATATTGCGATTGATCAAAATCTTTCAGGACCCCAAAATAACTAAGATCCAGCATGAAATTCATAGATTGAAAGAGCAATGGACAAACCTTGAGCATGTTATAAGTTGTGCATGATTCTTCATTCTCAGTCTGTAATGTGCTTGCCAGTCGTTTTGGATCTGACCTTCTCATAGGGAAATACAGAATCACAACAGAATAGATCAGCAATGGAAGGAACAAAAGTAATTAGATAAAGCTTCAACTATTGTTCTAAACTAAAAATTAGGAGACCAAATTGGCACCAAGTGAAAGGAAAGATTATTTGATAGAAGAACAGAAAATGCGATCTTGAAAACGACAAGTTAGTACCAGAACTCGCTGACTGATGTTCCTCCTGTTGCATAGCTATGAGAAGAATTAACAATGTCCATAAAGAATGCTGATATTGTCTGGCATCACAAAATAAGAAAAGAAGAAGAAGAAGAAGCAATTAGAATGTTTAAAGAAGTATTCAAAACCACCTTCAGTACAATTTAAATCATTAGAGAAAAGACAAGGTAGTGACGGCATTAAATCGAGAACCCCTAAACCAAAGAAAAAGAAATGCCAAGAATAATTATACAAGCCTCTCATAGCACAACAAGAAAATTACATATGCAGCAACAGCATCCAGAAATCAGTAGCGCAATGGGCAAAAATGGTGTTATATCCCCATTACTATGTTTAAGGAATTTATTCTACATTGGATGTCTTAACACAGTATTGAAATCACGTTTGTTTTCAATCAATCCCAGTTTAGGAATAAAGCATATCAAGCTATTTACCTTGTAAAGTGGATCACCGGTCACTTCATACCGCATTTGAGATCCAATAACAATAGGAATGTGCGTATTGGCATGGAACCCCGATATATCATCAGCCTATAAAACGAGGAGTTAATAATAGTACATGGTATTAAAATAACTATTTGCTTCATTGTCATATTTCTGCCTCCTGCATACTATAAGAGCGCACTTTGATCAACCAGAAACCCCTAAACGAAACTAAATCTCGCATAAATTCATTATTCAAAGTCTTGGGTCATCTTGAACATATTGCTTCTGCAACATTAGAACTTAATATGTTCCACCTGGAAGGAACTTCAGTACTCAACTTCAGAGCAATTTTTCTTGTGAAACTTTTCATCTCAAATTTCTGAACATTCTCATTCTCTGGCCCCAACACTTCCGATTTTTTTTTGGGCTAATTTTTATCAGTAGGATACATACGAAACAGTAGAATGATATATGAATCAACAGTTTTTTTAAACAAAAGAAATCTCGAAAGTTACCTGAACTGCAAGCAATCCTAGAAAACAGGGTTTGTCGAAAAGGTGAGCCAAGAACAAATGCTTTGGGTTCCCCTGCACAAAGTAAAATGAAAAACTCAATCAAATAAAATTCATAAAGTTAATCTAAGAACTCTGCAACTACACTCAGAGAGACAGTGATAAGAATTATGCCAGCTTTATCAAGTCAAAATGCTAGATAACAAGTTTTACAGCTTAGAAAATTCAAGACCTCAATCTTTTTTTTCTCCTTGTGAATAAATTTTAAGGCCTTTAGAATCACAGTTTGCACAAAGCACACACCCATCATATTAGGCAAATATCAGGCCATCATGGTGCTGCTTCTTTCACAGTCATATTTTGTTCATAATTGATTATCTAGTCATAAGCTTAGATTAGTTTGTTGGACACACATATAGCTGACAAAATGAATGCTTATGTCATACTAAGAACATTCAAAGGCTTGCTTCTCATCAAGCATTGAAAGCCCAGTAAGCTTTCCAATATTTTTTAACTATCTGAGATAGTGAGTAATTTGTCAAACATCACTAAAAAACGTGAAATGCTATGCACGGTTGTTAAACTCTTATGTTCTGAATGCTGTGCTAAATGGAAATTTCAAATTTCTTACATATGCCAGTAAACACTCAAAACAAGCAAGCCAAGACTGACAATTTAAACCACGTTGTTGAAGTAAAGAATTCAGATAGAAGCTGAAGAACTTAAACAAAATGGTTTACTCACCGTTATGGCAAACAACCTGTAGAGGACATCATTCATACCACCAGTTTCTTCATTAAGAGACAACCAATGTCTCTCCACAGTGTGCGTTCTTATCACATTCTGAACACGATTATAGAAGTATTCGACCATCCATGTTGTCATAACTAAAGCTTGAGCATCATTAGCAAATGTATATTGATCTAAGAGACCTGCCAAGATCTGTGAAAATGACCAAGTTAGAAGTTATCATACATCTCCTTAACATCAAACTGCAGAACTCGAATCTACCTTGTGAATGGTGTAGTATGGAGCCCAGACAGGTTTTATTGCTTCGAAGCGATCAAAAAGTTCCGATGGAAATGCAGAAAGATATCCTGTGCCCATTTTCTTCTGACAGGCAGAAAGCGCAGACACAACGGCTGACATCTTCTCTTTGAGAGTGTCATTGTGAGTGCTAGCCCACATCTGAGCTGTTGCACTCAAGTAATGCCCTTCAAGATACGAAAGGTAATTTTAGATTATAAATTTACAATCAATGATCAAAAAGCAAAAATAAAAGTTGAGAGGTGTAACTTGCTTCAAGCACATTAAAGTTTCATCGACACCCATGTATAAAACAAAAGCAAGGTAGCAGGAGAATCTAAACATTTTTGCAACTAACATGGCAGGGAACTTGAATAGAATCTATCCACAATAGTTACAAAATGGAAGAAATCTAACTTCAGACAGAACTGAGAATTAAAATATTACAAAGTCCTCTCAAAATGCCATAGCAGATATATTAAAAAGAAAAGAAATCTTTACTTGACCAACAAAGCAACGCTTCATAGATCATGTCAATTAATGTTTGATCTTGAACGGCTTATAAATGGTTATATAACCTGAATTAACTTTTAAGGTCCCAACAAAGTTTCTACTTGCGATTTAGCAGGGGTGGTAGACTAGTGAACCATATAAATAAATGGATCAATGGAGAGATTATCAGACTGTCAAGTGAAATTTGGAACTAACATATCGGATTGTAGTATCATGAATTTCTTTGGCTGCAATGGATACCTAAAGGTATGAATAGAGTAGAATTAATGCTTTTACTAAGTATGCTCAAAGGCTAGAAAAGGAGCAAGTGATGTATATGGATTAGATGCTATGTTGCTCCGACTTCATTTTTGTTTAAGTACTCGTGTCCAACACATGGGAATGGTATGTGATCTCCGAGAATTCATACATGAAGAAACTTAAAAATGTCTGACCATACCCGTGTTGGACTTATAGCCGTATCAAACACTCGCATTCGACTATGAGAAACATAGATCAGGCCAGAATTCTTTCCAGTCAAGATTAAGGGGCTCCTTTAGACAAGAGAGAAGAGTAATAAAACAGAAGTTGAATGAGCAAAGGTTATAGAGAATCCCCTTCTAAATGAGCAAAAAGTAGTTGAATTAAATGTTTCCGCATCAGAATAACATAATTTAATAATAAATTACAATGGCATGCAAAAAGACAGTAAATTAATAGCTTTTTTGACAGCATGGAAATGGAAGCAAAGCAATGATTACCGACAAAATGACCACGGAGCTCAATATCTGGGGCTTCCCACCCTCCATATGGCTTCCCAGGCGTTGGCAAATTTGCAGTTTTCCTAAAACTCCAAACCAAATTATCCACATCCAGCATCAATAAATACTTCAAGTTGGTCTCTTGTGCTCTTCCTTGAATCGAATCTGAATCCAATCTAACGTCATGCAGAGATATCTCCTTCAAGAAATCTCCACCCACCTTGAAACTACCAGGATTCTTCATTTTCTTATACATCATTGACCAACTCAGTTCATCAGCTTCTTGTCTTAAGATTTTCCTTGGTAATAAATCAGACCAAGCGGAGTCATCAGTTGGGATCAAGTGGTAATGAGCAAACATCTCTTGTTTCCATGTCTCGTTATGTGATTTCAACAGTTGGTAACGAAAAGTATGCGATGAAAGTTGAGTTGGAGTGTTGGTACACTCCTTGCTCAAAACACTCCCAATTACGGATAAAATAGCTAATACTTGAAACAGAGTAGAACCCTTCATTTTTCTTTCAACGAAAACTTCAAAGAAAAAAAAAACCAAATATTTCTATAGAATTAAATTAAAGATGGTAGCGAAACTGAGACAAGGATCAAAGAAGTTCTCCAAGAACACCAATGAACATTATCCAAAACCCAGAAAGGACAACCAAAAAAATGTATTGAATTGAATATTCCCAACACAGTAAAAATCATTAAGACCCCATTAGAATAATAATAATTTTATATAGGTTGCAACTTTATTAACAAATTACCCAGAAACCTAAAAAGAAGCAGCTAAGACCCCAACTTCAAGCTAAGAAGGATAGAAGAAAAGAATTATAGTAGGAATAGTTTAAAGCATAGCGCAACATGTGACTCCCGATTCTCTTCATTTATACAAAAAAAAAGAAAAGAAACAGAGCAGAGAACCCCAAGCATTCAAACAAAGTTAGAAAGACATCTCGTGAAAGGTAAGAAATGTTTTTATCTTTTTTTATGCTTTAAAATTGGATAAAAAATAATTGAAATACAAAGATTTTTTATAGGGGGAAGAGTCAGAGAATTATCACGGGTAATAAGTCATTTTCCAAGGGGGTTTGGTTTGTCGACTGAGTCAGACACAGAGACAGAATCGGCATTTCTAGTTTTACAGTGAAAGAGAATCACGAAGCAAAGTAAAGGAGAATCTCCGTGATCTTAAGTGAAACCCATCCATTTATTTCAACTGCCTTCGCTTAAAAGTCAGGATTTTTTAGGTCTAATTATGGTTTTAGTCCTTTACTATGTTGAATTTCAAATTTAATCTTATTCTATACTGGTAGATCCAACTTGATGACGTTATTAATTGTTCTTTTATGGTTATTGGTGCACTTAAGGCAGCTAGAAAATTTAGTTAGAATTTAAACATATTCATTTAATAATTAACAACTGTTTAAGATTATTTTTCCTACCAACAATCTCTTAATCCAATAGTAAGAGTATAATGTTGTAGAAATAATTTCATTAAAGTATACAAATTAAATCTAAAACATTTGAAGGAGGATTACAATAAGAATTATGCCTTTTTGTTTTTTCGCTTTCTCTAGTTTTTGTTACCATAATTCTGTGCCATCCATGCGTTTTTTAAGGCTTAATTGCCACGTTGAGTCTGGGTTAAACTTGTTATTCAACATTTAAATTAATTTAACAACAACAATCATTTTAAATGTATTATTTAAAAATAAATAAATTTTATTGTCTACGTGTAAATACTTAAATACTGTTTTTAATGCAATAGAATGTAAGTTTGTATGTTGAAGTGAATTATCTTTTTATTTATGAATGGATTAAGAGATTATACTTAATTTTAGGTGTTGTATAAAAAATTTAATCTATTTTAATCATTTAAACTTGCTTGTAAACTTTTTTTTCTTTTTACCGATATTATACCAATAATATCCCTTAATTGGAGATGGAATCCATTCCAAGGCTGACATATTATTGTTGTAATTGGTTTTTTAACTTTTTAACAACTTTTTAATGTTTGACTGGGATTAAATTTTTGAATCAAGATGTTTTCAAAATTTGAAAAATCTGTAAAATTTGTAGAACGTAATTTTTTATAAATTAAAAATTAAATTATATCCGATTACCAGAACAAACCAATCATTGAAATATTGAAGAGAAAAAGAACATCTATTTTGAAATAAATAAATAAATAATAAATCAAGTTAGTGATTTATAGATATCGAAGAAAGAGAAAATATATCGTATAAGTTAATAAAGTCGTGATTTTTTTTTTAAATCATGGAGTTAAACACAATTTGGCACTATTCTTTTTTAGATCCCTTCAAGCTTGGGATTCTATTTGTTTTCTCATCCTCTACTTGTTTTATTTTTTATTTTTTGGTAAAACAATTTTCAAGTTATTTAATTTGAGGTTCCTTCTATTATTTGAAATTAAAAATTCTAATAAAAAATTGACATCTGACATCCTACAAAGTAATATTTAAAGTACCCAAATAGACATTTTCAAAGTGGATATACCATATCAAATGATATAACAAAATACAGGGACCAAATATGGTATTATTCATTTTTCTTTTTGGGCTTTCTTTTCTTCACTCCAAATCACACGTGCCAAATCATTAGAGAGAGAGAGAGAGAGAGAGAGAGAGAGAGAGAGAGAGAGAGAGAGAGAGAGAGAGCTAGCTGTAAACAGAAAGGGGCAGCCAAATATTAAACGGTGCCGTAAATGTGTGTTGGTTTGTTATAGAATCTTTGTTGGACCATCACTATTTGTGCTTTGACAATATTTAGTAATTACTGAATGGAGATCACATGTTCCGGCGCGAATAATGTTAAGTATCTTAATTAAATCAAAATTTTTATTTTTATCAAATAATGGTTTGCATGAGGAAACTAAACTATATTCTTTCTATTTTGGTTTCTCAATTATAAAAAATTTTCAATTTTCAATTTTTGAATTTTGAATTCTTCTTTAATTATGCTTCAGTTATATAGTTAACCAAAAGATAATACATTCTCTTAAAATTAATATAATGGTGAATTTAATTCTTAATGTTTATATATTTTTTAATTTGGTTTAAATTTTAAAAAAGTTAGCTTTAAATGTTTATACATATGGTCAATTTGATATGAGTTATTTGTACCAAACATCCCTAAACTACAAACCTAATTATAAATTAGTCTTCAAACTTTAAAATATTCTAAATATATTTCTAAACTATTAAGGTTATATCAATCAAGTCCTTCTATTACTAAAACCGCTAATTTAACTGTTAAATGACACATTAGATCTTATGTTTCTTAATTTAAAATGAAAATATAAAGAAAACTAAAACGTTAAAATGAAAAAAAAGAAGAAGAGAAAAGTTAAAATGAAAAATAAAAAACTAAAACATTGTTGCATAACTTTGCTTATAGTTTTTATTGTTTTTAAACGAAATTAATTTTTACTTTTAAAAATTATGCTACAACATTTCAATTTTCTTTTAAATTTTTTTCACTTAATATTTTTTTATTTTAATATTTTATTTTTCTTTAAAATTTTTATTTTAAATTATTCATATAAGATCTAACGTGTTACTTAAGTTAAATTAACGGTTTTAGTAACCATGAGACCTAATTGATTTAACCTTGATAGTTTGTGGATATAATTAAAACGCTTACAAGTTTAAGGACCAATTTAGAATCAATGTCATAATTTAGAGACGTCTAGTGAATTAACTCATTTGGTATTGATTCTAAAAGAATACAAATTTTAAAAATAAAAAACAACATAAAATCATTAAAAACAAAATTTTTAAAAATTATAAAATATTAAAAACTACATAAAAAATTAAAATAATCAAAAAATGCATAAAAATTCTAAATAATAAATAAATGACAAGAATAGGGTAATCCCTTTCAATCTTATTCATAGATCTCAAGAGTATACATAATATTTATACTGCAGTAGTCACATAGGAATAAGAAATATATATAATATGTTCCTAAATATATGAAAACATATATAATATATTCCTAAATATATGCCAAAAAGATATGTAATATATTTTAATATTCCTAAAAGATAATATCCCATAATAATATCCTAACACTCCTCAAGTTGGAGCTTACAGATCATAAATGCCCAACTTGCTCAGAAGGTATTCAAATTTTATTTTGTCAAGTGCCTTTAAAAAAATGTTAGCCAACTAAACGGAGGTTGGAACATAAGAAGGAGCAATCAACCCATCCTAGATTGCATCCCTAACAAAGTGATAATCCACTTCAGTTGCAATATGCAACGCAGATTAATTATGGCTTCAAGAGCATTGTTCCTCTTTGTCAGCTTATTCCTAGTGGAATTGAGGCCCCTTCCATTCTAACCACATTAGTCTTGTGAGACTCCAACATAAAGTCCCTAAGTTGATCCCTCATTGAATCAAACTCATTAGTGTATCCTTTAACCTCTTCGAACCTCTCTCTCACGTCCCCCGTAGGCCCCTCAAGATTGACCATTCGTTCTTCTAAAGCCATCACCATGTCCATTGACCGACTCGTAGTGGTGGTGGAAAAAGAGAATCGTCGCCAACCATTGAGAACAATAAAAAAAATGTGTGTTACAACACCAAGTTTAGACAAGGCCCTCAAAAAATATTATTAAATCGAGAGAAAGGTCATCAGAAAACAATGAATGAGAAGAATAAAGAAAGAAAAGGTTGGTAGAAGGGACAAAAAGGCAAGCGATAGCCAACTTAAAGGCTGACACCGCCGCGCCGCCAAGCAAAACAAAAGATAATAAGCAAACGACTTGAAGAAGAAAATAAATAAATAAATAAATAAAAGGGAAACTAAGCTCTTGATACCATGACAAGAATAGGGTAATCCCCTTTCAATCTTATTCATAGACATTTAGAGTACATATAATATTTATACTGCAATAGTCACGTGAGAATAGGAAAGATATATAATATATTCCTAAATATATGGAAAGATATATAATATATGCCTAAATATATGCCTAAAATATATACAATATATTTATATATTCTTAAAAGATAATATATTGAACATAACAAAATAGTAGACTAAAGAATAAGAATAATACATGCACGGATGGGGTGAAATTTATTAAATTTCATTCACCGAAGCTACCAATTTTCAAATTTGGGAAATCATCATACTTGGGACAACTTTTTGGATGGGATCCAGGTATTTATTGGTTAAGATGTCCTCATAGCATTCAAAGATCTATTTCTTAACTTCAAAATGTTCTTTGAATCACTCGATTTTAAGTTCGGGAACTCAATTTATGATCATTTTAGTGAAGACTACGCAAGTAGAATATCCGGACGGGATTATGACGAGAATTATGAATTTCGGGCTTTTAATTCGAGTTTAAATCATATTGGGTTCGGGTTTTAAGCTTAATTTTTATTATATATAATCTCAATATTGTATTTATCAGCTCTTATTATTTTATTATTTTATTATTCTAAAATTTATTATTATTATTAAGTATTTTAAGTTATTTAGGAGTTTTATGTAAACAAGAAAGTTTAGTTTAAAACAATTTTTTTTAGATTAATTAGAGTCCTAGTATACTTAAGAGTTTTATTTAGATTTATTTAGCTAGCCTATATAAATGCTTCTTCATTGTTCATTAAGGAGACAATTGTTTTCATTAGTAAAGTTTTCAACTTTGGGAGTTTGTTTCTTGTGTAAGATTTCTTTCTTGTGATTGTTAGAAGTTGTTGTCTTCTCGATTTTCTTCAAGGAGCCGTAAGAATTCATTCTTCACCCTCTAATTTGCCAAGGACTATTTTTTAGAAGGTTGATTAGTGTTATTAATTGAATTTGTTGGGATTTGTATATCAAAGGGTTTAATTGGACATTTATCCTTTTATCCATCATAGCCATCGATTTATTCAATCCATCCTCCACTTTTAAATTTCATCTATTTATTTATATATTTTTATTTTTATTTTTCTTTGTCATCAAATTTCTTGTTTTACTGTTTTTGACTTCTTTATTACTAAATTAATTTATTCCTACTTTTCAGATCAAATCTAAATCTTTCCTTCTTGAGTCAAACAACTTGAATTCGATCCGCTTCCTTCTCATTCCATATAAAAGAAAAGTAAATACACATAAAAAATTAGACCTAAGCTTAATCCATGCTTCAATTTCTTTAGGTTGCTAGAATTTTTGGGAAGAATTTTTTTTTTAGAAATAGGAAGGAGAAGAGAACCGTAACTGCTATTGCATTTCAGCTACTCTTTATAATATTGGATATTAGTTTTAATCCTAGTAAGTTGGTTTGATTTTTTTTAAAAAAATCATAAGATGCCCACCCATAGGAATGGAGCACTTTACATGACCAGTTATTTACCATTTCAATTTCAACTATTCATGTTATATATACCAATTTACACACTATCATAATTGGCAAATCAATATAACATATCATGTTTTACTTTTTACTAACAACCCTCCAGACTTGTATAAATCGGTTTGCATGGTCTTTCAAATTTTGTCTTTAGTCACCTTTCACATATATGCACATGTAGTACAATTTCATATCATCATTTCAATTCAAATATTATTTATCAAGTTCGTGCTTTATAATCTCTTTTAACCAAACAAGAACTCAGAGCAGATACACGGATCAGCCGACCATTACACCTATTTAGCATTCAGGACTCATCAGATCGTAAGGTGTGCAAAATTTGGGTAAAACCGAAAAAATTCGGTTAACCGACTCGGTCAGTCGGTCGGTTAACCGAATTAATTCAGTTGGGGGTCGGTTAATAATTTTTTGAGTTTTCGGTTAACGGTTAATTCGGTTCGAAATCGGTCGGTTAACCAAAAAAATTAATAAATAAAATTATAATAAATAAATAGCCCACAATTCACTCAAACCCAATCCAACATAAACCCAAATACCCAATCTAATAAATATTAACCCAAGCACCCAACCCAACCCAATCATAAAAATTAAAAATAATTTAATAAATAAAAATAAAAATCTAAAACTAAAAATAAAAAAAAACTTATAATTTTATACAAATAATTCGGTTAATTCGGTTAATTTGGGTAATTCGGGTAATTTAGTTAATTCGATTAATTTGGTTAATTCGGTTAATTTTATACTTATTTTAACCAAAAATTAAAAAACATATAATTTTTGGTTAATTCAGTTAACCAACCGAATTAACCGAAAAATTTTCGGTTCGATTAATTTTTTTGAAAAAAATTCGGTTCGGTTAACGGTTAAAAATTTTGAAAGGTCGGTTAATTCAGTTAATATTATTTCGGGTCGGTTAACCGATTGAACACCCCTATCAGATTGTTCGAAGTATAATTTTTCCCAATGATCATTGATTTAACCGAAGTAAAATGTGCGTACGTCTAGCACTCATCGGAACATCCAAAGTAATTTGCACCCAACACTAGTCGATATATAACCGAAGTATAACCCATACACAAACAATCCTATGACGAAGTATAACCCATACACAAACAATCCTATGACATGCCAACTATAACTGAGTCTAAGGGTAATCAATGAATCAATCCATATATGTTCAATATCACATATCATAATAATCTTCGTTGTAACAGCCCATTTTTTATAAAATTGGAACAGTGGTTTCGGGACCACATATTCAAGTCTAAAAAGAAAACAATTATTTTAATACTATTTTATGATCTACAATATTGATAACAATATTGTGTGAAATGTTTAATTTGATAAAGGACCAATTTGCACAAAGTGCAAAAGTTGAGCTCTAATAGCTATAGGGATTAAATAGCTATAGGACTTTAAATTTGAGGTCCTTATATGATAATTAGACCATTAAAAATGCTTAGTTGTTAAGGATGATGATTCATCCATGAAAAAAAAAATAAAGAAAAGGATGAAATTGGAAAGATGAAAAATAAAAGGTGATAAATTAATTAAATAAAAAAATATCATCATTTTATGTCGTCTTCTTTTCCAAAATGCATGGAAACCCTAGGAAAGAGAAAGCAAGCTTTCTTGGCTAATTGGGTAAGTATTCAAGTCTTGTTTTTAGTAATTTTTATATTTTTGAGACTGGGATAACCTAATCTAGCTATTTTGGGGATTAATTTGTAAAGTTATCAAAGTATGAAAATTTTTACATGGATGAATATACTGAAATTTTGAAATTTATGGTAGAAAATGAAAGATTGTTGATAGAAAAACAACTTTTACAAAGTGAATTTTGATGAAAACATGATTTAGGGACTAAATTGAAAAATTGTAAAATTCATGGAAAAATTCTAAATTTTATGAAATACATGTGCTGTAAATGTTACATGTAAAAATTTTCTAGGCTTGGAACAAGGATTAAATTGCATGAATTTCATTTTTCGAGCTTAGGGACGAAATCGTCATTAATTAAAAGTTTAGGGGCAAAATGGTGATTTTTCCTAAGATGTAAATTGGACTGAATTGTGTTTAAATTGTATTAAATTGATGTTAAATTTACTCATATAGATCTAGATAGACCAAATTCGAAGCTAGAACGAAGAAAAGAGAAAAATATCGGATTAGTAGATTTTACGTACACGAACATTTGTAGAGGTAAGTTCGTGTAACTAAATTGTGTATATTTATATGCTTGAATTAAATGTTGTGTTTGTGAATTGTATAAATGTCATATATATATGACATTGAAAACATATCCGACAAAGCCCAATAAGTGATAATACCTGAAATAAATGATAATGTCCAATAAATGATAAATGATAAAAATGATATTTTTATGCTTGAAATTAATGTGGAATGGATTTATTTGAATTATATGAATATTATAAATGTATAAAATAATCACATGCCTGATAATACCTGAAAAATGTTAAATCCCGTTTGAATAAATGAAAGTTGATGGATACAGTATTTTCCGTATTAATATTAAGGTCTTGTATATGTTGTAGACGGGATTTAGCTCGGATGAGTAATCCCAATATAGCCCTCTCGAGCATCCTGTTATATAGTTCCTGCAAGCATCCTGATCGGTAGTGATTTAGCATGTGTTGCGCACTACCGCAGCTCTTTGTGAGCGTCCTATTACATGATTCAATCGGTTGTGATCCAGCATATAATGTGGACACAAATGCAGCTCTACATGAGCATCCTGATATGAGCTCTTAAAAGTTTCCTGACATGACTTACTTGAACTTCCTATTACCCTATTCGGTGCTACCTGATATTATCTCTTCGGAGATATCTGGTAAGCTCTATAAGCTTCCTGAGTTAAACTCTTATGGGTTTCCTGATTAGCCCGGATAAGTGTCTTGTTACATGGTTACATGACTCATCTGAGCATCCTGACATGCGGCTCGAGAGTGTGCTCCAAGGTTATGTACCATAATGGGTGCCTCTGAATATGAATTAACGGATCCTGATTTGTACACCTCGAGTGTACTACTTGTGTATCCATTAATATTTCAGATAAATTCAATGAGAAAAATCCTGACATGAGAAGATATGAATAAGAAATGAGTTGTTACACCTGCTTGAAATACATGAAAATGATGATACATGATAATTGATATATGAAAACATAAGATGATGTTATTTGTACATGGAATTTATTTGATGAATATGTTCATCCTTGATTATAGATTTGTACACCTTGAGTGTACTACTCGTGTGACATTGATATTTAGAATGATATGAGTAAAGTTCTGATATGAAATAATCTAAACTCGAGATGAATTATTATGAAAATATACTTGTAATATAAAGATATAATTTATACATGTTAAATGAATATGTGATGTGGAAAGCATATATGTCTGGAAATCTGATTGGTGTGGAACCCATATATGTTTTTTGATGATATTGTGGAATGTATGACTAATAAGGGCAATGAGGATATGTGTTGGGCTTGAGATCAAATTGATTGAATGTGCCTTACATATTTATCTTAAAATAGAATAAATGGTATGTTAAGTACCATGTTATACGAACATACTAAGTATTATATGCTTACTTAGTTTTATTTCTCTATTTTATAGTATATCGAAAGCTTGTTGAATTGGAAGCTTGGCGGAGATCACTCACACTATCCATCAGCCCATTTTGGTAGATATGGTAAATCAGTTTTGGTTATAATGGCATGTATAGGTTAATTGGTCATATTGGCATGTAAATGGTTTATTGTAATCTATCCATTGGAATGGCTAGTAAAGATTTGTTTTGGCAAAATTTTAAAGTTATACCATGATGAATATCCATGTGTTTAGTGTGATTGATTAAATTATGTTAACACGTATGTTCACAAAAGGGTAAGATTATAAACATGAATGCATGTAATGATGTACCATGTTAGATGTTAGAATTAACTTAGTTATAATGCTTGAATTGGTTGGTATATGAATGTAAGTTTTGGTGTAGATTATTGGCAAAGTTTTGGGTGAGAAATAAAGCTAGAAATGACTTTATTTTGTCCACACGGGTAGACACACGGGTGTGTGTCTTGATCGTGTGTGACACACGGCCTGATACATGGGGCATGTGGTTAGGTCGTGTGTCCCCTGCATCTTAAATTTGAGAAAAAAATGCTCAAAATTGAGCACACGAGTAGAGACACGGGCATATGTCTTAGTCGTGTGTGCTACACGGCCCAGAACTTAGGCATGTGTCTTGGCCGTGTGAAACCTGCACCTAATTTTGAAAAATTAAATTAACCACATGGCCTAGCATACAGGCGTATGGTTGGCCATGTGGAACAAGTCAGAGAGCTACATGGAGTTGAACACGACCAGCAGCACAGGTATGTACTAGGGTCACACGGGCGTGTCCCTTGACCACACGGGTGTGTGTGCCCTGCATCTAGGAAAATTTTAGAAATTTTTCAAAAAATTCCCTGAGTTCTCGATTTAGTCCCGACTCAATTCTAATACTCATATTCAGCCTCGATGGTCCATTTAAGGGGAGTTATGAATAATCTCGGAAAATGAATAGTAATTTACGTGAAATATCTGTAAATTTTCTGAAAACTCTAGTAATGCTCGTAACTCTATTCCGGCGACGGACACAGTTAAGGGGTGTTACATTTGTAATTTTATATGTCAAATTAGGCTTTCCCGTTATACTTAAGGAGCTTGTTTTCAAGAAAATTAGCGTCTTTTTTGTATTTTAGCATAGTTTTTAGATTTTCGATTAAATAAGTGTAAATGCCTCTTTTTACTCATTTTGAGACCCAAATTGGCCAATTGTTCCATTGAGGACCTTAACGTCTGATTGAGTGATGTAGGTACTCGACAATGGCCAGAAATTATGTGGAAACATCTTTGAAAAAGAGGTATCATGACATCGTGGCATGGATATCGTGACACCTCCCACAGGCTTAAGATAAAGACCACCTACAGTGGTATCGCGATAATCACTTTGGGTATCGCGATATCCACCTTTTAAGGGGCACCTCATTTCAAGACTGATTCCAATGTCGTGATATCCTATCCTAGGTCTCTCAATATCAACATCGTAAATGGGACAAAAAATGACGTTAGTGTAGTCTTTGTCCAACCGAGGCACTTATCAGATAAGGCCCATTCAAGGGTATTTTGATAAAAAATGGGGTCAGATTTTGTTTCTAAAAACAACTAATTTTAGTTGAGGAGAGGAGGACATATATTTTTCTCTTTAGTTTTCTCTTCATCTATTCTAGGGTTTCATAATTTTAGCCTTTTCCTTAGTTGTATATTTAATCTTTCTACAATTTTCTTCTTGTTCTTATTAATCTTTAAGTTAGTTAAGTTAGTTAACACTGTATCTAGGGTTTATTTGCACTTTTAGTCCATTTTATTTGCTTGTAATCACAGTTTATTCTTTAGCTTAATGTTATTTCAGTTTCTTTTAGTTTAATCTGTTACAGACTCTCACTTTTGTGTTTCTTATTCTTCAGTTTACTGTTGAATGCTCATCGTTACTTTCCTTTTTAGTTTTCTAAATTAAAAATCCAAACTTTCATCTTTTTCTCAAGTTTTATGTTAATGGCTGAAATAGTTTCTTATTTCATGTTTCTTAGCATAGTTTTTAATATGGTTAACTAAACTTTAAAAGGGGTTGGTTGATGGAGATGTGGGTAAGCTGATTTTTGAATGAGAGGCTAAGTTGCAATAAATTGGACTAAATTGAATACACATAAAACTTAGGATTAATTCCCCTAAGGGAAAATCTAGGCAAGTGAGACTGATAGGTAATCTTGCTAAGCACCGATTTGTTAATTTCAGGTTAGCCGGTGAGATCGAGAGATAATCTAGATTAACTTGCCTAATTTGTTAAAATTGAGATCGAGAGGTAAAATGGAACCATTTTAGGAGTTTAAGCAATTTAGATCCCTAATTTGAGGACTGGTGAACCACATCAAAGTCAATCAACCACCGTTTGTTATTTAATTGTTAATTTCATAACTTTGCATGCTTTACAATGTGGTCCTTTGTAGCTAGCTTGTAAATTAGTGTAATTATTCTTAACTTTATGGTTTTTTGTACTATAATGTTTAGCGATTAGTTGGTTAGACTCTTTATTATGCATGCTTGTAGCTAAAGTTAGTTCAATCGCTGATTTATGTGGGTTTGATCCTTGGAGTACTCTGTACCTTGTTGTACAATTATATTACAACAGACTTGTCACACTTGCAGACACCGTACTTAGTATTTTATTCGATTGTTGTTTTTAGTGTTGATTTCCTCCTGTCGTTTGCAAGGGCAACGAGGAGGGCAGTCACATAATTCATAGTATCCTTGATTACGTTAAGCTCAAAATAATTCTTGACAATTTAATATCATCATATTCAAACTGAATCACGAGACATATGATAAACTTACCTTAATTGTTAGTATGCAACAATTATGTATGTATGACAGTATATATATTGAACTCGAATTATAAAAGTACAAACCGAGTTTTCATTACTCGTCTATAACTCTCGTCTTCCCATTCTCTTTTGATGGGTCAGCGTCACCTTTAGCTACATTTGAGAATTCAATTATAAAACAATGTTATTTCACATCCTAATCCCATTAAAATACATTGCCAACACATTTTGCATTTTATTCATTTTAGAAACTGTATCTGTGATACTCGTATTTTTTCATATCTAACATTAGACTAAAATCTTATTTCACATTCTATCATTAGGGACCTTATACTTTTCATCCATAACATAATGTCATGATAGTTTTCAATTTATTCAATTTAGTCCCTAATGTCACAAAGTTCTCTAACAAGTTTAACTTACTTTCTAATTTAGTCCTTATCATAATCTAAGCTTATTAACTATCAATTTCTTCAAATCAAGCTCAAAATCATCAATTTCACTATAATGAAAACTTGTTAAACATTGACTAATTGAACAAACTAACACATGAGCTACCTAAATCAAGCTCCCATGATTCAAATTCTTTAAAAATTTTAAGAAAATTGCTTGGTTACCTTTGAAAATTTGTGGTTGAATGCTTGAACAAAGTTTAAGGTTTTCATTCTTATTTTTCTTTTAGCATGGACGATTAGAGAAGAAAGATAAATAGTTCTTCTTTCATCCTATTTATTTTGCTATTTATACCATGATTAGAATTATATTAATTTAGTTAATCATGATTATAACTTTAATTAATCTTGTTTTATTCTTTAATTATAATTACAACAATCTAAATGGCTACTATCATCATCATCATCATCATAGTCCACTATCTCTATTTTATGATTGGTTGAAAAACCATTTCAATCATTTGGATAATTGCTAGCTACGTCTTTAAGCATTTTTTGTAACAACCAGTTTGGTGTAGACCGTATTGATGTGTTGTTTGGTGTTTAGTTGGATAAGCTTAGGGTAGAAAAAAGGTGAGATTGGTGAACTATCCATTGTATGTTTAAGTGGCATATTGCATGGATTCGACAGTGCGCCCATTTAAGGGACGCCTTACTGGAATTCACCATTTGATGAACTCTTTTTTGTGACAATCCGTTAACCTAACATACTTGGGGTGAACTCGTTAGTTTGCGGATCGAAAGACTTGTTTTCTGTATTTTTTTTGTGAAAATGATGGCTCAATGAGCATCGTTAGAGTTTTGTTGAGACCTAGTTTGAATTGAACTAGAGCCCTGTGGATGACAACTTGTTGTGTTTAGATAGCTGAATAACTTGTTTTAGTGGACAAGCAACGTTTTACTACTTACTAAACTAATTAGTGGTAGTAGTTAAGTTTGGTGGATGATACATGATATTTGCGACAGGTTTTAAAAATTTATAATTAATCGTTCTTGAAACTAACTATTATCACGATGAAGGCAAGTGTAACTATCGAACAGTAGTATAGCTTTAGCAAGACCGGATTGTTGAACCCAAAGGAACCAAGAGTACTAATACTTACTTTCTTTTTATTATCTAACCTAAAAATTAAGGGGTTTGTTTATCTAAATTAATTAACTAAACTAAGGGTGCACAGAGAGAAAATTGGGGAAAAGCTTTTGGGAAAACTCGATTGATTAAGACAATACCCAAGGAAAAATCCACCTAGACTTCACTTGTTATTTGACTCTGAATCAGACGATTTATTCATTTGACTTGATCCGTAGAAATCCCTAAGTTATATTATTATCTCTCTTGAGACTAATAACGTCTAACCCTAAGTTGATTAATTGAAATCTCTTTCCAATTAACACCATAGTGTTACATTAACTCGATTTATGGACTCCCTTATTAGGTTTCACCCTAATTCGACAAAATCTTGTCACCCTATCTCTAGGCGTGTAATTAACTCCGCTTAATTACGACAAATTTACTCTTAAACAGAGACTTTTGCTCCTCTGAATAAGCGCATTAACTTGAATCAATATCCTGGAATATTAAAACATGAATTAAGAACACATAATTAAGAACAAGTCAAATATTTATCATACAATTTAGATAATAATAACAAGACCTGTCTTAGGTTTTATTCCCCTTAGGTATTTAGGGGGTTTAGTTCATAATTATGAAAGAAAACATCTCAAAAGAATAAAGATAACAAAACATAAAGAAAACCCAAAACTTCTGAAAGAAATTAAAGGGAGATCTTCAGTCTTGACGATGAATCCGGCTTCTGAGATGGATCAATCAGCTTTCCTTCAGTAATTCCTTGCCTCCTACTTTATGTGTCTCCTTCTAAGTGCCTCCTCAGGTGTTTAAATAGGCTTTAAAATGCTTAAGAGCCCTCAAAAGTGAACTTTTTCGAATAGAACTATACTTGGGCTCGACAGGGGAATGCCCATGTGCGATTGCTTTAGACCGTGGTCAAGGCTGTTAAATAGGCACGGGCGTGTGGTCTACCCGTGTGAGGAAGTCCAGGCCGTGTTGATTTCCCATGTTGGCCCATTTTCTCTATTTTTGGCCCGTTTCTCGCTTTTTTTACTCTCCTATGCTCACCTAAGTATAAAACATGAAACTAAAGGATTAGGAGTATCAAATTCACCAAATCTAAGGAGAAATCATCCATAAATGTGCTAAGCATGAGATAAAAATATGTATAAATTACGGTTTATCAAATAGCCCCACACTTAAGAGTTTGCTTGTCCTCAAGCAAAATCCTTAACTCACAATTAAAATAAATTCTTCTCAATTTATAATCCCTATCAATAATATCTCAAAATAAACCATAAGTAATCATACATTGAGAATTCAACTAGAAGAACATCAAAGTTTCAAACATTCTAAGTTGAGCATTTTATCACGAAAACATAGGTGTCTCCCCTTATTTAAGTGATTACCTTTGATTCAAAACATCACAAAGTTTAACATCCTCACTAAAGATTCACTCAAATCACTCGAGGTGTTTAAGGACAATAAATGAAGCACTCATTAGTCAATATGAAAAGTTACTACCATAGGCTTGCATGAAAATCAAATCTCCACCACTATATATTGAGATGATACGTCAATCAAAAGGTCTTTAGAGGGTTGTAACCTGGCTTTGGTTAGGGGGTGTGGTCACAAGCTAAAAGAAAAGGTTAGAATCAAGATTGAATTGAAAATTTTCCTAACTAGAAAAATAGCTAATCATTTTGAATACAAGTGAGCTCCTTCTCAGAATATAGAATTAACACTTAAGCTCAAAAAACAACGAATTACTACTAATATATATGTATGTATTGTATATATATATTTTAAGAACAAGACAAATAACATAGAATTTTGCTAATTATTACAACGAAAAATAAAACATAGCTAAGCAATTAATTCAAATCAAATCTCGACAAAAATAGGGATCAAAATAGGGGATTTCAACAATAATGGGTTATGGGTTAATATTGAGGGTAAATCAATGAATGGATTGTTAGGCTCAAAGGGGTTCACTAAGGGTTAATTATGAGGGTAGGCTTTTATGGAGTAAGTGAGTTAACCTAAGTGCCTTTATCATCTCGACATAACAAATCAATGGTGTGGTCTTGACATGCATAATCAATCAAGTTCTAGAATAACGATTCGATATTGACGCACTCAAAGCAACAATAAAAGTGAGTATGAAAGATATAATATATGCTCTAAGGGCTCAAGATCTCACAAAAATTATAGCTTTTTGATGTTTAACCTGTGAATTTCAACTCAAGATAATACCTAAACTTGGGGAAACAACCTAATTTTTTTTTTAATTCTCAAAAATCAACTTATCATGCTTGATTCTCTAATTCCTTAAAGTTTAAACAGTCAATGCATAAATGCCTATGTTTTAATTCAAGACATATTAATAGAAAATCATAAATCAATCAAAATTCATTCTAATAATGATATGAGAAAATCACATGAGAATAAGACAAAATTCATGGATTTTTCTGATAATGATATAAAAGACCCCCCCACACTTAAGATGTACATTACCCTTAATGTACAAAGTTAGATTTACGATGATATAGATATAAGATCATAAGAGAGGAAGAGAAGTGAAACTTCCTGAATGATGAATAAACTCCTTGAATTGGAGTTATGGAGGATAATTGGCCAAGGCAATGATAAGATTGGAGGAGGATACTCTGGTGGTGGTAGAGGTTGGGTTCCACAACCACAGTGTCTAGCAAAGAGATTATCGTGGTGGTCAGGCAGGACATGACAGTCGTGGAGAACCTTTTCCAGTAGAGTTTCGAGCTCCTAGGTGATTATGAGCTTTGGAGCTCTCTATAACTGTGATAACATCATGAACTCTTTAGGAAATATAAAGAAGCATAATTACTCATAATGAAATAGCCGAAACTATAAATTGTTTAATAAAAATTATACAACCTAAAAATGAAATAATATTAAAGGAATATAAAATTAAAAGTACTAAAAGAAGATAAATAAATATAAAAGTAAAAATAATAAATAATAAATAAAAAGTTCTTAAACATCGTCGTCGCCGGATGGTTCATGAGGTGGTGGTGGCGATGAGATATGAAGGTGCTGACAAATCTGATGTAGAGTAGCATCAATGTGATCAAAGTACTGGAAACAGTGCTACTGAAATCGAGTAAGGCGCTCAGAGATGTCAGAGTATGAAGCCGCTGCATGAACTAGACGATGGATGGGTGGTGGCTGAGACGGTGGTCCTCGTGCTGTAGAGGGACATCATCAGTAATGTCCTCTGGGTCTTCCTCTTCGGCTGATTGGACGAGGCGGTACTGAGGAGTGTAGGTTTCACGTCGTTTCTCGATCATCCTCATATGTAGCATACTCGAGTTGCCCTGTGGGGACATCTGGCCGATGAGGGTGAGGGAGGATGATTGTGCTGCTGTGTTGAAGAGCCCGAAGTACCGTGCCAGTCTAGTCACATAGGGGCCAATAGAGATGACTCATCTCCTATGTCGCTCCTTCTGATGGCGAATGGTGAGAGCAATGAAATAGGCAAGGTCGAAGACGTGCCCGTTCGCCATACTCCATAAAAAGCTCACTACGCTGGTGCTCTCTCGCCGCCCTATCAGAGTGTGGGCCAAAATGGTATGTAGTACCTCAGGGATAGGGCGAGGGCCGATGCCTTGGAGCGACTAGGGTCATAGGTAGCCGAGTTAGGGACTAAAGCTTGCCCGCATTTCGTAGGAGAGTAGTGGATGTGGCGATGGAGGGTGTCGAGTTCGTTTTCGTCCATGAATTCCTCCGTATATAGCCCTAGTACAATTCCAAACTCAGGTACGCTCAACTGGTGAACCAAGCCACTGAGGTGGAACTGGGCTATTCCTGGATCATCGAAATTGGTCATAACGGTTTAGAAGTGGAATGTTGAATAGAGTTCCAGTGTAAGCTCGAGGTACGTCGGCTCGATGATCCCAAAGAAGAGCTTCCATGGATCAGTCGACAGAAGGGCTCTGACCGCTTCAGCCAGTTGGACTTGTTCAAGTGCGGCCTAGTCAATGCAGCGGCCCACACCTAAGGGTCGGACCTGAAGTATCTGAAAGAGTTCTTCTTGGGGTCCTAAGGGAAACTGAATAAAAGGGTGCCTGATATCCGCGGTAGGACCCGAGGATGACGCTGTTCCTTTCCTCTTTTTTAAAGCGGAGACTGCGGTTTTCTTACCACGGTTTGACATGATATCTGCAATGGCAAGACGAAATAAACAATAATAAAAATAAAATTACTCCCCAACAATAGCATGGAAAAAAAATATGCAATGCATGTTAGAACTAAATAGAAATACTTCATAGGAGTCATGTACTAAAAATAATTATGCTGACAGATAACCTAAACAGATATTTTAAGTCATTACTACGAATAGGAAAAAGAGAATAATGCCTAGTAAATGAATGCATATGGGAATGATAATATGGGAAACAGATTGAAGTACATGGCAACATAAGAATTAATGTACCTTAATCCATCAACTAGAATAGCAAGAAACAAAGAACATAAGCATGACTATTATTAGAATTATGAAGATTAACAGTCAAAATAACACAAGCCAAATCGAATTAATAAACGAAATGAAGAGGAAAGAATGAACAAACGTAATGGCTTGGTAGAGGGAGGGGTTTGGGACGTCGATGGTGATGCTGTGGTCAGCACACGGGCGTGGTAAGGAGGGCGTGGGCAAGAGTTGCAGCGGCTAGGATTAGGGATTTTGGGGAAGGGGATGATAAATAGTGAGGGTTTTTTTTTTAGATTTTGGTGCACATAGCCGTGAGACACGTCCGTGTGCCCTTATTTCAGCCTGTTTTTATCGTGATTTTTTAAATTGGGTGCGTCTGAAATTCATCCCACGCCCGTGTCCTTTGGGTGTGTTGGTGCACACAGCCATGTCACATGCCCATGTCCTACTTCTTTCGCTTCTCCTACGCCCGTGTCTGGTGCACACGGCAATCCGAGGGTCTGGTGCATCTAGTAGTACTTTGTCTCCAACATTGAGTTTGATTTGGTGAGATATTGAGCTTGTCATGGTGTGGTTTTGGTTTATCGTGTGTCCTCAGTTTGTGTCTGCCATTCATCTAGTTCCTCAACTCGTAGCATTCGTTCTTCATAGATAGGTCCCTTGTCGTTTCTTGAACATAGCTCATGTTTGCTCTTCGAACGTGTTTCCTACAAAGAATTTTTCACCACATGATCAGTATTAGTAGTATGATTTATACAATCACCCTCGATATTTGATGTGTTACTTGAATTACGAGCTTGAAGAGTGATTGTTTCAGCACCCACACGAAGTGTGAGTTCACCTGTACCAACATCACTTATCATTCTAGCAGTTGCTAAAAAGGGCCTCCCTAAAATGAAAGGCACATTACTATCCTCCTCTATGTCTAGAACAATGAAATCAACTGAGAATATAAATTTGTCAATTTTAATGAGTACATCTTCAATAATACCCCTAGGAAATCTAATTGTTTTATCTGCTAATTGAATGCTTATTCTAGTTTGTTTGGGTTTCCCAACACCTAGTTGCTTAAACATTTTGTAAGGCATGACATTGATACTAGCCCCTAAATCAGCCAAGGAATTATTAACATCTAAGCTACCAGTTAAATAAGGAATTGTAAAACTCTCTAGATCTTTCAATTTGTTGGCCAGCTTATTCTGTTGAATGGCTGAGCAAACTGCATTCATCTCCACATATGACGTCTCGTCTAACTTCAGCTTATTTGCTAAAAGCTCATTTAAAAATTTGACTGCGTTTGGCATCTGCAAAAGAGCCTCAATAAACGTTAAGTTAATATGTAATTTCTCTAAAAGTTTAAGGAATTTACCGAATTGTTCATCTGAGTGGTCTTTCCTTGTTGCATTGGGGTATGGTACATGTGGTTTGTACTTTTTACTTACCTATTTTTGGTCATTGTGGTCCACCTCTCCTTTACCTTTACTTTTCACAGTTTCTTGCCTCGGTTCTGGTTCAGGTGCAACTAACCTTTCCTCATCTTGAATGGTAATCGTATTGAGCTGTTTTCTTGGGTTAGATTCAGTGTTACTCGGTAGGCTACCTTGTGGCCTTTTAGATGTCAATTTAGCGAGCTGGCCTATCTGAGTTTCGAGCCCTTGGATCGACGCTTGTGGATTCTTAAGTACTATCTAGGTATTCTGAAAATGAGTTTCTAACACTGAGATGAATTTTGTTAGCATCTCCTCAAGGTTCAGTTTTTTCTCTTGTTGGTAAGGTGGTTGTTGGAAGCCTAGAGGTGGTGGTGGTCTGTGATTCCCTTAGCCTCCCCATAAGAAATTTGGATGGTTCCTCCATCCTGTATTATAAGTGTTGCTATAAGGATTATTTCGAGGTCGAGGATTATTACCCATATAATTTAATTGCTCGTTTTCCATGTTGTGGCCATAAGGTGGGTATTCTGAATTGCTCGTTCCTCCTTCACTTACATTGCATTACATTACTGGGTGAACCTGTGAAGAACCAAGAAAACAGTCAATTTTTCTGTTCAAAAGTTCTACCTGATTAGAGAGCATGGTGACCGAATCGATGTTAAAAATGCTGGTTGCTTTCGTTGACTTTGTCCTCATGACTTGCCATTGATAATTATTCAGTGACATCTCTTCTATAAATTCATAAGCATCCTCAGGTGTCTTATTATTGATAGTCCCACCAGTAGCTGCGTCAACCATCTGTCTAGTTGAAGGATTCAGGCCATTGTGAAAAGTTTGAACCTGTAGCCAGAGTGGTAACCCATGGTGAGGGCACCTTCTCAACAGGTCCATATATCTCTCCCATGTATCATATAGTATTTCTAAATCCATCTGCACAAAAAAAGAGATATCATTCCTTAATTTAGCTGTTTTAGCCGGCGAAAAATATTTTAGTAAAAACTTTTCGGTCATTTGTTCCCAAGTAGTGATTGATCCTCGTGGTAACGAGTTCAACCACTGTTTAGCCTTATTCCTTAGTGAAAAGGGAAAAAACCGAAGGCGTATGGCGTTGTCAGAAACGCCATTAGTTTTAAATGTGTCGCAAAACTCCAGAAAATTTGCCAAGTGATTGTTTGGATCCTCATCCTGCAAACCATCAAACTGAACAAATTGCTGTATCATTTGAATCGTGTTAGGTTTCTGTCGAAACCATTTTTTGAAAACAGGGGGTCGACTTTGATTTTGAAAATGAAAATGAAAAAAATGGGAGTCGCCACCAATCCTTTTTGTTAAGGTGTGATCGGGTCACCTCGAAAAGTGTTGTTTTTAATAATCAGTTTGATTTATCAAAACAATGATTTTGATCTACGAAAATCAGAAAGACGGTTTCGGGAGTCGGTTACGCACGAGGAAGGATTAGCACCCTCGAAACACCCAAAGTTGGTACCTAATTGATTAATCAGTGTCTTAGTGTCGAAGATTTGAAAACTTAAAATACGATCCCTCTTTGTATTAACGTTAATAAAAAATGA
Organism: Gossypium hirsutum; assembly: GCF_007990345.1. NCBI lineage: Eukaryota > Viridiplantae > Streptophyta > Magnoliopsida > Malvales > Malvaceae > Gossypium > Gossypium hirsutum. Next base: position 26,419,749 of record NC_053430.1, on the reverse strand, counting down.
TTGAATAAATTGAAACGGATGTTAAAGACCTTCTCATCTCGAAGTAATAAAATGTCACATTCAATAAGTTAGGACACGACATCTTGAGCCTTCAAGAATGAGCTTGCCTTTTATTTAAAATTCATGTATTTTAACCCTTTTTTAAAAGGATATTCGGTTATTTAGGGTAAATGAGGAAAATCGAAACCCAGTAAGATAGGGCACCATTTCTCGAATTTCCAAATACCGAATGTTGCCTTTATTAGCAAAAAAAAAATCTTATCTCGAGGTAACAAGATGTCATATCCAGTAAGTTAGGGCACAACACCTCGTATCTCCGAGAATAAGCATTTTATTCAAAACTCGTATTGCGATTTAAAAGAATATTTCGTTATTTAGGTTAAATGAGAAAAATCGAAACCTAGTAAGTTAGGGCACGATTTTCTCGAATTTGCAAATATGGAATATTGCTTTTATGAAAGAATTATTTTTGTTGGGTAAAGGTTAATAATAATTATAATAGTAAAATAATAATAATAATAATAGTTAAGTAGGAAATAATAACAGTACATTAATAAGACAAATAATATAATAACAGTAATAGTACTAAAGAAAATAATTATACTAATATTAGTAATAAATATAATGGTAATAATAATTATAATTAATACTAATACTAATAATAAACATAATAATAAAATACCATAATAAAAATAATAGAGATAATAATAATAACAATATTTTAAATAAGATAATAATAATAGATAGAAAGTGGTAGTAGTTATAATAATAATAATAATAATAGTGGTGTTAGACAAATTAATTTGAAAATAAAAAAGAAAAATAAGCAGAAAAAGGACTAAATTGAACCTAAAATGAAAATTCGGGGCCAATTTGAAAATAAATAAAGAAGAAAAGGACTGAATCGAACGCGCAAACAACAAGAATGGACCAAATCGGGCAATAACCCCTCCCTCTAAAACGTGCAGCATCAAGTAGGACCCAATTGAAATCCAAGCACAATTTTGGGGTAAAATTAAAACAAAAAAAAAACTTAATTACAAAGTAATAAAAAAGCGAAAGGGCTAAAAATGCAATTAGCCCTTCCGTTAAAAAACACGCAGATCCCAGGCAGGAGCGGGTCGGATCGGGTCGGACTAGGGCAAAACGACGTTGTTTTGGGACTTGTGGACGCCGGCCAAAACGACGTCGTTTTATATGGCCTATATAAGTTAAAAATAATAAAAAACTCATTTGATATCAGTTCTTAAAAAAAGATCTTTCTTTCTTTTTTTTTTCTCTGCAGGTCTCCTAATCTGGCAAGGGCTCCGGCCAGTCGCGATCGTCCTCCAACATGCCTCCGCCACCGGAGACCTCCGTGTACAGCGGTCGGAGGTCAAAATTTCCCTTTTTTTCTCGGCGCTTTGAAAGTTATTTGTTTCTTTTATCTTTATACTTTGTATTTTATGCATATGTAAATATGGAAGGGAACAGATTTGAAAATAAGAAAGAAATAAAATAAAATTACCTTAGGCCTTCGATTTTGATTTTTGGTATTTTGGTTCTCTGATTTGGGGCTATTCTCTTGCTTTGGTATTACTAGAATCACTGTTTTGCTTGTGTTTTAAAATCGAGTGCTTTGTATTTAAAAAAATTGCCGAATGTTACAATGGATTTTGGCTTGACTTTTTATATCCATTTTACATGCTTTTATTTATTATTTACTGTCTTTTCTTCATTTAATCTGCAGGTGTAAGTGGGTGGCTACATAGTGGCGGTGCTGATGCGACAATGGCGGTGGCAGACCTGGCATGGGGCGGCTAGGCTAAGGTTTCTTCTTTTTTTTTTGTTTTCTGATTAGTGTATTGGGCTAGGGTTAGGCTGAAATTGGGCATTGCTTTGTAATTGGGTTTAAATGGGTTTTGGGTTGTAATGTTTGGGTTTTAGAAATGAGCCCGGGCAAATTGGGCTTACTACAGCTGCCCCTCTAACGAGAACAGAGTAAAGACTTTCAAGAAAAATCAATTTTGCTCAGTCTTGCTGAGTCTCGGCTTGTTTGGTGTTCCTCTTCTTCTTGTGGCCTCGCTCTAGTCCACTGTATCTTGTTGTTTTGATCCATCCCACCACCGCTTCAAAGAGATAGGACTTGTAACTTCAATCTGCTCCACTGCTGCAACCTCAAGAGGGTAAGATTTGTTTATTTTTAATCTGCTCCACTATAACTTCAGGGAAATAAGAACTTGTAGCTTCAATCTGTTCCGCTACTGTATTTTAGGGAGACAAGATTTGATTTGGTAGATTTAATCTGACCAACTGCCACTTTAGAGGTGCAAGACCCATCATTTTAATCGCTCCACTGCAACTTCGAGGAGATAAGGTTTGCTAAGATCTACTTTACTGCAACTTCAGAGAGATAAGATATGTTTATTTATAGCTTCAATCTGTTGCACTGCAACTTTAGGGAGATAAGACTTGTAATTTTAACCTGCTCTACTGCAAATTTAGAGAGATAAGGTTTGTTTTGATCTGCTCTACTGCAACTTTAGAGAGATAAGGTCTGTAATTATAGCTTCAATCTGTTCCACTGCAACTTCAGGGAAATAAGATTCGCTATCTTCAGTCTGCTCTACTGCAACTTTAGGGAGATAAGATTTGTGTCTTCAACCTGCTCTATTGTAATTTCAGAGAGATAAGGTTTGTTTTGATCTACTCTATTGCAAATTTAGAGAGATAAGATCTATTTATTCATAGCTTCAATCTGTTCTATAGCAACTTCAGGGAAATAAGATTTGCTATCTTCAGTCTGCTCCACTACAACTTCAGGAAGATAAGACTTGTGTCTTCAACCTGCTCTACTGCAATTTTAGAGGGATAAGGTTTGTTTTGATCTACTCTACTATAATTTCAGAGAGATAAGATCTGTTTATTCATAGCTTCAATCTATTCCACTGTAACTTTAGGGAAATAAGATTTGCTATCTTCACTTTTCTCCGCTGCAACTTCAAGTAGATAAGACTTGTGTCTTCACCAATCTTGCTACATCGTTCTCTGGGGAACGTAATCTGTAGAATTGATTTCATGGGTCTATGCTCATGCCAAATGATTAGGATGTGATGATCAGAATGAATCAAATGCTCCTAATTAGATGTGTATGAAGGATATTTTCATGTGTGCAGCATGTTATGAGAATGATCCCTTTTTAATGTTTGGGTTGCCATTGTTCTTTGTTACATCAAGGTTCTATCACTGAAACAATATCCTGTCTTCTTGTTCAGCTTAGATCTTGGACAAAAAACCTAAAGAGGTAGTCTTAATTTAAACTCTTATTTCTCAAATGTTTCCAATCCTTAGGTTTGGTTAGTTCTAAATAATAGTCTTGTTTCAGGTTCCTGTACTATTTAGAAACTTTTAGAGTAATATGCAGAACTCCTTTTGTGAACGTGCCATTAGTCCATTAATCGTTATTTCAATGCAAAATGCTTGGAAAAGATCGTAACAATGGACGAAACTGAAATTTATCAGAAATTTTTTTGAAAAGAATAGATTAATCAAAGAAAGCAAACATTCCTGGAATACAAAATGAATAAAAGGAAACTAGGTGCCCCAGATATTGCAGCATGAGTTTCTTTGTACGAACTTCTTGAGGACCCTTTTTTGAGCTCAATATGTGTTTAGGGGATCTAGAGTGCTCTTGTTGATACCCCAAGATGTAACATCTCTCCTCCTTGTTAATTCAGGTATCGCAAGACTACCGCATGCCCCATCTTTGATCAAAATTTGAATCGCCATTTACGGGTTTTCAATTCAAAATCCCTTTGAGCTCAAGGTGCTCTTTGCGAGTTTTCACCTTGGCGTCTCCATTTTTTTTAGGCGAAGTATTTCTTAACCAAATCTGAATTCACAGGATTGGGTAAGTCTTGCCATCCATTTCGATCAATATCAACGCTCCTCCAAAAAAAGGCCCTCCTTACCACATAAGGTCCTTCCCCAATTCAGTATCTATTTTTCACTGAAATCCTTTTTTATAGGAAGGATCTTTTTTTAATACTAGGTCTCTCTTGTGGAATTTTCTGAGATGAATCTTTTTGTTGTAAGCTCGCATCATCCGTTTTTGGTACATCTGACCATGACGGATAGCCCGTAGCGTTCTTTCTTCAATCAAATTCAACTGATCGTATCAGGACTGGACTCATTCAGCTTTGTCCAACTTCACTTCTAACAAAACTCTGAGGGAAGGAATCTTGACCTCGATGGGTAAAACCGCCTCCATTCCATAAACCAATGAGAAAGGCGTTGCCGCGGTAGAGGTCCTGACAGATGTTCGATAAGCATAAGGGGCGAATGGTAGCTTCTCATGCCAATCTCTATAAGTTTCAGTCATCTTTCCCACAATCTTCTTAATGTTCTTATTGGTTGCTTCCACCATACCATTCATTTTTTGGCTATACAGCGATGAGTTCTGGTGTCTGATCTTGAATTGACTGCAGACCTTTGCTATCGTACTATTGTTAAAATTTAATGCATTTTCAGATATGATGCTTTCCAGCATTCCATATCGACAAATGATTTCCTTTTTCAGGAACCTGCTAACTGCCGATTTTGTAACATTGGTATATGAAGCGGCCTCTACCCAGTTGGTGAAGGAGTAGATGACCAAAAAGATGAATCGATGCTCATTGGAAGCTTTTGGCAATATTGACCCAATCACATCCATGCCCCATATAAAGAAAGGCCATGGAGAAGTCATAACATGTAAAGGTGAAGCAGGTACATGAATTTTGTCTCCATAGATTTGGCACTATGACATCTTTTGGCGTAGTTAATACAATCCCCTTCTATGGTGGACCAATAATAACCAAACCTCATAATTTGCCTGGACATTGTAAAGCCATTAGCGTGTGTCCCACAGACGCCCTCATGGGCTTCTTCCAAGATCTTCTTAGCTTCCATAGCGTCTACACATCTTAATAGCACCTGATCCTTCATTCTTTTGTAGAGGATCTCCCCGTCCAAGACATAATCACTGGCCAGTCTCCTTAACGTCCTTTTGTCATTCTTAGTAGCTTGGTCGGGGTACTCACGATTCTTCACTTATCGCAATATATCATGGTACCAAGGATGATCATATTTTTCTTCTTCTTCTTTGATGTTGTAACAATGAGCCGGAGCCTCGTAAATACTCAACTGGATCGGTTTCACATCCTGTTGTTTATTCACCTTGATCATGGAAGCTAAAGTTGCTAGGGCGTCAGCCATCTGATTTTCTTATCGCGGGAGGTAGCAGAAGATGATATCATCAAACTCTTTAATTAATTCAAGGACCAGACTTCGGTAATTGATCAACTTGGGGTCTCTCGTCTCCCATTCTCCTTTGAGTTGATAAATCACTAATGCAGAATCTACATATAATTTTAGCATTTTAATCTTGCGTTCTATGGCTGCGCGGAAGCCCATGATGCATGCTTCGTATTCTGCCATGTTGTTCATGCAGTAAAAATCCAATTTACTAGTGAAGGGATAATAATCTTCGTTTGGGGATACCAAGAGTTCCCTGATTCCGTTACCTACAGCATTTGATGCTCCGTCAAAGTTTAGCTTCCAAGGATGACCTTCTTGAGGGTCTTCTTCAGTGGTTGCCATGTACATTAGATCTTCATTTGGGAAATAAAAATTCAGAGGCTCTTAGTCTTCTAAAGCTCTACTGGCTAGAAAATATTCTATTGCACTCCCTTTTACAGCTTTCTCATTCACATAGACTATATCAAATTCAAAAAGTAGAATTTGCCATCGGGCCATTCTCCCATTCAAAGTAGTCGACTCCATCATGTACTTTAGGGGGTCCAGTTTAGAGATCAGCCAAGTTGTGTGGTACAACATGTATTGTCTCAGTCTTCGAGTTGTCGATATTAAGGCACAACGCAACTTTTCAATTGGCGAGTATCTCGTCTCACACTCAGTAAATTTCTTTCCTTCCTGACTCATCGTGTTGACCAAGCACACATCCTATAGAATTTTCAAATACTGCCAAATATAGTATTAGCAGCTTATCTAGACTAGGTGGTGTCAACACTGGGGCATTAGACAAGTATTGCTTAACCTTGTCAAAAGTCTTCTAGTACTCCTCATCCCAAACACCAGAGTTGTGTTTCTTAAGGAGACGGAATATGGTGTTACATTTCTCGGTTAGTTGTGGAACGAACCGAGTGATGTAGTTTAGTCTCCCTAAGAATCTTCGAACTTCCTTTTAAGTACGCAGCAGAGGTAACTCTTGTATGGCTTTGAATTTATCTGGGTCAATTTCAATCCCTTTTTCACTGACTACGAATCTTAGCAGTTTTCCTGACCTGGCTCCGAAGGTACATTTTGCTAGACTGAGTTTCAGTTGGAATTTCCTCAACTTCAAAAATAATTTCCTGAAGACTTGCACATGCTCCTCTTCTATTTGGGATTTTGTGATCATGTGGTCTACATAGACTTCAATTTCTTTGTGCATTATATCATGGAACAGGGTTACCATGGCTCTTTGATATGTTGATCCCGCATTTTCCAGTCCAAATGGCATCACCTTATAGCAAAAGGTTCCTCACATGGTTACACATGTGGTCTTATTCATGTCTTCAGGATGCATTTTTTTCTGATTGTACCCTGAGAAACAATCCATGAAGGAGAACAGTGAGTAACCTGTCGTGTTGTCCACTAAGGTGTCAATATGGGGCAATGAGAAATTATCCTTCGGACTGGCTATGTTCAAATCCCTAAAGTCTACACACATTCATACTTTTCCATATTTTTTAGAGACGGGGATGATATTGGCTACCCATACTGAGTACTTAACTACTTGTAAGAAACCAACATCAAATTGCTTCTTTACCTCTTCTTTTATTTTCAACAAAACATCCGGCCTCATCCTTCAGAGCTTTTGTTGAACTGGCTTGCACTCTTCTTTTATAGGGAGCCTGTGTACCACGATATCAGTACTTAGCTTAGGCATATCTTGATACGACCATGCAAAGACATCTTTGAACTCTTGGAGTAACTCAATAAGGTCTCGCTTTGTCTCTGTGGTAATGCAAGCTCTGATCTTTACTTCTTTCTTTTCTAGTTCATCTCCTAAGTTCACGAATTCTACTGACTCTTTGTGAGGTAGAATCTGTTTCTCCTCTTGTTCTACCATCCTTAACAAATCAGGGGATAAATTACAGTTTCTGTCATCTTCAAAGTCCTAAGATCCCTTCAGACACATATCCCGTTCAAAAGGAGATTCTGAGTTAGTAGCAACGTCCCTCATATCGTTGATATCTGGAGACCTGTTGTAGGTGTGAAGGAAGATACAAAGAACAAGAGAATCTAAGAATAATGATATGTATGGTATGATTATGAATGAAAGAATAAAAGAATATTTGCACGGAATAAGATAAAAGGATGCATTTTACTGAAATAACGATTTTGAACATAAGCCTATTTCACAAAAAAGACTCTTATTACTCCTAGGCCTAGAGCAATAAGTGTGTTTTGGACATTACTCTGTGCTAGTTCTAAAGACTACATGAATCTCTTCTGCAGTCCAATTATTCAGAACACTTCCTGGATCATAAGGGCGAATACCCAACAAATTCTCTACTCCAGTTCCTTCTTCGTATGTGGCATTGATGTCCAAATTTCCCAACATTCCTTCCACGATTTCTTTTTTTAGTGTACCCCGCTCAGGGTGAATGATTCCTCTAGAAACAAAAGTCTTCCATATATGGGGAAAGATTATTGGTTCCCATTCGATCTCCTCCCCGCTCAATCACGCTCTACTTCTCTCTTGCTTCTTCTCTAGTTCCTTCTTTTTTTGTTTTGCGTCTGGCTTAAATCCTAAGGCGAAGCAGTCTTGTTTGTCCTTCATTATTGGTTCCTTAATCCTTCCTTGGAGGTATCTCCCGAATCCTCTTCCCGGTAGTGCCCCTTTTCCAACAGTTAGCCGTAGGCCCATTCTTGTGGTCTTAGATAACCTGGGCATTGGAATCCTATTTCCTTCAGTAATGAATGTTGCATTCACAAACTCTAAAGACCGAAAGGAACATTTGATTGCTTCATCGTTTACTTCTAGATATGGTGCGTCACTGGTCACCGCTGCGATGATGTCCTCTTCGACATTTATCATTACCAACCGACCTGCGGTTACCAATTTTAACTTTTGGTGTAGCGACGAAGGGACTGCCCCTGTTGAATGTATCCATGTCCTCCCCAACAGGAAATTATACGAAGGCTTGATGTCCATGACTAGGAAATTTACCTCGTACGTGCTTGGACCAATTAGAAGGGGTATTTCGATTCTACCCATTACCTTCCTTTTTGTTCCATCGAATGCCCTCACTATATTTTGGCAGGCTTTTATGTGAGAACTAGCTACAGGTAATCAGTTCAGTGTGGGTAATGGTAGAACATTCAAGTCCGATCCATTGTCAATCAATACCCCCAGTAATGTATACCCCTTACAGCGGGTCGTGATGTGCAAAGCCTTAGTCCCCCTGCCTCCTGGTGGTACTTCATCATCATTGAAGAATATGAAGTTGTCAGCACTTATATTATTGATTAGGCAGTCCAGTTTGTTTACCTAAATATCGTTGGAAACATAAGTTTCATTCAGTATATTCATCAATGCACTACGATGGGTTTTTGAGCTTAAGAGTAAGGCCAATACCAATATACGAGCTAGTTGTTTATGTAACTATTCCACGACACTATACTCTCTATGTTTTAGAAATTTCAAGAATTCCTTGACTTCTTTTTCTGTTACTGATTCATTAACAGGCGGTTCAAGTCGAACCAGCTTCTCTTTCTTTTGCTCAATCACCAATGATTTTCCTTCAACATTCTCAACTTTTGTATTTGGGGTATCATAACACCTTCGCTGCGCGTATAGAAACCCACATCTTGACCTTCCTCTAATGCGTTAGCCAAGATTTCCTCTCCCGGGATCATCACATTGCAATTATAGTTCCAAGGTACCCTTTTGCTATCTTTATAAAGGAAAACAACGGGCTTCTGGATTACGACTTTTGGTGCAACTTGTGCCTCAGCTTCGTTAATTCTCAGTCGTGATATGATAACCACTGGATGGTGGGCTTTATGAATATTCTTTGTTGACCCCTCTTCTGAGGCACACACATCTGTTCCTTCTGGGCTTCCGACATACTCAAAGAATTCTAGCTCAGTATTATCCATCAATCATTGAACTAGAGCCCTGAATTCACTGCATTTTTGAATCTCATGATCTTCTTAACTATGGAACTCGCAATAATTCTTTGCTCATCAGGGTCTGTCCCTTGAATTCTGCGTTATTAACCCTCTTTCCACCATTTTCTTCCATACTTCTTTCAGCGAGGTATTCACTTCTGCGATATTCATCTTGATTTCTTTCCTGAAACTCTCGATTATCGCATTTACCCCCTATCCATATTGTTATGTAACGAATTTTCTGCACTAGATGTATCATCAAATTTCACAATGCCCATTTTGATGAGTCTTTCAAGCAACTTCTTGAAAGCACTGCAATTTTTTATCGAGTGTCCCGTAGTTCCCGCATGGTACTCGCATTTGGCATTTGCGTCATACCATTTGGGGTATGGGGGTTGCATTGGCTTTAGATAGAAAGGGGACACAACATGTGCATCAAATAAACTTTGATATAACTCCTTATATGTCATTAGGATAGGCATAAATTGGAGTTTCTCTATATTTTACTTTGTGTTAGGCACTTGTCTGGGTGGGCCCTGTTGACCAGTGGTTGTCAACCTCGGTTGGCTTATGGTGATCGATTTCAAATATGTTCTCACATTATTTACCTCGTGCTCTTTCTTTCTCGGGGCTGGCCTTTTGGCATTTTCTCCAGCCTCTATTTTCCTGCACCTTATCGTATTTTCTATCATTTCACCAGACATTACTATGTCCGAAAAACTCTTGGTTGCGCTTCCCAGCATGTGATTAATGAAAGGTGCCTTCAGGGTATTAATGAAGAGCATGGTGGTTTCCTTTTCTAGCAGAGGTGGTTAGACTTGTGTGGCCACCTCTCTCCATCGTTGGGCATATTGCTTGAAGCTTTCATTATGCTTTTTCTCCATGTTCTGTAAAGTGATTCTATCAGGGGCCATGTCCGTCACGTGACTGTACTGCTTCATGAAAGCTTGTGCTAGATCCCTCCATGAATTGATTTGGGTACGACTCAGTTAGTTGTACCATTTAGATACTTCCCTAACCAGACTTTCTTGGAAACAGTGAATCAATAATTGGTCATTATTGACATAGCTTGCCATTCTTCTGCAGAACATGGTGTTGTGAGCTTCGGAACAGCTAGTCCCGTTATACTTCTCAAATTTCAGAGTTTTAAACTTGGGAAGAAGTACCAAGTCCGAAACCAAGCTCAATTCCTTAGCATCGATTCCACCGCGATAGTCGGCGTTTTCCATTTTTAAAATTTTTTCTTCTAACCATCTACACCGTTCTTCGAGTTCTTTCGGTAGCTCTACCCTTGTCTTTTCTATTTCTATCAGATCATTAAGATCGGGGATAATGGGGTTAGTTGGGTTATCCCCCGGATTAGAGCCTGAGCCGGCTTGATAGTTCATTGGCACCAAAACACTGGCCTGAAACTGTTGGGGCCTAATTGTGACAGATGGCCTTCGTGGGTACACATCAAGTTATGTCTGAACATTCGTTAGGGTAAAACCCAGAGAGTAGATAGGATTTTCATTATCATCTCCTGCATTGATCATGGGGCTTTTTCCTTTTTCTAATCCGCCAGCCAGTAGTCGTCTTAACTGATCCATCATACTTCTTTGAGACTCCAGTATCTGGTCCCTCATATCTTGCTAGATTTTGGCTAGCTATTCTTGCATATGTGTTTGTAGCTGATCCTGCATCTCTTTTTGCATCTTTTCAATCTCTCCAACCTTTGGTCCATTACTTTGGTTTTTCCTCTTGTACCATAACGATGTTCCAAGGTAGCTGCGATGATTTTTAGGGTTTTTTTAAGTTTTAATACGTATGATGTAATGCTGATGCATGAATGCAATGAATGCAAAAAGACGTTGATTCTGATTCAATTTCATTAGAGTAACTTTTCTAGAAAACAAGTTTCATTAAATAGAACAGATTACATATAAGGCTTTGCCCTGATACTTAAGGCCTTGACCTGCCTAAGAAGCCAAGCTAGCTCTCAGCCTCGGTCCGATTCTGACTCGTATCTTAAACTCGGCACATCGGCCTGGACTGCTAATGTTTGTAAGTGGTCGGCCACTTTTCGTACTTGAGTTAAAGCTTCGCCCATGACGTAATCCCTATTCCTGACCTGATCTTGAGATTGATGAAGTTGCTCCTTCTATCGCTTGTTATTTACCTCAAGGAGTTCAATTTGAAGTTCATGATTTTGCAGTGCAACTTTAAGTTCTTCTATCTTCTCTTTTAACTTTTCAACTCAGAGTTTACGACTACGATACTGATACAAGGATCTTTCTAACTCTGACACCCAAATCTTTAATCCTTCATTCTCATTTTGGCTTTCTACCAAACTCTTTTTTAAAGTGTCTTCTCGTGCTTGAGCATCCCGAAATTTTTCTTCCCATTGGCTGGCTCTACTTTTCTCCTCTTTAATTTCTTGCCGCCACTGTTCAGACATTTTTCTTAACCCAACGGTTCTCATTGACCTTTGCAGCTTCTTGTAGTCTATTTTCAAACTATCCAAATCCTCTTCAGCCTTGGTTTTTCCTTTTCTGAGTCTTTCAGCTTCTAGTTTCTGGATATCGACATCTAACGCTAGCTGCATTTTTTCTTCCTTCAATTGCTTGGTCCTTTTTTCTAGTTCCAAACTCTTTCTCCCGAAATCTTGTTTGATGATTTCTAGCTCAGATGGGATCACTTTCAAGTGTTCTTCTATTGATCGGGTGTTTTCTTGACCTGACGTAGGGATGTTGTCGTTGATCCTCTGACCCCACCACCAGTCATACTCAGGGGTAGTCATAGGATTAGTAGCAAACCTTTTCATTCCACGAGTTTGGTTCTAAGCATTCGATAACTCACAAACTTTCTTTTTGTAATTATTTCCCATGTATGCGAATTCGCATTGAGTGAACCGTGCGTTGGTGGCATAAACTGTCTTGATTTATACTGTCTTAACAAGAGCAGAGGAGCATACCCGATGACTCCCCATATCCTCAGCAGGGGCACCCAATCAAAATCTCCACACCGATGTAATATCTCGTCAGGGACTATCCACGGGGCTCTCCATTTAACGTCTTCCTTTTTCAGATTTTAAAGAATCGTCATCTACTTTTTCTTTGTAGCATCATCCTGTCTCGGTGTAGCCACTAACTCTTTCAGTAGAGAGTAGTTTTCAGAGAAGATACGATATGGGACCTTTTCCACTTTCCAAAAATGGCTGTGGAACCAAGCTAGCAAGAGCTATGCACATCCAATGAATATCCCTTCACCCGCTCTTCGACAAGTATTCAATGATCTGAAAGTTTCAGCCAAGATTGCGGGTACAGGTGTGACCCCTTTACTAAGCCTATAAAAAAGATCAGAAACCGCCTCGTCTACATGCCCCAAAGTTCTGGGGAAGATAACCAGTCCATAAATGCTTAAAGTGAAGACATCAACCCTTTTCTTCATATCGGGATGCGCTAAGATTAAATCCCTCAAATTCCTCCAAGGAATGCACTTACAATCTCCTTTTTGTTTGATTCAGGATGTAACTCACTGTTCGCTCATTCCTGTGATGTTCATCAGCCTTTTTGAGAATGCTGGGACATTGGCAGCTCTGGAATAAGCTCTGTTAACCTGAATCTTAGGGCAACGAAGCAAGGTCGTGTTGTAACACCCCGAACCCGAGACCGACACCGGAGTCGGACACGAGATGTTAACAAACTTTGAAAAAATTTTTCCAGACACTGCCCAGTCTGAGTACTAGTCGCTTCAAAAATCATATCTTGAGTTTCACAACTCAAAAATCAGTTTTGTGATTTTTCCCTGAAACTAGACTCATGTCCCCACCTATGGATTTTTTTCTAGAATTTTTGGTCGGGCCAATTAGTACAGTTTATTAGTCAAAGTCTCCCATGTTACAGGGGTCGACTACACTGACCTTTTCCCATTACGACTGGGATATCTCTCTGCACAGAGCTTCAATACTGATGCCGTTTGTTTCTATGGAAACTAGACTCAGAGAGGAATCCATACATATATGGTATTACCCCTAATTATCTCTGGTCAATTTATAGTGAATTTCCAAAGGCGGAACAGTGAATCCAGAAACTGTTCTGGCCCTGTTCCACAAGAACCCGAATATCTCTTTCTGTACTGTTCCTATAATTGTTTCGTTACTTCCATATGAAAGTAGATTCATCAAGGTTCGATTACATAATTTATTCACTATTTAATTCCACTCCTACGAATTCTTGTGATTTTTCCAATCCACACCACTGCTGCTATCAGCTTCTGTTTTCAAAGTAAACCTTACCTAATTTGGGGTTTCATGGACCAACTAGGGCCTTGTCATACATAAGCCCACATATGATCATACTTAGCCATTCCAGTGGCTGATCATTTGCTCAACACTTCCATTCCAACTATAGTTACATCATGAAACCATCTATACATTCATAAACACGAATGGTCTAATGCCATACTTCACTTCTACAAGCCATTTTCGCATGGCTGAACACTTATACATTTCATAAAGTACTCGAAAAACAACAATGGGTAGTCCTATACATGCCATAACAAAATTCAACCAAAATAGTACCCAAAAGAGCCTTTGATAGTGTGGGCGACTTCGACTTCAAGATCCCGAGTCCGATAGCTGGAGAACCAAAAATCTATAAAACAGAGGAGCAATGTAACGAGTAAGCAATTTATGCTTAGTAAGTTTGAGCAAGGAATTCCAGCATGCACAAATAATAGCACACATTTAGCTAAACGGAATATTTCATAATACGCAATTTACCGATATCGAACTTGCTTCACAACATTAACAACCCTTATGTACATACAAAATAAACTAACTTGGCCGAAGGCCGGTAGCTCGTTTATCAACTGAGCGAACATTTATTTGTAAGGGCTCGATTAATATTCAACACATACGTAACATATCCCCATATTGGGATGTTTTTCGAGTATTCGCTGGAATTTTACAGCAAGCTCATTCATTACCAAATCACGTACCTTCGGGATTTAACCGGATATAGCTCCTCGTTCAAATGCCTTCGGGACATAGCCCGGTTTTAGTAACTCACACAATGCCTTCGGGACATAACCCGGATTTAACAACTCGCACGAATGCCTTCGGGACTTAACCCGGATTTAATAACTCGCACGAATGCCTTCGGGACTTAACCCGGATTTAATAACTCGCACGAATGCCTTCGGGACTTAACCAGGATTTAGTATCTCGCACAAAGGCCTTCGGATCTTAGTCCGGATATATTCGCTTAGCACAAAGCCTTCGGGACTTAGCCCGGACAGCATTCAATTAATCATGCACATCTCACAATAATTCATGGCACATTCATATTTCATTTTCGTTTACGAAACTCAAACACAAGGCACATATTGTCCTTGCACATTCGGCTCAATAGCCACACATAGAGCATGATTTAATCACATCGAAATTTAAGCTCTCTTACTCAAGAACTTACCTCGGGTGTTGTCGAACGATCCCGCTAACTATTCGACCACTTTTTCCTTCCCTTTATCGGATTTATTTCCCCTTTGCTCTTGAGCTTAATCAAACAAATAAATTGATTTCATCATTTAGGCATCAAAAGATGAACATAAGGCACTTAGCCCATATTCATACATTAGACATTAAAGTCTCATACATGCAAAAATCATGCATCAACACAACATATTAGCTAATTTCTTTCCCCTTGGCCGAATATGCATGTCCATTTTTGGGGTCGATTTCAACATTTAATACACACATATACCCACTAGTAAAGCATCCTCCCCCTTTTCATCGATTTAACACATGCATTGCTCATCAACATGCAAAGTTACATTCGGCCTTAGCACACATCTTGCTAGCCGATTCTTCTCCCTTTAGCAACCAATGCACATATGTGCTCACACAAAAATGCTAAAAAGGAGGTTCAAGAATCATCAAGCCATCATCACATGCATCATTAACAAGCTTCATATTTTGCATGCAATGGCATTAACACAACCTCCACCTAGGCCGAATCTTAACTCATCCTCATACCTCATCACCACAACATCAAACATCAACCAAGAATGATGCATCCATGGTCGAGTGCCATTTCCATCACATAGCAAGATTTAGACCATGGGCTAGGTAGAACTCAAGCTAACCACTAAATCATGCATGCATCTCATGAAACATCATCAAACATACCTTAGCCTAGCTACATGCATGGCCGAATCTCTTCACCTTTCTTCTTCTTTCCTCCTAAAAATTTTTGGCCAAGGATGAACCAAAGGATGAGAAATTTTTTTCTTTGTTTTTTTTTCTTTCTAATTTAGGCTAGAATGGAGGTGAGAAAGGATGAACACAAACTTTTCTCCTTTCTTCTCTTGAGCTCACGGCAATGGGGGGGAACAAACACTACACACACATTTTTTTTTTCTTTTGTTTCCATTTCTTTATTACCCATACTTCTTATTTTATTCTTCCACTAACAAAACATGTTTCATGACATGTTTTGCCCATCATTCTTTGTCATGGCCGGCCACTACTCTTTAGGGGGGGAATTTGACATGCAAGTCCCCCCTTTGTCCACATGCACTAATAGGTCCTCACACATTGACCTATCACATTTTAGAATTTTCTCACATAAGTCCTATTGACTAAATTCACATGAAATCAACCAAATTGAAGCTTGAAATTTTCACACATTCATAATTACATATTCTAGACAATAAGTATCACATTCAAACATTTCGGTGACTCGGTTTAGCGGTCCCGAAGCCACTTCCCGACTAGGGTCAACTTTGGGCTGTCACTCGTGTACTTTTCTATAACAGGTACCAAATCTACTTTCCTAAAAGTGAAGCAACTGTAAGCAAAGTTCCAATACTGGGCAAAGGCTCGAAATAGGTGCTCGTCTACCTTGATATCGAGCAGATAGGGTAAATCACCATAATGACCGTAAAATAGCTGTTTGATCTCGTTATCCCATGACCCAAAATTTTTTTCATCTCTTGGAGATTATTTTGGGTTACACTGATCCGAGTGAACTTTCATAATTCTGACACATACCCCTCGATAAGACTATCACCTTTCTCTTGCTGCGTTTTCTCAGCTCATATTCGGACAGCCACATTGTCCTCCGCTTTATCAAGAAACCCCTTTTCCATGATAAGTTATCTATTTAGCAACTGAATGTGAATTAACACCTTTTGTGATAAAAATGCCATGCAAATACAATCAAAGTAAAATAAAGCAAGCCAGTATTTCATACACAGTTTAAAGCAAACAAGGAATAATAAATATAGCACTTGCTCAGGCAACCACTAGGGTTTGGTGCAGCTCTATCTAAGACAGGTTCTTACGGCTCACTATATGCGGTTCGGTTTTAAAGTAAATATACTTGAACCAGCAGATTCCTCGATCCTCACCCATTATAGGCTCATATAGACCGAGTTCAGTTCAAAGGAATACATTTCCCTATGGCTGCACGAAAATAAAAATCTCACGAAGACATAGGTACGGGTGTATCCCGAAAGCGATCCACTATCCTACACAGAGGTGAAAACCTCACGAAGGAATAGTTTCTCACTCCCACTTAAAAGGGTAAGATCAACCGATCATGTAATGCAATAAGCAAAAAGATACCAAAATTTAAACCAATACAGCAATTAGAAACCATAATGATGAAGATCATAACTAAGACGGGTAAAATTCGAAGAAAGGATCGTACATTTAAACCACGTTTTTAATTTTCGACAAAAAGACAAAAATTAATCAACTTGTGGCTTGACTCTCTTATTTAAAACGTCCCTTGTGGAGTCGCCAAGCTGTCAAAACCATTTTTTGAAAACGGGGGGTCAACTTTGATTTTGAAAATGAAAATGAAAAAACGGGAGTCGCCACCAATCTTTTTTGCTAAAGTGTGATCAGGTCACCTCGAAAAGTGGTTGTTTTTAATAATCAGTTTGATTTATCAAAACAACGGTTTTGGTCTATGAAAATCAGAAAGATGGGTTCGGGAGTCAGTTATGCACGAGAAAGGATTAGCACCCTCGAAACGCCTAAAATTGGTACCTAGTTGATTAATCAGTGTCTTAGTGTCGAAGATTTGAAAACTCAAAATACGATCCTTCTTTGTATTAATGTTAATAAAAAATGATTGAATGAATTGAAACGGATGTTAAAGACCTTCTCATTTCGAAGTAATAAAATGTCACATTCAATAAGTTAGGACACGACATCTTGAGCCTTCAAGAATGAGTTTGCCTTTTATTTAAAATTCATGTATTTTAACTTTTTTTTAAAAGGATATTCGGTTATTTAGGGTAAACGAGGAAAATCGAAACCAGTAAGTTAGGGCACGATTTCTCGAATTTCTAAATACCGAATATTGCCTTTATTTACAAAAAAGAACTTATATCGAGGTAACAAGATGCCATATCCAGTAAGTTAGGGCACAACACCTCGTATCTCCGAGAATAAGCATTTTATTCAAAACTCGTATTGCGATTTAAAAGAATATTCTGTTATTTAGGTTAAATGAGAAAAATCAAAACCCAGTAAGTTAGGGCACGATTTCTCGAATTTCCAAATATGGAATATTGCTTTTATGAAAGAATTATTTTTGTCGGGTAAAAGTTAATAATAATTATAATAGTAATAATAATAATAGCCAAATGTTACAATGGATTTTGGCATGGCTTTTTATAGCCATTTTACATGCTTTTGTTCATTATTTACTGTATTTTCTTCATTTAATTTGTAGGTGCAAGTGGGCGGCTGCATAGTAACGGTGCTGATACGACAATGGCAGTGGCAGACTTGGCATGGGGCGACTAGGCTAGGGTTTCTTCTTTTTTTTTTTCTGATAAGTGTATTGGGCTAGGGTTAGGTTGAAATTGGGCCTTGCTTTGTAATTGGGTTTAAATGGGTTTTGGGTTGTAATGTTTGGGTTTTAGAAATGGGCCCGGGAAAATTGGGCTTACTACAGTTTCAGTTCAAAATTATTTGCAGCAATAGCAGACCTAACTATACTCGACTTAGTTCCTGTTAAATTTGGTTTAGCATAATCATACATAGTGCGCGGAGCATGATTCTGATTTACTGGATCAGCGGCAATCACAGAAGGTAGCGGATTTTCCTGATTTTCAGCCATTTTCTCTGTTGTGGTTTGAATATCGTCTTCTTGTTCTTCCTCTATGTATCTTAAGCTTCTCCTTATTTCTCTTCAGTTTCTGCGAGCTGTGCTATCGATCTCACTATCAAAAAGTAATGGTCCTGACAGGTTTCTTCTGGTCATAAACTAGAAAAAAACTGTCAGAAGCGAATAAAAGAGAAAATTAGAAAAGAAAATAAAAGTTTAAATTGCAAATAAATTAAAATGGCTAAAGTAATAAAAGTCGAGTGTTTCTAATATCTTAGTTCCCCGGCAACGGCTCCAAAAACTTGATACGTGATATTTGCAACAGGTTTTAAAAATTTATAATTAATCGTTCTTGAAAGTAACTATTATCACGATGAAGGCAAGTGCACCTATCGAACAGTAGTATAGCTTTAGCAAGACCGGATTGTTGAACCCAAAGGAACCAAGAGTACTAGTACTTACTTTCTTTTTATTATCTAACCTAAAAATTAAGGGGTTTGCTTATCTAAATTAATTAACTAAACTAAGGGTGCACAGAGGGAAAATTGGGGAAAAGCTTTTGGGAAAACTCGATTGATTAAGACAATACCCAAGGAAAAATCCACCTAGACTTCACTTGTTATTTGACTCTGAATCAGACGATTTATTCATTTGACTTGATCCGTAGAAATCCCTAAGTTATATTATTATCTCTCTCGAGACTAATAATGTCTAACCCTAGGTTG
The DNA here is from genome assembly GCF_007990345.1 of Gossypium hirsutum. Lineage (NCBI taxonomy): Eukaryota > Viridiplantae > Streptophyta > Magnoliopsida > Malvales > Malvaceae > Gossypium > Gossypium hirsutum. The sequence continues at coordinate 26,400,716 of NC_053430.1, read as the reverse complement.
ATTAATTGAAATCTCTTTCTAATTAACACCCTAGTGTTGCATTAACTCGATCTATGGACTCCCTTATTAGGTTTCACCTTAATCCGGTAAAATCTTGTCACCCTATCTCTAGGCGTGCAATCAACTTCGCTTAATTATGACAAATTTACTCTTAGACAGGGACTTTTGCTCCTCTGAATAAGCGCATTAACTTGAATCAATATCCTGGAATATTAAAACAAGAATTAAGAGCACATAATTAAGAACAAGTCAAATATTTACCATACAATTTAGATAATAATAACAAGATCCGTCTTAGGTTCCATTCCCCTTAGGTATTTAGGGGATTTAGTTCATAATTATGAAAGAAAACATCTCAAAATAATAAAGATAACAAAACATAAAGAAAACCAAAAACTCCTAAAGGAAATTGAAGGGAGATCTTCAGTCTTGACGATGAATCCGGCTTTTGAGATGGATCAATTGGATTTCTTTGAGTAATTCCTTGCCTCCTACTCTGTGTGTCTCCTTCTAAGTGCCTCCTCAGGTGTTTAAATAGGCTTTAGAATGCTTAAGAGCCCTCAAAAGTGACCTTTTCCGGATAGGACTATACTTAGGCTCGACAGGGACACGCCCTTGTGCGATTGCTTCAGACCATGGTCAAGGCTGTTAAATAGGCACGGGCGTGTGGTCTACCCGTGTGAGGAAGTCCAGGCTGTGTTGATTTTCCATATTGGCCCATTTTCTCTATTTTTGGCCCGTTTCTCGCTCTTTTTACTTTTCTATACTCACCTAAGTATAAAACATGAAACTAAAGGATTAGGAGCATCAAATTCACCAAATCTAAGGAAAAATCATCCATAAATGTGCTAAGCATGGGATAAAAATATGTATAAATTACGGTTTACCAGTTGATGTTTTGAAAAGTCTATTCTCGGGTTTCAAGGGCTATAGTAGCTTTTTTAACTCTCACACTAAGCATTATTCCTGTTGTTTGTGCTACATAAGGATGCCAATAGTCAACATGTTTCACCTTTGTCTTTCTTTGCGTTCTTTTTTAAATCATTGGAAAGTTTTAATGTATCTTCATTACAGAAGACGAGGAAGGTTTCCTATAGCTAGTCAAACCACCCTTGGTAAGTACCAGCTTACTACTCAAGAAGCTAGTGAAGGTCCGAGCAATTGAGGCAAAGAACCAGTAGAGTAGATTATGTTCTGAAGTTTACTGGTGAGTGCTTTCTTATTTCCTTTGAGTTATGAAACTTCCATGATATGTTGGTTGTATGTGGTAAGTTGATCTTATTGTAAATGAGTCGATGTGTTGTGTCTGGACGTGTGTATGATTATAGCCATTGTAAAAAAACCCTTGTTGCACGAGCCCAGTACCAAAAAATTTATTATATGTGGAAATTTAGGAAAGTATATTTATATGTGATGTCTCCAGTAGGGCAACTATATTGCAAACTAGACTGGTAGATTATGGCTCGACCTTGTGGGAGAATACGTGTTCGACTTAGTAAGAATATGAAATGAAAATAAATACAGCTGATATGTGATTTTGATTTTTGAGATATGGGTCCTAAGTTGGCACAAGGATGGGTCATTGGTGATCATACAAGCTTGAGTGAGATGTGTATAAGTTGTCCACTTGAGTGCTATATGTGTTATGTTAAATTGGTGTAGTGTTGTCGCCAAAGAACTATGGATGGCAATTAGCATATTATGTTATGTTAATAGGGCTTTCCAACCTTACTTGGACCATTTCACAGTCATCTTTATTAATGATATGTTAGTCTACTCTAAAAGTGTAACAGACCATGAAGAACACTTGAAGATTGTGTCAAGAACCTTGTGAGAGAATAAGCTGTACACGAAATTTAGTAATTGTGAATTTCGACTGAGGGAAATCTATTTTTTGGTTCACATTATTTCCACTGAGGGTATCAAGGTAGACCCTGATAAAATTAAATTTGTGCTTACTTGGAATCTGCCAAGAAACGTCACTAAGGTATATAGTTTCCCAGGTCTTGTGGGTTACTATAAGCGGTTTATAAAAGGGTTCGCCATGTTGGCGACACTTCTCACGCTACTGTTAAGAAAGAAAGAAAATTTTGAGTAGATAGAGGCATGTTAGAGGAGCTTTGACAAGCTGAAAGCAATTCTAATAAAGGCCCCAAATTTAGCCCAACTAAAATCTAGCGTAGTGTACACTGTATTTACAAATGCATGCCTAAGTGGACTGGGATGTGTGATCATGCAGAAAGGGAAGGTTTTAGAGTTGCATCTCCCCAACTGAAGTCATATGAGAAGAAATATCCAACACATCACTTAGAACTACCAACCGTGGTGTTGCACTAAAAATCTAGAGACATTATCCTTATACAGAGAAGTGTCGTGTTTTCTCGAATCATAAGAGCTTGAAGTACCTAATGACACAAAAATACTTAAATCTACACCAATAACAATGGATGGAACTATTGAAGGATTACGACCTGACAATCGAGTATAATTTTGGAAAGGCTAATGTTGTGGTGGATGCTTTAAGCAAGAAAATTATGACAACTTTGGCATCTCTTCAAGTGAATATTCGCATGACAAACGGTGAATCTCTGCTTACAGAATTGACTTCCTGACCTATCTTCCTCTCAGAGATTTTGGAAGAATAGCTAAAGGATTCAAAAGGTGACGAATAAAAGAGGCGGATGACGTCTAACAAAGAAACAAACTTCACCCTAGGAAAAGATGGTTAATTTCAATTTAAATATTGAATGAATGTGCCGATAGGAAGTGATTTGAGGCAAGAATTGTTAAAAGAGGCTCAGAATGGTCCTTCTCGTTTCTTCCAGGAAAAGTTAGGATGTATCTTGACTTAAAGAGTTTGTATTGGTGACCTAGAATGAAGAGGAAGATATCAGAGCATGTATCGAGTTGTCTGACATGCCATCAAGTGAATATAGAACACTGAGTTCCCTCAAGGAAGTTATATCTTCTAGAAATTCTTGAGTGGAAGTGGGACGAGATCACCATTGATTTTATTTTGGGTCTTCCTTTCAGTCCTTTTATGAAGAACGTAGTTTGGGTAATTGTAGATCGGCTTATTAAATCAGCCCATTTCCTACCAGTACGCACAAACTATTCATTAGAAAAATTGGCTAAACTCTACATATTTGAAATTTTATGCCTCCACGATATACCAATGTCCATAGTCAAATAGATCCAAGGTTCACTTCGATGTTTTGAAAGAAACCTACAAGAATCCTTAAGAACCAAGCTACGATTCAGTACTGTCTTCTATCTTTAGACAAATGGGCAATCAGAAAGGGTAATTCAAGTTCTTGAATACATACTCAGAAGTTGTGTAATAGATTTAGATTGAATTGGGAAAAATATCTTCTTTTGGAAAAGTTTACATATAACAACAGACATCATGCTAGCCTGGGAATGTTGCCTTTTGAAGTATTGTAGGGAAGAAGGTGCAGGTCACCCATCTATTGGATGGAACTTAATGAAAGGAAAATAGTTTGTCTTGACTTGGTACGGTAAACGAAAGAGAAAGTTTCGATCATTCAAACCCATTCAAAGGTTGTTCAAGATCGAAAGAAAGCTTGTGTTGATAAAAAAGGGAAGGACATTTTGTTTGAAGTGGGAGACAAGGTATTTTTGAAAGTTTCTCTATGGAAAAGGTTTATAAGATTTTGACAAAAAGAGAAGCTAAACCCGCGATTCATAGGACCGTAAGAAGTTTTGAAGCGAGTTGGTCCAGTGGCGTATAGATTGGCACTACCTTCATACTTGTCAAAGATTCATAACTTGTTCACGTATCCATGCTAAGGAGATATAGGTCAAATCGAGACCATATGGTACAAGTAAAAACACTAGAGGTGGAACCCAATTTATCGTATGAGGAAGAGTCTATACGTATTTTGGCAAGAGAAGTAAAAAAGTTGAGAAATAAAAGAATTCCACTGATGAAAGTATTATAGAAGAACCACAATACAGAAAAAGTCATATGAGGAAGAGAAAGTTTGATAAAAGAGAAATATCCTCAACTATTCATAAGTAAAAATTTCGAGGATGAAATTTTCTAAATGGGGGAGAGTTGTAACAGCTTGCTTGACATAGACCGTATCGATGTGTTGTTTAGCGTTTAATTGAATAAGCCTAGGGTAAAAAAAGTGTGAGATTGGTGAACTATTCGTTATATGTCTGGATGGCATATTGCATGGATTCGACAGTACGCTTATTTGAGGGACGCCTTATTGGAATTCAACATTTGGCAAACTCTAGTGTTTGGTGGATTCTTTTGTGTGACAATTCATCAACCCCAAATACTTAGGACGAATTCGTTAGTTCGCGGATCGATAGATTTGTTTTTCGTGTTCTTAGTGCGAAAATGATGACACGGTGAGCATCGTTAGAATTTAGTTGAGACCTAATTGGAATTGAACTAAAGCACTGGAGATGACAACTTGTTGTGTTTAGGTAGTTGAATGACTTGTTTAGTTGGCTTATTTTAGTGTACAAACAACATTTTACTACTCACTAAATTGATTAATAGCAGTAGTTAAGTTTGGTAGATGTTTAGGCAAGTAAATTCTCGGGTTTTAGGGGCTATAGTGCAGTTTTTTGACCCTCCCACTAAGCTTTGTCCCCACTTTCTGTGTTATATAAGGATGCTGATAGCTGACATGTTTCACCTTAGTTTTTCTCTATATTCTTTTCTGAGTATTTGGAAAGTTTTAAGATATCTCTGTTAGAGAAGACGAGGAAGGTTTCCTGTAGCTAGTTAAAATACCTTTATAAGTACCAACTTACTGCTTAAGAAGCTAGCGAAGGTTCGAGCAATCGAGGCAAGAAACCAATAGAGTAGATTCTATTCTAAAGTTTGTTGGTGAGTGCCTTCTAACTTCTTTTAAGTTATGAAACTTTCATGATATGTGGGTTTTATGTGGTAAGTTGATGTTACTGTAAATGATTCAATGTGTTGTGTCTGGACGTGCGTATGAGTATGGCCATTGTAAAACACCCTCCTTGTTGCACGAGGCCAGTACCAAATTTTATTATATGTGGAAATTTTGAAAATGATATTTATATGTGTGCCTCTAGTAGGGCAACTATATTGCAAACTAAACTGGCAGATCACGGCCCAACCTTGTAGGAGAATACATGTTCGACTTAACAGGGATATGAAATGAAAATAAATATGGCTAATATGTGATTTTGATTTTTGAGATATGGGTCTGAGGTTAGCACAAAGATGGGTCATTGATGACCATGAAGGCTTGAGTGAGATGTGTATAAGTGGGTGGAATGTGTCCGCTTGAGTGCTATTTGTGTTATGTTAAATTGGCATAGTGTTGCCACCAAAGAACTGTAGATGGCAATTAGCATATTATGTTTGTATAACAGAGTTTCACGAAAAAGTCTGTTATTCCTTTCTTACGAGTACTAATACTTGTTGATTATCAAAGTTTTTGTAAAACTAGTTGTGTCTATTTTGGAACTCACTTAGTTTAAATAAACTTCATTACTTTTCATTCTCAAGAATTTTGATAGTAGAAGAAGATTCAGTTGAAGGGGACTACACTAGAGTTGCGATTACGAATGAGTCACTTGTTTATTTTTGTATCATGCATGGCTATTTGGCGGAGGCCATATACATATGTTTTGTATTTAATTTTTTCAATTAACTCTGTCGTTTGTATTGTGCTGTCTTAAAAAAAAAAGAATTTTCCCCTTATTATTAAAGTGTAGGCCAAACTCCATTGATTTGCAATTTACAAAGTTGTCTTTAATATGTATTCGCCATTGATGGTAGTTGATGATTAATAGACTGTCTTTTATAATCTCTATTATTTTGTTTAAAGATATGTTACGAAAAGAGAGATAATAATGTTTTTTCTTTTACACCAAAGAAAATCTTTGTAATTATTTTTCTAAAAATTTCAAGTTAAGCCAAAGGTGTTAAATTCGTTAGTAATAAACCAATCCATCGAGTGGTCTACCTGGCTGAATGATATACACCATGTCTTTCTGCCGGTTAAGGTGTGTTACTTTCCTAAATTAAAACTCAATAGTGATTAGAATTTTCAAGTTACTCCCTTTGCTTTAATGAAAAATTTTATCGGTTAAATTACTTAACCGATGTATAATATATTTTCATATTTACTTTGTACATCTTCCTATTTTACATTGAAAAATTTGAATGGTTACAACCCAATTTGATGCTTTTTTTTAATATGAATTCTTTTATATTGACTAAGGATAATAACGCTCTAATTGCTCCTTTCACCATTGAGGAATTTAAAAAAAATAACTTTTGAAATGCATCTAGATAAAAGCGTCTAGTCTTGATGGTTTAAACACAATGTCAAAAGTGTTGGCATATTGTTTGTAGGGATTTTTTTTTCTTATTCTTGTGACTTGCTTAATCGGGGTGAGTTCCCTTCGTTGGTAAATGATACATTTATTGTTTTGATCCCAAAGATTAATAGCCTTATGCAATGTTATTTACAAGTTGGTTGCAAAAGTTCTTGCTAATCGACTTAAGGGTCTTTTGCCAAAGATAATCTCTCCATTTCAATCTACTTTTGTTTCGGGTCAACTCATTATAAACAATGTTATGGTAGCCTTCGAGACTATTTATCGTATAAAGAATAAGAGTCAAGGTTTTGTAGATGAAGTGGCATTAAATATCGTTATCAGTAAAGCCTATGACTGAGTCGATTGGAATTTCCTTTGGTTTATTTGGGATCGCATGATGTTCATCGCCAATGGATTCATTGGATGATGTTATGGATTCAATGGATTTAGCTAAATATACTATTACTTTCAATGGTAGAGAGATCAAAACAATCTCTTGAAAAAGAGTCCTTTATCAAGGTGATTCCCTTTCTTCGTACCTATTTATATTGTCGACTAAGGGGCTTAGTTATATTCTAAAGAAAGTGGAGAGTCGATGAGACATTCATGGTATTTCTATATGTAGAGGGAGTCTTCCTATTTCTCATTTACTTTTCATTTATGATAGTTTCTTATTCTTTCGGGATCATGAAGCAAAGGTGATGATGATTAAGGATATTTTGATGTGTTACGATGAGGCTTATTAATTTCATAAAATTGAGCATCATGTATAGTTCAAATATAAAGCAACATATTTAAGAGAACACTAGTACCATTTTGGGTTTTGTTAACCTTTTAAACCATGATAAATACTTGAGGCTTCGATCTCTTATTGGGTGTAACAGAAGACAATTTTTTTCTTTTATAAACGAGCGTTTGTGCAAACGTATTCTAAATTGGAAGAATTGTTTTCTTTCTAGTGTTGGTAAAGAGATTATTATTGAAAACAGTGGCTTAAGCTATCTCAATTTATAATATGATTGTATTCCTTATTCCTTATAATTATTGTAATGATTTTCAAAAGATGATAAACTCCTTTTGGTGGGGTTCAAATAGTGTTCGACAAAAAATTCATTGGGCCTTTGGGATAAGCTATGTGTCTCAAAAAAGTTAGGTGGGTTGGGATTTCGTAATTTGTATTGTTTTAACTTAGCGCTCCTTAGTAAACAAGGCTAGAGATTTCTTTCTTTACTTGAGTCTCTTTTTAGTAGAATTTTCAAAGCTAAATACTTTACCAATTATGGGTTTCTTAATGTGGTCAAAAGCTCTATGCCTTCCTTTATTTGGAAGAGTATTTATAAGGCAAAGGCATTGTTGAAGAAAGGACTTCAGTGACGAGTAGGAGATGGTGATTGGATAGATGTTCTTAATAACCCCTAGATTAGAGATGGTGAGAATTTTTTCGTTGATACTTTACCATCGAAAGGTTGTGAGAGTATGAAAGGTCAGGACTTGATTCATACGAGTGTAAGAGTGCGTTTGGTTCGCTGTATTGGATTAGAGATGTATTGGGTTAGAAGTGTATTGGATTAGAGGTGTATTGGATTAGAGGTGTAATAGCAAATCAACTGTTTGGTTGAATGTAATGGAATAGATGCGTAATAGTAATCTTGTGTTTGGTTGAATGGAATAGAGGTGTAATAGCATAGTGGAAAAAACTAAAATGACTAGAATACCCTTAGCATAAATTTATTTTGGTAAATGATTATTGTTATTGTTATTTAAATTTTAATAAGATTATTATTATCAATAATGAATATTTTAATCATATTTAAACATAATTATTATTAAACATATTTTAATTAAAATATATAATTTAATAAAATTCTTAATAATTACCAGAAATTTGTTTTGGTAAATTATTATTGTTATTGTTATTTAAATTTTGATAAGATTATTAATATGAATAATAAATAATTTAATCATATTTAAACATAATTATTATTAAATATATTATACTTAAAATATATAATTTAATAAAATTCTTAATAATTAATATTCTTATATGAATTTACTCAAATCATAATATATTATATGATACTATAAAAGATAATTTGAAATAATTAATATTAAATATATTTTAATTAAAATATATGATTTAATAAAATTTAAAATAATTATAACTAATAAAATTTAATAAGTAAGAATTGAACTCTAAAAAATAAAAAAAACATAACCATATCGAATTATCATCAAGAACTCGATTGAATTTACAACAATTCTGAATTAAACGGAAGTACTGCCTCAATATCTCACTTTCAACTAAAAATATAAAGCAAGCATTCAATAGAAGAAATTCAAGCCGATACAATATCTCTTTCACCTTGCTCTCAACTCCAATTGGCCTTCCATGAAACCGATTCTTCACTTCAAACAAAATAGCTCACCAATCTAGCAGGAAAACGAATACTGTCCAAAGTTGCCATTGAAAATAACCTCCAACTTCATGTGTCCATTCCACAAGTTAAGGGAAAAAGCAATCTCTGTAACATCCTGTGCCCTGTATGATTTAGGGTGCCATTTTCTCTCAGACCAGTCAACGTGCGTTACTGACCAGTTTGCGATGCCACCGGGGTCAACCAACTGATAAAAGGAACAAGCGTTAAAAGAAGCTAAAGTGAAATGTATGAAAAACATGATGCAGAGTATGATTCTTACATTGAAAAAGGTTGGGAGGTAATGCTCGTCGGCAATGCAGTTTTTGCCATCCGCAAATGGCTGTTATAATCAAGAACATGAATGATTGAATGTCAGCAACATAAACTTAGGCACAAATTCTATCATTTTGTGCCCTTGTTAAAGCTAGAAATACTATCTTAGTGCTAATGCTAATAGTTAAGCTAGAAAATGACGGAAATAAACATCAATAAGGATAGTTGAGACCAGTCTAACAGACAATAGTAAGGATACGTAATGCTTTCGATAAACAGCAATTGTTAAGAGCTACTTTTGGCATCATGTACCAAAAGAAGTTACACTTAGGCCACCTAAAATTAATTCTTCTTATGTTTCAACATTATAGTCGAAATGGTGAATACAAAGAATAATCATTAAAATTGGAACAAATAAAAGTGAACCAACGCTCTCATCAATGAATGCAAGGCTGCTGTAAATTCGAAACGAGAACAGAATACTTTAATAAAATTTACCCTGCAGTAATCCCGAAACCTTGAATAGTAAAGACTGTCAGCCATGACTAGCAGAGCATGCTGCCGCCTCATTGTGAACCACTGCATAAAATTCAATGATTTAAACTTGCTACAACAAGACACTGTATAAGTTCATAAGAGACTTTATAATATCAATTAACACATACCTGTGCACCCTTTCTGAAGTCTTTCTCTTCTACTTCAGGTAACATGCGTGTTGAATACCTGCCATTTCCATGAGGTCCAGGATCCACAAAGCTGGCAAACAAAGTGGGTGGGATAAATTTCAAACAAGGGAAATGGTGCAACAAAGTCCATTATGCGTATATGTATGTGTAATACTCTCAGATTCTACTCACCAGTTAATGAAACTCATATTAGCATGCATTAGATAATTGTAGACGTAATCAAAATTATGCAATGGAATACAACTGCAATGTCACCATCAATACTTCAGATTTGGTAAAAGTACAAGTAAATATATATATGTATATTTTGGGAGGGGCGGGGGTGTTAATCACACGAACTATATTTTACCTGTCAGAGAGTAAAACAAAATGTTGGTTATCAAGATCTTTTAGAGCATATGCCAATAATCGTCTCTCTGCATCAACCATAGAAAATGCTCCCCATGTAACCTGCAAATTCAGTGTCAATAAATAGATCAATAGAAAAACTAACCGTACAATAATTGTTGAAGTAGTCATATATCAGATAGCAAAGCTCAACCACAAAATTTGATCTAAGAAACATACCGGAGAACTGTGAATTTCCCAGTTAAGGAAGTAAGGGCTCACATGCACTGGTTTTTCTTTTGATGCATGGATATAAACAGAAAATCTTCCCTCATTACCCTGCCAAGAAAATTGAGCAAACCTTTTTATCAGGATACATGGTTATTATAATTCAAAAACCAAAAATGCAGAAAAAGATATACAAAGTTATTAGAATTCCTTTCTGCAAGAATTCAACAGAAACAATACAGACTGAGCAGACAGTCGATATAACCAAAAGGAATTGATACAGACATCCTGAATCATACAAAGCAGGGAATTGCCTTGTCCTCCACCCTAGCAATTATATCAATTCACAATAAGCCAGATTGATTTCACTAATACCTTCGCCATACACATTAACATATTTGCATTGGCAATCAACAAAGGAAATGTTCTTTACTAAAATGAAATACATATGGCTCTCATTCATATTAGGCAATTCCTGGACACAAAAACTAGTAAAATGACCAACCTGAATTTAAGGATAATAACCATGAGATTTAATGGAATAAAAAATAAAGTCCATGAAGAATATGAAGACATTAGATCACGAAAGGGAAAAATGAACTAGCAACAACAACCAAAAAAAACTTATGAACTAGCAACAACAACCAAAAAAAACTTACACGGAAGAACATATCCCAAAGCTTCTCAAATGGCAATGAACCTGGAGTTAAGAACATGAATGCAATTTTAGGATTTTTGGATTCGACAGGAGGTGTATCCAAAATATCCCTAACCACAACCCGTGAAATAATCTCCTCATCAGTTAATTCCCTTTTAGGAGGAGGAAGCCAATCAGTAAGGACCTTGCAACCTCTAGAAGAAAATACATAACATGCAACATCGCTGTTCGGTGGATAGATGTAAGCACAAACTAGAAAAAGGCTGACAAAAGAAACCATTAAAATAATCCATATTGGCCTCTTCAAAGGAGAGCGATGGCGAGATCCAGGCAAGATCTTAGTATCACCCATGCTACCTAATCGCCACTCCTTAGCTACCTTCATCTAGTATAAACAAAAGAGCTCTATATTCATGTGTTTCTCATTTGTTTCAGTTTCCTCCTCAAGGTAATCAATCAGTATCCAACAACCAACCCCAGATTCTTCAATGGATCAATGTAATGTGATCTGTAAAAAGAAACCATAGGTGAAAAAGAAAGGAAACGGAGGGAACAAATCGGCAGCAAAGAGGCATAATGGACTGGGAGGAAATCGGCAGAAAACAAAAGCAAAGAAATAAGGAAGGAAATCGGATGAAGGAACAGAAGAGAAACAAGGGGATGGGGGGAGGGCAAATCAGGGAGGTGATGCTCAATCAGTAGCTAATCTGGGCAAAGATGGGGGAATAGAAATCGGTGGATTTCACCGATTAAGAAGGTAATGGATTAGATGCGTATTACCAATACATCAAACCAAACGACGTGTTACAGAAGTATTAGGTGGGGCCCACCGATTAAGCCAATACACCAAACCAAACAAGCTGTAAGTGTTTAGGATAAGGATTTGGTGGAAGGCCTTTTATCACCTTATGATGCGCAACACATTCTTTGTTATTACTTAGCATGTTTTCTTTAGACAATCATTTCATTTGGCACTTCAATCGTAATTGGGTTTACACTACTAGTTCTAGCTATAAAATTGCATTTCAACTTTTTTTGAATATGAATGACTATAATATGGATGGTCTTTGGAATGCGCTTTAGAAGGAGCTCTTGAATTCTAAAATTAAATATTGCATTTAGATATTCCTTCACAAGTTTATCCTTTATAATAAGAATCTGGTATGCCGAGGATTGAATATTGGCCCTATTTTTTTTTGATGTTATTAGGTAGTGGAAGACGTGGAACATGTGATTTTTTACTACTATTTCGCAAAGGAGGTTTGGCATTTGGTTGGATTTTATTTTGACCCAGTACGACTTTTGATTTTATAGGTTTGATTCTCTCACAGTATAATATCAAATTCTATCGTATGATTTTGTCACTCGTTTGGAGTATTTATTATCATCGCAACTCAACAATATAGAGAAATAAGAACCAAGAAGCTGCTACTGTTTATTTTGCTGCCTCTTTTCTACAAAGGTGGTCTACTATAGAAACATTTTTTCAGTCCCAATTGGTTTTTAACTCAAAAAATCCCATTGGGTACAATCAAATGTATTGTTGACAAAGCTATTTTTGCAAATAATATGCCACTGATTGGGCAGCCATTATGCTGGATGCTATGTGTGATTTTGTTTATTGCATTTCCAATTTTTCGCATGGAGTTCTTGAACCTTTCATGGTTGAGGCAATTGCAATGTGAGGCAGTCTCGTGGCTTCGTTCTTGGCATGTTAATGATGTTGTTTTAGAGATTGATAATACACAACTTCGGTGTGTATTATCACATGGTAAGACTGATGGTTCAGATTTGGGTATCATTATCCAAGACTATCTACATCTTATTTCTCACTTCTATTCTTTATCCTTCTGTTAGATTTGTATACCACTAATAGAGTAGCTTACACTATGACAATGCAACTTTATTGTAAGCAAACTACTTAAAACATGTTACTTGTCCGACTTTAATTTTTGATGTTCTTCTTTCTGATTGTTCCTTTGATTCAAGGGAAAAGGGAGAGTTAGGATCGAGTGTACAAGGGTGTTGAAGTTGTGCTTTAGCTGCTGCAAGATTTGTTAGAAAATTTTACTAATTTTTCTCATTTTTTGAAATGTTTCATTATTTTTTTCGATTTTAGGAGTTTGTTGACAATGAAATCTGGTAGTTGCTTGATTCTAGGATATGGTTGTTATTTCTTTTTTTTATGTATTTAAACAACACTCTAGCTTAATAAAAATGTGACTTTACCAGCAATTATTTCAATCTTTTTTTTCTCCTAGTCTTTTTCTTTGTTTCTTTAAGTTACAACAAAATTTATTCTAACAAATTGGTATCAAGAGCTATCTTCTTGAGAGACCTATAACTAAGGGAAAATATTTTGTCTTCCTTATTTTATGGATTTAAAAATCACTTTCATTGCACTTGCACCACTTATTTTCAATGGTGAAGGTTACCATGTATGGGTAGCAAGGATGGAGGCTCATCTAGAGGCAAATGATCTCTAGGAAGCTATGGAGGAGGACTACAAAATTCTTCAATTACTTACCAATCCGATTATGGCAAAAATCAAGAATCACAAGGAGAGGAAATCAAGAATATCAAAGGCAAGAGCTACATTATATGCTGCAAAATTCATCTGAAATCTTTCTCAAAATCATGAAAATGAAGTCAACCTTTAAAGTTTGGAATTTCTTGAAGGATAGTATGAAGGAGATGAAAGGATTAAAGGAACGAAAATGCTGAACCTAATTAGAGAGTTTGATCTCCAGAAGATGAAAGACTCCGAGACAGTGAAGGAGTAATTTGACAAATTGCTTGGAATCATAAACAAAGTAAGATTACTTGGATGTGAAATTTCCTGATCCTAGACTAGTTCAAAAAATTCTCGTAACTATTCCTAAAAGATTTTGTAACACCCTCTACCCGACTCGAATCATCGGATCCAAATATCGGATGTTATAATACATAAACAATTAGTAAAAATTTTACAATCGACGTATAACCATTTCAAAAACGTACTTCTTACTTTATTAATTGTCTTGAAAACAAAAGATTAAATAAAGAAAAGATTTAAGAATACATTAGATTTTCAAAGCAGTATAAAATGTCACAACTCAAAATTTTGCTAAAGACAGACTCTTCATGGTGTAGTATACTAAGCGCAATACTCTTATAGTACCCTCTGTATGCATAATATTGCAACTCGAACTGCCACCCTGATGCAATCCTGACTTGGTCCCTCCTGGTGTACTCACTCTTAAAGTGAACCTGCAACATAAACGAACATTTGTAAGTTAATACGAACTTAGTGAGTTTTAACCCAAATTACCTTGAAGAATTTCTTGTTGAATTCTTCATCTTGAAGACTTTGGATTTCATCTTTATCTTTGGCGGATACTTTTTTAATATTGAGTGTATAGATATATGCCAACTTCCATACTTAATTATCCTACACACATATCACTCATTGAGCAAATTCCAGACTTCACCACTTAGCACAAATCTCATTCCTTTTCAAAAAATGAATACACTTCTCAAAAGGATATCCATACAGAACCTACCTTTGACAGATTCACACTCAATCGGATGTTGAATACCCTCCCTAGGATAGGGTACTCAAAGATACTATTCTTGGCGGGTACTTATATTAATTAATCTTTCAAGATGAACTTTACAAATCCTACATTTGCAGATTCTCATACTGAAATGACAAGATCACAATTTATTCTGATGGATGAAATCTTCTAAGTCATCCTGTGGAATCCCAAACAATCATGTTACATATATGAGAATGCTCTGATTTGATGGAAAACTTATACTTTAGATAAACTTTTTATATACAGCATGAAATACTCAAATTTGACAGACACTAGATACTTCAAATTACTTCCTTACATAGCGTAAACAAATTCAAATCTAACAAACTCTTAGACTAATCATAATTATGAATACGCCAAATTACTTGTACTAATAGACTACTATGGTGGATTCACCATTCAAAAACACTATTGAGAACTCTTTCAGGAAATGCCTTTAAGTCATATTTAATTTCATCACAGAGCTATCCAAAGAAAGATGTTTTCAAACTTACTCAGATATTTACCACAGAGTTATCTAGTGAAGTCTCTAAACTTACCCTAATTTCACCATAAATGTGATTATCAAAATCTCGTCTCATAGGCATTACAAAATACGCCACATTGGCATCACAGAATATGCCATAAAACATTTATTGAATACACTACAAAAGCTTTATAGAATATTACATGTTTACTGTCCAAGCGGACTATCTCAAAAGGTGTCATGGGTTTCTCCCTCATGGTCTTGTACACATTTTCATGTCGTGTTCTACTTGTCTAGTTTACATCTTATCGAAGGCAACACCATGAGTATACTCATTGTCATATGATGCCATGGGTCTCTACCATATGGTCTTACACATGTTTTCATATCGTGATATGTTAGTCCAGTTAGCAATGTACCTACCCTACTAGAGGCATCACAAATGGTTATGTTACTTACTTAACACAAAAGCACTTACCCAAATTCGTTCACACTTGTAACGAACTCATATTCTTTCATACATGATTTCACAAGCACTCATACCACACATTATCTTACTCATGCAGCCACTCATATATCTGATTTGTAATTATGCAGAAATTTTACGATAATTCATACATATACACTCACTAATTATCTAAAAAGACATTATCATTTGATCTACGATTATAAACTAACATGCAAGAGTCAGGACAAAGACTCATCTGCAACTCACCTTTACTGTAACTCAGAGTTCCAAATCTGATTGTCCTTCTTAAACCAATAGCAATAACTGCTTAAAAGAATATGGAACTTCTATTAAAATCTCATTTACAATCAACTTACTAACATCTCAATTATAAACAACCCCTATGTAGGGCCTCTTATGCACACCCTATTATTTATATGGTTTTTAACACCCTTACTCTTTTAAAATCATAATATGCAGAGCTATCAAAATTACCAGGAGGTTGAAACATCTATCGATTAACTCAAAAACCTTAACTTTCAGCTTAATGAAGAGGAAAAAAATGTTTAGATCTTTGAAGAAGAACTAGAGGGTGGAACAGAAAGAAGAAAAACCATCTCTCTATTCTTTTCTTACCATATATATACTCAACTTCTCTTAGTGGATTTTGACAAGTGGCCATATTTACTAAAATTATCATTTGTTTTCCCTACTAAAATTTGGGGCAAGTAGAGGAAAATCTGGTGAAGTTAACATTTAAAGATAGGCCAATCAAGAAGTGAGTCAAATCAGTCCAATCAACCCTAAACTAATCCTGTTATGAGAACCAACTAGAACAGTGTTCATGCAAACTAGGCGGTGACTCTCATATGGAGTGTTCTTAAAGATACTTTATGTCACACCCCAAAATAAAGCCTAAAAGTTTCGATGGTATTTTAGGAATTTTAGCCTATATGTACTCGAAATTTCATAAGGTTGGTATTCGATAATGTTTTCAACGATGACTATTAGGAAATTGAGTCGATTTTTTAAAATGAGTTTTAAATACCTTTAATTTTAGAAATAGGATTGATTTGTAAAAGAGTCAAAATTGAGAGTTTTTATGAAACAATTTACCCAGAATTTTAAAATCAACTAAAACCTCCCATTTACCACATGTTTCACGTTATTTCTTTCTTTTTTGTTTGTTGTGTCGCCCCTTTTGCTCTCCCAACTCTCCCAATTGCTTTTGATCTCCAATTTTTAATCCCTCTTGATTTCCATTATCCTTTGAACTATAAATCTCCATTGAAACCAATAAAACCCCCAAAAACTTTATTAATTTCATCATCATCTTCAAGAGTGGATTTTTCGAAATTTCACAAAAGTTAATTTTTCTTGCATTCAAGGTAACCAATCATCTTCCTATTAGCTTTAAATGTTATCTAGAATTTTAAATCGAATTTCTAGCCATTAAAATGCATGTTTTAGATAAAAGCCAAAATTTTGGTCAGTAATGGTGGCTTTCAGGTTGGTGGATTAAAATTTGGTTGTAAAACTTTTTCAACTTGTTTTAACATAATTAGAAGGTTTCTAAAGTTACTTTGAAGTTTTGTTAATGAATTTTTGAGTTTAAATAAATTTTCGTTATTATGGCCAAAATTCGTCAAAAAATGTCGATACCTTAAAACGTGTAGTTTTGTATAGTTTAAAGGTTGAGAACTAGTCATAGATGAATATGTAGATGAAAGGAATTCGTTTTGTGCAAAAATATTAAGCGTAGGCTAAAATATTCAAATTTAAAGTTTTCTATGTCAAAGGTTTCAGTTAAAAGGGAACGTAGCTTAGACTATTGTTTTTGACTGTTTAAGGTGAGTTAATTACTGATTTTTGATTTTATGTTTGTGTGGTTTGTCCTGTTCAAGTTTCGAAGTCAGTAGAACCTTCAAAGAGTAAAGTCAAAGGCAAAGAAAAGCTTGTTTAAGCGTTCGGCTTTTTGGTGAAAGCATATTTTTGGTGAGTGTTTTGAAATAGCTGCTTGTAGATGATTCATTGTGTAATTGGGAATTTAGAGGTAGCCTAAACCTCTAATCTAAATTCTAAGAGTAAGTTTCTCACATCTATGATAAAATGTGATATATGTATGCTTGTGAAATTGTGAAATTATGAACATATATAAGATGCTATGACATATGCTATAAGCTTATTATGACTGATGTGAAAGTGAATATGAGGGTGTGTTGTTCATTCTATGTGGCAGAAAATATGTGGGTATGTTATTTATGCCATGTGATAGTGATTATATTATGCTACTAATGTGAATATGCAGTGAATATGTGTGGAAAATTGGTAATTAAATATGTGATAATAATGCGGATATTTTGGCCTTGTATTATTATGAGACCGTTGGATATAGTTGGCATGTCATAGGAATGTGAGTACTCACCTTTGTGTTGTGATATATGGGGCGTTAAGACTCATGGCAGTTTTTGGAGAGATAAGGGAATGTAAGCTAAGCTCCATTGACCAGAATATATGTGTTTGGTGTATTAGAGAGTGATAGCTATATGCTTCGCTTATAGGACATGTTTGACTCTTTGAGTCATTTTGGTGTGTTGGAGATCTGTGTATCTGATGTGTGGTGATGAGTCCACATTATGTTTCATATCCTCAAGAGCCAAACTATCATAAAACGTGACTGAAAGTGACTAAATGTGATTAATATGTGTTGTAATATATATGCATAAATATTCATGTGATTAATGTGTAAACATTCATGAAAGATGATTAATGTGTAAAACATGACACAGGAGTAGAAGATGTTATGATTGTGTTGCATGTCTACTTTGTTGTTGCATAATGACTAGTTTGCATAGTGGTTGTTCTGAGCATTCACTGAGCTTGTTAAACTTACCCACACGCTTTCTAAACTTTGCAGAGTAGTTGCGTTCCCGGTGTGAGTGATGTTGCCTTCGAGGGATTGATCCAAGCCATTCTTTAGACACTATAGTAGGTCTCAATGGTTATTTTTTATATGGGAGTTTAAGGCAATGTAGTAGATTTTATATTGGTTTTGCTAAGACATTTTTGGGTTATTTGCATGATATTTGTGTTTGAAAGCATATAGACTTAAATATGATGTTTGGATTGTTGTTTTGGACATTTTGATGTTTATTTAACTAGGTGAATGAAGCATGTTATTTAAGGATGAATATAAATGGTTTATATGCTGACTCATGCTGAAATTTGGTAGTCCAGAGCAGAGTTATTGATATGTGGGTTTTAAAAACGATACCTCTATAATTTTAAAAGTACAGGGAGTCAAATTATAGAATTGGTATCGATACATTGACCCGAGTATCGATACTCGGGATAAGTTTATCAATACCTTGTGAAAGGTACCGTTAATTTTTGACATTTTAATATTTGGTAAGAAACAAAATGCTAATTTGGTATTGATTTTCCACGTGGTATCAATACCACTTAAAGGAAATATTAATACCTTAAAGGTAGTATCGATACCTACGTAACATCATTGGGAAATTTTGCTAAGTGGTCCCAAGGCTTAATTCATGTCTATTTTACATTTGTTTGGTGTATGTTAGCGTGGTTAATTGTTAGTTTGAGTTTGTATGACTTAATATTCGCATAAATGCTATGGTAACAAAAGAAAATAAATGATACATATAGGCTATGCATAACAATTATGATGAAATCAATGTGAGACGGTGGTGTAGTGTCCTAGAACTCGGGATCGACGACCGGGCTGGGTGTAATGTGCTACACTTTAGTCCCTTATAGCTTTCTCATATACTTATTAGGCATTTTATGTTCAGCCAAAACTCTAAGGCGTACCCTTCATTTTCATACTCTTTCTTCAATTGAAGAATACCCCTAGATGAAATCTTTAGATACTTTTACGAGCAGATACTATATGCGTCAACTTTAGTTTTCCAGAAGATTGTAAAATGATAGACTATGCTACCGTAATGCGCCAAAATAGGTAACCTTCATATCTATTTGCTTTCTTTTCGGATCTGTCAAATTTGGGGTGTGACAGATTTGAAGCTACAATCTTCTTTTTGGAAAACACTAAAGGTTTCTCTAAGGTTAATTTTGTAGAATTGATGAATGCTTTGCAGGCATAAGAGCAGAGAAGACTTATGAGATTTGAAGGGTTTGTTGAAGATACATTAGCTGCGAAAGCTTAATATAGTCGAGGAGGAAAGGAAAAGAAACATAAGAAGAACAATAAGGGAAATTCATGTTCTGATTCTTTCATTACAAATATAGGAACAAGATCTGATTTCCCTCCTTGTAAACACTATGGAAGAAAGGGTCATCCACTTTCAAATGTTAGAGAGAGCCAGACCAACAACGTGAAAAATGTCAGAAAATGGGGCATCATCAAAGAATTTGCAAAAGCAATACTTAGCAAAATACTGTGCACAAGTGAAATTGCATTAAAAAATGTTGCTTAATGGAGAAAAGGATGAGAAACTCTTTGTGGCCACTTGCTTTGCAATTTGTCATTCAAGTGAGAAATGACTCATTGACAATGGTTGTACCAACCATATTACTCTTGATAGTGATCTCTTAAAACAATTGAATACTTCAGTAGTTTCCCAAGTAAAGATTGGCAATGGAGAGTACATTGTAGTTAAGGGAAAAAGAAGAGTTGAGAGTTGTAATTGAAAGCATTTCAGGTACAAAATTTATAAAAGATATGTTATTTGTACCTAGCATCAGTCAAAATTTGTTGATTGTTGGTCAATTAATTTAAAAGGGTTTCAAAGTTATATTTGAAACAAATTAGTGTTTAATCACATATGCAAATGAAAATGATGTATTCAAAGTAAAAATGAAAGGGAAGAGCTTTGCACTTGATCCATTAGAAGAGAAGCAAGTCGCATTCTCTGCAACAATTGTGCATGCTAAATTTTGGCATAAGAGGCTTGGACATTTCAATCATGCAGCTGTTGTGAATTTGCAAAGAAAGGAATTGGTTTAATGTCTCTCTTGTCTTGAACTTAAAATTCCAGATTGTAGAGCTTGCCAACAAGGAAAACAATTGAGACTTCCATTCAAGCAATCAACTTGGAGAGTTATTGAATAGTTACAATTGATGCACATTAATGTTTCTAGATCTCAATAAACCCCATCTCTTAATGGAAGTAGATATTTTTTTTATCTTCATTGATGACTACTCTAAAATATGTTGGATCTATTTTCTCAGATTCAAGTCAAAAGTTGTTGGTGTATTTTTATAATTCAAGCAATAGATTAAAACACAAAGTGGTCAAAAAATTCAAGCTTTGAGATTTAATAATGGCAAGGAGTACACCTCCAATCAATTTGATCTTTTCTATGAAGCAGGGATTGAACACCAACTCACTTCTCTATACACTCCACAAAAAAATAGAGTCAACGAGAGAAAGAATTGTTCCATAATGGAGATGGTTAGATGTTTGAGAAGAATTTGCCAAGGGAATATTTGGCAGAGGCGATGGACACTACAGTTTTCCTTCGCAACAGGCTTCCTACAAAAGTTCTTGCAAGAATAACTCTGTATGAAACCTAGCACAGTTTTAAACCTTCTTTAAAAAATCTCAGGTATTCGGATAATTATGCTTTGTTTATGTTCCTCAGATCAAAAGGGATAAATTGGCTAAAATGGCGAAAGTAGGGGTCTTTGTTGGCTACAATACAATCTCAAAAGCTTACAGAATTTTCTAACGAAACACTAAGAAAATTTTTATAAGAAAAGATGTTCATTTCATGGAGAATGATGAGTGGGATTAGGTATGAAAACAAGTAGTAGTGGTACCTGATCAAGTTTTAAAATTGCAACTCAGAGAAGATGAGTCAATTGATTATATGTCCGTTAGAGGTATGATATCACTTTATGATATTTACCAAGATGTAATGTGGTTGTACTCAAACCAACAGATTTCTAGGAAACCGAGAATGATTCAAAATGGACTACAACAATGAAGGAAGAGCTCTTGATGATAAAAAAAATTGAAACATGGACGTTGGTAAAAGACCTGCAGATTGGAGTGAAGTGGGTATTTAGAACCAAGCTAAATCCCGATAGTTCAATCAACAAGCATAAAGCTAGGCTTGTTGTAAAAGGGTATGCTCAGATTTTCTGTGTTGAATTTTTTACACTTTTTCTCCTGTTGCTAGACTAGATACAATTAGGTTGTTGCTTGCGGTAGCTACACAATAGGGCTAAAAAGTCTATAAATTTGATGTTAAATCAACATTCTTATATGGCTTTTTCAAGGAAAAAAATTACTTTGAGCAGCTTGATGGTTTTATTGTGAAAAAGCAACAAACATAATGTGTACTTCCTCAAGAAGGCCTTGTATGGCCTGAAATAGGTGCCAAGAGTGTGGTACAACAAAATTGATGAGCACTTAATGCGATTGGGTTTCAAAAGAAGTAATGAAGAACTTGTGAGAAAGTTCAAAGAAGATATGGAGCAAACTTTCAAGATGACAAATTTGGGAGAAATGACTCACTTTCTAGGAATGGAAATAAAATAGAAAAATGAAGAAGTGTTCATTTTTCATAAGAAGTATGCTAAGGAAATTTTGAAAAAATTAAGAATAGACGAATACAAGAGTGTAGATACTCCAATGTATCAAAAGGAGAAGCTGAGCATAGAAGATGAAGTTGAAAAAGTCAATGAAACATTATACAAAAGTCTAGTTGATTGTCTAATATATCTAACTACTACGAGACCTGATATCTTACATTCTATAAGTATATTATTCAAATTTATGAATTGTGCAATTGAAACACATCTTACAGCTGCTAAAAGAGTCCTTAGATATGTGAGGACATTAGATTATGGAATCAAATTTTGTATAAATCAAGATTATATTTTGCAAGGTTATTCATATAGTGATTGAGGAGGTTCACTTAATGAATTGAAAAGCACTTCAGGTTACTGTTTCAAGTTTAGTTCGGGTGTGTTCTCATGGTGTTGCAAAAAGCAAAATACAGTGGCATAATCTACAGGAAAAGTTAAATTTATTGCAGCTAGTGTTGTTGTCAATCAAGCTTTGTGGTTAACAAAAGTTTTAGTGAATTTTAATCTGAAGCAACAAGGATGCATAGAAGTGTTCATTGATAATCAAGTTGCAATTTCTATCTCTAACAATTTTGTTTTTCATGGGAAAATGAAACACATCAAAATTAAGTTATTTTCTCGGAGAGAAGTGCAGTAGGAAGGTTCAGTTGGTTTAAAGTACTGCAATTATGAATCTCAACTAGTTGATATATTTACAAAGCCCTTACCTAGAAGCAAGTTTGAGTTTCTTAGAGAGAAACTTGGAGTGTGAAGCAACCAAAGCAAGGAGGAGTGCTGAAGTTGTGCTTTAGGTGCTGCAATATTTGGTCAAAACAAATTTTACTGATTTTCTCATTTTTTTAACCGTTTCATTATTATTGTTGATTTTAGGAGTTTGTTGATCATGAAATCTAGTAGTTGTTTGATTTTAGGATGTGGTTGTTATTTTTTTCATGTATTTAAACAACACTTCAACTCAATAAAAATGTGACTTTACCATCAATTATTTCTATCTTTTTTCCTCCTAGTCTTTTATCTTTGTTTCCTTAAATTACAATAAAAGTTATTCCAACAAAGGGTAGGCCTATTGGTTTGGGTTCTTAGGTACTCTTTCTTTTTCTTTTGTGTCTCGTATTTCTTCTTATCTTCAATGTAATGCTCTTTTATAAAAAAGAAAATATTTTTATTGAAAATTAGTTGTTGCTACTGTGATTATTGTGAATCTTTTGTTTGAAAATTGAGATATTGTATTCTCATTACATTTTGTGAAAAGAAAATTACTTGTATGTTGCCTTCAGGAAAACCTTTGGGTTTGAAGCTTAGATTTATTTGTTCTCAATGTTTAACAGGAATGAAAAATATTTTAGAAGAAGTCTAAAAGTGAAATAGACTATTTTCTAAAAAAAAGATTCATATTTATTTGTTCTAAATATTTATCAAGAATGAAAAAAATATTTTAAAAGAAAGTCTAATAGTGAAGTAGAATATTTTCTAAAAGAAAGTTTTAGATTTGTTTGTTCTGAATATTGGCTTCCGTTGTTTTTGCTAGTTACTACAACAAGTGTGCAAAGAGTATTTTTTTTGCAATGAAAATTGTGAAAATTTGTTTAAAGAATCGAATTGGAAATCAATAGATGAATAATTGTTTGATTATATATATTGAGAAATATATTTTTAACAACATTAATAAAGAGAAAATAATTCAACGGTTTTAACATACCAGGAAGCATTGTGGACAATAATAACAAAAAAATATACGCATTATTTAAATTTATTTGATGTACATTTTCTTTTAGTTACTATTTTACTAGTTTTATAATAGTCTTACATTTAACCACGATTAATATTATGTATTAGCTTATATGACATTTTTAAATATTTTATTTTCAAAAAGAAAATTGATTCTATAATCTAAATTTTCTGTCTCTGCCTTTGGTAGGGAGGCTGTGAGTGGTGGTTGAATTGGTTGGGTATGGTGATGGTGAGAAGGGACAATGATAGAGGGTGTGAAAAAGAGGGCTCCGTGTGAGCTTGTTAATGGTTGTGAGTATTGGTTTGAAGCTTGGTTTGTGGTAAGGGTGAAATGTCGATGAGTGGTGCTGAAGATGGATGTCTCTAGTGTTGAGGGGTTCTGTTGGGTGAGGTTAACGATGAGCGGCAGATGCTAGGTTGAGTGTGGATTTAGTGTTGAGCTGTGATGAGAGATGGTGACTGGTGGAGCAATGAAAGGTAAGGGGGTGGTGAGAGAGGTGAATGGTGATCGGTAAATGTTTTCTAATTAATTGTTTTAAAAAATGAGATAAAATAAAAAAAATAACCATTTTAAATATGTTTTTTTTTTATAATTTTTGAACATTTTATATATTTATATAATTTTTAATATTGTTTTAAAAAAATTAGAATTAAGATCATATTGACAAAATGAATAAATATTGAGGATTAAGATTATTGATTCTTTTTAAAAATCAAGACCAAATTAAAAAATAAAATAAACATTGAGAACTAAATTTATTATTATATCATGTCATATCAACGTTCTATTTAGTAACCAAATATATTTTAATGGTAGAGTGACTAAAATGAAAAATGGACTTAACGAAAGTGACTAAATGAACAAAAAAATTCAATGATTAAAATAGGAACGTGCTAAGACTTGAATGACTACCTGAGTTATTTACCTTAAAAACTTTTAGAAAAAATATGAAATTGACAAAATATATAAATAATAATGACTTAATTTACCATTATATCAAATGAAAAATACCTACATTAAGATAAATAAATTTTGATTACTTTTAAAATTAACAAAAATTAAATTGATGATATAACAAATTGCTGAAAAAAGTGTTTTTACGTAAAGGTTTTTTTTTTTTAATATATGTAATGTGGTGAACTGAGTCGGACACTTAGAGAGAGAATCAGCATTTATATTTACAGTGAAAGAGAATCACAAAGCAAAGGAGAATCTGTAATCTTAAGTGAAAGTCTTCCATTTATTTCAACTGCCTTAGCTTTTAAGTCTGGGTTTTTCTTGGGCTAATTATGGTTCTAGTCCTTTAGTATGTTGAATTTGAGGTTTAATCCCTATAATTTAATTTTACATAATTTTACTCTCTACTTTTATAATGTTATTAGTAGATCCAACTTAATAATATTGTTAATTGCTATTATTATATGAATGTTTCGTGAAAATCTAGTTAAAATCTAAACACATTCATCTAATAATAAATTTACATGTTAATTGAATATTTAAGATTGTTTTAAACATGTTTAATGTCTTCACTATAATGATAATAATTAAGGATGTTATTAATTAAAATATAAAAATTGAATCTAAAAAATGTGAAGGGATTGCAATCAGAATTAGGCTTTTTTTTCCCTTTTTCTAGTTTTTAAGTTTTTGTTACCATAATTCTATGTCATCCATGCTTTCGAGGCTCAATTTCCGCGTTAAATTTGCGCTAGAGTACTTGTTGATAAGTCTCTTCTTTTTTAAATTATTTTAGTAATCATTCAATTATATTTTTTTTGTCAATAAAAGTTACAAGATAATATAATAATTTCTAAAATTGACACAATAACATATTTAGTCCTTAATATTTACATATTCTATTAATATTTTAAATTTTTTTTTAGAAAAAAGCTCTTAATGTTTAAACATTATCTAACTTTATCCTCTTTTAATTGAAAACATAATTCAAAACACTATGACTAAATTAGAAATTAAAAAATAATAATTTTTAAATCTTTTTATTATTAAATTAGATAATCTCTAAATACATTGCTTTCCTTATACTTTAAATGGTTGAGAAGTGACAATTAACACAATTTTTATTATTGAAATTTATTGTTGATCATTTGAAATGTATCAATGAAATAGAAAAGGAGTTTATCAAAGAAAATTATTGGTTTTAGTTCATGATTTTTCGAATTGGACAGAATCTATCAATTAGACTATTAAACAGAGAATCGATTATCATTAGGAACTCATAAAAAAATAAAAATGAATGGTTTAACTAGTTTTATAATTGTTATAATAATTTTTATTTTTTTTGATTCAATTATTTTTTGAATGGATAAAAGGAGTTAACTAATGATTATCAATTATTAAAACATTGGTTTTTGTGAAAAAGGTAATTGAAAATTAAGAATGGGAGTTAGAAATGGAAAAAAGTTAAAATAATAATTAGTATTTCTATGTTTAGATATATCCGTGGGAAATAGTTTTTTAGCAAACATTGATTACGATAATAGCGAAGTGATAGTGATTTATTTAGGAAAGAGGGTTGTTTACACACTTTCTCATATAATTAAATAAGCAATTATGAACTTGGAGAGCTTTCCATTAGTAACTCAAATGCCAACCTCCACTAATTACATCATCACTTCCAAAAGGAAGCAACATTATTCATACATTTTTCTTCATTTATCTTTTTTTTTTACAATTTAATTCAATTATCTATAATAATAATAATAATAATATCTATATAAGAACAAAATACATAAAGGAATGGCTTTAGACACTTGACATCTTTACTTTTATATATAATTTTATCTATAATTCAATTAATATTTTTATTTAATTAAATATGAAATAATTTTATTTTTATATATAATGATAAATTTTCTAATCTAAATTTCTTTAACCTTTTGTTTTTCATACTTCACTATCTATTTAATTTTTCTACGTCAAAAACCATTCTGTAATAAAAACCAAACTAACCATGTCTTATATTAATATATTTTTTAATATTACTATTAATTAATATTTATTATTAAATTAAATCTCATAGTTAGTATACCATATAAAAAAATAAAAAAATAAAAAAATTGTTATAATAATACAACTTATTTTATATATAAAAATGTATTTTAATCATTTTTTAATTGAATTGATGTTTAATTAACTCGTACACCAATTCAATTCAATTAATCTAGATATAGATATATCACCCCTACAAACCTACTTTTCAAGTTTTTAAACAAACTATTTTTCTCCAAAATTTGTGTCTACGTAATTGGTAGCCAAACCCCTACGTTGTGAACCATAAAAGGACATTTAATTGAAACTAAGTATTGTAGATAAGAAATTAGAATCATTCGAAAATTAAGGTTGCGAAGATAAGGAATGGGCACAAATGAAGCAACCATGTTGAAAGAGTGCAAGGGTTAAACTTGTTGAAGCAACCAATCACTTGCAAGGTTTCAAGCATATGGTTTGTTATACTTTCGTGAGTTGAAAGAATAGATTTTGCTTTTATAGGTTTGGACGTTTTTGGATTATTTAGTAGTTTAGGTTGTAATGCCTTTGAACTTCATTTAAATTTCTTTTATATTTTTTTTAGTTTAATATAAATTATTTAATTCAAATTATATAGTTTATTTAGCTTAAAATTTTAATTATTGCATCTATCATATACATAGGCAAGACCAAAAAAAAAAGTCATGATTAAATTGTAAATTTTTTAGAGTTACAATATAATTTTACTATTATACTAGTTTATAATCTTTCAAGAGAAGTAATTTATAATCATAACTTTACACATAGCACTAACCAAACAATTTAACATGTTGGAAGCTCTGCTAATACCCACCTTCGCAATATTATCTGCAACCACATTGTCCTCCCTAGGAACTAGTTATTCTCCCACTCACTACCTGCGCAAAGACTATAGCACGAGAGTGTAGCGATGTAAAAATTTCGCTTTCGGTCGCTAATTGAGGCGATTATTTGAATATTTAAAAAATCGACTTTTGATTTTATTAAAAAAGGGAGTCGCCACCGATTTTTTTCTAGGTGTGACCGGACACTTAATAAATCATCCCTTTTTAGAAAAGAAAACTTATTCTTGCACAAAAATGAAGGCCGAATTTAAGTCTACGTCAAAAGCCAGAGTAATGTTGGGTTCGGGAGTTGGTTACGCGCGAGGAAGGTATTAGCACCCTCGCGATGCCCAAAATTGGTATCTTATTAAACACGTGTTGTCTTGATTTTCAAAAATACGAATTCAATTTGACATTTAAGTGCAATCAAATTGAAGGAAATGAGAAGTTGTAAGTTTTTGGTTTTTTAGAAAGATATCCCGTTTTTAACACGAGTTGACTAACTTCACCCAACATAGCGATGAAATCAATGACTTAATGTTAAAATCGGTACATTGCCTTATTCTTAAAATTAAAATGTAAAAAGTTTCTAAAATGATAGTAAAAAAATCTAAGAATATTATTGTAAAAATGCAAATAGTGATGTGAATAATATAAAATATTAAAATATCAAAATATTAGAATAATAATAATTAATATTGACAAATAAAAAAAATAAAATAGAAATAAAAAAGTGTACATAATATATATATTAGAAATAACAATGATGTTTAAAAATAATACTATTAATAATACTACATAAATATGTACATATATAAAAAATAAATACGTGATAATATTAAAAATATGTACATAATATAGTGTAAAAAATAAATACATAATATAATTAAAATATATACATAAGATAACATGTAAAAATATATATATAAATAATATAGTATTAAAGATATATACATAAAATAGTATAATATATATATACGTAATATAGAATTTAGAATATACCTAATATATTAAAAGAATATATATATATATAATATAATATTAAGAAATATAATAATAACAAAAAAAGAGAGAGGGAGAGAGTGGGTGATTTTCGGCCACAAGGCCGGCCACAGTCCGGTCACCGGACCGCCGCTGGCCGCCGTCGGCGCCACCGTACACGGCAGCTGGACCTCAAAAAAAACTTTTTCAGTAAAAATGGATAAGTTTCCTCCTTTTATTTTTACTTTTGGATAAAAGAAACAAAATAAGATTGAAAGAAAAAATGATAAGCAAACAAAGAACTTAAAACGAGAATAGACGAAGAAACATCTTTTGCTTTGATCTTTGATTAATCTCCAAAAAAACTACTCTCTCCATAAACTAGCCTTTACAATAACTCTTCTCCTTGATTACTCTAAAAAAATCTCTCAAAAATCCTTTACAATAACTTTCTCCCCCAAAACTTCTTCCTCCCCTAAAATACAAAATATGAGAAGGCTTAGGCTTATATAGCCATTTACAAAATATTTTTTTTATTGTTTATGTTTTCATTTGTAGGTACAAGTGGTGGTGGAGCAAGTGTGGCTAGTGGAGTTGGTGGTGGCAAAGGCTAGGATTTAGTTGAGAAAAGTTTAGGTTGTGGGCTAGGTTTTTTTATTTTAATTTGGGCTTAGGGTTTGGGCCACTGGGGTTTTGATGTAAATTGGGCTTTGGGTAGTTAAGATTTTGGGTTTTGGGTTTAATTTTGGTGGGTTAGGTAAGGCTAAATTGGGTTTTGATGTAAATGGGTTAAAATTGGCCTACAACAGCTGCCCATCTTTGCTTATTATCGTGTAACGGGAATAAAGAAAAGACACAAAGAAAGGCCAATTTTGCCCGGTCTTACTAAGTATGGACTTCTTTGGTGCTCTTCTCATCCAGGTAGTCTCTTTCTAAACCACTGTATCTTGTTTTCTTGATCAAATCCACTGCATCTTCTGATATATGCCTTGTAGCTTCGATCTACTCCAATGTGACTCCAAAAAGATAAGATTTACAGCTTCAATCTGCTCTTCCATTGCTTTAGTCAGATAAAGTTTGTGGTCTTCTCTTCTGCAACTTTTAGAAAGGCAAGATCTGATATCCTCGATCAGAGCCACTGCAACTTCAATTAGCTTCACTGTAACTTCAGGGATATAAAATCTGTGTCTTCGATTAATTCCAGTCTTTATTCTTTACTCGGCATGTGATCCTGAGCTTAACTCATTTCTCGCAATATGAATTGACTCTTTAAAACTAGACATTAAAAACAGAAATTGAAAATAGCTCAGCACGTGAGCCAAGGCTCAACTCACTTCTCGCAAAATGAGTTGATTTTTAAAACAAAATTTGTAAAACAGATTTTGAAAATACCTCGACATGTGATCCGAGGCTCTACTCACCTCTCGTAATATGAGTTGATTTCTGAAAACAGAGATCAAAATTACCTCAGCGTGTCCTGAGGCTCAACTCACCTCTCACAATATGAGTTGATTATTTTGAAAGACAGAAATTGAAATTACCTCAACGTGTCTTGAGGCTCAACTCACCTCTCGCAACATGAGTTGATCTTTTGAAAGACAGAAATTGAAAATACCTCAACGTGTCTTGAGGCTCAACTCACTTCTTGCAGTATGAGTTGAACTTTTTTGAAAGACAGAAATTGAAAATACCGCAACGTGTCTTGAGGCTCAACTCACTTCTTGCAGTATGAGTTGAATTTTTTTGAAAGACAGAAATTGAAAATACCTCAACGTGTCTTGAGGCTCAACTCACTTCTTGCAGTATGAGTTGATTTTTGAAAGGCAGAAATTAAAAAAACCTCAACATGTCAGTCAAGGCTCAGCTCACCTCTCGCAATATGAGCTGTTTTTTTGAACCGTAGAAATTAAAGAACAAAAATGGAAAATACCTCAGCGTATGACCCGAGGCTCAACTCACCTCTTGCAATATTAGTTTGTTTTTTAAAAACAGAAATAAACATCAAAATACCAGAACATATCGTCTGGTGGAACTCAGGTGTCTTTCATTGATTCAGTACAGCTAACATCATATCCTCTTGCTCTGCTGGAATACCTGTATATGTCATGCCTGATGTTATCATGATATGCACATATTGGTCTTAAATGCCTTTACGCCTACATGATTATGCTATACGTCTTGGGCTTGTTTGTCATATGTCCTTTTCTGTCATGATTTTTGATGATCTGTGTTCATTGCTTTGACTCTTGACTTTCTCTTCAGGCTCTGTACCCGTCCTCAAGCTTCACGAATAATCTGTGTTTCTCAGATATCGCTCTTTTGCTCCTGATTGAGCTTTGTCCTTGCATTGAGGCTCAAATTCTTACCTGGGTAATGCTTAACATTTCTTTTGTTTAGAGTATGTCATCTCACTATTTATCATGTAAATGAACCACATAATGAGATGCATGAAAATGGTCAGGTAGGGACAAAAGGATACCTCACATTTTTCATTTCAAATGTAGCAAACAAAGAAAGTTAACCAATGATAGTAAAAAAGGTGTCATAAAGAGAAAAGGGATTGCATTCAATGAATACAAAAACTCTAAATATTCAATGCATGAATTCCTCCACGTTCCTCAATCAAGAATCTTTTCGAGCATAGCTTCTTGCGTAAAAGATTTCGAGCTTTCAAAAATGCTTCAAATACTGTAGTCTCACTATTTGACCCAGCGTTCAAAATGCCTTGCTTCTTAACCCAGTGCTTGCTTTATTAGAACGCCCTTTCGGGTTTTCATCCTAATCTTTTGTGTTTAATCAAGACGCCCTTGTTGGGTTTTCACCTTGATCACCTTTTTTTTTTAAGATGCCCTTTTTCGGGTTTTCATCTTGGTTTCCTTTTTTAAGCATAATATTTCTTTACAGCATCTGAGTTCACTGGATTCGGTAACTCCTTCCCATCCATCTCGGTGAGAATCAAAGCTCAGCCCGAGAATCCCTTCTTTACGACCTATGGACCTTCCTAATTTGGTGCCCATTTTCCTCGAAAGTCTTTTTGTATTGGGAGAACCTTTCTCAGCACGAGTTCTCCTTTGTGGAATTCTCTTGGTCATACTTTCTTGTCATGGGCTGCGATCATTCTCTTCTGGTACATCTGTCCATGGCAGATTGCCTTCAGACGTTTTTCTTCAATAAGGTTTAACTGGTCATATCGAGCTCAAACACATTCTGCTTCTTCTAGCTTTGATTCCATTAAGACTCATAGAGAGGGGATCTCAACTTCGATGGGTAGCACATCTTCCATTCCATAGACCAGAGAGAAAGGAGTTGCTCCCGTAGATGTTCGCACAGATGTACGATATGAATACAAAGCAAATGGTAGCTTCTCGTGCCAGTCTTTATATGTCTCGGTCATTTTCCCAATAATCTTTTTAATATTCTTATTGGCTGCTTCAACAGCTCCGTTCATCTTTGGGCGATAGGGTGAGGAGTTATGATGCTTTATTTGGAATTGCTGACACACTTCTTTCATCATCTTGTTGTTCAAATTCAATGCGTTATCTGAAATGATTCTTTCAGGCAAGCCATATCGACAAATAATTTCCTTTTTCAAAAACCTGCAAACTGCAGTCTTCGTCACATTGGCAAACGATGCGACTTCTATCCATTTTGTGAAGTAATCAATAACCACAAAAATGAATCGGTGTCTATTAGAAGCTTTTGGGGAAATTGGCCCTATAACATCCATGCCCCACATAGAAAAAGGCCACGGAGAAGTCATGACGTGAAGAGGCAAAGGGGCTACATGAATTTTATCACCATAAATTTGACATTTGTGGCATTTTCGTGTGAAATTAATGCAGTCGCTTTCCATCGTCAGCCAGTAATATCCGAGTCTTATAATCTTCCTGGCCATAGTGAAACCATTGGCATGTGTCCCGCAAATTCCCTCATGGACATCTTTAAGTATTTTTCTGGCTTCAACAGCATCTACGCATCTCAAGAGCACCTGATCTTTTCCTCTTTTGTACAAGATGTCCCCATCAAGAATGAATCCCGCAGCCATTCTTCTGATTGTTCTTTTGTTGTTCTCGTTTGCTTGTTCGGGATACTTTTGATTCTTGATATATTCTAAGACATCATGGAACCATGGCCATCCATCTGGCTCTTTTTCAATGCTGAAACAATGTGCAGGAACTTCATATATGCTTATTTGAAGAGGCATTATTTCTGTTTCTCTGTTTGCTTTAAACATTGAAGCCAAAGTAGCCAGGGCATTAGCCAATTGGTTTTCTTCTCGTGGGAGGTAATTAAAAGTTATTTCTTCGAATTCTTTAATCAATTCTGCCACTAGATCACCATATTTAACCAGTTTCGAGTCTCTCACTTCCCAATCTCCACGGATTTGGTAAATCACCAAGGCTGAGTCTCCGTATACCTCTAAAGTTTTGACGTTTCGTTCAATAGCTGCACGAAGTCCCATGATACATGCCTCATATCCCGCTATGTTATTAGTACAGAAGAAATTTAGCCTGGCAGTGAGTGGGTAATGGTTCCCTTTTGGCGATACTAAGACTGCTCCAACCCCATGCCCCAATGCGTTCGATGCACCATCAAAGCTCATCTTCTGTGACTTCTCTTTTGGTGACTTGCATTCTTTTTCTGTAATGCACATCAAGTCTTCATCTGGGAAATCAAATCTCAATGGCTCGTAATCCTCTGTTGTTCGAGTTGCTAAGAAGTCAGCTATTACACTTTCTTTTATCGACTTTTGGCTCACATAGACGATGTCATACTCTGACAGTAAAATCTGCCATCGTGCCATTCTTCATGAGAGTGCAGGTGATTCCATCATGTACTTTATTAGGTCCAACTTTGAAATTAACCATGTTGTATGATACAACATATATTGCCTAAGTCTCCGAGCTACCCAAACCAGAGCGCAACAGTATTTTTCAATAGACGAATACTTTGCCTCGTATTCAGTAAACTTTTTACTGAGGTAGTAGATCGCCTTTTCTTTCTTTCCTGACTCGTCGTGTTGCCCCAGTATGCAACCCATTGAATTTTTGAACACAGTCAAATACAATATCAATGGTCTTCCCGGAGTTAGCGGTACTAGCACTAGAGGACTAGACAAATATTGTTTTATCTTATCAAAGGCCACCTGGCATTCCTCATTCCATTCTCCCGGGTTATGTTTTCGAAAGAGCCGAAAGATTGGGTCGCATTGGTTGGTAAGTTGAGCGATGAATCGGGCGATGTAGTTTAACCTCCCTAAAAACCCTCTGAATTCCTTTTGCATGCGCGGAGGTGGTAACTCTTGAATGGCTTTTATTTTATCTGGATCAATCTCGATACCTCTTTCACTGACAATAAAGCCCAGCAATTTTCCCGAGGTAGCCCCAAACGTACATTTGGTCAGATTGAGCTTTAGCTGGAACTTTCTCAGTCTATCGAACAACTTCTTCAGGTCCACTACATGCTCTTCTTCCCCTCGTGATTTAATAATCATATCATCGACGTAGACCTCTATTTCTTTATGCATCATGTCATGGAATAACGTCACCATAGCCCTCTGATATGTTGCCCCAGCATTTTTTAGCCCAAATGGCATCACCTTGTAGCAGAATGCTCCCCACATTGTTACGAAGGTAGTTTTCTCCATGTCCTCAAGGGCCATCTTGATCTGATTATACCTCGAGAATCCGTCCATGAAAGAAAACAATAAATGTTTTGCTGTGTTATCCACCAACGAATCAATGTGTGGTAAGGGAAAATTATCTTTGAGACTTGCTCGATTCAGGTCACAATAATCCACGCACATTCGTACTTTGCCATCTTTCTTTGGTACCGAGACTATGTTAGCCATCCATTCTGGATATTTGGAGGCTTGTAAGAAGCCAGCATCAAATTGCTTCTTGACTTCCTCTTTTATCTTCAACAACATTTCAGGTCTCATCCGTCTTAGCTTTTGTTGAATGGGCTTGCATTCTGGCTTTAATGTGAGCTTATGGACCACTACATCTTCATCCAATCCTGGCATGTCCTGATATGACCATGCAAATACATCTTTGTACTCACAGAGCAAAGCAATCAAATTATACCTGGTGCCCCCTGAAATAGTAGTCCCAATCTTCACTTCTTGCTTCCTTTTTTCAGTTCCCAAATTTATTGTTTCAATAGACTCTTGATGAGGCAAAATCTGTTTATCCTCTCGTTCCACCATTCTTAGCAAGTCAGGAGACGAGGCATAGTCTTCAGCATTTTCTTCGGCTTCGAATTCTCCTAAACAAACAGCCTTCTCAAAATCGATTTCAGGACTCGTAACGGGTTTGTTCATGCTATTGACATCTGAGCACCTGAAAGTTGAATAGAGAAGGAAACTATAGAGGGGCATCCAAGTATTGGAACCAACAAACGAAATGTTATGGCATGGCATGAGGTAAATGTAAGGATTGGCTATGAAATGAGAAAATGATTATGAAATTAGTGATAATGTGAAAGATCATGACAAAATGCATCTTCATTGATATTCATTTGAATGATAAAGAGCGAATGCAGACTCTTACAAAAGAATTCTATTATATCTAATGACATAACAGAATGTTAACGTTTGAGCATTACTCTGAAGACTTATAAACTACAAGAAGATCCTCGGCAGTCCAATTGTTCAACTTGAAACCCAAGGGATAAGGGCGTATTCTTGAGACGTCTTTACTTGCGTTAGCTCCTTTGTCAATGACATTTATACTGACATTCTGAAGACCCCTTTCAATTAATAACAGCGTGCTTTGTATATTATACTGTCTAGGGTATATCATTCCTGCAGATGTAAATGTTTTTGACAAAGGAGGGTACGTTATGGGCTCCCATTCTATTTCTCGGCCCAAAGTTCTCGCAATCCTTCTTTCCTGATCTTTTTTCCACTGCCTTCTTCTTTGACGCATGTCTGGCTGGAAACCTAAACCGTATCGGGCCTTGTGGTGCACTGGCTTTAGAGCCATGACTATTCCTTGCAGGTACCTTCCTAAACCTTTCCTTGCTCGGGCTCCCTTTCCTATAGTCAACTTGACACCCATCTTGGTATTTCTCGACAGTTTTGGCTCGGGAATTCTGTTTCCCTCAACGATGAATGTGGCATTGACAAATTCAAGAGATCGAAAGGAACATTCCATAGCATCTTTACTTACTTCAATATATGGTGCATCGGCAGAAATAGATGTTACAATGTCTTCTTCTCCCTCGACAGTGACCAAACAGCCATCCATGATAAATTTCATCTTTTGATGGAGGGATGATGGGACTGCTCCAGCAGAATGGATCCAAGGTCTTCCCAAGAGACAATTGTTTGATGGTGTAATGTCCATGACTTGAAACTCAACATCGTATATGTAGGGACCCACTTCTAGAGGAATCTCGATTTTTCCCATGACTTCTCGTATTGTTCCATCAAATGCCCTTACTGTAGAATGGCAAGGCCTTAGGTAGGACAAATTCATCGGAATTCTGGAAAGTGTGGCCAAAGGCATTACGTTGAGTGCCGATCCATTGTCAATGAGCACATTCGGTATTATATAGCCCTTACAATGGGTTGTGATATGCAATGCTTTCACTGAACCTCTACCATTGGGCAGTATTTCATCATCACTAAAAGAAATGAAATTATCCACGTTTAGGTTATTCACCCATCTGTCAAGCTTCTCAACGGATATATTGTTTGCCACGTAAGCTTGATTCAACACCTTTAACAAGGCGTTCCGGTGCAGTTCTGAATTTAATAGCAGAGATAATACCGAAATTTGTGCTGGCTACTTACTCAATTGCTCCACCACGTTGTACTCACTGTGCTTGATAAATTTTAAGAATTCCTATGCTTCCTCCTCATCCATAGGCTTTTTAGCTTCTTGTTCAGGCACAGTTTCATACTCATCTTCGGTCACGTGCATCGGTGTTTTTCCTTTCTGTTTCAAGTCACTGTTCTTCTTCACCTTCTTCGAATAACATCTTCCACTACGAGTGAAATGACCTACTTCCCCGACGCTTGCAGTCATGGCTTTGGGTTTTTCATCTTCAGGTGTGACGATATTAACGTCATATTTCCATGGTACTGCTTTATTGTCCTTGTAGGGGAAAGGACAAGGTACTTCAATTGTCATTTTTGGTTTCACCGATTTCTTCCTTGCATCGTAATAAATTACGAATGGTCGATCGGTGCTATACAGAAAACTTGACGATTGATTGTCAGAGGCACATACTTTTCTCTCATTGGCCTCTCCTTCATTAATGATCTCAATCTCCTTATTATCTATCCGGTCTTGCAGTAACCTTTTAAATACCTCACATAATTGAATGTCGTGCCCTACAATTCCATGAAAATCACAAAAAACCTGACATTCTTTTCTGAGATTATCGTCGGGGCGACAGAGCAATCCATTCTTAACCAGTACCTCCCAAATTTTCTGCAGAGGCGTCCTTATTTCTGAAACAAATCTTCTGACTTGCCATTCATCTTCTTTCCCCACTGTGCTCACATTCCCTTCAGAATGGTTAGGGAACAAGTTCCCAGTTGCATTACTGGTACTATCAAATCGTAGGATACCTGCATCAATTAGTCCTTAAACTCTGCTCTTAAAGGCTAGGTAATTTTCCGTGGAATGTCCCTGGTTTCCCGCATGGTATGCACAACTAGCGTTTGGGTCGTACCATTTCGGGTATGGGGGCCTCAAGGGTGCCATATA
Organism: Gossypium hirsutum; assembly: GCF_007990345.1. NCBI lineage: Eukaryota > Viridiplantae > Streptophyta > Magnoliopsida > Malvales > Malvaceae > Gossypium > Gossypium hirsutum. Next base: position 26,363,429 of record NC_053430.1, on the reverse strand, counting down.
ATGCGGGGATATCAATTGCTTCTCCAAAATTTTTGGGTACAGTTCCCCATATGACACAGGAATATGGGTAAATTGTGGTCTCTCGGAATTGGGTTTTGCTGGCCTTTGCTCGTTTTGGGGTAGACCTTGGGCGGGTATTGTATTTTGTGGGAATGTGGCGGTTGGTCTCGGGTTACTTGTGGCATAAACGGGGTAAGAAGAGTAAGGAGGTGGTGTTTGGTAGTAAGGGGTTTGAGGAGGATAATAGAAATTTAGAGGTGGGTAATTTCGAGGTCGGGGTTGGGTTGGATACGGATTAGGGGTATAACGGCTTCCCATTCCCACCATGTGAGTTTCTGATTCTTTCTTCTTCATGGGCGCTACCCTTCTTGAACTTTCTTGACCTTCCATTCTACCGCTCTTGACGGCATTCTCTATAAGCTCACCAGATATTACAATATCCGCGAAGTCCTTCATGGCGCTTCCCACTAGTTTGTCATAAAACGACGTCTTTAAGGTGTTGATAAAAAGGACGGTTATCTCCGTTTTCGTTAGTGGGGGTTCCACTTGGGCTGAGACGTCCCTCCATCTCTGCGCATACTGTCTAAAAGTTTCTGACGGCTTTTTCTCCATCATTTGTAAAGTCATCCGATCAGGCACCATATCTGATACATACTTGTACTGCTCACAGAATGCCGACGCAAAATCTTTCCAAGATCGGATCCTTTCCTTACTGAGCTGGTTGTACCACCGAAGAGCCGATCCTACTAGACTATCTTGAAAACAATGTACAAGTAGCTTATCTTGGTTCACGTAATCGGTCATTTTTTGGCAAAACATGACAAGATGTGCTTTTGAACATCTTGTCTCATCGTACTTTTCGAAATCAGGCACCTTGAACTTCGGAGGCAGGATTAGGTCAGGTACCAAACTGAGTTCTTTAGCACCTAGTGCAGAGAAGACTTCAGTGCCTTCTATTGCCTTAAGTCTTTCCTCTAAGCTCTTATACCTCTCTTGAGCCTCGTGATCATCTATTTTCAACTTGACTATTTCGACTAGATCATCTAAATCTGGAACTACAAGATTGGCAGGGGTTGCTCCGGGATTTGACATAAATGTTCCTTGCCCTAGATGAGCAAATGGCATAGGTCGTTGTTCCAAGCCTGTGGATTCCCCTTGAGTATACCCTCTTTATGCTACGTGGGCATGTGGTGGAGTGAATCCTGGGGGATAGAGTGGATCCTGGTCATGATTAATTCTTGATTGAGGTTCCATACTGTCGGGGTTCTGCATGGGTCCTTTTCCTTTGACCAAAACTGACATCATCTCCATCATTCTAGTCATTTAATCCTTTTTTTCAAGTGATTCCTCTCGAGATCTTACTATCAAATCCCTCGTTTCTTGCCGTGACTTAGCCAGTTGTTCTTGTAATTCCTTCTGGACTCTTTCCATCCTTTCGATTCTTTCATTGAACTCAGCCTCCATTGTCTAGCTTGTCGACTCGTTTTATACGAATGGCGTGGTTCTAGATTTGAAGTGTTGCAACTGCGAATTATATGATTCTAACCTTAGCGAATGATTATGGGATATGTATATGAAATGAGTGAATGAATAAATGTTGAATGAATGTCAGTCATGAAAGAAATACGAGAAATTGGTGTTGATCTCGAGATAGTCCCTATTAGGCATTTCATTCATCAAAAGAGTTCATTACAAAACATTTCGCCATTTTTTATTCGGCCATTACACAAACTTCCTAGCTATATCGCTATATTTCTTTACTCGCTCTAAGAACTCCGATATGCTCGATTGTTGGCTCGGCGGGAATTGGCAACTGAGATCCTCTGCTTCATTTGATAGTTGTACCATGTGCACAGTCGCTTGACGGATTTTTTTGATCAAAAAGCCAAGTTGCATTTCTCTTTCTTAGAGGTCCGTTTTATAAGCATGAGTGTCTCTATCATACTGATCATTCTTTTCTTCCAAGGCTTTTAAGAGAGTATCCAATTGTTGCTGACGAGCTCGCAACGCATCTTCTAGATCCCGTACTCTTTCTCTTAAGCTTTGACATTCAGATTGACTGGTTTTCCATTTGGTAGACATAGCTTCGTGTTCAGCGCTTTTCTTTCTTAATTCTATCATAACCCGCGTAGCCTTTTCCTCCTCATTCTCTACCCTCTTTTTCCAAAATTCCATCCCACCTTTAGTATTGTTTAATTCTTCTCTCCACTCTGTTGACGACTTACCCAACCCACTATTCTTGATAGTGACTCTTAACTTTTTATTTTCCAGATGAAGGTCCCTTAAGTCATTTCTTACGACTTCAACTTCCTTTTGTACTTTCTCGATTTTAGACCTTTCGATTTGGATGTCGATCTTCAACTGGTAATTTTCTTCTTGAAGAATACTAATGTCCCGCAACATTTTGACCTTTTCGCGCTCAAATTCCTGTCTTGCTATTTCTAGCTCGGATGGCACTTCTGCAGAGAAAGGATTCTGGACGGTGTAATTTGTCGACGAGATTTGCTGGCTGTTCACCCGTTGCTCTCTCCATATGTCGTAATCTTGGGTGAGGGTATCAGCATATAGAGCTAATTCCATGTGATGAATTCTCTTCTAAGACTTTGCAATATCTCGGACCCTCTTCATATATCCTTCACCCGCAAAAGCAAACTCTGATTGTGCTAATCCTCCGGTGGCGGGTACGAATTGTCGTGAAGAAAATTGCCTTTGGACCATTAACGGAGCATATCCAACTCATCCCCATAACCCGAGTAGTGGCACCCAATCTTGATCTCCGACCTTGTATAGCAGAACTGACGGGCGTATCCACGGTGCTCTCCAAGTTACGTCCTCGGCGCGAAGATTCTGAAAAAGACTGAGACCCAGTGTTGTTCGGTGACCTCCCTTGGCCATTCTTTCTTGAGATAAGCTTCTAACGGGGAGAATGTTTTAGAAAACATATGGAACGGTGTGCACTCTACTTTCCAGAAGTGGCTCAGAATCCAAACATTGAGTAACTGCGCGCATCGGATAAAACGACCTTCCCCTTTCTTCCTACAGCTACTTAGTGATCTGAAGGTTTCGGCCAGGATAGTTGGGACGGGGTTGATTCCTTGTTTAAATCTTTCGAAGAAATCTACCACCGCAACTTTTATGTGTCTAAGGACCTTCGGGAAGATGATCAAATAGTAAATGGCCAGAGCGAACAGATTTACCCTTTTCAACATGTCGGGATAGTTCAGAATCAAGTCTCGTAGGGAAGACCATGGAATGCAAATGGTTTCATTCTTTTTCTTTATCTGTTTTTCTTATCTGTTTTTCGGCCCACGCGTCAGTCATGTCTATCAATCTCACTAACTTTTTCTTGAAGGTCATTGGCTTAGGTTCTTTCACATATATCTTATAAGGTTGTACGTTTTCGACACGAAGCAAAGCAGCATACTCTTCTATAGTCGGTATCATGTCTTCCTGATTGAAAGTAAAACATTGGTAGGCTGGATCCCAAAATCTGACCATGGCTTGGATCAATCGTTCGTCTACGTTGATAATAATCAAGTCGGTTATGTCCCCATATCTTTCGGTGAAGATACCCCTAGTATCCGAGTCCTACTGATTCCACACCCGAACCAAATCTTCAAGGTTATTCTGGCGAACATTTACAGTTACGTGCTCGGGCAAATTGGCAATACATTCCTCCACTAGACTATCCCCTCTTTCTTTCTGAGTCTTTAGAGACCAGTCTCGAACCGCGGCATTCCTCTCGGTTGTTTGTATAATTGACTCTTCCATTAGAAACCCGTTTTTTGGCAACCGATCTCTAGTCAACACCTTCCTAATATGATGCCTATAATGCATGATGTAAAATAAGAATAAAAACAAACAAACTTGGTTAGCACAACACATATGAACAGAGAAAAACTGTGGACAATCTAATAAATTAAGCTACTTAGTCCAATAGACTCGATTCCCTTGCATAGAAAGCGTAAATGTAAAAGAAACAGAAGGTAAGATGTGTTTTTCCCATGTACTTATTTCGGTGACCAGTAAACAGACGGAGGTTCGGCATGGCTCTAGTTGGATGGCTCGTATGGTTCACTATATGCGGTTTTGGTTCTAGATGGGTACTCAAATCGTCTGTACTTTCATCTACTAAGATTAGTACAGAGCCTCGGTCATGGCCCATCATAGGCTTATGAGATCAATTCGAGGGATTACATTTACTTATGCCTATGCGGAGGGACGAGTTAACTCACGAAAGCATAAGTCATATGTAACCCGAAAGTATTCACTAGCCTGTACGGAGGAACGAGTTAACTCACGAAGGCGTAGCGTTTACTTTCACCTAACAGGGACGGAGCTAGGGTATAGAGCTCATGTTATGCAACAAAAATGCATGTGCACGGTGTGTGGGGAGAAACTTGCAAACCTTTCATTTATTTTAAAACTACAAAACTAAAACCATAAAACTTAAAGCTGAAAAACGAAAGATAAAATAAATTAGGAGATATGTATGTATGATTTTTTCGAAAACAAAACTTAAGGATCATGATTAAATATTAATTCGAACAAGGAACTTTGAAAATTTTGACAACACGCGTTACTCGACTCTCAAAAATTGCTCCCCAGTGGAGTCGCCAGCTGTAGCGACGTAAAAATTTCGCTTTCGGTCGCTAATTGAGGCGATTATTTGAATATTTAAAAAATCGACTTTCGGTTTTATTAAAAAAGGGAGTCGCCACCGATCTTTTTTCTAGGTGTGACCGGACACCTAATAAATCATCCTTTTTTAGAAAAGAAAACTTGTTCTTGCACAAAAATGAAGGCCGAATTTAGGTCTACGTCAAAAGCCAGAGTAACGTTGGGTTCGGGAGTCGGTTACGCGCGAGGAAGGTATTAGCACCCTCGCGACGCCCAAAAGTGGTATCTTATTAAATACATGTTGTCTTGATTTTCAAAAATACGAATTCAATTTGACATTTAAGTGTGATCTGATTGAAGGAAATGAGAAGTTGTAAGTTTTTGGTTTTTGGTTTTTTAGAAGGATATCCCGTTTTTAACACGAGCTGACTAACTTTACCCAACATAGCGATGAAATCAATGACTTAACGTTAAAATCGGTACATTGCCTTATTCTTAAAATTAAAATGTAAAAAGTTTATAAAATGATAGTAAAAAAAATCTAAGAATATTATTGTAAAAATGCGAATAGTGATGTGAATAATATAAAATATTAAAATATCAAAATATTAGAATAATAATTAATATTGACAAATAAAAAAATAAAATAGAAATAAAAAAGTGTACATAATATATATATTAGAAATAACAATGATGTTTAAAAATAATACTATTAATAATACTACATAAATATGTACATATATAAAAAATAAATACGTGATAATATTAAAAATATGTACATAATATAGTGTAAAAAATACATACATAATATAATTAAAATATATACATAAGATAACACGTAAAAAATATATATATATAAATAATATAGTATTAAAGATATATACATAAAATAGTATAATATATATATACGTAATATAGAATTTAGAATATACTTAATATATTAAAAGAATATATATAATATAATATTAAGAAATATAATAATAACAAAAAAAAGAGAGAGGGAGAGAGTGGGTGATTTCCGGCCAAAAGGCCGGCCACCGTCGGCACCACCGTACACGGCAACTGGACCTCAAAAAAAACTTTTTCGGTAAAAATGGATAAGCTTCCTCCTTTTATTTTTACTTTCGAATAAAAGAAACAAAATAAGATTGAAAGAAAAAATGATAAGCAAACAAAGAACTTAAAACGAGAATAGACGAAGAAACCTCTTTTGCTTTGATCTTTGATTAATCTCTAAAAAAACTACTCTCTCCAAAAACTAGCCTTTACAATAACTCTTCTCCTTGATTACTCTAAAAAAACCCTCTCAAAAATCCTTTACAATAACTTTCTCCCCCAAAACTTCTTCCTCCCCTAAAATACAAAATATGAGAAGGCTTATATAGCCATTTACAAAATTTTTTTTTATTGTTTATGTCTTCATTTGTAGGTACAAGTGGTGGTGGAGCAAGTGTGGCTAGTGGAGTTGATGGTGGAGCAAGTGTGACTAGTGGAGTTGGTGGTGGCAAAGACTAGGATTTAGTTGAGGAAAGTTTAGGTTGTGGGCTAGGTTTTTTTATTTTAATTTGGGCTTAGGGTTTGGGCCATTGGGGTTTTGATGTAAATTGGGCTTTGGGTAGTTAAGATTTTGAGTTTTGGGTTTAATTTTGGTGGGTTAGGTAAGGCTAAATTGGGTTTTGATGTAAATGGGTTAAAATTGGCCTACAACAGAGAGTATAATGCTTTTAAAGTTAAAGGAGCACTGGCAAGATATTTGAACCAGTCCACCGCCTTATTAAAATCCGTTTTAATGATTAATTTAGCAAAATCAACCCATTTAGAAGCAGAGAAAATAATGCATGTTTCCTTGATCGCAAGTGGTTACTAGAGCCGGATCTAAAGCATCAATAGATTTTGAAAATTTTAGAAGCTTCACATCCTTATGGTCCCTAAGGACACCTCCAATACTAGCCAGACCATAACTGCTCCTTACTGCCACATCAACATAGAACTTTACCCATCCCATTGAAGGATGGCTCCATCTGCAAATAGATGATTGCTCACTGATTCACCTTAGAGGTCAATATATAATACTTCGAAGATTGCATGAACTCCTTGATAGAGCATCTCGACTCTAGCCCCTTCGCATGGCACCACCACATCATAAAGTTGTTCTGAATAAAAAAAATTACCCTTGAACACTATCTCATTTTGGAATAGCCGAAATAAATCATGAGAAAACAAAAAAAGAAGGTTATTTCCAAGCTAGCATAAATTGTTTTTAAAACCCTTTGTGAACTCCACCTCATGAGGAAGTTTTTTTTTTTCGGCTGCACCAACTTAAGGTCCCAGTTTGTGCACCAACACTGCAAATTCTCCAAACGATGTCACAACTGGCAAATTAGGTGTTCAACAGACTCTAGGACCAAATTGCAAAATAGCACAATTAGAAGAATTTGTTGATATGATACCCCTTTTAAACATTTTGATTTCGGTGGGAATTCTTCCCCACAATATCTCCTCATAAAGAATCCCACCTTTGAAAGGGTTAAACTAATTAACCCATACATGTTGCCATAACCCATTCGGTTGAATGGCCCTTGTAGCTACTTGGTTGCGATAATCTCACATTATACAAACCATGGATAAGCCCACCAACTTCATATAATCTAACTGGATGATGCCCAAAGAACAACCTTTGAGCACTTGTATAAAGGAATTCCAAATCTGAATTTCCTAGTCGAAGGATCCCTTCCCAAATTAATACCCCTCGTCCATCAACTAACCTCCCAATAGCCAAACTCGACGACTTTACCTGCTTTGTCCATAGAAAATACAAAATATTCTCAAGAAGGATGTCTACAAAACAATATCAACCCATCTCTCATTCTAAATATTAATAAGACATCTGTCACCAACTTGGTAACGAAGATTGGAGACAAAAAAGCATCATATGTTTGATCTAAGAAGGAAAGGGTTGAATAATTGACCTCCAAATCCAAGACTTGTTCTGCGAACTTAGATAACTGGCAGTAAGTTCACCACCCATTTTCATACTTTACAACAAGCACCTTTCTCCACATGTCGTCCTTCTCGACATTGAACCCCATTTATTAAGTAAAGTCCAATTTCTTACCTTAAAATCAACCAAGCTAAGCCTTACTTTTCGGCAAACAATTAGTTCGCCAATTAATATTCCAATGGATTTTCTTATTTTTGGAAGATCCCCAAATAAACCTTGCAGTTATCTTATTCAAAGTAGTATAAACACTGTCCAACATTTGGAATAACAAAACAAATTAACTAGGTCAGTTAAAAAAGATCGACCTTTAAAGAGTCAATCTCCTACCAATTGATAAAAGTTGAGATTTGCGCAAGCCTTGATTAATTTTATTAATAATCGAATGTCAAACATCACCCAAGTTGCTACTACACCCAGTTGCAAAGCCATTGCATTTAATGCTTGAATTAAAAGCTCCAACGACTCCAAATGATTAGAGTTCAATAAGGGAGTATAGATAGAGTTCAAGCACACCAAGATGAAGACAAAAAACGAATTTGCAAAATTATTTATGAAAAAAATCTAATCCTGTCATTGTTATTCTTACTTTACAATTATGCACTCAAACTTTAATTTCCTTTTATTATTTCAAGTGTTATAATTTTGTTTGAATGAACTTAATTAAATCATTATACATCAGCTTTTGAGAGGATATTCTTTGTTTAAATTTCGTATTTAAAATTTTGAGAGTTTTTTAATTTTAAAGAAAGTAGATTTATCTTACGTAGTTGAAAAGATAACGTTATAAAAGTTAAAACTTTGTTCTTAAAAGATTTCAAATTAATAGATGTAGACAATTGTATCATTTTTATTTTTTCATCTCCCTTAAAATTCTTAATCACCAATTCACTCCCCTCTTACCGCATTTGAGATTTACAACTTTCCTTTTAGAATTTCTATTAACCTAGCTTTCACATAAAATTAAAGCATGGGAACAAATTAGAGAATTAAATCGTAGTCTTATTTCTAAATCAACATTTAATTCTATTTCAATTACTAAGTCATTAACCTATTGATCTCTCAACCACATAAATGCTAATTTTAAATTCAAAGTTGAATGTAAAAATCACTACAAAACTCAAATTTAAGAAAACGTAATAAAATGTATAAGAAAGTCTAAGGAAGTCCCACTGCTTCAGCTATTTACAAGATTTTTCTAGGGCAAAATTATAAGTTAGGATGAAAAAAAAAATCTAAAAGTCTATTTAAAAACGGAATAAATAAAAATAAAAACAAATTTTCAAGCCAATGTCGCTATTTGGGAAAAGTCATGTCGCAACCTTCTTCGGCAGAATCTCATTTCTTCCTCTTTTTTTTTAGCCTTTTACTCACACTACTTTTTCCTACTCCATTTGTCTTTCCTTCAACTTCATCCAATCCCTACAAAAAGACTTTGAAAAAACTTATTTAATTAAATAAAATACAATTTATTAAAAATAACATAAAAACACTAAAAATAATCTGTAACTCATTTTACAAAAGCTAGTTCTAACATGGATCTAATGACTCAAAACCAACTAAAATTTACTCAAGAATAAAGCAATTGTGAGCAAATTAAGACTTAAAAATATGTAACAAATATTCATTCATCCATCAATTATATGTAGCTCTTTAAAAGGTGACATCAAGGAAAGGCTCTAAGAATTTGATCCAAAATGAAAATGGAAGTGATAACAATGAAACGTGAAACATAATCACAATGAAAATTTTCTTTAATTTACAATACTTTCTAGTCATTATTAATACGGTTAGAATTTATCATTATGTTTACTTTTATCATTTTTTTCTTATAATTACATTTTTTATTAGAGTTGGAAATAGGTTTAAGCTCAAAACTCTATTCATGTCAATCCAAACTTATGACAATTTAAAATAACAAAAATCTAAGCTTGAAAAGTCCCAGCTCAAAAAGCCAAACTCAAGCTCATAATGATTCATGCCCGACATTAATTTGAGCTTGATCCCAAGATAAATCATATCTTAAACTTGAAAAAACTTCAATTTATAACTAAATAAACATTAACAATTAATATAATTATATGATAATATTTAAAATAAATGGTAATTATTTCATTTATGAAAATATATTTATAAATATTATATGATTATACTAAAAAATTATTAACAATAAAAATAATTAATAATAAATCTTTATGTTAAATTATAAATTAAAATAGATTTTTAAAAACATTAATTATGAAGATAAAATATTTTTAATACGATCATTATATACATAATAGAAAAAAATTAATAATTAATAATTATTCAAAATTTAAAAAAAAAATTAAACTTAATATGGTATAGAATAATTACTTACGCGTTAAATTATGGTTTAAAGTAATTATTTTATACGTTGGATTATAATATATGATATATGATATAATATAATAATATACAATACATATGTATAACTGGTAATATGTTATATATAGTTGTATGTGGAATATATATTAATATAATATATTTATTTATATTTTATATATTAAATTTTTAACTAAATTCAGTAAAATTAATAAGGTATTAAATTGTTAATCATATTCATGATCACAATGTCTATATACATATTATCATTATTGTCGAAACTATTTTTTTTTGAAAAAACGGGGATCGACTTTAAAAAACGAAAATGGAGTCGCCATCAATCCTTTTTGTTTAGGTGTGATTGGATCACCTATAAAACATTTTTATTTTATTAAAATATTGATTTTGGCCTACAAAATTCAAGAAAAGGGGTTCGGGAGTCGGTCATATGCGAGGAAGGATTAGCACCCTCGCAGTGCCCAAAATTGGTACATTATTGATTAACTAATGTCCTAATGTCGAAAATTTGAAAAGATTTTAAAATACAATCCCTTTAAAAAATGTTTGAATAACTCGAAGTGGACATTGAGATTCTCTTGTTCTGAAGAAATGAAATATTGTATCCAGCATGTTAGGATATGACATTTCAAACCCTCGATATCAAGATCTCATAATTTCCAAAACTCATGCGTTGAAATTTTAAAAGGATATTTGGTTATTTGGTTAAGCGGAAAATCGAAACCCAGCACGTTAGGGCACGATTTCTCGAATTTTCAAATACAAAATATTGCCTTGTTCTCAAAATGTTCCTTTTGTCACTATTTAAAATAAAAATGTTGATGATTTAATTAAAAGATAATTGATTGGATTAAAACATTCAAATGGTCATTCATAATAAAATTTTTACAACATGCGTAAGAATGATGAGATATTATCTTGCCAAAACACATTACAAAAAGCACTAACGAATTATGGTGTTGGAAAGCATAAATAATCGAATATGATGCAAATGAACAATATAAAAGCAATGAGTTCAAATTGTGACACACAAAGCAAGTAATCATTCAACATATATTATTCCAATACTAACATTAATATTCAAAGACCAATAATATATATATATAACAATTTAAAAAAAAATTTACATAGCAAATTAATATAAATAAAATGTAAAATAAATTTTTAGACGATAATGAATGAATTTAAAAATAAATAATAAGGAAAAAAAATTTGAAATCAACAATATACAAAATAATTTAAAAATAAATTACATATAAAAAAATTTAAAGTAGGTAATATATGTAAAATAATAATATATAAATAAGTTTAAAAATAGATATTATATAAGAAGGAATTTAAAACAGGTTATATACAAAACATCTTAAAAATAAATGGTAAATAAAATGGATAATATATAAAAAATTTGAAATCGAGTATATAAACAACAATAAGGATAATAAGGGCAATAGGTAATGAAAATATAAATAATTTGATTATTATAATTATAATATATATATTAACGTATATATAAAAAGGGTAATGAATAAGTAAATGGTAATAAAATAGTAATAATGATAGATGACAGAATGATAATAATAACAGAAATCAAAATAAAACAAACAGTCAAGGAAAGAAAGCAAATATTTAAAAGCAATAAAAGAATAATAGATGAATAATAAAACAAACAGTCAAGGAAAGAAAGCAAATATTTAAAAGCAATAAAAGAATAATAGATGAATAAATGCAAGGACCGAATATAAACGAATAATTCATTTTAATAAATAAACAAATTAATGAAAAAAAAGGAATAATGAATGTAAAGTAAATAAATAAATAAAAGAATTAAATAAAAGGGGTTAATTGAAACTTAAAAGGAACTGAAAAAGGAATAAAATGGAATAGGGGACCAAAATACAGTGCGCGAATGAGATGGGGGACCAAAAGGAAAATATTTCCACCCTCCAAAATGCAACACCTTATACTGGACTGAAATGAAATAGAAATAGAATTCTGGGGTAAAATTAAAAGATAAAACAACATAATAGGACCAATCGAAACCAGCCTCAAATGCGGAAGGACTAGAGGCGAAAATAGACCCCTAGTCTAGGCAGTTTTCGGGTCGGGTCGCGCGGGTCATGCCATCATACGACGCCGTTTTGGGGCCATTGAGACAGGTCCTTAACGACACCGTTTCGTAGTCCCTTAAAAGCAAAAAATTTTCTGAAAAAAAAGGGTCTGCCATTATTTTCTAGAAAAAACAAAGGGTTTCCCCTTTTCCTCTCAACCCTCTCGATCCTCAACCCCGAGTCCAGCCAAATCTAGCAAGCCACCACCGTAACTCCGCCGTGGGTGGTGGCCGGAAGTGCCAAAATCAGGCCTTTTCGACCCCTTTTCAACCCCCTTTTTATTTATAAAAAAATTTCAAATCCTACGTTTATTTTTAAAAAAAATAAAGAGCGAGATTCGTAAAAACAAATGGGGTTTCAACACCGTTCGATCCCTCGAACGAACCTCCCCGTTTTTGAGGTATTCGAGTTCTCATCGGCGACGACTCAGGTAATCCCTTTTTTATTTTCTTATTTTTTGAAACTAAAGCCAAAATCAAAACGGAAAATAAAATAAAAAAGGAATAGAATAAAACGCAACCTTTTCTCTGTTAATTGCTTCTATTGTATTTCAAAATGCGTGTGTTTGTAACCAAAATACAATACGCTTCTGGCCTTGTTTTATAGCTGAATGGAAAAGAAAGAGTACAAAGTTTTTTTTGCTGTGCTGTTGCTTTTGTGTTTGTTTGCAGGTGCAAAGATCGTGGCACTCAGCGTACGGAGGCTGTGCTGGCGTACGGAGGTGCGCTGGAGGCCGTATGTGGGGGAGCGGCACGAGGCAGATGGGGGCTAGGGTTTTGGCTGAATTTGTTTTAGTTTCTGGGCCGTTTGGGCCTTAGGGTTAGTTTTGTTTCAGGCTTGTATTTGGGTTTTAAGTATTTGAATTTTGGGCCATTGTAATAGTTTTGGGTTTGGGTCTTTTTTTTAATTTGGGTTTGAATTTGTAATCTGGATTGTAAAAACTGTTTGTTTAAGTTTAATTTTTACTTTTTGCATCTGTATGGGTCCGGACTAATTGGGCCTGTTACAATTATGAAATTGATATATATTTAATTAAGCATAATATAAAATAAAAATAGATTGGTATTGTGTATTATTATATGAAAGTAAAATTAATTATTTAGTTGAAAATAAAAATATTTATAATTTTAAAAAATCAAAATCATTTGAATTGATTTAAGACTTTGTGACTTGGATTTATGAACATCCTAAAAAATTAATCGAGCTTAAAAGAAATTTAAACTTAAGAAAGATTCCAAATAAAAAAAGATGTCAATTCAAAATAATTTAATCCGAGCCTACCCGAACCCGTCAAATACCATATCTGTGCCTTTATTACCATTCTTTTCAGGAAATTATTATGAAGATCTTTACCAATATAAATTAATCTAAGTTGCACTCACTTTGACTTTTATATATATATATATATATATATATATATAGTTTTGTGTATTCTTTGTCCCATGTAACCTAACTTTGTTGTAATCTATAATATCTTTAAAATTTAATTACATATTTGGACCTAATTTCTTAACTTCACTCTTTACAAAATTGCAGGTACTCGTTACCAATTACTTAGTCAACTTAAATCTATGGAACAATCAACAAAAATCAAAATAATAGTGACGAGGACTTTAGCAAGAATTCCATCCTACTAAACAAAAAAAAAAAACTATTGAATTTAGAGTTTGTGGGGTACCAACACACAAATATTTATTTTTTAGAATGTTCCAAATCTTTTAAAATAATTCTACAAATTTTTAGTACTTCATTGTAGAACAATGCCATGCATTTTAACATTATAGCTTTTGATGCAACAATGTTTCCCCTAATAATGAAAGAATATAATATCTAACCCATTAGTAGATTTCGAGGATGAAATCCCTAGAGACTATATCACATATCTAACTAAAGAGACCCAAGTTCACGAGCTTCATGAAAATCCAACTTTATATCCTCGTGGTTGTTTTTACTTTATATCCATACCGACAAGTTAAACATGACAAAAAACTGGACAGGTATGCTTTAATATCCTCATTTATTCTCTTCGACACAATAATATGCAATAATGTATTTTATTATTCTATGTAGATGTTATTGGAATTGTCTTATATTGACCAATAGAGCCAATAATGTGAAGAAGCGATATATTTTCATGAAGAAGGAAGGTATAAGAACGAAATTGGATTTAACATTTTAATAAAAAATCAACAAACATTTCAACTAAAACTCCATCTTATTTATCAATTATATGTAGCTTTGTTGCTCCTATTTAGATAATTCTTTACGTTGTATGATATCAATGAACGATAAGTAGCTACTTGAAAAAAAAATAGTTTTTTATAAAACTAATCCAAAAAATTTAATTAATTACTTAAATAACTTATTTTTTTTGATAAAATACGGAAATGACCTCAAATCTACCGTGCAAGTTGGTGAAGCCAAGGTATTTGGCACCACCAACATGCCACATCAGCAACCGGGATAAAAAAATTAATTTTTTTGTGGAATCATGTAGAATGGTGTCACCTGTATAAATACTAGGAAAATACTGTAATTTCTGAAAATATTGGGCTTTAAACAAATTTTTCCTTTTCTGGTGGAGCCAAATAATTTGGCGCCACCAGTTCATTTAAACCCCTTTTTTAAAAATTTTAAATTTAATTTTTAAAAAAAATAATATTTTATTTGATAGAGCTATCCTCTATGGCGTGACAAAATTGGTATATATAAGCCTCAATAACCCGTCAATCTGAGTTGAAGGAAAATAAAAATTACTTATACTTTGTTAGAGGATGAATGGGACAGATATGAGAAGCGTTTTTTTTTTATGTATTTGTGTTTTTTTTTAATTTGAAGTTATGTTTTGTTTAACAATAACCCGGTAGAGCTCTGACACCGGTAAATTTAATGGTTATTTTCAGACCAATGGGTATGTTTGAAGGTTATGCAACCAATTTGGTTCAAATTAGTTATGCAACCAACGGATGGATTATTTGGGATTCCCTATGTCAGTGGGATGTTTGAAGATTATAAGAAATCCCAAGTCAAATTGTAAGGATGAGATCATTAATATCGGCAACATTCAAGCTACAATTTAATAGCATCAAGAAATTTAATAGCATCGAGAAAGTTGCTTTTGTTGTTGTTAAGCAAATTATTTTTCAATTTGTAAGATAGAATGATGTCGGTTTTGAACAAAATCGTTTAATTATGTTTTGTTTGTAAGATACAATTTTGTTTGTCTTGAAAAAAATCATTTATTTTTTTTAGTATTGAGAAAGTTGTTCGTGTTGTAAAATGATATATTGTAAGTTAAGTGAAACTATTTAGAATGTTTGAAATGTAAAATTATATTTTGTAAAAAAATATATTATTTAAATAGTGTAAATTGATAGCTATTTTGTGAAATATAATTTTTCATGAAAAAAATTTATGTAATGTGAAATCAAGAAAATTAAAGGGACATTTTTAAAGAAAGAATTATAACGGGCATTTTTAATAGAAATAAAAAAATGGAGGACCAAAAACTAAAGAAGGCTTGAAAAAAAATGAGAAAAGGGAAAGTGAGGGTTGAATTGATTGAAAAAAAGAAAGAAAGAAAGGATTTATTTGAAAAAAAAATAAACTATGACTTTTTTAAATTAAAAAGAAAAAAGAAAAAAAAAGGATTTAAATGAACTGGTGGCGCCATTTAGAATGACTCTAAAAAAAATATAAATTTAAAATATTAGAAACAAATAATGAACAAATAATAAAAAATAAATAAATAAAAAAACAGAAAAAGGACAAAAACGTGGCAGAGACGTTTGAAACTGGTGGCATGTTTAAAGCTCCCCATGTTTTTAGAAATTGTAGTATTTCATTGGTATTTATACAGGTAACGTCATTGTACATGGCTCCACCAAAAAATTGATTTTTTTTATCTCGGTTGCTGACGTGACATGTTGGTGGCGCCAAACACTTTGGCTCCACCAACTTGCACTGTAGAATTTAGGTCTTTTCTTCATTTTATCAAAAAAATGAGTCATTTATGTAATTAATTAATTTTTTAAGTTAATTTTATAATAAAAAAAAGACCAAAAAAAAAAGTTATCACTGGTACCATGGTTA
Source organism: Gossypium hirsutum (assembly GCF_007990345.1). Classification (NCBI taxonomy): domain Eukaryota; kingdom Viridiplantae; phylum Streptophyta; class Magnoliopsida; order Malvales; family Malvaceae; genus Gossypium; species Gossypium hirsutum. The sequence continues at coordinate 26,347,250 of NC_053430.1, read as the reverse complement.
CAAAAAGAACGCTTATGTGGGAAGGTCTTAGGTCCCAGCATGGGGAGGCAACCCTTTAAGTGACAAAAGTTTTGAGAAGTTAGATAACATCGAAAGAGAACAATTTTGATTTGTGCTCACAATGTCAACGCAACACAATACAATCTAAGGAAGTGTTAGTGTCACGAGACTAGAACTTTAATGTCACAAACCGTGCGATTTTAGGTGTTTCTTTGCTTTGAATCTTCTTAAGTCAGCCTAACTTCGCAAAGATAAGAATTCTTGGAAAAATTCTCCAAGGCACCAAGAATATAGCGGAAGCACACTCGAAACGAAAGAGTAATAGAAAATAGAAAAGCCAAAGGAAAATAGCCTCTCTTTATAGCACACTCGAAATGAAAGAAAAATGAAGAATAGAAGTGATTACAAATGAAGGGGGAAGTCTCTATTTATAGTTGAGCTCCTTCAAAACTAACGGTATAAATTGAGTTGTATTGACGGTTAAGATTAGAGTCTATCTACAATTGAGAGTCACACGCAATCTAAACTTTATACAATCTTATCTTTCTAGGATTTACACTATTACCCCAGTAACTATAGTTTAATGAATCTGGTTAGATCAAGTGGGTCAAATGATTCCTATTGACCTCTATAAAACATTCTGTACGCAATAATTACGGGCTTTGATTTACTATCCGTAACATTAATATTTTATCTATCAATATAAAAATCTACCTTTTATGGACAAAACTATAAAATTTAAAGCAAACAATACTTTCCACGACATTTAGGATATATAAATGGTTGATTGAAAAACGAAAATTGACTTAATCCACCTTCCAAAAAAAAATTCAAATCGATAATCAACTTTGAACAAAATTGCAATAACAAAACCAACTTTCTTAAAGTAAAATTTAATGGATTTCATTATTTTTATTAAAGGTTGCTAATGGATTTGGAATTCCTGTGGAGTTCAATTTTTTAAAAATGGGCCTATTTATTTGGGCTTGGGAAATATGATAATGGATTAGAGTTTCTATTTTATATAAAGTCGATTAATTAATTCAATTTAATTAAATTTTTTCCACTCCTAACAATCAATATGATGCCAATAACATTAAAGACACTTTAAAACATTTCCAAATATAAAAATTGAAGTTTTTACTCGAAAGTCTATATTAGAATTGATGGAAATCTTGTAAGACCCAATTTGTGCCTGGGCTTACACAAAAACTAAAAAAAAATCAAAATATAAAAATAATAATAAATAATAATAATCCAATGGCCATTTCTTACATAGCCTGGTAACCAAAATAACGGGCTCAAATTATTAAACTTAACCCAACTAGCCTAAATAACCCAAAATACCCCAAGCCCAAAATACCTATGGAATTTTCGGCAGAAACCCTAGAAGCTTCAGCCACCGTAGCCTCTAGCCGATTCTTCCACTCGTGCCATGCTCCACGAACGACTCCTCCACGCCATACACACCTGCAACAGAAAATAACCACAAGCAATGGACAGCAAATGACAGTGATGAAATTTGTATTTTTTATTTTATTTATTTATTTTTGTTTTTCGGCTATAAAATCGAAGGAAAATGATGTAAATGGGGGATTCTAAAAAAAAGATATACGCATATTGAAAAAAAGCAATAAAAAATCGAAAAGGTGATTCTCAGTGATTCTCAATCTGATAGTTTTTTTTTTCTTTTCTGCGTTTTTCTTCTTTAAGTTTACAGGAAATTTTAAAATAAAAGAAAAAGGGATTTACCTTAGTGGTCGAGACCCGTCTTCTTCGTCGCAATCGAAGTAGGGACGGTGTTTCGAAATTGAAACAGAGTTCTCAAGGTTTGATCCTCCATGGCTTCCCTGCACCACTGCTCAAATTGAAGCAAGAACATGAGAATAAGGGGCTATAGAGATTGGCCGAATGGAGAGGGAAAAATTAGAATGCTTCTGTCTTTTCTCCTTTGTTAGTAATTTAGGTTTTTTTTTTTTTCCTTTATAAACAAGATGAAACGGTACCGTGTGAAGCCAATTCCAATGGATCCCTTATTGACGGGATATTTGCGCACATAGCCCTCCCTCCTGCACTGATCTCTAATTAGGTCTCAATTAGGATTTATTTATTTTTTACATTTTCCCTGAGATTTGCACATTGTTACGATTTAGTACTTATTTGAACACTGCGTTTTAATATTCGGTATATCCTCGTTCCAAGTCGTTGCTCATTTGTGCGCGTTTTATTTGGATCCTCAGTTCTGTTTTAATGATTTGTTTTATTTATAGATTATCCTTTTGATTTTGATTTTATTTCAATTAAGTTAAATTTAAGTTTTATATTTTTAGGATTTATTTATTATTTTGTTTGACCTATTATTTTAACATTTTTTTTTAATTTTTTTTAAATTCCATTTTGTTTTAGTTTTCTATATATTGTTGAATTGTTTTACTAAATAAGTTATGGTTTTGAAATTCTCTTTATGTAAATTTATATTTAAAATATTTATGTAATATTCATTCTCATGCATTGATATTTATATATACATATACATATTTTATGTTAAATTACTCATTTGAATCCTCTTTTGAACATGTTCATATAATTTTTCTTTAAAATTTTCTTTATATATTATTTGTTTCTTTTAAATCCAAATTTGGATGTTATATACTTTATTTGTTTCAAATATTTTCCTATATTATTATTCTCTTATATATGCATTGCTTGTACTAGGGTCTTTACTCCATGTATACTGTTAATTTTATATCATTTTATACACACGATTTTTTTAAAACCTATGCCTATATTTTGTTATATATATTTTGTGTTATTTAAAGGAAAATTCACATATTTCATGTATCATTTAAACTATTATTATTCACATACCTGGTGTATATTCGATCATGTTATTTTAAATATATAGTTTTTTTTTAAAAAAAAAAGAGATCTATTTATATAATTATGTTGTTAAAATATATTGCGTATATAACTTATGATAAAATTAATTTAATCTTATAATTTATATTTTAATTCCATGATATTTTATATAACTTCTACTTGTATTTTCTTTTAAATTTATTATATACATAATTTATTTTTAAAAAAAAACATATACTATTATTTCTTTATTGGTTAAGATTCTTTCATGTACATATGGTTTTATTGTATATTGGTTTGTTCATCTTTCATGTATATTGTTTATCCTTTGTTATGGTATTATATCTTTATTATATATTGTTTTATTGATTTTTATTATTGTATGAATATTAACACCTTAAAGTATATAGGTTTTGTTTTTTTCTTGCATGTTATTAGCTCCAAATTACTTCTTTCACAATTTTTACTTTCATATTCATTCACATATTCTTAGTTTTATTTTATATATGTGCATCCTTTCAAATCCAATCATGTGTTGATTCATTTTGTAAGTTTTCATATATTTAATAGTTTTCAAATTAGTTCCAAATTGTTTTGTGTACTATGTGTCGCTTTAGTTTTCATGTTATTTCATGTATTATTGTTTTATATTATTGATTATTAGCCTTTTGCACTATTATTTAAATTATGTTAATTTGTTCATTTGTTTACTTATATTTCGTATAGTAATCCATGTTTGTAACTTTGATTTTTTTTCTATATTGTTGCATCGTGATTCAAATTTCAATATTTTGGTTGATATTAGTTGTTTCGTTGTTATTTCAAGAAAAATAAAAAGCGTTTTGAGCAAATTCTCAATTTTCCTTAGTATTCAAAAATTCTGAAATAAGGTAATATCCAATATTTGAGAATTCAAGAAATCATGCTCAATCGTGCTGGGTATGATTTTTTCGGTGAACTAAATATTTGGATAACCTTTTATAATGTTAGTGTACGAGTTTCTTGAAAGTAAAAAATCGATCGTATTCTTGATGGTATAAAGGATCGTATCCAATCGTGCTGGGTATGATGCTGCATATCTTTGAAACAAGAGAATTTTGACAGTTAACTTGAATTATTCACACATTTTAAAGAATCATGCTTTGAAAGATCTTTTTCCTTAAAATCTTTGATATAAGGATAACATCGAATCAATTTGGTACCAATTTTTGGGCGTAATGAGGGTGCTTACCCTTCCTCATATGTAACTGACTCCTGAACCCATTTTTAAATTTTTGTGGACCAGAATTGTTTTAAAATGTTTTATTAGGTGATCCAATCACACCTAAACAAAAGGTTGGTGGCGAGTCCACACTCAGTTTTAAAAGTCGATCCCCATTGTTTTTCAAAATAAAAAATGGTTTCGACAAATCTCATTATAATATTTTGAAAATTATACGATATAGATTGAATTAATATTATTTATCAATTGAATTTCATTTTAATTAAAAAATTAATAAATATCTAATCATTTTCTAAAATAATAAACATACTATGATTAATTTTTTCTTTTTAATAGTTTTATATTAAATCTAATAAAATATAAATATATTAAAATTTCAACCCAAGACAATATGGGGGATGTACAATACAATCTAATAAGTATAATCTCTCAATAGTTGCAATTTGTAGTTTTTGTATGGGCTTGGGAAATTGGGCCTTTCGGCTTGGATTTAAGCATACATTAAACTAGTATTGCTCCTTTCAAGACCGTGATGTAGACCAGTTTATTTTGGGTTCAAATTACAATATTAAGGTAAAATGCAAACATTTCGAGAGACAAACAAAACACATCGTTAGAGCCAATAAAACAAGTTTAAGCTCAAAAATTCGTTTATATCGATTTGAGTTTAAAAAAGTTCAAGCTTGTAATAGATCTGAATCCGAAAAAATTTGAATTTAATAAAATCGAGTTCGAAAAAACTCAAGTCTATAACATTTCGAGTTCGAGATTAATCTAACCCAAACTTAAAAAAGCTTAAATTTATAGTCGAGATTAATCTAACCCAAACTTAAAAAAACTTGAATTTATAGTTGAACAGTCATAATAGACATTAATAATTACTATAAGTTTTGATATTAAAATAAAAATAAATGATGATTATTTACTTTATGAAAATGTGTTCATAAGTGTTTCATATTTATATTAAAATTTTATTAATAGGAAAAATATATAATAAACATATATGTTAAATTATAAAGTGAAATAAATTTTTTTAAAACTTTAATTAAATATAAAATATTTTTAATACTATAAATATACATGTTGACAGAATATATAAAATTAATAATTATTAAAATCTATAAAATTTAAATTTAATGATAATATAAAATATATAATAACATAATATATTAATTTAATAATATGATAACTAGTGTTACACTTATCACAAATAATTAAACATGATTTATTATGCGATACTAATAACATTAATAATAAATCGTTTTTTATGATTTGGGAATTTAAGTTTTACTTTTTGGTATTAATTAATGTTTAATGTTTTTATTAATATTGTTATATTTATATTAATTTTTAATTTGGAAAAGTTTTTTCTATTTAGGTTAGGTTTTGAATAAAATTTAAATTGAGCTTAGATTTGTATTTGGGTTTAAATATGTATTACATTAAATAATTGTAGAGTTGGTTAATTTGGTTTAAGAGGTTTTGAATTTCAAATCTGAAATTAAGCTGACAATATCAAACTAAATTATTACCTAACTCAACCTTAATGCATATCTATAAACTATGAATATGATATATCATTATATAATATGGTAGGAGAGTTAATTTCCAAAGCTCAAATTTGAAATTTATTGTAATTTTGATTTTAGGGACTAAATTGAATAAAATGTAAAATTTTAGGGACATTTAAATAATGAAATTTAATTGTTCCATGCATATAATTGAATATTATAAGATGTTTGAAAGTGATAATTTGAATTGAATTATTGTACAGATCGGGAATTGGATCCAAACAAGGATAATCGGGGAAAAGACAAAATTGTTGATTAGTCTTTAGAGAGTTGTTTGTTTTTTGTTTTGCCAAGTACGTTCATGGTATGGTTATATTTTATTTATTATATATTTGAATTGTGAACTTCTGTATGTTTGATTGAAATTTGAATTGTTTGCAATTTGATACAAAAGGTGACATATGGTCTAAATTGTAAAAAAATGATTATATGTGCTAAATATGCCCGAGTGAAGATAATAAATGATAGGATACGATTGGCATGTCAATAGATTTATTTGCGTGCTGGTACAGAATATATGTAAGGATACAAGGTATGTGATTGTACAGAGTTTATTATTAATTGCATTGGAATCCAACATTTGTTGAGGATTGTTGAGTTTTATATGTCTCTACTAAGACCTTATTGTGGTAGAGGGACATATCTTTGTACGATTATATGAATGGTAGTCTACGGGCTTTGCACTATGGTGCCCTAATGTATTGCAGTTACTGCTCTGACAAGCAATCTGGTGTGGTGTAGTTACTCGTGTATCCGTACCTGCTCATTAGAGTTCATCGGGCTAAATAGATAATGAAAAATGAAAAATTGCAATGAAATGGTATGAGCTTGACCTGCAAATGATTAAATGTTTAATTGATCATGTGAATGGTATTGAAATGTGATTCTAAATGAATTAGATTTTGATAAATATTTAAATTGCTATATGATGTGGTTATTTGTTTACTCACCTTGTTGATATGTGATTTGTCATGTTTAGGCAAACTTTACTAAGCTAAATAGCTTATTGTGTTTTCATGTTTAATGAGGTAAATTTTCATTTATTGCCTATGAACTTACTAAGAATTCGAAATGCTTACCCCGTTATTTTTCTTTCCCATGTAGATTACCAACTTGTGGAATATGTCGAACGGATCTACGAGAAACTCACACTATCCCGTTATTGAATTGGTAGTCTTCAATTATTTTAAGGCTTGGTTTTGTGGCATGTTTATTGGAGTTAGGCTTTTGGTTAACTTTGAAAGTTGGTATAGTTTGTGATCTATCTTATACTTGAATTGGCCATGTTTATACCTTGTTGAAATAGTTAGCTTTGGCAAATGATCTTGAAATATGCTTGTAGCTTATAGTAGCATGTTTGTGTTTGAATCATAAAGGTTTGGATCATGGTATTGAAAGGTTATATATATATATATATATGAATGAATAGGTTGAAATTGAACAAGTTGAATTGATAGGTTTTGATGAAAAATTGTGGAAATGTTGCATTGGATGATTGGAATTGGCTATATGCAATGTTTGGAATGTGTTTTGGTATGTTTGGTTTAGGAAAAGGGTTGTGCAATATGTACCAAATGGTAAGTTTAACAGGTTGACATGAAATAGGTACCAAATGACCTAATTTGTTCAAAAATTAGATTCTTCATCTCGAGGACCACATTTCTTAGTAGCAACACTAGTTAACAGTATGTGATGTTGCGATGTCGAGTGACCTAACATCTTGATGTGACAAACTATTTGGTGACATCACGACGTCGACCTTGAAGTTTCAAAACTTTACAATTTGGTCTTATTTCATGGTCAAGACAACAAAAGAACTTTCATTGAGACTCGAAAAAGAATTTATATCATGATTGAATGTGTTTATGAAATGATTGTTTGATTAAATAATTTATTTACTGTTTATTTGAGGGTTGTTGCTTCAGCAACAGTTGTGGAATCTTGTAGTTCGGACTCGACGATCGGGTTGAGCGAGGAGTATTATAGATTGTTTGGTATAATGTGTATAGACTTTTACAAAATGTGTATATAATGAAAAATGTGAGCAAAACAAAAGTATTATGAGAGTCAAAAGTAAAGCGAGTGAATAAAAAACATGCTTAGAGATAAAAGCATTATGAGTGACAGAGAAAAAATTTAGAAAATACTCAAATGAAAATTATTTTTTAGCTTAAAAGAAATATTTCATTTCATAATGCGCAAATACTTGCTAGCTATTTGTATGCACCAATATTAAACAATATCTTTCATTTCTTAGGAGAGATAAGGAAAGTGAGAGAAGGAGAGATAAGGTGGTGAGTTTAATGACTACTTTGGGGATGAATAGGAAAAAATGTCATGTGCTTTACTGTTTTTAGTTCTTGAAAATATTTCGACCTATCTTTTCGTTTAAAATCCAAATCGTCCTAAGCCTCTAAACATTACAAACTTAGAAGACCTATGTGACCTAAACATTTCCTTTGCACAATCTTTTTGATTTGTTTATAATTAGCTTAATGAATGCTTTTGATTCGTATTTTGTGTCTACTACGTGTCTATATAGTTTTTGTTGATGGATCACATAATCGGGTATTTATTCATTGAATTACCTCTAGGTTTGTTATTTCTTTAACTTACTGAACTAGATATATTTTCCTTAAGAATACTTAAGTTAGCTAAACATCAATCTTAAGTTGCATGCGAGAAATGTCTTGTACAAATTCAATATTTGATTACTATGCTTTTTTTTGGTTAACATATTTCAAGGGTCGTATTGTTCATCTTTTGTGTGTTTTCTTGAGGATAAGCAAAGACTTAAGTGTGGAGGAGTTTGATCTACCATAATTTGATACATCAAATTAGGCTCTCCATTACACTTGAGGAGCTTATTCTCAAGCAATTTAAGTGTCTTTTACATGTTTTTGTCTATTTTTTAGCTTTAAGCATTAATACACATTTTTTCTTACTTTTACATCCTTTTGAGACCCAAATTGGCCAAATGTGCAATGGGAAACCTAATGATGTGATTGAGTTGGTGTAGAGAGATGATAAGAGTTTAAACTTGATGAGAACATCATTCAAAGTGGGTGTAGCGACACTGATGCCATGGACTTCATATTTATTTTATCAAAATGTATGGAAATAGTATGTAATTTTTGTTTTGATATTAAATGTTGTAAACGTATTGTGTTAATGAAGAGAATGAGAAGAGGAGAGAACATCAAGTTGATGATAAAGGAAAAAAAATAACAAAGGAGTGAAGGAAGAAGAAAGAAGGAAAGGGATTCACTCTAAGTAATTTTTGTTGTAAGTATATCAAGAATTTTACTTATTTAATTAAAACCTAAATGGAAAATTTTGATAAATTGGTTTAGTATTATATATGAGATTTATTTACATATGAAAATGATGATATGTTTACGGAATTTATTGGAATGTGATATTGTATTCTTATTATGAATTGAAAAGTATATATGTAGTGAAATTGGTGAAAATGACTAAATTGCAATTAGTGTAAAAGTTAGATAGATGAAATAGATGATGATATGATGTGTTTAAGTGAGATGTTAAATGTTGATAAAATAGATGCCATGTGAAATATGATGAATGGTTGATTCTTTATGAATAAGGACTAAGTTGTAAAAATAGTAAAATTTGAATTGTTTTCTTTGTTGAGAAAATATAAATAAATTGTATAATTTAAATGCCTAAGTAGAAAAAAAAATGAGAACTAGTAGGATATAAATGGCATGCCATTAGGAAAATTTCTATGCACGCAAGTGTTAATAGCACTTCGGTGCAAAGTGACCTCTGCACATCCGTGCAGATAATAGTGGCACTTCGATGCAAATCATAAACATTTGAGCAATAGATTTACATGGTAAGTAAATTGTATAATGATATTATTAGTAAGTATCTTATAAATTTGTTGAATTGAGGTCTTATTATAATTATTAATGAAACAAATTTCATGCATGATGGTGTTAATTCATGAATTTTATACCTATATATATAGGTAATAGTTTGATTTATATTGCAAAATTTAATTCTTGATATGCTTACTAAGATCACATGAGCTTAACGCATTTCTTTCATACGCGTAGGTGATAATTGGTTTGAAGATCCAGAGTGAAGGTTGTTTTCCTAATTAAGGCTTGGAAGAGAGTATGAATCTAAACTTTTAGAAATAGTTCATGGCATGTACATACGCTCATGGTATCAATTTTGTAGATAAACTTTCATGGAGACATTTGATAGTATTTGATCCTCCATGAAAATTTTGTAAATTTGGACTTGTTTAATTAAGTTTTAAGTAAAATTATATGATGTTTTGATGAGGAATCATGTTTGAAAATGTTTTGGTAGTGATATGGAATGGTTTATGATTGTTTAAACTTGGTTTTAGATGATTCAAACATGTTCTAGGTAACCTATTTTCAATGTTGTGACATCCAACCTTCAATCACGACATCTGAAGCCAATGTCGTGACATTGACCTTGTTTATCCTGTTTTGATTTGAATAAGCCCCGATTATAACCAAACATTAGGGAAAGCATAGAAATAACTTGAATAACTTCAAAGGAGTTCAATTATGTTAAAACACAGTTTTAAAATTTATGAACAAATTGGAGTGATTGTAGTTGCTTTGATAATAAATGTGACATCTCTGTACCTTGACCCAGGGATCGGGTCGGTTATGAGGGTGCTACAGATTTATCCCAAAGAGATTAAGGATACGCTATGAGAGTATAACACTTATGACAAGGTCACTGGATGAACGTTGATTGAGTAGCTTTCTTAATGGTATGTAATTAGAGAGAGCTTAGTCACGATACTATAGTGGAATAACTTTGTGACTAAATGAGTTTATAATTAATAAGTGAAAAGTTGGAATCTAATTATAAATCATTTGAGCCCTAATTATATATTTCCAATCGATCCCTCTGCTAGCTCGTTAAAACAAGAAAGGAATTGCATCTAGAACCAAATAAACAAAAATAGATAAAACTTATAAAGTCAGAGAAATGGGTCACATTCTCAAATGAATGTTTTTCCTCACTAAGTATAGAAATGACTTGATAATTAATTTAAATTTTGTGAATTATTATTTAATTAAATAACTGAAGTTCGAAAATAGAATTAAATTAATTAGTTATCGTGAATCCGTTAAATATGAAAATTAAATATATTTTATCATAAATTCTTTTACGGTAAAGTTATCATGACTTTAATGGAATTAGAATTGGGTTGAGAAAGTTATTTAATTGGAAAAATTAATTTATCTAATTAAATTAATTAATTAATTAATAATATTTATTTTTGGAAATAGAAAAACATGTATCGAGTTGAATAAAAGTATAAAGTGCGTTAAAAGTCCAATAAGCATATATAATTAGACCCAATACAAGATAGACCCAAATTCCCCTTATATTACATATGATGGATGACAACCCTAGTTTACTTAACTAGAAACTAATTTTTTCTATTAAATAAATATTATTTGTATTTTACTAATTCAATCAGGATTCTCTTATCTTTCTCTATAAATAGATAATAATATTAGAGTTATTTTCACAAGTTACAACACAGGTTTCACATAACTTTGAGATATTGTTATTTTGGCAGAAAGTAGAGAGAATTTATTTTCTAAGTATAAATTCTATTTTCTTAGAATAACGATTTTGCTGATTTCTGTTGAGAGAGAATTACTTTCCTACTAAAAGTGATAATCGTTTCTAATTCTATGTTTGATTCGTGTTTGTTCGAGCCCACACTCAAAGAAATTCGTGGTATGAGAATAGCAGAAAAGATTGTTTGGTTGAAAGTTGGGAACATCTAAGATCTGTCTCACACAAAGCACAAGTACTTTTTGGGAAAAACTTATTACTATAAATATCACAAACTAACTCAGGTTTCAAAATTTTAATTTTCCGCTGTGATTGAAAATTATTTTTAAACCAAAATTTTCCAACAGTAACGATACCCTTGCCCTAACTTCTCCAAGTTAAGTTGTTTTTCTTCAAAAGGTTCCAAACGGCTTTCGCTTGCAACTGAATTGTAGGGGATGATCGAAAATGGTTTAAATTACCCCCAAGTGACCCTAATAAGATAAATATTATATGAAAAAGTTGAATTTCAAGTTTAAGTGGCTTAGTGTTCAAATGTGACATCCTTTGCTTGAGTTATCAGTTTATCCTAGATAAGGGGTGTTATAGTTCGACATGTGTCTCCCCTTAAAAATGTAAGGTGCTTTACCATTACATCCAACACTTGTTGGTACAGTATGAGTTAGGTAGTGAAAAATTTTAACTCCACAAGTGAGTTTGAAATTTTGCCACTTATCCTATTTATTTTTAAAATTTTTAAATATGGTTTAAAGATACATGTCAAAATCTCAATCCCATATATAGAGAAAGAGATGATGTATGGAGTATGGAGTATTAAAAAGATATGACATACCAAAGAACTAACGACCGAGGTTGAAAAGGAAGATGTTCAACTCAACTCCATGGCCCCCAAACGCCTTATTTTCAACATTTAAAGTGGCTTTGAAGGCCTCAGGAACCAACCAAAAAGCATATGTTTTTCCTTTGCAAAATAAAGATAAACTAATCCCATTAGTTATGGTCTAGAGATCCCATTAAGGTAGCAATTAAAAGGTAAAACTTTAAAGTTACTTTGAAGTTTAAAGGAAAGAAGTTGAAGAACAAAATAGTAATTAGTAGAGAATGAAACCGGAGGTTCTAATGCAGGGTCTGGGTCAAAAACAAAAGAGAGCACCTTCTCTCATTCATAAAGATTATTCTTCTCTTGTAGGGTCTTCATTTGCATTATCTTGTATTATTACTATGGGTCAATTATGATATATCGACTTCGACAATATAGGTGGCAGGGGTTTGATCAATACTCAGAGTTGAAGCATTGGACAAATTAAATCCATAAAAATCAATGCAGCCATGCACCCAACATAGCACGTGCCCACAGCTTTCATATTTATATATTATTTAAATATTCATATTTCAATATCCAACGAGGTGGTTGCAGAGGTTGTAATTTATTAAATTGAATTCACCAACCCTAATCTACGTGAGTTTGTATATCAATAGTTGAGTGATATGTTTTAAGTGCTAGTAATTAGACAACTTTCAAATAAAATGGTTGGGAAATACTTTGTATTTTCAACTACAGGGATGACATGATAAAAATGGTGCACACCTATTAGTTTTGAACAAAATGACGTCGGTATCAACACAATTACTATATTCCCAATGTAATTAAAGCATGTGTTATATAGTAATATACAGCTATCTTCTTGATCTAACCAATCCTAAATTCATAAAATGAGTTTATTCTTGATAAATGGTCCTAGATCATTAATATCATTTGTAGTCTCTACGATTGAAAAAAAAAGCTCAAATTATTTTTTACAAATAATTTTAAATTTGACCAAAAAACTTTATTAATATCATTACTATTTAGTATGAATTTTGAAATTTTAACCACTAAAACATTGAAATTTCCATTAATCTTTTCGTTAGAGACGCACTTTGGGCAATTACCTTTATATATTTTGTAAAGAAAGGAGGGTGAGAAGAGAAAACAAAAGAAAGGCCCCAAATCACACATGAAAAGGCAAGAGAAAGCAATAACTACAAGCTATATAGGGCAAGATATGAGGAGCGGGACCTTATTGTTGTGTTAAGAAGGAAAGCTAAGGGCCACCCTATAAGCTGTTTCCTTTCTCTATTTCAGAAGAGTGGGAGACCAAAAGTGTTTGGCGCAAACCACCAGAGTGATTGAATTGAATGGCAAAGATGCATGTATGGCCATGAAGTAAATGACAAAATCTCCATTTGTTCCTTTGTATTTGATGAGGGGATAGGTCATGTTCACGGGGGAAACTTTGCCAATATATAGCCTTAAAATAGCCGACAATTGGAATAATTGGTAGCCCATCTTATTTGCGTTATTGGAAACCAAGTTCCAATTTTAGCGACTCCAATCCAACTGATTTGCACACCATTGCATAGTGCTAATATAGATAGATAGATGAAAGATCATTAAACGTATTTGATCCTTCAACTTTACAAAAAGAAGTTATTTTAGCCATTCATTTAATTTATTTTTTTAGTCTTTAAATTTGTATTATTTATCAAGTCACCCCAAAATCGATAGAAAAATTAACGACTTTTCACTTTTTAACATGCATCCATATGGTAGTCTACGTGTATGCCACATTAATAAATAAATAATTTACTAAATTAAATGTATTTTTATACATTTAGTAATTTTATTTTTTAAAATAATTTTAATAATTTTAAATTTTTAAAATTTTAAAATCTAAAAAATTAATTAATTGTTGATGTGGTATCCATGTGGCAATTCATGTATATGCCACATCAGCAAAGTGAACTAATATTAACTTTGCCATCCATTTTAGAGTGGTTTAACAAACAATACAAATTTAAAGGTCAAAAGAGACAAAAAAATTAAATATAATGCTAAATTAATTTTATTTATAAAGTTTAAGGGTCAAATAAGATATTATATCTTTAGTTAACTCCATCTAATTACTTCTTTGTGCATTTTACTCTTGTTTTTTGGTTGGATAGTTCGTATAATTGTTAAATATTTAAAAAGAAAGATGCATGGTTTTCATGATATCTGTCTTAGGGCCAATAAATTTAGATTAGATGAAGTTTACTCACTGTTTGACGGATTTTCCGTCAGAAATAGACAGCGGAGTATTAGCTATTTCCGACAAAAAATTCCGTCATTAGAAGGCCCTTAGATATATTGTCATTGTAAAGTTTTAATAGTAAAAGTGCACGTTTAAATGAAAATCAATTTCACCAATGAGTGTTAGGTGTAATAATATTTTTAAATGGATTAAATTTTGAATTTTAAAAATGACATTATTATAATGAATAATCACAAACTTCGAAAAAAATAATTTTTATGGACATAAAATAGATATAAAAGATATCTTAATTTTACCAAAAAAATTTATTACAAAATTGATTTACATATACAAATATTTTTTTTTCATAAATGAATTGAAAAGAATAAAAAAATGCATATGCATACATATGCATATGAGATTGAGATTGTGATTGTGATTGTAAATTTGTAATTGTATGAAATTCAACTCCAAACTCATGTATGGATGTTTAAAACACTCACTTTTAGGCTTTACTTGGTTTAGCAGAAAACTGGGAAGAAAGAGTGAGGGAAGAGAAAAGTGGAAAGAAATTGGATTTAGTGAGTGCTTGGTACAACAAAAAATAGAGAGGAAAGAAGAATGAAGAGAAAGGGGTTTTCTTTAGCATTGATGAAATAATTTTCCATCCAAATTGGGGGATAAGCAATAGAGAAATGTGCCACTGATATGAATTTAAAGGTAAAAGTACAAAACTACCTTTAATAAAATTTCATTCCTTACAAAAATCCATATGTCTTCAGTTCAACACCTCATTCTAAATAAAAAAGAATAAAAAAATTGAACTCCTAATTTTACTCTTCAGTCTCATCCCTAATATTACTTTTCAATCTCATCCAATTTGGAATTCAAGAAGAAAAAGTTGAATTCTTAATTTTACTCTTTGATCACATTCGATCTGGAATTCAAGGTAAGTTCATAGTTTCTTTCATTCCTTCTATTTTCTTTGTTCAAAGTTCATACTCCTATAAAAAGATTCCAACCTTTTGAATTTGGTCCCTCCCTCACTCAATTCCTTTAAAACTAGGATTATATTTGACGGCATTTTTCACATCTGATTTTCATTAGAGTCCCAAATTTTAAAGGAAAGTTGAGAGTTAATTGAATAAAATAGTAAGTTGGTGGGCTCTCCTAGAAAACTTGGAAATTTGGTGGCTGATTGGTAATTAGTTAAGATCTAGTTCTAGTTCAATTAAGATGGAAACCACTAGTTCCATAGTGGGAGACAAAATGATTAGCGATGGACGACTATTTTGGACTACGAAAACCGTGCAAGATAGGGTTATATATAAATGAGTGAGGAGGATTATTTTGATGGGATAATTCTCCTCAATTCTGTTTTGTTTTCTTTTCTTTTACATCTTCTTTTTCGGTTGGTTCGAAGAAGAGAAAGATAAGGAAAACATTGCATGGGGTAGTGATTGTAAGCGTTGAGGCTAGGAAGTAAAGAATCTGAGGAACTGGTAAGCCTTTCTATCTTTCTGTATTAGAGGATTTAAGTAAGGGGAGTAGGAATTTCTGAAATCTCTTGGAATTAGGAATTTCTGAAATCTCTTGGAAGTTTCTGAATGATACTGAATTTTAGGTTGTTAAGGTTTGAATACCTTCGGTTTAACCGATATATATATATATATATATATGGTTGTCATGGTTAGTTACTAGGTCGAAGGAGGCTCTGGCACTTGGACAAGCTAAGCTTTCAAGTACAAAGGATTTAAAGTGAGTTTCTGCACTTTACTTGGAAGTTTGTTATTGATGTGTTGGAATGTTCTACTCGTGAGTCTACTATGAGTTCAATCTAAATTCCATGGTTGTGTATGATCATGGTGAATGAGTATGCCATGCATGTATGAAGTTGTGAAAATATGTGGATGTTTGCAAGTATGTTTTCTAGATGCCAAATGTGCTTCTGTACTGACGTAGTGATAGATGATGTATTGTATGTTATAGTGATAAGTACAATGCCTTGCGTGAAATGTATGTTTATAAAATGCAGAGTTTAGAGGGAGTTATTTTGACGGGATAGTGAAGATAAGAAATTTGCGTAATAGATGGAATGGGTAGATTAAAAAAGGGATACAAAGGAGTTTGGTGGCATCGTAGAACGGATATCTACTGGTCTTTCGGGGTGACATTGTGATGATGGTTATCTATTGATCCTTCGAGGTGACACCGTGTAAATGATATACAGGTCATACGGGGCGACACCTTGAAAGAGATTTACTGATCCTTTGAAATTAAAAGTCCATGGTTAGCCATGGTATGATCCAGTAGTGAACATGGACACTTTATGTAAAAATAGAGTCCACTAGGATCGTAAACAGGGAAACTTGTTAAGGCACAAAAAGGGAAATCATTGTATGACTCGCGCAACAAGAAAATTGACGGAATGATAGTTGCGTGTTTGAGAATGCGGGCAAATGTGATAATAAGAAGAATCACCAAAACGAAAAGGTAAATGGAACTGGTAGAAATATCTTAACGCAAGTATACGTGAAAGGAAAGGGCAATTCCTTCAAGGTATTAGCAAATATGTATTTGTTATAAGAGTCCGTCAAAGATTGATGAGTAAACTAGCTTTGGTTATAATAAAGTGAGTTGATTATGAAAATATTAGTCTTAAGTATTCATGGGTAAAATGGTTGCCCAAATAAGAGAAAAGTCCGTCTAGGATTCTCTTAAGAAGAAAGTTTGCTGAGGACTATCTTGGGTAGAGAGTCCACTGAGAATTAACTAAAGAAGAGGACGTCTGACAACGCTATTTGGCAAAGAGAAGTCCATTTGGGACTATCAGATATGGAAGCCCACCAAAGGAAAATCTAAGAAAGAGATAGCTCGTCGGAAATTATATGCTATTGGGAGTGCCGTCTGAAGTGTGAAAGTCCTGTGGGACTATCTTGCAAGTATGAGTTCGCAAAGAAAGAGGGGTGTTTATCAATCAGACATATCTCATATTCAAGATCTCAAATGAAGATGTTAGATTGGTCTTTCTTTAAAGAAAGGTGTAAGCACAGGCTAAGTCATAAAATGAAATTTATGGGGGAATATAGTTAGTCTATACTAAGTTTAGTGTGGAACAAAGGGATTAGGGTGCGAATCTACATTTGTGGTGAGATATCTGATAGTTTTCCAAAAATAGTCGTCAAATCGCATATTCACATATATGGTACATTTGATGAGCCAAGCCAAAAAGGTAAAATAGGAGCCTAAGATGGAGCTATATAGGGTTGAGCCTTAGAAAAGGGTTGTTTAAAATAATGTGCCTATGATCAGATTAGTCGTTATATCTGCCAACAATTAGTTTAGAGAAAGCATGAGCGTCGGCTACGCTAATTATGCTGCAAAATCTCCTAAGTTTTATCTAGGAGTTTTTAATTATGTGCTCTTATTCTTATTTACCCTAAAGTTGAGAGTCTTTTATTTATACTGTACAAAATCTCACAAAGTTCATCTAAACTTACGATTATACTGCCTTGTATGTAGGATTAAGGACTGACTCGAGGATCGCATAAAGAGACCAAGCTAAACACCGCCAAGTTACGTGAATGGCACCTTAGTTGTTTTAGCACCCCAAAATTTTGAGTATTGTTTGTTAAATTATGATATAATTAAGTCTCTGTATCTGTGGCTAAGTGCTCAGCTTATGTGTTAAAGGTCAGGCGTTCGAATCTCACTTTTGGGAATTTTGTTATTTTGTTTGATTTGACCCTTATACTCGAATGTTGGAATTAAGTTTATTTCTGTGTAAAATTGTGTCAAGAATGAGCCTGCTAGTTCGATAGTTAAACTTCTGTATACCTCTGGTATTGTGTTCGAGTCCCTATGCATGTAATGAAGAAATATTTTTACGTGTTTCAGTAAATCATTTTAGTTTTTATTTATTTATTTAGTTAAAAATATTGACATTATATTCTTTTCTCTCTTTATTTTCCTTTATTTTTCTTGTTTTCTTCTTTTTCTCATTTTCTGCTTTTGTTTGATTGTTGTTGTAATCTTGCTGTTGGTTGTAATTGAGCGCCCTAGTTTGTTCGTTGCATCAATCGGAAGGTTTTTCTGTGAGTTCAATTGTAGTTTCTTTTTGTTCTGCACGTTTTTCTTATTTTCGATTATTTCTTGTTGAAATGGTTTTCTGCTCGAATTCTCTGTTTAAATGTTCAATTAATTTTCCTTCTAGGCGAAGATCTTACAGGAGACGTTCCTCTAACACATTAGTTCCGTAGTTCCTTGCTATGTATAGGATAACTTGTGGTTTCTCGAATTGAGGGCTTTTGTCGAAGCTTTTGACATAAGTTTAGGTTGTATGCTAATCTTAGGGGTTTTTTGCGAATTATTGTTTAATTGGTTATTGGATGGTCATTTTAGGTTTCGAGATTCTTTTGTGTTGTTACTACATTGAATTTATACCAAGTGTATACCAAAAACTCGATTTTTTATAAATTTCAAACATTGAAAAACATGAATGTTGACGCCACACGGTCGTGTAACTTGTCGTTTCAATTTGGAGGCACACGGTCTAAGGGCACGGGCACATGTAGGGTCACACGGGCCAAGGACATAGATGTGTGTCTAGGTCATGTGAGGGGTTGTAAGTCATACGGGTGTGTACTTAGCCATGTGCCAGATTATGTAACTCATTGTTTTGAGCGATACGGCCGTGTGCCAGGCCCTGTGAATCCACACGGGCATGTGGGTCAAAATACTAAAATTTCCCCTAGGGTTGTAAGCGTCATTTGAATCGAATGTAGGCCTTTCATAGGGTCCGTATGATCTGAATTAGACTGTATAACTTGATATCCAATATTTTGAGGCTGAATAATCGATTGTCTAACGTATAATTGAGATGTGATAACTGCTAAGTGATAATAATTTGTATTATCTGATTATGAATTGGAATTGGATGACTGTATGTACATCCTTGATATCTAATATTTGTAATTTGCATCTACATTGGGTGGGAATGGTATAAAGAAGGAAGTATTGACGTTTAATGATCTGTCGAGTTGAGTGGCTAAGCCATAAATCCATATCTGATTTTGGTGATTACCGCATACTAATTTGATACCTAGTCTGTAACCACTCTGAAATGTGTCATACTGACACTAATTGGTGTGTAAGGCTGGATAGGTACTTGATACCCTATATGGTGTGTTGGGATGATCAGAGATAGTATGTAGTGGATGGGGGTAAGAAACTGCATCTGATTCTGATCTGTTCTATATTTGTATCTGATCTGCTCTATATTTTATCTGAACTGTTATGATAATATTGAGTATCATCTGTTTCCAATTCTGTATCTAAATTTGGGAAATTACTATTATAGTTATATTGCTGTCTTGCATTCATATCTGTACACATATTGAGTTATAAACTTATTCTAATTATTGGTTGAATTGCAGGTAACCCACAGGCTCAAGAGGCTTGGCGTGTCAAGAGCTCGGTCATCTATCTTTTCTAAATATTTTATTGTTTGTTTAAATTTAAACTAGCGTATGTTTTATTTCAGACTACGGTTTGTAAGCTCGGATTTCCATGTTGGTTTAACTGGTTAAATATTTTCTGTATGATTTAAAATGCTTAAAGGCTGGTTTTTCCCTTAAACATTTTGATGTAGCCTACAGACTTGGTCCTAACATCTAGGCCAGGTATGAGGTGTTACAACTGTACCATGCATATAGAAGGGCACCCGGAGAGGCTACACCTCAAGGTTCAAATAAGAAAGGTTTTATTGAATTTTTAATTCCCAAGTTGTTGTATATTTATAAACTTAAACTTACTCAATAAGGCAATTTGATTGTAAAAAAGTTGAAACAGTAGAAAGTTTATCTGCAGTTATATTTTGAAATCTATTGATACCTAAAGAGACTGGAGTGGAGTTATGTGTAAATGGGAAATCTATTTGGCATTATAAAAGTTGAAAAGAAATCAATACGAAATTACTGTTAAGTATCTCGGGTTGATTGTGACACTTGATATCCGGATCCAGTGATTGGGTCAGGTATAGGGTGTTACAGTGTTTTAAGGAAATAATTTTGGGTTTTGTCTGTAACTCCTTTTATAATATGCCCATGTAATTTTTAAATATTGTTGGGTCATGATATTGACAAACCTGATAGGTTAGAAGTTATATAAGAGTGGGACAGAGGGATTTCCATCCTCTATTTTTATTGGCTTACTCGTGGCTATTTGTATCTGTTGGGTCAAACTCGAATTATGCAACAAACACGAATGAAAAGCGAGAAAAATTGGACACAAATATTTACATGGAAAAACCCCTTCGAAGAGGATAAAAAACCACAGGCGAAGTAAACCACTGCCGAATCAAAGCTAACTCATGTCTGCTTCCCATAAATGTAATGCTCGTAGAAATCTAACTTTCCAACTTCGGTGCCTATGAGAAGACCTCTTTTGCTCAAAACGGTCATACATTTTTCGCTAAAATGACTGAGTCGTAAGTACCAAAATTGAGTTGATTTAGAATCCATAAATGGAGAATTTTGATGTGTTGTCATGATGTTGGGAGAATCCTCATCGTGACATGGTGATAATCTTGCTTTTGTTTTCATAATCGTTGTTGAATTGAACATTGTTGCACCTTGCAGAATGTAAAGGCTATAAACTTTCTACTCTCTCATTAAAATAATGGCTCCAAAAGATACCTTTAAGCCATTTGATTCAATGATAATCTTGCAACCATTCGAGTGTAAAATGCTCAAAGAGACTAGATTCTTATTTAAATCAAGCACATGCTTGACATCTGACAAAGTTCTGACTGGTATGGTTCCAATTTAAGTTATTTTGTAGGGTGAGTTATTTCTCATAAGCACAACTACACCTTCAGTTGAACTGTATGTGGAGAACTAGTCCCTGATGGGACACATATGGCAGGAACACCCTAAATCCAAGATCCGCTTGAATATGAACTTAAACTTTTCGACCGTTGACACCAGCAACAAATCATCACTTCTGTCCTTGGTTACAATAACATCAGCTACGTCAGCTTTCTACTTCCCTCTCTCATCATTTTCGGCGGCCCTCTTATTTTTATTCTAAAGTTTGTAACATTTTGCCGTAATGTGACTCATATTTTGTAATAGCTATATTGCTTGTTGTGGTTTCTAGATTTTGATCTTACTCTTGATCTTTTTTTACTTGAATCCCTAGATTGTTGTCTTCCTCTAGAAACCAAAACCGAGGCTTACCCATCTGACTTGTTCTTCGAGCCTAACTCATTGTCAAGTTTATCTTTACTCAAAAGGTTTCCCTTCAAGTCCTCAAAAGAGAGTCTTTTTCTACCATAAATTAAGGTTTCCTTGAAAGTTTTGTATAAATGGGGGCAATAAAGAAAGCAATAACATAGCATAATCTTCATCATCTATGTTGGTCTCGAAAAACTTTAGGTCATTTAGAAAGTTACAAATTCACCGATATGAGCCCTAATAGACTCACTTGTTGTCATACAGAACGTATATAATCGTTGTTTAAATACCAAGCAATTTGCAAGCTTTTAATTTCCTCGATAAAGTTGTTGTCATTTTCTCCCTAGGTACCTTTTGTAATATATTGTTAGTAAGGCACAACTCCTTATTATCAAACTCCTCTCATTCTGTCTGATTTGCATTCATGGGCTTTTGTCTTGTAACAACCTTTTCCAAACCGTTCTGAACCAAAATTGTTGTCATCCAAACTTTTCACAAACTAAAATTTGTGATCCCATTGAACTTCTCGTTATTGTACCTGTAGGAAAAAATCTGGTTTAAAAATAATTTTCTTACACTGCAAAAAATTAAAATTTGAAAATCGGCCCGGTTTGTGATATTTATAGTAATAAACCTTAGATCGAAATCGTACCTGAGTTTTTGGATATGTGAATCCTTGATATTTTTGGCTTTCAACTAAACAATTTTCTCTGCTATTCTCGTACCACAAAGTACTTCGAGTGTGTGTTTGAACCAACTGAATCAAAACATAGAACTAGAAAAAGTTTTCCTTTTGAGGTGAAAATAAAATTTCTCTCTTCTTTAATAGAAACTGGTAAAATTATTATTCTAGAAAAATATATATGTAACAATTGAGAATAAATTCTCTTTATTTTTTGGTAGAATAACAATCTCTCAAAGTTGTGTTAATAGCTCCACGGGTGCCATCTATTTATAGGAAGAGAAGGAAAAACCCTTGTTGAGTTGTAATGGTTTATTTCAATTAAAAGAAACAACAACATCCTACTTAGAGTAGGGGAGAGGTTGGCATGTTTACCTTGTATTCCTACTAGGGTTGTCACCCCCTTCACGTCCATAAGAGGTTTTTGGACCTCTCTCATATCGGGTCCAATTACAAGTACTTCCTATGCCCTTTTTGACCCATTACTCTGTAATGTGATCCTATTTGATTCAATTTTTCTATTTTCCAAAATAAATTTTAATAATTGTATATGAAAATAATTTTCTCATCCTATTGTACCTTTACCAAAATTTTGACGATTTTTCCCTTAGTAAAATTTCAAGAAAATATGTTCAATATTTTACAACTCAACATAACCACTATGACCGAATGGTTTAGTTTCATTTTCGAGCTTCAAAAAATTTCAAAAACATAAACTCATTCTTCCATCATTTTTTAAGTAATCCTATATAGGATTGCAAGTTTTCATTTTCATTTCAAATTTTCAGAAACCTACATTAATTTTCAAATGATTCCATTTCTCCATTTCGGAGAAAACCATAATTATTCTTGAATGTTTCTCATTTCTAATTTTCTATTCATCCCGTTCATTTATATTCAAACACGCAATTCATTTCTGGTTTCAACGAGCTAGCAGAGGGATCGATTTGACATATGTAGTTGAGGCTCAAATGATTTATAGTTAGGTTCCAACTTTTCTCCTATTAATTACAAACTATTTAGTCATGAAGTCATTCCATATCGTGACTGAGCTCTCCACAATGACATATCATTACAAAAACAACTACTCAATACTCGTCCAATGACCTTTTCATAAGTGTGTTACCCTAAGAGGATATCCTTGATCTCTTTGTGATAATATTCGTTCTACCAATATGATCCTATTTTATTTTATGGTAACCATTACATCTTTCTTCATGAAAAGTTAATCACAATCAAATAGAGATCAAGTCGTCTATCATAAAGATGGATGACCCATGGCCATGTTTACATTTCATTAACCATGTAATGCCAATGAGAGGGTATAATTTACCTATGTTTTAGGCTATGAAGTCCACTATTTTGAATGACACTACGTACTACAGAAGTTGTACACCCAATGCACCAACTTTCGGTTCCTTATCTATTTGAAGTCAGGCTTTTACTTATATCAAAGTGTACGAGCCATGCATACATAGGCCGCTATCTATTCAGGATTTATGTATGTCACACTAAGAATGTCACAAGTGAATAAGCCAATAAACAGATTCAGGATCTATTCTGCTCGGGTCATGTCTGATGTAACAGCCCAATTTCAATGAAATCGGAACAGTGGTTTCGGGACCACATATCTGATCTGAAAATAAAGTTTATTTTTATTTTATTATATGGTCCGAATTATGATAGACATGTCATGTGAAAATTTTGATACGAAAATTTTATCGATTAAGTGTTTAATTATGAGAAGGACTAAATCGTATAAACTGTGAAAGTTGAATTCTAGTGGCTATAAGGATTAAATAGCAATGAAATTCAAAACTAGAGGTCCTTATATGGTAATTAGACCATTAAAGAAAAGTATGTAGATTCTTGGTGACTCATCCGTGGAAATTTAGAAAAAGGGAAAGGACTAAATTGGAATTTAAAAAATATTTAATTAATTAAAAGATAAAAAGAAAATATCATCTTATTTTCTCATCTTCTTCAACCTAAAATACATGGAACCTTAAGAGAGAGAGAAGAAACTTTCATGGCTTAATTGGGTAAGTTTCCTTGTCCCGTTTTTAGTAATTTTGATATTTTTGAAACTGGGATTGTTTAATCTATCTATTTGAGGGATTGATTTGAAAAGATATCAAGGTATGAATTTGCGTCATAGATGAATATGCTGAAAATTAGAAATTTATGGTAGAAAATTAAAGGTTATTAATAGATAAACAACTTTTACAAAGTAATTTTTGATGAAATCATGATTTAGGGACTAAAATGTAAAATTGTGAAATTGAAGAAAAATGCTGAATTTTTATGAATACATGTGCTGTAAATTTTGTAATGGAATTTTGGTTAGGCTTGGAATAGGGAGTAAATTGCACAAGTTTTATTTTCCGAGCCTAGGAACGAAATTAGAATTTATAGAAAAGTTAATGGCAAAATGGTAATTTTTCCTAGGACGTAAATTGAGTCCAAATGAGTATGAAATATGAGAAATTGATGATTAAAGCTATTTATATAGATCCAGACAACTCACATTCAAGGTTAGATTGAGGAAAAGAAAAGGTTTCGGATTAGTAGATTACTTACGTGAACAAGTGTCGAGGTAAGTTCGTGTAACTTAATTGAGCAAGTAATTATGTTAAATTCAATGTTGTGATTGTATGAAATGTGATTATCATTTATGTGATTACTTGGATGTTACAATATGATAAATTAGTACATGCTTGAAAATGGTGAAAAAGGGTTATGTTCCGATTGAATATTAAATTCCGACATATGTGCTTTCCCAAAATGAGTGAGGTCCTGTATTTGTTGCTGACGGGAATTAGCTCAGACGAGTAATCCTATTGACCTCATTATAGGAAGGATTTAGCCCGGACGGGTAATCCTGATACGATATCTCGCGAGTATATGTTACATTTAGGATTTAGCCTGAACTGGTAATCCTAATTGAGCTCTTCTAAGCATACGTTATATAAAGGATTTAGCCTGGACTGATAATCCTATTATACGTCATATGGCTTGAGAGTGTGTTCCTTGATTAAGTGTCCATCATGAAAAAGAATTGACGGGTTATGGAATAGTACACCTCGAGTGTACTACTTGAACATCCATCGGGATTTCAATGATTCAACGGACACAATGTTGACTTGGTATGAGTATTCTGAGATGAAATGATAATATCTTGAAAGAATAGTGCAGGATGAGCTCATCTATCCTTACTTGATGTATATGAAGATTTTGTGACCAACATGTTTGATTGAATGCATGTTTTTAGGCAATTATGCCAAATGGATGGAAAACATGATATTGTATGCTTAGAATTAATAAACGGGATTGGTAAGCTTAGTTTTCATTATACAAACTTAATAATCATGTAATGCTTACTCTGTTTTATTTCCCCTATTTTCTAATGCTAAGAAGCTCGCGAAGGTTGGCGATCATTGGAGCATCGTCACACTATCTACTAACTATTTTGGGTATTTATAGTAAAATCATTTTGGTATAATGGCATGTACATGCTAACTTGGCCATAGATGGCTTAAACATGTGGTTTGTAAACTAGCCATTGGAATGGCTAGTAATGGTTGTTTTGATATTCTTGTAACGTCTTACTATGGTAGCTATATGCATGTTAATGGTTGTTCAAATTATGCCTAACATATGGACTATACCAAGGTAAGATTATAAACATGTTTTCATGTAATGATATGCCTTGTTGAATGATGGAATTTGCTTAATTTGAATGCTCGAATTCGTTGGTATTGGATGTGAGTTTTAAGTGCATGTCATTGGTAAAATTTTGGGTGAGAAATGAATCTAGAAATGGCTTCATTTTGTCCACACGGGCGTGTGTCTAGACCATGTGTGACACACATGGGCATGTGGTTAGCTTGTGTGTCCCCTGCACCTTAAATTTGAGAAAATAGAATGCTTAGAATTGAGCACGTGGGCATAGACACAAGCTTGTGTCTCAACCGTTTGTGCTACACAGTCTGAACACGAGCGTGTGTATTGGCCGTATGAAACCTGCACCTAATTTCGAATTGAATTAATTAATGACATGGCCTAGCACACGGGCGTGTGGCATGGCCATGTTCACAAGTCAGAGAGTTACACGGGGTCGAACACGGCTTGTAGCATGGGCGTGTCCCTTGGACCACACGGGTGTGTAAGCCCGATAACTTAGAAAATTTTTGAAATGTCGTAAAAATTCTTAGAGTTTCCAATTAAGTCCCGACTCAATTTTAATGTTGCTTTGGGCCTCAAGGGTCCATTTAAGGGACGTTATGAATAATCTCGGTTAATGAATAGTAATTTACGAGAATTGTCTAAAAATATTCTGAAAGTTCTGGTAATGCTTTGTAACCCTGTTCCAGCGACAGATACAGGTTAAAGGGAGTTACATCCGATGTACTATTAGTCCAGTTAGTCATATTCATGTCTCTATCTTCTAGTAGTTATTTGCTCTGATGCCTAAGATAAGACATCTCCCCAATTGGACTTGATAAATTATATATTAGTCTTTTAATTGGTTTGCTCATTTTCGATTAGACTAAGGACATATTTAGGTTCGTCTACTAATACAAGTTGTCTTTATGTATTACGATTTGACCACATAATAACGCTTAGTATTAATTAAATATTAGACAACTAATGAGGAAATTTGATTCCATTTTGATTTGTATGTAAAAACCATGTGTGGACAATATACAAAGTATTAATGTAATTCATGAATAATTTTATTAACCAATCCATTCGAAAAAATTATAAGTGTACTTAGATGAAAATAATACACTTAAGGCACCAGATCAAACAGTTCAGTGCCATCTCTAAAGGGTTAAATGCAGAAACTGAACCAGGCTCTAATACCAATTTGTTGGGTCGAACCCGAATTATGTAATAAATACGAAATAAAAGCGAGAAAAATTGGACACAATTATTTATGTGAAAAAACCCACCAAAAAAGACTAAAAATCACGGGTAAATAAAATTTCACTAAGATGACAAAAAACCGAAAGGGGAGTACAAGACGAAGAAATAAACAAACCTCATGTAACAACTTGTTTTCAGTGAAATAGAATAGTGGTTTTGGGACCACAAATCTGAGTCAAAAATAAAAATTATTTAATATTATTGCATAATCTGCATTATGATAGGAATAACGTATGAAAATTTTGTTAAGAATTTTATCAATTTCATGTTTAATTGGAGGAAAGGACCAAATTGCATGAAGTGCAAAAGTTGAATTCTAATAGCTAGAAGGATCAAGTAGTTATGGAATTCGAAATTTGAGGTCCTTCTATGGTAAATAGATCATTAAGAAGGGTTAGTAGATGTTTATGATGATTCATCCATGGAAAGTTAGAAAAAAGAAAAGGACTAAATTGGAAAGTTGAAAAATAAATGTATGATAAGTTAATTACTTGAATAAAATAAATTCATATCATCATCTTCCCCAAAATTTCTCTAGAAACCCTAGCTAAAAGAGAGAAATTCAAGCAAGCTTAATTGGGTAAGTAATCATGACCCGTTTTTAGTAATTTTTACATTTCCGAGATTGTAATAACCTAATCTATCTATTTTGGGGATCAATTTGCAAAGTTATCAAAGTATTAAAATTTTTCATGGATGAATATACTAAAATTTTTAAATTTATGGTAGAAAATGGAAGGTTGTTGATAGATAAACAATTTTTGTAAAGTGAATTTTGATGAAATTATGATTTTAAGACTAAATTGTAAAGTAGTAAAATTAATGGAAAATTTCTGATTTTTGTGAAATACTTGAGTTGTAAATGTTATATGAAAAATTCAGCTAGGCTTGGAATAAGGATTTAATTGCATGAATTTCATTTTTTGAGCCTAGAAATGAAATTGAAATTAATTAAAAGTGATAAACCGTAAATTATACATATTTTTACCCCATGTTTAACACATTTTATGGATGATTTTTTATTAGAATTGGTGAATTCGATGCTCCTAATGCTTTAATTTCATGTTTTCTACTTAGGAGAGCATAGGAGAGCGAAAGGAACGAGAAACTGGCCAAAAACAGAGAAAATGGGCCAAAGTACAAAATCAGCACGGCCTGGACCTCCTCACACGGGCAGACCACACAGCCGTGTCAATTTGGCAGAATTGGAGCACGACTCACACGGGTATAGCACACGCCCGTGCCATTCTAACAGGCTCGAACACGGCCTGAAGTAATTGCACACGGGCGTGTCCCTGTCGAGCCCAAGTTGAGTCCAATTCAGAAAAGGCCACTTTTGAGGGCTCATAGGCATTCCAAAGCCTATAAATACACCTTAGAGGAGGAAGAAAAGGGGGACGGAGAATAAGGGGTAAGGAATTACTCCAAGGAAGCCGATTGATCCATATCAGAAGCGGGATTCATCATCAAGACTGAAGATCTCCCCTCAATTTCCCTTAAGGAGTTTTGGGTTTTCTTTATGTTTTGTATTCTTTATTTTTTTGAGATGTGTTCTTATTTAGTTATGAACTAAAACCCCTAAATACCTAAGGGGAATGAAACCTAAGATGAATCTTGTTATTATTTTCTGAATCGTATGATAAATATTTAACTTGTTCTTAATTATGAGTTCTTAATTCTTGTTTTGATATCCCAGGATACTGATTCAAGACATGCTCTTATTCAGAGGAGGAATAGACCCTGTCTAAGAGTACTTTTGTCATAATTAAGCGGAGTTGATTGCGCGCCTAGAAATAGGGTGACAAGATTTTGCCGGATTAAGGTGAAACCTAATAAGGGGATCCATAGATCGAGTTAATACAACCCTAGAATGTTTATTAGAGAAAAGTCTCGGTTATTCAATCTAGGGATTAGATGTTATTAGTCTTGAATAGGGATAACAACATAACTTAAGGATCTTTATGGAACAAGTTGAATAAATAAATCGTTCGATTCGGAGCCAGAATAACAAGTAAAGTCTAAGTGGATTTTTCCTTAGGTATTGTCTTAAGTCAATCGATTTTCCCAAAAGCAATTTCCCAATTCTTTTCTTTGTGCGTTCTTAGTTTAGATAATTAGTTAATTAAAACAAAACCTCTTTATTTTTAGGCTAGATAATAAAAAGACAGTTATTACTAGTACTTTTAGTTCCTTTGGGTTCGACAATCCGGTCTTGCTAAAACTATACTATTGTTCGATAGGTACACTTGCCTACATCGCGATAATAGTTAGTTCAAGAACGAGTAATTATAAATTTTTAAAACTTATCACGAAACCTCACGGTCAAAAAGTATAGGGGCAAAATGGTAATTTTGCCTAAGATGTGAATTAGGTTTATTTGAATGTGAAATGTAATAAATTGGTGATTAAATTCATTTATATAGATCCGGAAAGACCAAATACAGAATTGGATCGAGGAAAAAAAGTATCTTATTAGTAGATTTTCGTATACGAATAAGTATCGAGGTAAGTTCATGTAACTAAATCGTGTACATTTTCATATTTATATTGAATGTTATACATGTGAATTATGATTTTGTTATGTATATGAAAATAATTATATATATCCGACATGCTTGAGAAATGTTAAGTCTCGTTTGAATAAATGAAATTTGATGGATACAAGTTTCCCGATTGGTTGTGATCTAACATTTGTTTTAGACACACCATAGCTCGAAAAAACGTCCCGTTATTAGTCCTCTCGAGCTTCCTGTAATATGGTTCTTGCGAGTTTCCCGTTATAGCTCCGATAGGTGGTGATCTTACATACGTTGTGGACACACCTTAGCTCTTATGAGCTTCCCGATTATAGGTTCTTTGTAAGCTTCCCTGTAACACCCCTTACCCGTATTCGATGCCGAAACAGGGTACGAGGCATTACCAAACTTAAATTCAAACAAACATTCAAAATTGAGACATGAATTTCTACTCAAATCTAAAACTTTTCATAAACATTCATTTCATCCCTAAAACGAGCCTACAAGGCGCAAAACCTACATTAAAAGTGGTGCGGGACTAAACCGAGAACTTTAGAAAATTTTACAACGCTTAGAAGATTTTTCACCAAAACAGGGATCACAAGCCCGTGTGGCTTGGGACACGCTTGTGTGGGCAAGTCGTGTGGTCACACACACTTGTGTCCCTAACCCGTGTAACTCTCTATTTATGACATCATCAACAAATTGAAGTCACACGGCCAAGGCACACGCCCGTGTGCTTAGGCCGTGTGGTCGAATAAAATTTCATAATTTTTCATAAAATAGGTGTAGACTTCATACAGCTAGGGCACACGCCCGTGTTCAAGACTGTGCCGTCCACATGGCTGAGACACATGCTTGTGTCTCTGCCCATGTGCTCGATACTGAGCATTCAGTCTTGCAACAATTTAGGTGCAGGGGACACATGACCGAAACACACGCCCATGGAGCAAGCCATGTGTCACACACGGCCTAGACACACGCCCATATGTCTACCTATGTGAACAAAAATTAGGCTATTTACTAAGCCTTTTTGCCACCCTTCTGTGCACAACCTACGCAAAACGTGTAATACCATTCCAAGTGTAAACATACAACTAATTCAGCCACAACCAAGGGATCCACACATCATTTACATACTTATTAACTCATACCATGCAATTTCCAGATCCATGAAAGACATCTTCATATGCATATAAACTTAAACCAATGTTAGCCAATTTCGATGGCCATTTACAAAATGTATCATCAACCATACTTGACACTTAAGAATTTGGACATACATTAACATCATTCGTGCACCACTTGAACATCCTTAGCCATTCCAATGGCTAAGTCATAAAATATTACTTACAAGCCTTCATCTATACCAAGTAGCTTATACATGCCATTATACCAAAATGAATCATTTAGCTATACCAAAAGAAGATTTGTGGATAGTACGATCTTGTTCCGACCGAATCCTCTAACCTTCACGAGCCTTACGAGCACTATAAAACAAGGAAAAGTAAAACGGGGTAAGCATTTTCATGCTTAATAAGTTCGCGTAATAGAAAGAAAACTTACCGGTTATAATTATTCAATAAGCATACATACACATTCATTCCATCAATAATTTTGAAAAGTTACCTAAATACATTCACTCAGTAACAAGTTAGTCATACACATCATGAAGTATTCAAACCAACATAGATGAGCTCACCATAATATAGACTTTCATATCATTTCAGAATTTCCATTTTTCAAGATTTCTTTTTGTTGAACTATTGTAAATCCCGAGGAGACTCGGGTAGTATATTCGAGGTATACATGTCAATCGTCCGTCAATTTACATCTAGAGTGCTCCTTGAGCGCATATTCATAGAGTACACTTTCAAGCCACATTTATAAAATAGGATTACTAGTCCAGGCTAAATCCCATCTTTAGCATTTGCTCTTAAAAGCTTATTCAGGATTACCAGTCCAGGCTAAATCCATTTAGTGACATTTTTTCAAGAGAGTGTAGCTCAGGATTACCCGTCCGGGCTAAGTTCTTTCTATATTATTTTTATTTAATTCAAGGAAATTATTATAATCCATCAAAATACAAAGCTCAATCGAGACAATGACTCGTATTATTCTTTCATAATGTGTATCATTACATATATATTATCTCAATCACACAATTCAATTAAAACATAATAACATACCAAATTAAATTACACGAAAGTAACCTGAGAATGGTTCGTATTCGAACTCAACTATTCTGAGACCTTTCGTTTTGCTTGATCTAGTTCCGTAATCGGTTGTTCCAGGTCTATATAAGCAAATTCGACTATCAATTCATCGTTTTACACATACATTTACATTTACATTAATTTGCTTCCTAGACAAAATTACCATTTTGCCCTTAACTTTTTAACATTTTACATTTTAGTCCCTAGGTTCGTAAAATGAAATGTGCTCAATTTCTTGGTAACTCAAGCCTAGCCAAACCATATACATGCTCATATCAGCTCACATTTTCCATTAAATCAGACTTTTACTACCCATTTTACAACTTTTTACAAATAGGTCATTTTATGAATTTCTATAAAAAATCACCTAGTAAAAGTTGTTTATTATACATCAAACTTTCATTTTCTACCATAAAACATCAAAACACATGCATATCATGCATGAGTAAAATTTTAAACATGAACCCTACTTCAAAATAGTGGTGGAAATGGAAAGATCGGGTGAATACGACTTAAAAAATGGAAAGAGCATTAAAAAGAGGGTAGGATGCACTTACAATCAAGCTTGAAAGTTGAAAAAACCCTAGCTATGGAGAGCTTGAAAATTTCAGCTATGGTGAAGAAGATGGACACCAATTTTGACTTGATTTCCCTTTTTATTCTTTTATTTACCAAATGACCAAAATGCCCTTGAAGCCTTTCTTTAAAATTTTTCCTAAACATGTCCATTTTTTTCCACTAACTTAACAAATGGTCTAATTATGATATAAGGATCTCTAATTAAAATCTCATAGCAATTGGACACCTTTAACATCTAGAATTCAAATTTTGCACTTTTTATAATTTATTCCTTAAAACTAAATTGAGTGCCCAAACGTCGAAATTTTCAAGCAAGACTTTCACAGAATAGTTTCATAAAACTGTAGACCATAAAAATATAATAAAAATAAATTTTACTGCGTCAGATTTGTGGTCCTGGAACCATTATTCTGACTAGACCTAAAATCAGGATGTTACAACTCTTCCCCCCTTAGGGATTTTCGTCCCCAAAAATCTTATCGAAAAAGAGGTTTGGGTATTATTTTCTCATAGCCTCCTCAAGTTCCCACGTTGCTTCCTTGACTCCGTATCTTTGCCATAAGACTTTCACTAGGGTTATACTTTTACTTCTCAACTGTTTCACTTCTCGAGCTAAAATTTTGATCAATTCCTCACCATGTCATATCCGGTCGAATCTCAACCTCTGTCGGAGAAATCACATGTGAAGGGTCAGATCGATACCGTCGTAACATAGACACATGAAACATATCATGAATCTTTTCCAACCCTGTCAGTCAAGCCAACTGATATGTCACTGGCCCGATTCTTTCAATCACCTCATATGGCCCAATAAAGCGTGGACTTAACTTGCCTTTCTGGTCAAATCTGAGAACTTTCTTCCATGGAGATACTTTCAAGAACACTTTATCCTCAATTTGAAACTTAATTTCTTTTCTTTTCAGATATGCGTATGACTTTTGTCTATCCGAAGCTGCTTTCAAAAAATCACGAATTATTTTCACAATTTCTTCGATTTCTTTAACTAAGTCAACCCTGTGAAATTTGTTTCTCGCTAAATACAAAGGAGTTCGTCATTTATGGCCATATAACATTTCATATGGTGCCATCTTTATGCTTCACTGAAAACTATTGTTGTAGGCAAATTCAACCAGGGTAGATATTTCTCCCAACTACCTTGAAACTCTAGAACACAACATTGGAGCATGTTCTCAAGAATCTGAATTACTCTTTCAGATTGACCTTCGATTTGTGGAAAAAAAGTAGTACTAAAATTCAATTTCATACCCAAGGCTTCTTGCAATTTCTTCCAAAACTGCGAAGTGAATCTCGGATCTCTATCCAAAATAATCGATATAGGCACCTCGTACAATCTCACAATCTTAGAAATGTACAATAGCTAACTTATCAAGCGAGTAGTCAGTATATACCGGTATAAAATAAGCCAACTTCATCAATCTATCAACAATGAACCATACGACATCTTTCTTTTTCGAGGTCAAAGGTAAACCCATTACAAAGTTCATGTAATTCTGTCCCATTTCCACTCGGGAACCATCACTGGCTGAAGCAGACCTGAAGGTATTTGGTGTTAGACTTTCACTTGTTGGCAAACAAAACATTTCGAAACAAACTCAGAGATATCTTTTTCTATACCTGACCACTAATACATTTCCTTCAAGTCATTATACATTTTCGTACTACCCGAATGAACGGATAGACTACCACTATGTGCCTCTTCAAGAATTTCCTGAATGAGTTCGTCACCTTTCAGTACACAAATCCTATCTCAAAACATAAGACAGCCATCGAAACCGATACGAAAATCTGAGTCATTGCCCAATTCCCACAGAGCTATCTTACCTTGCAATTCACTGTCGTACTTTTGAGCTTCGCAAATCTGTTGAAGAAACATTGGTCTAGCTCTCAACTCGGCTAGAATTGAACCATCATCTGATAAGGTCATCCTCGTGTTCATAGCTCTCATGGTAAACAAGGATTTCCTACTTAGGGCATTTGCGACTACATTTACCTTTCCTGGGTGATAATCAATCACCAACTCATAGTCCTTCAGTAACTTAAGCCATCGTCGTTGCCGCAAATTTAAGTCTTTCTGAGTCATCAAATATTTCAAACTCTTACTGTAACACCCCTAACCCGAAACCGTTGCCGGAATAGGTTAAGAGGCATTACCGGACTTATAACTCAAATCAGAACCACCATACATCAAATATCATCTCATTACTAATAAAAGTCTTTCATTCACATTCAATATTCAGATAAAATAGAGTATATAGTGCTTAAACATGCATTCAGGACCAAATAGATAACATATGAAAGTTTCAACAATTATAAAAATTTTCAACTTTTAAAAGGTCACACGCCCGTGTGAACAGGTCGTGTGCCTCACATGATCTAGACACACCAGTGTGTCAAAACCGTGGCAAAACAGGGCTTAGCTACTGACTTGTCTACACGACCGAACCATATGCCTATATGTCCAGCTCGTGTGCAATGCACAAGCCCGTGCCCAGGCTGTGTGCTAGGCCGTGCCAAAAATAGGGGGTATTCTGTTTGTGATGTCATTATACCAATAAAAGTCACATGGCCAGCCCACACGCCCGTATGTCTAGCCCATTTGCTAACCTAACTTACAAATAAAGGGTACCCCAGGGGACACACGACCTTGCAACATGGCCGTGTGTCGCACACGACTGAGACACACGCCCGCGTCTCTGCCCATGTGGACAAAAATAGGCCATTTGAATAGCCAATTTGCCACCCCAATAGGGTCAACCTACAAGCAAAGAAAACAAGCATATTTATAACACCATTTCAGCCAAGTTTAGCACCAAAACATAACCCTTTTTCAAATCATATAATAGTAACTAAAATTCATACCCATAAACCTTACCAATTCATACTAAACATAATGTAATATCATGCCAAAACATTTTCTTCCATACATCATTCAATCTCAAGTTAATCTTACCAAGACTTACCAACTAAAACATGCAACAAATTCATATTATCATCACATACTATGAACCTTTATCAACCATGAGTTCAATCACAAATTAGACAAGTCACATGGCTAAGCATATACATCAAAAAACATACTTCTCACACTACTAACCTATACATGCCATAATTCAAAAAGATATGCATTTTTAAAAGTACCAAAATAAGATTCGATAGTGTGATGACAATCCTGGACGATCCCCGAGCTTGCAGTAACTTCAATATCTAAAAAAAAACAATGTAAACACACACCAAGTAAGCTTTTAAAAGCTTAGTAAGCTCGTACTAAAATCATCAATAATATATAAAACATAAAACATCAACACATAAGTATTTATACATTTTCAATCCATATGACCATATCAATTCCGTGAACTTAATATACATAATACCATCTACCACTTAGGTATCGTACATACCTGAAGCTTTCCGTACTTATTAAATTTCATACTTACCTCTCGTTGAATATTATAAGACTTTCCGTCAATTATTCGTACTTTAAACATCCACATACTTAGTGCTTAGGATTAGCCGAAGCTAGAACGATTTTGCACACTTAGTGCCATCTCAACTAACCGAAGCTAAGTCGGTATCGCACACTTAGTGCCTCAAGTAGCCGAAGCTAGTTTAAATTGCACACTTAGTGCCAAATACTTTCGATTCATCTTCATATACATTCATATAAATTATTTATACATCTATGCTTAATCAAAACAATCACAAGTACTTATAATATCATGTTCTACGTACGAACTTACCTTGTACTCGAAATTGTCGACTCGAACGTTTATTCTATAATATTCGACTTCCCTCGGTTTAAATTCAAATTCCTATTTTCTTTATCTATATGTATTCAAAATTAATCATTTTATTCACCAAATCATTCAAAATAATCAATATACACACAATTAGGGTACTTTGCAAAATAACCTTCACATTTTCACATTTCGACACTTTAGTCCCTAATTCACAAATCACAAAATACACAGAATTTTAATATACACAAACTTGGCCGAATTCACTAGCACTCATACTAATCCATACATTTCATTTATTTCACATTTTAGTCCCTCAAAATAACTTTTTTACAATTTAGCCCATAATACTCAATTCCATCAAAAATTCAAAGACAAAACATGTAAACCCAACATCAAGCTTTCATAATTCATCAACTAACATCACAAAGCTCATATTTTCATCAATGGAACATTTCAAAATCATCATCAATTTCTCCAATTTAAGCATGGGCTAGCTAGAACACTTAACAACGGTCACAAAAACGTAAAAATTATCAAAAATCGAAACAAAAAATACCTCAATTAAGCTTTAAACTAGCCGAACCCTAGAACTCTTTTTATTTTCTTTTGTTCTTCAATTTTTGGCACCAACAAACATATAATGCCTATTTTCATGTTTTACTATAACATAAATTAACTTATTAAACATTTTACCATTATAATAACACATAATGGATGGTTATTAATGTCCATTCAAACTTCCAATGGTCAAATAACAACATAAGGACCTCTCATTTAATAAGCCAAGTCAAATAGGCACTTTTAACATCTAGCACACAACTTTTACATTTTACGCGATTAGGTCCTTTTTGCAAATTAAGCACATGAACAGTTAAATTTTCACACAAGACTTTCATACATGTAAATTCACTTATAATAGGCAGCGAAAATAATATTAAAATATTTTTCTGACTCGAATAGGTGGACCTGAAACCACTATTCTGACTAGGGTCAAAATCAGACTGTTACACTTGCGATTAGTGAAAACATGGCATTTCTCACCATACAAATGATGTCTCCAAATTTTCAAGGAAAAAACTATGGCGGCCAGTTCCAAATCATGTGTCGGGTAATTCTTCTCATGTGGTTTCAACTGTCTCGAGGCATAAGCTATCACTTTGCCCTCTTGCATTAACATACATCCAAATTTGTTTTAGTATAAAAAGCAAACTTATTTTGGTATAATGGCATGTATAGACTAAATTGGCAAATGAAAGTGTTTAAGTGGTTGGTTGTAACTAGCCATTGGTATGGCTAGTGATGGTATGTTTGATGTATATATATGAGGTTATATCATGTTTTAATATATGTGTATTTAGTATGGTTGGATTGAATTTTAGTAAACATACATGATTATACAATTAGGTAAGTTTGAAAACATGAACATATGTGATGATGATATGTAATACATAAAACTTATATTTGACTTAGTTTAAATGTCTTGAATTGGTTGGAAAATGTGTTTAAATGTTGTTGTAGGTGAAAGGCAAATTGGGTAAGAAAAGTGGCTTGAAAATGACCTATTTTTCGTCTACGCGGTTAGTGACACGGGCGTGTGTGACACACGGCCATGCGTACAGGTGTTTGGTTTGGTCGTGTGTCTCCTGCACTTAATTTTTGAAAATTAAATTTACCACATGGCCTAGCACACCGGCGTATGGCTGGCCGTGGGACACAAGTCAGAGAGTTACACGGGTAAGGACACAGGCTGGAATACTATTGTGTGCCTCATATTGAATTCCCACACGGCCTGAGACATGGGCGTGTCACTTGGCCGTGTGAGCCATACGGCCTACACACAGGGGCGTGTGTCTCTTGTACCTAAGAAAAATTTTGAAATTTCATGAAAAATTTTCTGAGTTCTCAATTTAGTCCCGACTTGACTTGTTTTTAACTTATAAATTGGGCCTTTAAGGTCCATTTAAGGGACAATTGAATATGTTTGGTTTTGGATTAGAATAGTAAATGATATGAATTAACTGTATTTGTTTTGTAAACTCTGTTAATGCTCTATAACCCTGTTATAACGACTGATATGGGTTAGGGTGGTTACATTTGTTGGTATCAGAACTACAGTTTAGTCGATTCTCAGACTAACGTAGCAAATACGAGTTTAGCTCTACATGCCATTATATAAATTGTGATAATATGATATCTCCTGACCATTTTAAATATGTTTTTCATATGGTAATGTCATCCAACTAAGCTGAATCCAAGGAAGTTGAGAGTAATGCTTAAGCTTCAGTTCAAAGAGCTACTTCAAGTAGTAGAAGGCCCATATCTAAGGGCCGAGGTAAGGAGACTAAAGAAGCTTTCTTTCAAATGATGAATGAATGGTTTACTGAATATTTGAAAACAAATCCTGCTGTACAACAACCTTCCCCTCTTGTTTCTCAACCAGTTCCTGAGATACCACAATGTATTGAACTTGTTAGAACTATTAAGCCTTCGGTAGATAAAATTCAAAAATATAGGGCAGAAGAATTTAGGGTCACTGTTGAAGATAATCCGGAAAGGGCTAAATTCTGGTTAGAAAATACCATTAAGGTTCTAGATGAATTATCTTGCACCTCGGCAAAATGTTTGAAATGTGCAATATTTCTGTTAAAAGACTCAACCAATCAATGGTGGAATACTTTGATATCTTTTTGTACCGAGGGAAAACGTTACATGGGAATTTTTCCAAACAGAATTAAAAAAATATATATTAGTCAAAGATTCCTTGATCAGAAAAAGAAGGAATTTTTAGAGCTTAAACAAGGGAATATGATTGTATCTGAGTACGAACGAAAATTTGTTCGGCTAAGTAAATATGCCAAAGAGTGTATCCCGACTGAAGTTTCCATGTGTAAATGGTTTGAAGAAGGATTAAATGAAGAAATTATGTTGTTAGTTGGGATTTTGGAATTAAAAGATTTTGTTGTACTGGCCGATCGAGTGTAACACCCCTAACCTGTATCTGTCATCGGAATAGGGTTACGGAGCATTACCTAAGTTCACAAAACATTTACAGATTGTTCATGTTAATTACTATTCATTTTCTGATATTATTCATAGCGTCTCTTAAATTAGTCCCTAAATCATGTTTTTATCAAAAATCATTTTGTAAAAGTTATTTATCCATCAACAATTTTTCATTTTCTATCATAAATTTCTAATTTTCAGCATATTCATCCATGACATATTTTCTATAATTTGATAACTTTTCAAATTAATTCCCCAAATAGATAGATTAGACTATACCAGTTTAAAGAATATCAAAATTACTAAAAATGGGACAAGAAAACTTACCCAATTAAGTCAAGAAAGATTATTTTCTCTTTCCTAGGGTTTCCATGTATTTTGGGGAAGAAGATGACATAAAATAATATGTTAATTTCTTTTTAATTATTTATCATTTTTTAATTATTTCTATTTCAAATTTAGTCCTTGCCTTTTTCTAAATTTTCATCGAT
The DNA here is from genome assembly GCF_007990345.1 of Gossypium hirsutum. Lineage (NCBI taxonomy): Eukaryota > Viridiplantae > Streptophyta > Magnoliopsida > Malvales > Malvaceae > Gossypium > Gossypium hirsutum. Next base: position 26,307,529 of record NC_053430.1, on the reverse strand, counting down.
GAATCATCAAAAATATCTACTAACTTTTGATTAATAGTCTAATTACCATATAAGGACCTCAAGTTTTGAATTCCATAGCTATTTAATCCTTCTAGCTACTAGAATTCAACTTTTGCATTTTATGCGATTTAGTCCTTCCTGTAATTAAACACATAATCGGTAAAATTTTTCTTACCAAAATTCTCACATGACATCTCTATCATAATACAGACCATGCAATTAAATTAAAATAAATTTTATTTTCAGCTAGGATTTGTGGTCCCGAAACCATTATTCCGATTTCACTAAAAATGAATTGTTACAACTTTCCCCCTTTAAGGATTTTCGTCCTCGAAAATTTTACCAGTAAAGAGGTTTGGGTATTGCTTTCTCATGGTATCCTCCGGTTCCCAAGTTGCTTCTTCAATACCATATCTTTGCTAGAGAACTTTTACTAATGCCACCTTTTTATTTCTTAAGTCTTTTATTTCTCGAGCTAAGATTATGATCGGTTCTCCACTGTATGTCATATCAAGCCGAATCTCTACCTCTATTGGAGAAATAACATGTAAGGATCTGATCGATACTGTTGTAGCGTAGACACATGAAAAACATTATGAATTCGATCAAGTTCTGGTGGTAAAGCTAACCGATATGCAACAGGTCCAAATCTTTCTATAATTTCATATGGTCCAATAAACCGTGGACTCAATTTCCCTTTACGACCAAATCGAAGAACTTTCTTCCAAGGTGATACTTTCAAGAATACCTTGTCACCGACATGAAATTCCATTTCTTTCCGTTTAAGATCAGTATAGGACTTTTGACAATCAGAAGCTACTTTCAAACTGTCCTAAATTATTTTCACCTTTTCTTCGATTTCATAGACTAAATAAACTCCTTGTAACTTTTTCTCACTGAGTTTTGTCCAATACAATGGACTTCTATATTTGCGAACATAGAATGCTTCATAAGGTGCCATTTTGATACTAGACTGCTAATTGTTATTATAAGCAAATTCAACCAAAGGCAAATACTTTTCCCAGTTACCTTCAAATTTAAGTACACAACATCGAAGCATATCTTCCAAGATCTGTATTACACGTTTAGATTGACCATCTATCTGAGGATGAAATGCAGTACTAAAATGTAACTGCATACCCAGAGCTTCTTGCAATTTGCTCTAGAATCGGGATGTAAATCGAGGATCTCTGTCTAAAATAATGGCAATAGGTACTCCATGCTATCTAACAATTTCAGAGACATATAATTCATCCAATCTATCTAAGGAAATATCCATACGTATTGGAATAAAGTGTGCAGACTTTGTCAATCAATCGACAATTACCCAAATAACATCTTTCTTCCTTAGAGACGAGGTAATCTTGATACAAAGCCCATGGTAATTCTTTCCCATTTCCATTCCGGTATTGTAACTGACTGTAATAATCCTGAAGGTAACTGATGTTCAGCTTTTACTTGCTGACATATTAAACATTTAGATACAAACTCAAAAATATCCCGTTTCATTCCTGGCCACCAGTACATCTTCTTCAAATCATTATACATTTTATTACTTTCAGGATGTATAAACATGTTACCATTATGAGTTTCATTCAAAATCTTCTATATTAATTCCAAATTCTTTGGTACACATAATTTCCCTCTGAATAACAGATAACCATCAATCCCGATTTGAAATTCTGAATCAAAAGTCAATTCGCATTGTATCTGTTTCGCTTGTAATTTACTATCATCATTCTAAGCTTCAGAGATCTGTTGCAAAAATGTCGGTCTAGCTTTTAATTCAGCTATGATTGAACCATCATCAGACAACGATAATCGGGTATTGGGTGCTCGTAAAGTAAATAGAGATTTTCTACTCAGAGCATCAACAACCACATTGGCTTTTCCCAAATGGTAGTCAATAACCAGATCATAATTTTTCAATAATTCAAGCCACCTACGCTGTCTCAGATTCAAATCTTTCTGTGACATCAAATACTTCAAACTTTTATGATCAGTTAATATGTGACATTTTTCACCAAATTTTCAATGCAAACACTATGGCTGCCAATTCAAGATCATGTATCGGGTAATTTCTTTCATGTGGTTTTAGTTGTGTTGAAGCATAGGCTATTACTTTACCTTCTTGCATCAAAACAAATCCTAAACCATTTAATGATGCACCACTGTAAATTATAAATTCCTTACCCGATTCAGGCTGAACTAACACAAGTGCTTTTGTCAATAACGCTTTTAATGTGTCAAAACTCTGCTGACATTTATCAGTCCACTCAAATTTCACATCTTTTTGTAACAATCGAGTCATCAGAGAAGCAGTCATTAAAAACCCTTTTACAAACCTCCGATAATATCCAGTAAGTCCCAGAAAAATTCTAACTTCAGATACATTCTTCAGATACAATATGTCCAAGAAAACCAACTTTTCGTAACCAAAATTCACATTCACTGAATTTAGCATACAACTATTTTTCACGTAATGTTTGCAGCACAATTCTCAAATGTTCAACATGTTCATTTTCATCGTAGGAATAAACCAAAATATCATCAATGAATACCACCACAAACCTGTCTAAATAAGGCCTAAAAAATCTGTTCATAAGATCCATAAATACTGTAGGTGCATTTGTCAAACCAAATGGCATCACAAGAAACTCATAGTGTCCATACCTGGTTCTAAAAGCTGTCTTTGGCATATCTGAGTCTTTTACCTGTAACTGATAGTAACCAGAACGGAGATCAATCTTTAAAAATACAGTGACCTCCTTCAATTGATCAAACAGATCATCAATGCGAGGCAATGGATACTTATTTTTTATTTTTACTTTCTTAAGTAGTCTGTAATCAATACACAGCCTCAACGATCCATCTTTCTTCTTTACAAATAGAACCGATGCACCTCAAGGTGAAAAACTAGGTCGAGCAAAGCCTCTGTCAATCAACTATTGCAACTGTGCTTTCAATTCCTTTAATTCGGTAGGAGCTATTCTGTAAGGTGCTATGGATATAAGTGTTGTTCCCGGGAGAAGATCTATAGAGAACTCCACTTTTCTAACTGGTGGTAAACCAGGTAATTCTTCTGGAAATAATCAGGAAATTCACATACAATCAGCATTGACTAAATTTTTGACTCAAATACTTTAGTGTCTAACACATATGCAATATAAGCATCATAACACTTTCTGACATATTTCTATACTGATATTGCTAAAATCACAATAGATAACCCATCTAATTTATCAGATTCAACATGGAGTAACTCACTATTCTGACATTTCAACACTATGTATTTTTTTATTACAATTTGCCACTACATCATGTTGGGTTAACCAGTCCATTCCCAAAATTACATCAAATTCATCAAATGGAAATAACATCAAGTTAGCCAAAAAATAATAACCCTTTGCCATAAACGGACAGTTCTTACAGACTTTATCCACCATAACATACTGGCCTAGAGGATTTGAGACTTTAACCACAGATTCAGTGAATTCAACAAGTAAATTTTTAATAGACACTAAATTTGTGCATATGTATGAACGTGTGGAACCAGGATCAATCAAAGCAGTAATATCAATATCAAGTACAGAAAATGTACCAGTAATGACATCTGGTATAGAGGCATCTTCTCTAGCACGAATAGCATATGTCCTTACCGGTGCCTCAAATTTAGCTGTTGTATCCCTTGTAGTACCTCGGCTACTACTGACATTACCAGGGTGATGGGTGGTCTGTTTCTCGAAACAGGATTACTCGGCTTTGGAACCTGCTCAATTTCTTTTTCAACCCTTTCTAGACAATCTCTGATAAAATGTTCAAGGGAACCACATCCATAACAAGCGACACTCCTTAAATGAAATTCTCAAAAATGAAACTTATTACAGTGTTTACATTTTGGTTTGGGATTACAACCACTACCAACACTGGTTACCGATGGAGATGAAGACCTCGGGTTAGAGCATTGAGAGCCTCACTTTTTTCTAAAATATCTCGATGATATTGTAAAATGATCATAATACTTCTTTGATTTCTTTGAAAAAGAAAATCGTGACTTGCTCATAATTCTTTTACTAGAAACTCGTGCTTCTCCTTCAGTTTGTTTCTTTTCATTACTCAATTCTTCAGCTTTATGAGCTCGATCAGCCAGTACTGCAAATTCCCTTAATTCAAGAATACCAATCAATAGCTTAACGTCTTTATTTAAGCCTTCTTCAAAACGTTTGCACATATCAGCCTCAGTTGGAACCCACTCTTTGGCATACTTGCTCAACCGAACAAATTCCCGTTCATACTCAGATACTATCATGCTTCCTTGTTTTAGTTTTAAAAATTCCTTCTTTTTGATCCATAAATCTTTGGCTAACATACTTCTTTCTGAATTCAGTCTGGAAAAACTCCCATGTAATGTTTTCACTTGGTACAACAGAAGTTATGGTATTCTACCAATGATAAGCTATATCTTTCAGTAAGGATACTGCACATTTTAGACATTCAGTGGGTGTACACGACAATTCATCTAAAAGCCAAATAGTATTTTCCAACCAAAACTCAGCCCATTCTGGATCATCATCTACAGTAGCTCTAAATTCTTCTGCCCCATATTTACGGATTTTATCTAACGGAGGCTTACTAATTCTAGTGGGTTTAGTACCTTGTGGTAACTCAAGAACCGATTGAGGAACAGGTGGAGGAGGTTTTTGTACAACAAAATTCGTTATTATATGTTGAGTGAACAACTCATTCATCATTTAAAAGAAGGCTTGTTTTGCCTCCTCACTTCGGCTTTCAGATACATGCCTTTCACTATTAGTTGTAGCTCTTTGAACTGAAGCTGAAGCATTACTCTCAGCTTCCTCAGATTCAACTCTAGCTTGGTTGGATGACATTACTATATGAAAAAAAACACATTTAAAATAGTTAGGAGATATCACACTATCACAAATTATATAATGGCATGTATAGCTAAACTCATACTTGCTACGGTTTGCTACGTTTAATCCGAAAATCGACTAAACCGTAGCTTTGATACTAATAAATGTAACACCCCTAACCTATATCTGTCATCAGAACAGGGTTACAAAGTATTACCTGAGTTCACAAAACATTTACAAATAATTCATGTCAATTACTATTCATTTTCTGAGATTATTCATAATGTCCCTTAAATGGACCTTCGAGGCCTAATATGAGTATTAGGATTGAGTCGAGACTTAATCGAAAACTCTATAAATTTTTTTTTGTGAAATTTCAAAAAATTTCGTAGGTGCAGAGCTCACATGCCCATGTGGTCTAGAGACATGCCCGTGCTGCAAGCCGTGTTCGACCCTGTGTAACTCTCTAACTTGTACAACATGGCTAGCCACACGTCCGTATGAGTAGGTCGTGTGATCAATTTAATTTTCAAAAATTAGGTGTAAGGTTCACAATGCCAAGACACACGCCCGTGTTCTAGACCGTATAGTACACACGACTGAGACACACGCCCGTGTGCTTAATTCTGAGCATTCTATTTCTCAAATTTAAGATGCATGGGACACATGGCTTAACCACACGCCCATGTACCAAGCCATATGTCACATACAGTCTAGACACACGCCCTTGTATCTGTCTGTGTAGACAAAATAAAGCCATTTCTAGCTTCATTTCTCACCCCTAAAGTTTTAGCAACAACTGCACCAAACTTACATCCAAATACCAACCAATCCAAGCATTGAATTCAAGCAAATCTTAACATCTAATATGATATGACATTGCATACATACATGTTTAAAATCTTACATTGGTTTAACATAAACATAAAACATTATTTGGTCGTTCCTATTTAACACATAGATGTTTATCAAGACATTATACTTTATAAATACCAAAACATACCATTACTAGCTATTCCAATGACTAGATTATAAATAACATATTCAAGCCATCTATGGCCAAATTAGCCTATACATGCCATTGTACCAAAATAAGTTTACTATTTATACCAAAATAAGCTTGTGGATAGTGTGATGATGCTCCAACCAATCACCAACCTTCGCGAGCTATCGAGCACTATAAAACAGAGAAAATAAAACCTAGCAAGCATTATATGCTTAGTAAGTTTGTATAACTGAAATTAAACTTACCAATCTCATTTATTAAAATTAAGCATATAATAACATGTTTCAATTAACTTGGCAAGATTGCCTAAACACATGCATTCACTCAAACATGTTAGTCATAAAATTTTTACATAAATCAAGTAAACATAGATGAGCTCATCATACTATATTCTTTCAAAACATTATTCATTTCATCTCATAACTCTCATATCATGTCAAGTATTTTATCCCTTGAATCATTGAAATTCCGATGGATACTTAGGTAGTACACTCAATGTGTACAATTCAATAATCCGTCAATTTATATTCAGGAGTACCCATTAGGGTACTTAATTAGAGAGCACACTCTCGAGCCACATATCATATACCAGGATTATCAGTTTAGGCTAAATCCTTTCTGTTAAATATGCTAAGAAGAGCTCAGTTAGGATTACCAGTCCAAGCTAAATCTTAATTATAACATATGCTCGATCGGGATTATAACAGGATTACTAGTTTAGGCTAAATCCTATCTGTAATGAGGTCAATAGAATAACTCGTCCGAGCTAAATCCCGTCAGCAACAAATGCAGGACCTCATTCAATAAGGGAAATTACATATATCCATCGAAATCCAATATTTAAACGGAACTTAACCCTTTTAAACCATTTCAAACATGTATTCATTTCTTTATTATAACATTCAAATTAATTCACATAAATATAAAACACATTCCATACAAACACAACATTCAATTTAACATATTTACAGCTCGATTAAGTTACACGAACTGACCTCGACACTTGTTCGCGTATATAAATCTAGTAATCCGAAACTTTTTCTTTTCCTCGATCTAGCTTCGATTTTGTGTTATCCGGATCTATATAAATGAATTTAATCATCAATTTATCACATTTCATATTTATTTGGACTCAATTTACATCCTAGGTAAAATTACCATTTTGCCCCTAAACTTTCCATAAATTCTAATTTCGTCCCTAGGCTTGAAAAATGAAATTCATGCAATTTACTGCTTTTCCTAAGCCTAACCAAAATTTCAATATACAATTTGCAGCACATTTATTCCATAAATTTTAGAATTTTTCTTCAATTTTCACAACTTTACAAATTAGTCCCTAAATCATGTTTTTATCAAAAATCACTTTGTAAAAGTTGTTTATCCATCAACAATCTTTCATTTTCTACAAAAAATTTCTAATTTTCAGTATATTCATCCATGACATAATTTCTATAATTTGATAACTTTTCAAATTAATCCCCCAAATAGATATATTAGACTATCTCAGTTTCAAAAATATCAAAATTACTAAAAGCCCTATTTATAGGCTAAAATGTAACACTTCATCCGGTGTAGTCTTATATTATGATTTGTATGGGCAGATAGTTAGCTAAGATTAAGCTAAGGAAAGGTTGATTTGTGTTCTATTTGCCAAAGTTGAATTTTTGTAATGTTTTCTGCGCCATGAATGGCGGACTGTTTGATTAACCTAGTAGGTCTGTAATGATTTTTTTTGAAGGTTTGTCTCTTGGTGAAGTGTTAGGTTTCTGATTTTTTGTTTTGGCGTGATCATTGTAGGCATCTGCTAATCAGTTTTTTTCTCTTTGTAAGATGTGTGATAGATCCTTCTGATAGTATACGCTAGTAGTGGATTGTGAGATTATGGACTCAATAGCTTTCTACTTAAGCACATGTGTTTACTATTCAATTTTAGTCAAGTCCTTGTTAAAATCCAGTTAGGAATTAATTAAAGTTTAATGATTATTTCATTTTGTGATAAACTTAAAATGATTATGTTGGCCACAATAGAGTATGAGTTAGTTTTGCATGTTAGCCATGTGAGAGTTGTGTGAGAGTTGTGAGAGCTATATATATATATCAGTGAAACTTTTGTAATGAGGGTTCTTCCCTCTTCTCTTACTTTGTTATACTCTGGTATCCTACTTAAGGAAGAGTTCTTCGTTAGAGAAGAATCAACAAATGATCGATTAGTAAGAAAGAGTTGTACGTGTAGCAACAATGATAGTATAACAAACCTCGTTGGGGGATTATCTTTGAGTATCTAGTTTTTTTTTTATCTTTTTTGAGTTTCCTTCTATCTTGCGTATGTCACTAATTTTAGTTGTTATAGCTTAGAGTTTAGGTTAACCAAACGACATGGAACCTTGTGAATCTATTTCATGTAATCTTTTGTATGTACATGTTTGTGACATGAAATGGATATGAATTTCTTGGAATATAAACTCGGTATCCAAAGAACAAGAGCCACTGGTAGGGCATGTTAGTTGCAAACTAAAATGATAGATACGACGGATCACTGGTAGGCATGCTAGTTGCTAAATAGGTAGGAGTGTATGATGGGCCACTAGTAGGGCATGTTGGTTGCTAACCAGAGTGGCGTGTATGTTGGGCCACTGGTAGGACATGTTAGTTGTTAACTAGGTTGGCAACCACTGGTAGGGTATGTTAGTTACTAACCAGTTGGCGTGAGTGCTAGGTTTGGTAGGGCATGATAGTTGCTAACCTGCCTAGCGATATGGGTATTACCTACGGTATGACATGTTAGTTGTTAACCATGGCAAAGAGCCCTGAACTCACGGGATCATGCATGTGTTCAAAATGTTAAGAGATGTGATATATGTTCTGATATATGATTGGGGGATTCGAGGTTTAACCCAAAGAAGAATTTGAATAAAGTAAGTTGATAGAAAAGAAAAGTTGAATGTATTATATGTTATGTATAATTGTTGATAGAAAAGAAAAGTTGAATGTTGAGTGGTAAGTTCTAATCCCTATTTATTGTGTTGGAAACATAGTTTATTTGTTAAGTATTGGTATTTGACGTATAATATCGACCCTAATAAAGGTGTGTACGATTAAACCTGATGAGATGTCTGAAATACAAACGCATGTGTTAGAAAAGATTGTGTTTGGTTGGGAAGTGTCAGCTTTGTTAAGGTTTAAGTTCTCTTTGGTGTAAGGATGAAAGTATACACTCGAAGTTAAGGAAGAAGATATGGGCCCGATGTTAGAGTCCGCTTGGAAATGTTATCCGCCATGGTTAGGTATTCACCAATGATATGGGAGTGTCCGCCCAAATGTCTCGGCATGTAGAGTTGGTGTATTAGAGTTCTCTTTTCAGGAACTCACTAATTTCTTATGAACTTACCCCTCTTTTCTTTTCCCCTCTTCCAAGTGGTACTCTATCATAGGGACTCAGCCAAAAAGAGTGACATCTATAGTGAGCTTCGCCTATGTTAGTTTTCTAACATGCATATGATCTTTGGGGGTGGTGTGTATTTCTGCTTTGAATCTGAATCTATAATAAAATACCTTTTATTTAACTACAGTTTTATTTCAATGTTACCCCTTAAAGGATTGAATGAATTTTCTGAATTATGTTATGTAAAGTGTTTTTTGCTTGTATACACTAAACTGTTTTATATGTTATGACCACATTTGGAAATATTGTATTTTCAAAAGAAAGATTTTCAATTGAAAGTTTAAAACTCAACTGCATATACATTATGGCAATATATCAGTTTGGTTTCTTGTGTTTTTGAAATTATTTTTTGAGTTATTGTCTAGTTCAATTATTATGCTTTGGAACTAAGTTTAAGTCTACTTTCCATGTAACACCTCATTCAACCGTTGGGGGATTAGGGTGTTACATAAAATTCGTGACTAATTTGATTAGAAATATCCTAGAGTGGTTAAAGTTTGACTGGGAAAAGATAGCAATGTTTAACGAGGAGAAGAAGTCTGATTAAGTTGAGTACATGTTGCCACGTTGTGACGTGACATATTACGTTGTCAGGATGTCATTCTTTGTGTCATCGAGACGAAGCGACTCTTCTCGTTAGGATGCCGTGGTCATGTCGTCATGACATCGACTCTTCCTCGTCACGACATCGCTGTCTATTTGGTTGAAATGCAAGGCACACTCCACAGTATCACAATACAAGTGAAAGTAATCCATTAACTAGAATTGGTTTATCTTGCTTGTATACTTGAGAATCTAAACCATTGCTTTTAGCCATTATGGATAACTAGAATAGGATTGTAAGCAATATTTTATGGCTACCTAAGTCAGTGTTGGCTTCTTTAGAACATACATGTTGAGAGTATTATCCTATTATAGACTAGTTATATAAGAAATTTTTTTTGATTAATCTTGATCTTTATAAAATACATGTCACTATTTGGGGATATTGATCTTGTTTTAATTCTTTGTTTTAAGCCCAAGTATAATACAAGTCTTGACTAGCTTGGGTTTACTCTTTGAAGTTATGTATAGCTTCGGTTTCTTTTGTTTGTTTCTGTTCTATTATCTATATGGTTGGTCTTTGGTGTGTCTTTCATGAGGTTATTTTGCTAGCTGAATGGGTTTCATTTGGTTTACTTTTAAATACATGAACGAATATGATTTTTTTTATAATTAATTATTTTAAGAGATGGATAGAGAAATCAATAGGGATGGAAGTTCAAGAATGAATATAGGTAATGATTTTGAATCAACGGATAAAACTAACGAAGAAGATACTTTTGAAGAACTTCTTGGGGAATATGCTTTGAAAAAATTACATATTTTGACACAAAGAAAATGCATTGCAACAATTAATCTTCTTTGTCATATCATTTAGACAATGAGTTTAATGAAGATGTGTCATCATTTAGGCCATGCCAACATTGTAACTATCAAAGACATTGGGGAAAGAGACCGCTATGATTTACTGCAATAGCTAACTAATGATCAATATTGTAGGAATGTTATACGTATGGGACCAAGTGCATTTTTAGATTATGTCACATGCTTTGAGGATCTAAATCTCTCAAAGACACTAGAAATTCTTCGATTGAGGAACAAATTGCCAAATTTCTCTATATGGTAGGACATAGTGAATGGACTCGTCGAATCAGTTAATGGTTTCATTGATCTCGTGAGACCATAAACTGTCAATTTCATGTTGTGTTAAAAGCTATTGTTAGATTAGAATATAATTTCTTGAATCAACCAAATGGTCTTGAAACAATCAAATTTTACCCATATTTTAAGATAAATTATGTTTCTAAATTTTATAATTTTTAAGTAAACACATTAGTCACTATAAACAAAATTTATTTAATTTTATAATTTCAAGATTGTGTTGGTACAATTGATGGTATACATATTCGAAAAATATTCTAAAATACTAAGGGAGAAAAGAATATCCAACACAAAATGTATTAGTTACATGTGGACTTGACATGAAGTTCACATATGTTTTAGCTGGATGGAAGAGAACAACATTAGATTAAAGAGTCATTAAAGATGCTTTAACCTTATCATTCCTAAAGGTAAAATTAATTTCAAATAAATTATTTAAATTTATTTTTTAAAATTTATATTAAGTTAATTTTGTTTTGGATAGGTAAATATTACCCGATGGGTTCGAGTTTCATATTAAGAAGTGAACTTATTGCACCATCTAGAGATATAAAATATCATTTGAAGGATTATTCTACTCGTGATCCTGAAAATGTTGAAGAACTATTCAACTATTGTCACTCTTTATTAAGTAATGTAATTGAGAGTATTAAAAAATATTTTGCCATGATACAAAAATGACAATCATTTTATCCGATGGATACAATGACAAATATAATTTTAACCTGTTGTATATTGCATACTTATTTAATGGGTGTTGATCCTAATTATGAGCTGATTGAAAGAGTTGACGATAGGAACTGAGCAAATTTATGAGATTAGTGCAAGTAACAACCGTGTAGTGAAGATGTTACGTAACAATATTGCTACCACAATGTGGTAAGATTATGTTTCAGAAATAAGGTGATTTTATTATATATTATTGTTTTTTACTTGCTTGAATTTGGCTTATTTATAGTATTGTTTCAATTATGTTTGCGTGGTGAGAATTTGTATTGAACAAAAAAAAATTATCGATAAAAATTATTTAAAAAAGTTATTTGATACATTTTCATTTTTATGAATCAAGCTTAATTTAATCAATTTATTTATTTTTGGTAAATAAAATATAGATCAATTATAAAGATAAAGTAATTGCACTACAAATTGAGTCCCGTCAATCTGAATTTGCTCAATAATTTTTTGTAGAAATATCCTTGAACCTAATAGAAATATATGAGGTCTTTTTCATTGTATTAGCTAATATGTGAGCTGTAACATTAACTTCTCTTGCGCCCTTCTGTATAGACATGGAAAATATTGATGGCATTTTACGTGTTTCCATTTTATATAATTGTCTTAGAAAAATTATAATGTTTTCATTATTTCTTTTATGTATTTTTCATCCTTCTAGTTTTTCATCTCTTCAATTTTTCATCATTCTAATTTTCTTTCCAATCTACCACGTAAAGCTTTAAATTTTCGAGCATGGGAAATTTTTTTCTTTTTTTTTTTCCTATTTTGAATATTGACACCTAATCTTTATTTAATAGGAAAGATGAGAAAAGAAAATGTCTATTACTTTAATAATTAAATTTTAAATAATGTTTTAGATGATAACTGTAATGGGCCAAACCCCTCCAGGCCCAACAACCAAAAATCAAGCCCAAACAAATCTAAACAAAAAAAACCCTAGCCCCATGACCCTAGTGCCGCCCCTAACCTCTGCCATTAGCTGCCATGGCAGCACCTCCACTTGCCCCACTTGCCTGCAACAGAAAAGACAAATAAATTAAAAAAGAACAAGTTGTAAAAGGATATATGAAGCCACAATCTCAATGTAATGGGGGAGAACGATTTGTATTTTGAAAGGGGGGATTTTGGAAATAAAAAAACCATTGTATAAAACACAAAAAAGAGCAATCGAAAAGGGAGAAATCAAGGTGTTCCTTCATTCTGTTTTTTTGTTATTTCCTTTGTAAGTTCATTTCTGAATATAGTGCATACATATAGATATTAAAAGAAAACACACACAAAAAAAGAGAAAGCTTACCTTTTTGAGGTCGGGGAAGGGAACCTACCCGCGGTTTCAGCCATCGGAGACCCTTTCAACGGCATGGATTTGGACCAATGGACGCCTCCCGTCTCCTTTGTTCCCGAGCCATGAGCCACGATAGGTGGAGGCGCATGGGACGCCGATGAAACCCATGATCGGCCAAGCAGAGAAGCAAAAGGGACGATTGAATGACGAGCCCTTTTTTTTGGTTCAGCCGAATGAGAAGGGAAGGAAGTTTTGTTTTGTTTTGATTTTGTTTTAAGTGATTGAGTGTTTAGTTTAGGGTTTCTTAATTTTGTTTTTGTAGAGAACATGAAACGGTGCCGCATAGGCCAAGACCAGTGTGTTTCGCCCTAATGGGTTATTTTCAGATCTAGTCCCTCCGATGTTTCGCCTTCCTTTAATTCAATCCTATTCATTTCTTTTATTTTTCTTGATTTTGCCCCATGTATTTTTCCCTTGACTCATCTGGATCTGCATCAAAGTGTCGCGTTTTGAGGGCTTGGGTTTATTGCCCAATCAGTCCCCTTCTTTTGCGTGCGCATTCAATTTGGATCCTTATGCGGTTTTAACATTTAGATTTTATACCTTTAATTCTGTTTTGATTTCAACTTAGTCCTTTCCTTGTTATTCTCTTTATTTATTTATTAAATGAATTAACTTGATATTATTATCACTATTTTTCTGTTATTTTTCTCATTTAACTAATTGCTTTATTATCATGCTATTAAATCAATCGTTATTGCGATATATTGCTATTATTTTTATATATAGATACATATTTATCTAATATATATATTTTCATTTATCATTTATCTATATCTCTAGATACAATTTCAAAACTATTTTATTTTTTAAGTTCAACCCTCTGTACTTTATTCTATTTTCATATTTATTGATTTACCTATACTTACACTTTAGATTTTTTTATAAAATCTTTTTTAGTTTTCACTTCAATTTCTTATTTTTCAATATTGTTTCTTATTATGCGTTTGCTTTTATTTTACTTTACAATATATTTGTTTACTTATTTATTTATTTATTATTATTTTTTCGACCCTTCTTTAATAATTTAAGTTCCTTTGTTTACATTATTTTATATATTTCTATATTTTACTTCTATTATGATTATTATTATTTATTCACGTGGTTGATTTTAAATTTCATCCATGATTTCGTTTCTATTTCCATTTGTTTATTTATTTTCAATCTTTTACAAATTATTTCCCTTATTTATTTATTTGTGTACCTTAAACTCTTTATACATTATTTATTTTCATATATATTATTTATATTAAAATATTTTTATTTTATGTATATTATTTACTTTAATATTTTTTTCTATATTATTTATTTTAGACCTTTTATATGTTATTTTAAATTGTCATATGTTATTTATTTTAAATCGCTTTATTTTACTTTAAATTGTTTTGTATGTTAATGATTTTAAATTATTTTATACTTTTTACTTAAAATTATATTTTTATAATATCTATTTTGAACTCATTTTTATATATTACTTAGTCAAAATTGTTTCATTATTTATTTCAAATTGTTTTATATTATTTCATTCTTTTGATTATTAGTGTTGGTCTTTTAAATGATGTATGTTGTGAGATTATTGTCATTGCGTGTTCTTTAATTTGTTTATTCATGTTCATATTATTGTCATTCACTTGTAATATTTTTATTCATGTATTATTATTCCATGCCCATTATTACATTTTTATTCCATGGCATCGTATTGTGAATTAAGCCCCAATACATTCCTCCAACTTAGATCGTTTTATTTTATTTCAAACAAAATAAACATCCTTTGTTTAAATATTGAATTATCTATTATTTAATAATAAAAAAATTCAAAATAAGGCAATATTTCGCGTTTGGAACGTCGAAGAATCGTGCCCTAACTTACGGGGTTTCGATTTTTTCGTTGATTCTAAATAGCCAAATATCCTTTCGATTTTCTTTTTATATATGTCGAAACCATTCCTTGATTTAAAAATTTTAAAATTTTAAAAAAAGGGTAATCGACTTTTGAAAAACAAATGCATGGAGTCGCCACCGATCTTTTGTTTTGGTGTGATCGGATCACCTAAAAATTTGGTTATTTTAATAAAACATTTATGATTTACTAAAACAACAATTTTGGTCTACAAAAATTTTAGAAAACGGGCTTGGGAGTCGGTTATGCATGAGGAAGGATTAGCACCCTCACTACGCCCAAAATTGGTACCAAATCGATTAAATATTGTCTTTATGTCTAAAATTAAAAATGTTTTTGAAATGTGGCTTTTTTTAAATAAAAGTTGAATAACCTGAGTTAATCGTCAAAAATTTTCTTGTTTCGATGTCCAGAAATTTATAATTCGAAAATCACGAAATGATGCTCAACTATTTAGTCCAACGAAAAATCGAAACCCAGCACAGTAGGGCACGATTCTTCGAATTCCCAAACATTGATCATTGCCTCACTTTGGAAAATACGAGTGAAATCCCGGAGAGATATTTGATTATTTCGGTCAGACGGGAGATTGCAACCCAGCACGATAGGGCACTATTCCCCAAACTGCCCAAACATCAAACACTTCTTTTGTTTTAAAGGGTTTTTAGAAAACGTGGATGAAACTTCAAAGGGATCTTCGATTGCTTAGAATAAATGAAAAAGCGCAACCCAACACGATAGGGCACGATTCTCAAATATCCAATCATCGAACATCCTTTGTTTTGAAAGGTTTTTAATAAGCATGGGTGAAAACCTAAAGGAATATTCGATTGTTTTTGAGCAAACGAGAAATCACAATCCAGCACGATAAGGTATGACTCTCGAATCATCAAACACCGAGTATTGCCTTTATTTGCGAAAAATCTTATTTCGAGGTAACAACATGTCATACCCGGTAAGTTAGGGCACCACACCTCGTATCTCCAAAAATAAACATTTTTTTTAAACTCACATTGTGATTAAAAGGAATATTCCATTATTTAGGTTAAATAAGAAAAATCGAAACCCAGTAAGTTAGGGTACGATTATCTCAAATTACATAATACGAAATATTACTTTTATGAAAGAATTGTTTTAATATATTGAGTAAGAAAAATAATGTAACAACCCGTTTTTAGGGTTAATCAGAACAGTGATTTCGAGGCCACTAAATCCGATGTGTAGGTTTGTAAATATTATATTTAATATTTATGAGTTAATTGTGAGTTTAAAAAAGGTTTTTGATATTGTGATTTTTGTTTTATAAGCGATTTATTAAGCTCAAGTGGTATGACCCTAAGGTCAAGTGGGTTTAGAAAATGAGGTATCGAGACCTCATTTCTATAAACCGAGTCGTAAATATTTTTATAAATATTTACGGAGTGGCAATAAGATGATATTAAAGTTTCGTTGAAAAATTTTATTATTTTGATAGTTAATTAAGCAAAAAGGACTAAATCGCGCAAAGCGTAAAAGTTGTGTTCTATAAGTTAAAGATATTAAATAGCTATGGAATTAAATAGTGGGAGTCCTTAAGTGGTAATTATTCCATAATTTTTGGTAGTGGAATTCCATGGCTTGGTATAATGGAAATTATTAATGTATATTAAGGTTAAATATGGTATTTGGTAATTATAATAAAATAAAATAAAACAAAAGCCAAATTACATGCTATCATCTTCATCAATAGCCGAATGTGAGAAAGAAAATAATGTTCTCAAAGCTTTGAAGGTTCGGCCATGGTTGTTCATGCATGTAAGTCCATGTCGTCTCGGTTTTTAATAATTTTTACGTTTTTGAGATCGTTGCTTTGTAATCTAGCTGGCCCGTACCTCTAATTTTAAAATTGTTAAAGTATTTGGATGATGCCATTATTGAATGTTTGAGTATCTTGTTGTTTGATGATGAGTAATAAATCTTTGATGTTTGATTTTCATGTTTGATTAAGTGATTTCTGATAAAAATGTGTATTAAGGACTAAATTTAGAAATTTGTAAATTGAGGGGTCAAAACGTGAAATAAATAAAAGAAATGGGTTGCTAGAGACCTAAGGTAAATTCGGCCTAACATGGGTTTGATGAAATTTTGAGTAATTTGTGTTATTTTGAAATAGGGATTAAATTGTAAAAATGTGAAATGTTAGGGGATAAAATGCAAAATGCCCAAATTATGTGTCTTTAGATAAAATTTAATGAAATGTTGAATAAGTGAGTTAATTTTGATATTAATTAGATTGGCAAAAGTAGAATTCGGATTTGGATCGGGGGAAAATCAAAATGGTCGATTAGTCGTCTCGTTCCGATTATCGTCTTCCGAGGTAAGTCCTTAAGTAATTATATTTGATTTGCTGCGCGCTTAAGATTATATAATATGATAAGTAATTATTTGACGTTTACAAGTTCGAATTGCAATAAGTATATTGAATTTCGGCTATAAAGCCGAGTATGAAATGGATGATTTATGTATATAATGTGGCCGAATGACTATTAAGTGATGATGTGAAAGTGTGTAATATGTGTATACAATTTTATTGTACTTGTTTGTATAAAGTCGAATGTGAATTGAATGGTATATATGTGGTGACAATAGCTATTATGAAACAAAGTCAAAGAATGGGATATTTGTATAATAGATGAATTGTGACTATTGTTCCTACTTGATTGAGGTTGTGTGTGAAATAATTTGTGAATATGGCATATAGTCGAATGGTTATTAAAAGTGAAACTAGGATAATGAAAAGATTATGTGTTCCTTGTGTATGATTATTGAACCGAAAGTTAAAAGGTAGGTGTACATTTTGTGCTTATATTCGAATGAAGCAATTAAATTGCTAATGTGAAATGTGTTAACATGTGAATAAATATGCAAGACACTGAAAATGTATTTCGGGCTAAAGTCCCGCAGGCTTCGTGCTGGAAATATATCCGGGCTAAAGTCCCGCAGGCTTCGTGCTGGAAATGTATCCGGACCAAAGTCCCGCAGGCTTCGTGCTGGAAATGTATCCGGGCCAAAGTCCCGCAGGCTTCGTGCTGGAAATGTATCCGGGTTAAAGTCCCGCAGGCTTTGTGCTGATAATATAATTTCGGGTTTTATACCTAGTGGGCCAAGTGCCGATAAATTTGATAAAAGTATACAATTACAAGATCCTACACTAAGTTGACAAATTGAAAGTGCATTACATATTAAGTTGGCCAGGTATGTATCATGTACTCGTATGCGATTTTGATTTGAATTAAATTATAAATATATAAAGTGATGCATCTGTGAATAAGTGTTATGACTATAAATGTGATTGTGATATATTCGGTAAATATGTGAAGTTATGTGAAGTGATTCTATGTTTATATTCAAATATAAACACTTGGTCCTTGTGGAAAGGTTTGTGGAAGTATATGATTTTATTTTTAGGTGATTACGATCTTGGAAAATTAAATGTGAATATGATATTGTATTTCATTCGTTTCAATTGAACTAAAGCTGATAGTGAAGCATTTTAATGCCTATGTTATATGAGTTCGATCTTGAATGACATGATATACATGTTTAGATAATTTGAATGCAAGGAATGTGTGAAAGAGCAAATTTGTAATAAATCTGCTTGGGACAGCAACTGTAGCGTGATTTTAGAAAATCACCATAAATTATGGAAATTGAATTAGAAGCTGAATGAATTATGAAATTAAAGCTTAATGAGTCTAGTTTCTTATAAAAGAAACCATGTAAGCAAAAATTTTAGATAATGAGATATTTGAAGTGGAGTGAGACAGAGTCAAAATGACTTTGAAATCCCCTGTTCTGTCTTTAGAAAATCATTGTAAATTTTAAAATGATGATTATAAGATAAAATTTATATTCTTAGACTCCTTAATGAGTCTAGTTTCAAATGAAGTAAACGATAACATATTTCGAATTCTGTATAATGAGAAAATTGATTTGTAGTGAAGAGTGGCCAGAATAGTCAAACAGGGGAAACTTCAATAAAAATCTGGTATTGATTGGTCAAACCAAAAATTCTGAAAATTTTATGGATGGAATATATATAAGTCTATTTTCAAGAAAAATTAACGGCACTTTATTTGGAGTTTCTTATCTCCAGTTATAAATAATTTAGTGACTATTGCTCAGGAAAACAACTTGTAGTGAATTTGTGATTTTGTTGCAAACATGGTTAAAACTAGTTAATGAGATACTTTTCGAGTTCTTATGATCTTATTTGTGATTTCAATATTTGGTTTTAATTGAGTTCAGATTCAAGTGAGGTGAATTTGCTAAATATGCATTATGTTCATGGATAGTTGGCCGAAATGGCAATTACCTAGGAACGATTTCTTGAAAATTTGAAATAATCGAGCTATAAGTAAATTAATTGTTTGCATTGCTTAAAACTTACTAAGCATTGAAGCTTACTCCGTGTTCTCTTTTCTATTCCTTATAGGTTTATCCTTTAGTTCGAGTTGGAAGAGCCGGAGATATCATCACACTATCGAGTCATTATGTGAGTTGAGAAGATGGTATATCATCATGATTTAAGGCATGTATAGGATAGACTATAGGTAGAATGATATTTTGTCTTTGTATACATTATAGCCATGCGAAGATGGCTCGCTTATTTTGTTTAGAGAAGCCTTATAATTGAACTAATGTGTTGAAATGTTTTAGTTATAACTTGATAGTAGTTAATTTGTTATTAGATATTCGGTTATGTTTTGATAGTTAGTCATTTTGGAAATTTATAAGAGCTCTTATGAAAAATCAATGAGACAGGTTGCATTGTTGAT
Organism: Gossypium hirsutum; assembly: GCF_007990345.1. Lineage (NCBI taxonomy): Eukaryota > Viridiplantae > Streptophyta > Magnoliopsida > Malvales > Malvaceae > Gossypium > Gossypium hirsutum. Next base: position 26,287,706 of record NC_053430.1, on the reverse strand, counting down.
AATTTATGTCTGGTAAATATCTTTGACCTTATAGAAGTTTTGTTCAGTCAAGTAATACCTCATAACCTTATTCCGGAAACGGATACGGGTTAGGAGTGTTACATTTAGTGGTATCAGAGCTATGGTTTAGTCGATTCTCGGACTAACCTAGCGTATGTGAGTCTAGCTATACATGCCATATTACTACTCGTGATAGTGTGACATCTCCCGGCTCTAACGAAATTGTTTTGTAAGACAGATATGCTTTCCAACTGAGCTAATTCTGATAGTACAGAATGTTATACTCAGATGTTTGAGTGAAAATGTGTTAGTGATGAGTTAAAACTCATAAAAGGTATGAATCAGTATGCATGATATTCTGCTATTGATAAATGTTATAATTATATGAGTATATGAGTTGTGATGTTGGGTAAATGATGGTTGTGTGAATATTTTGACTTAGAATTTATGATTTGATTTAGCGTATGAGCTATGTGTTAAGTACCAAGTGATCATAAGTAAATGATTGCTAGATGTTTGAGAATGCGGAATTAGTAATGAACTATTCGTTCATAATAGTATGTGTGATGTGCATGCTTACGTAAGTGTTAAAATTGTTGGCTTTACAACCCTCACCCCCTCATCGGTAAAGCATTGTAATGAGATCCGTCCTATATGGATTAAATACGCTTACGAGTGTGAAAATTACAGAGTTTCGTGGTTGAAAGATTAGTATTGTGATCATATAAGAGAATGAGTCCGCAAGTGAAGACAGTAACAGAAAAGATATTGGATCATGTTGAAGACCATTCGTTATATGCTAATTCACTGTTAAAGAAGAAGTTGAATTCGATGAGATGAAAGTATTCAGGTATGATGTCTAAAGAACGTATTAACTGGAAGTTTTTCTAAATTGATTTCTGTTAGTAATGGGATATTGTGAAATCAGTGATGATAGAATTAGACAGTAGGATAATGTTTGAATTGAAATGATAGCTGAGTGCAGTGGTTATAGTCGGGTAGTTACTACGTTTTCTTCTGGGCAAATGATTATAGTCTTCGGGGTTCTGAGCGAGAATCTTTATGTGTTTTACGATCGACAATCATGTGATTAATCTTATCAAATGATGAGTAGTTATTGGCTGAGCTAGAGACTAAATTGATGTTTAATCAGCAAATTTGTGAGGCTAAGAGGTCTGTCAGTGAATTACAAGTTAAAAAGGGTACAACGTAAATTGATTTCTGATTTAGAATTTCAGATTGGAACCGACAATCATTCGTTGTGTCGAGATAGAGTTCGTGTATTGAGAAATCCAGAGATTTTACAACAATTGTGACATCTAGCATAGTGGTGATTATCTTTCCGTACGGGGAGTACTAAAAGAGTACCAGTTTTTATTGTTCAAATGGAGACATGAGGATTATATCGTGTTACTAAAATAAACTACTGTGAGCTTTGGGTATGGAGTTACTTTGTCACACTGTGTTCTAGAACTTGAAAGCAACCGAGAAATACATTTATTATTGGTTAAGTTTCCGTATAATAATAATGGTTATGAGATGAATGTTAAGATAGCATTGTATGAGAGAGGTATGGTTGCAATTACTGAACTTTGTTGTATTGAATTGAATTTTGATAAAAAGAATTTCGGGGTTGATGTGATTGGAAAGAGTGAGGGGAAATAAAAGTAATTCGTGACCGTCTAAAAGCAGTTTCAGATTGGCAGAAAATATATGTGGGCTTGATGTGCAAAAGCATTGAATTTTCGATTAGAAAATTGAGTATTTGTGAAAGTATTATAGTGGGAGTAGAATTTTTCGATTTAGCTATAAAGAGAAGTTGAGTTTGCAATTCATCGGATTGAATGAGATTATTAGTAGAACTTGGGAAGACCCGTAATGTGTTTCTTATATATATGATGTGACGATACAAATAAGATCCTTTATCTATAGTATCTCTTACAGAAGTAGAAACTCAACTTGTTATGATGTATAGCAAAGAGCAGATCATAATCTTAGCTCATGAGATTGGAAAGTTGAGAAATCTGAGGCTAGGTGAGAAATTGATGAGCCTTGTGAAAGTAAATCTAATTTATTTCCTGGTAAGATTTTCGAGGACGAAAATCCCTAAGGGGGGGAGAGTTGTAACAACCCATTTTTAGGGTTAATAAGAACAGTGGTTTCGGGGCCACTAAATCCGATGAGTAGGTTTGTAAATATTATATTTAATATTTATGAGTTAATTGTGAGTTTAAAAAAGGTTTTTGATATTGTGATTTTTGTTTTATAAGCGATTTATTAAGCTCAAGTGGTATGACCCTAAGATCAAGTGGGTTTAGAAAATGAGGTATCGAGACCTCATTTCTATAAACCGAGTCGTAAATATTTTTAGAAATATTTACGGAGTGGCAATAAGATGATATTAAAGTTTCGTTGAAAAATTTTATTGTTTTGATAGTTAATTAAGCAAAAAGGACTAAATCGCGCAAAGCGTAAAAGTTGTGTTCTATAAGTTAAAGATATTAAATAGCTATGGAATTAAATAGTGGGAGTCCTTAAGTGGTAATTATTCCATAATATTTGGTAGTGGAATTCCATGGCTTGGTATAATGGAAATTATTAATGTATATTAAGGTTAAATATGGTATTTGGTAATTATAATAAAATAAAATAAAACAAAAGCCAAATTACATGCTATCATCTTCATAAATAGCCGAATGTGAGAAAGAAAATAGTGTTCTCAAAGCTTTGAAGGTTCGACCATGGTTGTTCATGCATGTAAGTCCATGTCGTCTCGGTTTTTAATAATTTTTACGTTTTTGAGATCGTTGCTTCGTAATCTAGCTGGCCCGTACCTCTAATTTTAAAATTGTTAAAGTATTTGGATGATGCCATTATTGAATGTTTGAGTATCTTGTTGTTTGATGATGAGTAATAAATCTTTGATGTTTGATTTTCATGTTTGATTAAGTGATTTTTGATAAAAATGTGTATTAAGGACTAAATTTAGAAATTTGTAAATTGAGGGGTCAAAACGTGAAATAAATAAAAGAAATGGGCTGCTAGAGACCTAAGGTAAATTCGGCCTAACATGGGTTTGATGAAATTTTGAGTAATTTGTGTTATTTTGAAATAGGGATTAAATTGTAAAAATGTGAAATGTTAGGGGATAAAATGCAAAATGCCCAAATTATGTGTCTTTAGATAAAATTTAATAAAATGTTGAATAAGTGAGTTAATTTTGATATTAATTAGATTGGCAAAAGTAGAATTCGGATTTGGATCGGGGGGAAAATCAAAATGGTCGATTAGTCGTCTCGTTCCGATTATCGTCTTCCGAGGTAAGTCCTTAAGTAATTATATTTGATTTGCTGCGCGCTTAAGATTATATAATATGATAAGTAATTATTTGACGATTACAAGTTCGAATTGCAATAAGTATATTGAATTTCGGCTATAAAGCCGAATATGAAATGGATGATTTATGTATATAATGTGGCCGAATGACTATTAAGTGATGATGTGAAAGTGTGTAATATGTGTATACAATTTTATTATACTTGTTTGTATAAAGTCGAATGTGAATTGAATGGTATATATGTGGTGACAGAATAGCTATTATGAAACAAAGTCAAAGAATGGGATATTTGTATAATAGATGAATTGTGACTATTGTTCCTACTTGATTGAGGTTGTGTGTGAAATAATTTGTGAATATGGCATATAGTCGAATGGTTATTAAAAGTGAAACTAGGATAATGAAAAGATTATGTGTTCCTTGTGTATGATTATTGAACCGAAAGTTAAAAGGTAGGTGTACATTTTGTGCTTATATTCGAATGAAGCAATTAAATTGCTAATGTGAAATGTTATGTGAAATGTGTTAACATGTGAATAAATATGCAAGACACTGAAAATGTATCTGGGCTAAAGTATCTGGGCTAAAGTCCCGCAAGCTTCGTGCTGGAAATATATCCGGGCTAAAGTCCCGTAGGCTTCGTGCTGGAAATATATCCGGGCCAAAGTCCCGCAGGCTTCGTGCTGGAAATGTATCCGGGCCAAAGTCCCTAGGCTTCGTGCTGGAAATGTATCCGGGCCAAAGTCCCGCAGGCTTCGTGCTGGAAATGTATCCGGGTTAAAGTCCCGCAGGCTTTGTGCTGATAATATAATTTCGGGTTTTATACCTAGTGGGCCAAGTGCCGATGAATTTGATAAAAGTATACAATTACAAGATCCTACACTATGTTGACAAATTGAAAGTGCATTACATATTAAGTTGGCCAGGTATGTATCATGTACTCGTATGCGATTTTGATTTGAATTAAATTATAAATATATAAAGTGATGCATCTGTGAATAAGTGTTATGACTATAAATGTGATTGTGATATATTCGGTAAATATGTGAAGTTATGTGAAGTGATTCTATGTTTATATTCAAATATAAACACTTGGTCCTTGTGGAAAGGTTTGTGGAAGTATATGATTTTATTTTTAGGTGATTACGATCTTGGAAAATTAAATGTGAATATGATATTGTATTTCATTCGTTTCAATTGAACTAAAGCTGATAGTGAAGCATTTTAATGCCTATGTTATATGAGTTCGATCTTGAATGACATGATATACATGTTTAGATAATTTGAATGCAAGGAATGTGTGAAAGAGCAAATTTGTAATAAATCTGCTTGGGACAACAACTGTAGCGTGATTTTGGAAAATCACCATAAATTATGGAAATTGAATTAGAAGCTGAATAAATTATGAAATTAAAGCTTAATGAGTCTAGTTTCTTATAAAATAAACCATGTAAGAAAAATAATTTTAGATAATGAGATATTTGAAGTGGAGTGAGACAGAGTCAAAATGACTTTGAAATCCCCTGTTCTGTCTTTAGAAAATCATTGTAAATTTTAAAATGATGATTATAAGATAAAATTTATATTCTTAGACTCCTTAATGAGTCTAGTTTCAAATGAAGTAAACGATAACATATTTCGAATTCTGTATAATGAGAAAATTGATTTGTAGTGAAGAGTGGTCAGAATAGTCAAACAGTGAAACAGGGGAAACTTTAATAAAAATCTGGTATTGATTGGTCAAACCAAAAATTCTGAAAATTTTATGGATGGAATATATATAAGTCTATTTTTAGGAAAAATTAACGGCACTTTATTTGGAGTTTCGTATCTCCAGTTATAAATAATTTAGTGAATGTTGCTCAGGAAAACAGCTTGTAGTGAATTTGTGATTTTGTTGCAAACATGGTTAAAACTAGTTAATGAGATACTTTTCGAGTTCTTATGATCTTATTTGTGATTTCAATATTTGGTTTTAATTGAGTTCAGATTCAAGTGAGGTGAATTTGCTAAATATGCATTATGTTCATGGATAGTTGGCCGAAATGGCAATTACCTAGGAATGATTTCTTGAAAATTTGAAATAATCGAGCTATAAGTAAATTAATTGTTTGCATTGCTTAAAACTTACTAAGCATTGAAGCTTACTCCGTGTTCTCTTTTCCATTCCTTATAGGTTTATCCTTTAGTTCGAGTTGGAAGAGCCGGAGATATCATCACACTATCGAGTCATTATGTGAGTTGAGAAGATGGTATATCATCATGATTTAAGGCATGTATAGGATAGACTATAGGTAGAATGATATTTTGTCTTTGTATACATTATAGCCATGCGAAGATGGCTCGCTTATTTTGTTTAGAGAAGCCTTATAATTGAACTAATGTGTTGAAATGTTTTAGTTATAACTTGATAGTAGTTAATTTGTTATTAGATATTCGGTTATGTTTTGATAGTTAGTCATTTTGGAAATTTATAAGAGCTCTTATGAAAAATCAATGAGACAGGTTGCATTGTTGATAATTTATGTCTGGTAAATATCTTTGACCTTATAGAAGTTTTGTTCAGTCAAGTAATACATCATAACCTTATTCCGGCAACGGATACGGGTTAGGAGTGTTACAAATAACGTGATTTATAGTAAAACATAAAAGCAAATTATAATATTAATGTGAATAATAACATAATAGGTGCGACAGTGTCAAAAACGATAATATGAGTGATTATAAAAGATGAATTAATAGCAAGACTAGTAATATGTAAATATAAACAAATGCATGAGGAAAATGAAATGATCGAAGACATAAGCAAATTAACGAATAAATGAAAATGAATAAAACATGGAACAACAAAAATGGCAATGACAATGATAATAATAATAATAATAATAATAATAATAATATAACGTAGAAAATAATGATAATAATATATGAATTAAAATATATACATATACATACGTATACCAAAGACATATTCATAATAATAGTATTGAATATTAAAAGTATATATATAATAGAGACAAAAATATATGCATAATGTAGTATTGAAAGTATTTACATGGGATAATGTATAAAAAACATATGAATAATGTGATATTAAAAATGTATACATAAAAATATAATATATATAATATACATAATATAGTATTAAAAATATATATAATACATACACATTAGAAATAATAATAATGTTACAAAACAATTATTAATAATACTTCATAAGTATATAAATACATATATATATGTTAAAAATAAGTACATATTAATATTAAAATGATGATAATATTAAAATAACCATTGATAACTTTACATATAAATATATATACATATAAGTATGATAATAGTAATTATAATACTAATACTAATAATAAATACAATAATAGTAGTAAAAATAAACACAATAATAATCATGAAAATAATGTGTACATGAAAAATTATAATGATATGATAAAAAAAAACGATACGATATAATAATAACGTAAAGAAAATAAAATAATAATATTTATAATAAAAGAAAATAAAAGAGTGTATTTAAAAGCATATATATAATATTATTGGAACTAATATTAAAAATTAAAGTAGCAAAGATAATATAAAAATCAACTTAAATTAAAAAAGAGACTAAATTCGAATTAAAAATGAAGTTTTGGAGTAAATTTAAAAATAAAAAAAAGGAAGAAAAGGGCCTATTTAAATGCGCGTGAAACAACAGAGGGCCTAAAGTGCAATAACCCCATTTATAAAATGCACAGCATCAGCTAGGATTAAATTGAAAATTGCGACAAATTTTGGTGCCAAATTAAAAATAAAAAATAATTTAATTGCAAAGTAATAAAAAGCGGAGGGGCTAAACGCGCAAATAGCCCCTCTAATGAAAACACGCGGATCCTGAAGTTGGAGCTGGTTGGGTCGCGGGTCGGCCATGGGTTAAGAGCCAAAACGACGTCGTTTTGGGATTAGTGGCTTAAACCCAAAACGACGTCGTTTTGATGGGGCTATATAAGTCAAAATTCCTAAAAAAGAAACTCATTTTTCCCATTTCATAAAAAAAAACTAACCCCTTTCTCTCAAACTCTCTTAAGGCCTTCTCCCTCCGATCAAACTCCGGCTCCGTCCACCGCCGGCCACTGTCGCCGGCCACCGCGCACTTCTTTTTTTAATACATGAATGAGAAGAGATGGATTCGAATAATAAAATAAAAAAGAAAAGAAAAAAAAACCTTAAGCCGGTTTGCACTTCTTTTTTTTTGATGGCTTTGTTATTATCTTTTTTTTGTATTGCTTGCTGTTTTTTTTAAAGAAAAATCTTCAGAGAGATTACACTTTTTTTTCTTCAATCTTTTTTTTTTTATCCCAAAAAAAAATCCACCCCCTTTTGCAGTATTCTTATTTTTGTACCCAAAAAAAATCCGGGATTTTAGGCTTTATAGCCGAAATACCATAGGTTTGCTATTATCTATTTCCTTGTTTTCTTGCTTCTTTTCTGCCCCTTTTTTGTTTTTTCTTCTTTTGGCTTTTGCAGGTGTAAGTGGAGCAAGTGGAGGTAGCTAGGTTTTTTTTCTCTTTTTTTTTACTGAAAATTAGTTAACGTTGTGGGCTAATTGGGCTTTTAGGGTTTTAATATTTGGGCTGTAATTGGGTATTGTATTTATTTATTTGGTTTATTGGGCCTCGGGCAAAATTTGGGCCTTACAGCTGCCCCTCTTTGCTCATTGTCGTGTAACGAGAATGGAGCAAAGACTATAAAAAGGACCAAATTTGCCCGGTCTGGTTAAATCTCAAAATCTTGCTCCTCATCTTCCTTAAAGGTATTCTGATGTCTTCAGGAGTGTCAAATTTGCTATCTTCAACTTGCTTCTTGAAAACTCAGGAACATCGATCTGTTATTTTCGATCTGCTCTCTGCCACTACAGAGACGCCAAATCAGTTATCTTCGATCTGCTCTCTGCTGCTACAGAGACGCCAAATCTGTTATCTTCGATTTGTTCTCCGCCGCTACAGAGATGCCAAATCATCTTCGATCTGCTCTCCGCCGCTACAGAAACGCCAAATCTGTTATCTTCTATCTGCTCTCCGCCGTTACGGAGACACCAAATCTGTTATCTTCAATCTGCTCTCTGCCGCTACGGAAACGCCAAATCTGTTATCTTCGATCTGCTCTCCGCCACTACAGAGACGCCAAATCTATTATCTTCGATCTGCTCTCCGCCGCTACAGAGACTCCAAATCTACTATCTTCGATCTGCTCTCCGCCGCTACAGAGATGCCAAATCTGTTATTTTCGATTTGCTCTCCATCGCTACAGAGATGCCAAATCATCTTTAATCTGCTCTCCGTCGCTACTAAGATGCCAAATCATCTTTAATCTGCTCTCCGCCGCTACAGAGACGTCAAATCTGTTATCTTCGATCTGCTCTCTGCCGCTACAGAGGTGCCAAATCTGTTATATTCGATCTGCTCTCCGCCACTACAGAGACGCCAAATCTGTTATCTGTTTCAAGGAAGGTCAGATCTACTATGCTTTAGCATGTTACCCTACTGTTTAGGGGATAAAGGCACATCGATCTTCATTGTCCCTTGAAGGACTTAACCTGTATAATGCATATGAGTTCATGCCTAATGATTAGGATGCCACGACTCAAATGAGCCAAATGCTCTTAACTAAATGAATGATTACGAATGTATAAATATCATGAGAGTGGTTTCTTTTTAAATGTTTAAGGTATCGTTGTTAATAGTTCATCTGGGTTCTATCATCGATGCACTATCGTGTCTTCCTGCTTAGTCGTTATCTTTGATAGAAGATTCAAAGAAATAGTCACAACTTGGACTATTCTTTCTCCAATGTTTCCCGCTTTTGAGTCTGGTTAATTCTGCCTAGTGGCCCTGCTTCAGGTCCTTGTACTGTTTAGAAACTTTCCAGAGTAATATGCGTAACCTCTTTTATGTGAATGTTATAAGTCCAAAAATCGTGATTTCAACAAAAAAATGCTCGAAAGAGATTATCATAATGGACAAGATGGAATTTTATTGAGCAAAACTTGAAGTGAATACATTAAACATGACAACAAATCTGGTAAGGCTCAAAATAAAATGAGAAAAAGGTGCCCCAGATATCGCAGCACGAGCTTCACTATTCTAGTTTCTCAAAGGCTCATTCGAACCAAATGTGTGTTGAGGAGATCCCGCGTCTTTTGTTGATGCTTCAAGGTGTAACATTCTTCTGTCTTGCTAATTTTGGGAGGACAAGACTGTCATATCCCCATATTCAAAATTTGAACTGCCCGTTTTCGGGTTTTCAACTCAAAGGCCCTTTTGGTTCTAAAGTGCCCTTTGTAGGTTTTCACCTTTGCCTTTTTTTTGGGGGGGGAATTCAGAGCGCCCTTTGCGGGTTTTCACTCTGGCCGCCCTTTCTTCAGGTGAAATACTTCTTGACCGAATCCGAGTTTACAGGATTGGGCAAGTTTCTACCGTCTATCTCGGCTAGAATCAATGCTCCTCCAGAGAAAGCTTTCTTCACCACTTAAGGCCCTTCCCAATTAGGCATCCATTTCCCTCGAAAGTCCTTCTGTATGGGAATGATCTTTTTCAAAACCAGGTCTCCCTCCTGGAATTCTCTAGGGCGAACCTTTTTGTCAAAAGCCTGCATCATTCGCTTTTGGTACATCTGACCATGACGGATAGCTCTTAATCTCTTTTCCTCAATTAGGTTCAATTGATCATATGGAGACTGGATCCATTCAGCTTCTTCTAACTTTAACTCTGACAACACTCGAAGAGACGGGATCTCGACTTCGACTGGCAACACCGCTTCCATTCCGTAGACCAAAGAGAAAGGGGTTGCCCCAGTTGAAGTTCTGACTGATGTTCGATAAGCAAAGAGGGCAAATGGTAACTTCTCATGCCAGTCTCTGTAGGTTTCGGTCATCTTCCCCACAATTTTCTTAATGTTTTTATTGGCTGCTTCCACTGCCCCATTCATCTTTGGGCGATATGGTGACGAGTTGTGATGTTGATCTTGAATTGACTGCAGACTTCCGCTATCGTACTATTGTTCAAGTTTAATGCATTGTCAGATATAATCCTTTCTGGCACTCCATATCGACATATAATCTCTTTTTTCAGAAACTTGCTCACTGCCGACTTGGTCACACTAGCATACGAAGCGGCTTCTACCCATTTGGTGAAGTAGTCGATAACCGCGAAGATGAACCGATGCCCATTGGAAGCTTTCAGCGATATTGGTCCAATCACATCCATGCCCCACATAGAGAATGGCCATGGAGAAACTATGACATGCAGCGGTGAAGGAGGCACATGAATTTTGTCCCCGTAGATTTGACACTTATGACATCTCTTAGCGTAATTGACACAGTCTCCTTCCATGGTGGACCAATAGTACCCGAATCTCATAATTTGCCTGGCCATTGTAAAGCCATTAGCATGTGTCCCACAGAAGCCTTCATGGACTTCTTCCAAGATTTTCTTAGCCTCTACAGCATCTACACATCTTAGTAGCACTTGATCCTTTCTTCTTTTGTATAGGATATCTCCATCTAAGACATAGTCGATGGCCAATCTTCTTAGCGTTCTTTTGTCATTCTCGCTTGCCTAGTCCGGGTATTCACGATTTTTCATGTATTGCAATATATCGTGATACCAAGGGTGATCATCACTCTCTTCATCTTCTTCAATATTATAACAGTGGGCCAGAGTTTCATAAATGCTCATACGGATGGGTTTGACATCTTCTTATTTGTTCACCTTGATCATGGAGGCTAAGGTAGCCAAAGCATCAGCCATCTGATTTTCGTCTCGTGGAAGGTAGTGGAAGGTAATGTCATCAAACTCTTTAACCAATTCCAGGACCAGCTTCCGATAATCGATTAACTTGGGGTCTCTGGTCTCCTATTCTCCCTTGAGTTGATAAATCACTAGCGCAGAATCTCCATACACCTCTAGCACTTTAATCTTGCATTCTATAGCTACACAGACTCCCATGATACACGCCTCGTATTCTGCCATATTATTCGTACAATCAAAATCCAATTTACTAGTGAATGGATAATGATCTCCATTTGGGGATACAAAGACAGCCCCGATTCCATTGCCCACAGCATTTGACGCCCCATCGAAGTTCAATTTCCAAGGAAGTTCTTCCAGGGCACCTTCTTCAATGGTAGCAACACACATTAGGTCTTCATTCGGGAAGTCAAAGTTCAAAGGCTCGTAGTCTTCCAAGGCTCTACTGGCAAGAAAATCTGCTATTTCACTTCCTTTTACTGCTTTCTGGTTCACATAGACTATGTCGAATTTAGAAAGTAGAATCTGCCATCGGGCCATCCTTTCATTCAAATTTGTTGACTCCATCATGTACTTTAAGGGGTCCAATTTTGAGACAAGCCAAGTGGTGTGATATAACATATACTGCCTCAGTCTTCGGGTTGTCCAAATTAGGGCACAACATAACTTCTCTATCGGCGGGTACCTTACCTCACATTCCGTGAACTTTTTACTGAGATAGTAAATAGCTTTTTCTTTCCTCCCCGACTCGTCATGCTGACCCAATATGCATCCCATGGAGTTCTCGAATACTACCAAATATAGTATCAATTGCTTATTAGGGTTAGGTGGCATCAGCACCGGGGCGTTGGATAAATACTGTTTGACCTTGTCGAAAGCCCTTTGGCATTCTTCATTCCATTCACCTGGGTTATGTTTCTTGAGGAGGCGAAAGACAGGGTCACATTTCTCGGTCAGTTGTGAAATGAATCGAGCAGTGTAATTTAATCTTCCTAGAAAGCCTCGAACTTCTTTTTGAGTGCGCGGTGGGGATAGCTCTTGTATGGCTTTAACTTTGTCTGGATCAATCTCGATCCCTTTCTCACTAACCACGAATTTGAGCAACTTTCTAGACTTGGCTCCAAAGGTACATTTGGCGGGGATGAGTTTTAGCTGAAACTTCCTCAACCTCAAGAAAAATTTCCCCAGGACTTGTATGTGCTCCTTCTCTATTCGAGACTTAGCTATCATATCATCAACATAGACCTCGATTTCTTTATACATCATGTCGTGAAAAAGGGTTACCATGGCTCTTTGATAAGTTGCCCCCGCATTCTTCAGTCTAAACGGCATCACCTTGTAGCAGAACGTGCCCCACATAGTTACAAATGTGGTTTTCTCCATATCTTCAAGATGCATCTTAATCTGGTTATATCCCGAAAAATCGTCCATGAATGAAAACAGTGAGTGTCCCGCCGTGTTGCCCACTAGGGTGTCGATATGAGGTAGTGGGAAATTGTCTTTTGGGCTGGCTTTATTCAAATCTCTGTAGTCCACACACATTCACACCTTTCCATCTTTCTTAGGGACAGGGATGATGTTGGCTACCCAATCTGAGTATTTTACCACCTTCAAGAATCCAGCATCAAACTGCTTTCGAACTTCTTCCTTTATTTTTAGCAAAACGTCGAGCCTCGTTCTTCGGAGTTTTTGCTGAACAGGCTTACACTCTTCTTTTATGGGGAGTCAGTGCACCATGATGTCAGTGTCCAACCCGGGCATATCTTGGTATGACCATGCGAAGACATCTTTGAATTCTTGAAGTAATTCAATGAGGTCTCGCTTCATCTTCGCGGTGATACATGTTCCGATCTTCACCTCTTGTCCTTCTCCTAAACTCACAACTTCAACTAATTCTTTGTGAGGTAGGATTTTTTTTCGTCTTGTTCTACCATCTTCAACAAATCATGAGATAGGTTACAGCCTTGGTCATCTTCAAAATCCTGAGAATCATCCATACACACATCTTGCTCAAAAAGAAATTTTGAGTCGCTAGCAGTGTCACTCGTGTAATTAATATCTGGGGACCTGTTATGAGGACGAAGGCAGATACAAAGAATCAAAAGAATTTGAAACATTTATTTACGTGATATGATTATGAATGACAAATGAAAGAATATTTAGAAGAATGTTTCAAGAATAAAAGAATTCGAAAGTAATCATTTGTATGGTTATGAATGGAATTGAAAGGACGAGATAACATTTGCTCAAAAATAATAAAAACCGTGCATTTTATTGAAATGTCATTTTTAAACATCGGCCTATTTCATAAAAGATTCTTATTACTCCTAGGCCTAGAGTAATAAGTGTGTTTTGGACATTACTCTGAATCCGTTCTAAAAGCTACAGGAATCTCTTCCGCAGTCCAGTTGTCCAGAACACTTCCAGGCTTGCAGAGGCAAATGCCTGACAAATTCTCTCTTTCGATCTCCTCTTCGCATATGACGTTTATGTCCAAGCTTTCTAGCCTTTCTTCTATAGCTCCCGTCATTGGTGTGTCTCTCTCGGGATGAATAATTCCCCCGGACACAAATGTTTTCGATATATGGGGGAATGTCATTGGTTCCCACTTGATTTCCTTCCTCGTTAATCGAGCTCTTCTTCTTTCTTGCTTCTTTTCCAGCTCCCTTCTCTTTTGTTTCGCATCCGGCTTAAATCCTAAACCGAAGCGGTCTCTCTTGTCTTTCAGCATTGACGTTTTAACCCTTCCTTGCAGATGTCTCCCAAGTCCCCTTCCGGGTAGGGCCCCTCTTCCGATCGTTAGCTGGAGGCTCATCCTCGTGGTTTTGGACAATTTTGGCACTAGAATTTTGCTTCCCTCGGCGATGAACATCGCATTAACAAATTTCAAAGATCGAAATGAGCATTCGATTGCTTCGTCATCTATCTCAAAAAAGGGTGCATTATTGCTCACAGTTGCAATAATATCCTCCTCAGCCTTGATCGTTATCAATCTCCCTTCCGATACTAGCTTCAATTTCTGATGCAATGAGGAAGGCACTGCCCCAGCCAAATGTATCCAAGACCTTCCCAACAAGCAATTGTATGAGGGCTTGATGTCCATTACGAGGAAATCCACCTCATATGTGTTTGGCCCAATCTGAAGAGGTACCTTGATTTTGCCCATCACCTTTCTCTCCGTGCCATCAAATGCTTTTACGATGTTCTGGCACTCCTTCATGTGAGAGCTGTCTATAGGTAATCTATTCAGCGTGGTCAAAGGCAGGACGTTAAAAGCTGACCCATTGTCAATCAGTACGCCTGGCAGCGTGTACCCTTTACAGCGCGTGGTGATATGCAAAGCTTTAGTCGACCCTATGCCCCCGGGTGGTATCTCGTCGTCATTAAAGAAGATTTAATTGTCGGCACTTATGTTGTTCACCAAACGGTCCAGCTTGTTAACGGAGATGTCATTGGCAACGTATGTCTCGTTTAAGACATTTATTAGCGCACTACGATGAACTTCTGAGCTTAGAAGTAAGCCCAACACCGAAATACGGGCTGGTTGTTTACATAGCTGTTCCACCATGCTGTATTCGCTATGCTTTAGGAATTTTAAAAACTCATTGGCCTCCTCTTCGTTAACTGGCTCATTAATAGGTTTGGTTGTTTTTCCCTTCATTTCCTCAACCACCTGGGCTTTTCCTTTTGTGGGTTGCGCCTCCTCATTTGCCGTATCGTAACGCCTTCTGCTACGTGTATAGAAACCCTTGCCTTTGTCCCCTCCTGAAGCGTCAACTGGGCTCTCCTTTCCCGGCATCATCACACTGCAATCATAATTCCATGGGACCTTTTTGCTGTCTTTGTAAGGGAAAACTGCAGGTCTTTGGATTATGACCCTCTGTGGCATTTGTACTCCGGCTTCATTATTTTTGGGTCTCGAAATGATCACCACGGGATAGTTAGGCGTTCAATTTTGTGCCGTCGATTCTCCCTCCGATGCACATATATCTCCCTCTACGGGGTTTTCGGTCTCTTCATAGAATTCAATTTCTTTATTGTTCATCATGTTTTGTACTAGGGCTCTGAACTCCACACAATCTTGGATTTCATGCCCCACCTTGTCGTGAAACTCATAGTAGTTTCTCTCTTCTTTGGATTCTTTCCTCGAGTCCAACACAATCAATCCTCTCTTGGCCATCTCCTTCCATACCCGCCTCAACGGGGTCCTGACTTCTGCCACCTCATATTTGGTCTTCTTGTTCAAGCCTTCACTTATCCCATTCACTCCTTGGCCGGTATGATTGGGGAGTGGGTTTCTTGCTACATTGGGTGTGGCTGGGTCATCAAATCTCACAATCCCCACCTTAATGAGTCTTTCGACTACTTTCTTGAACGTAGTGCAATTCTCGATTGAGCGCCCGGTAATTCCCGCGTGGTATTCACATTGGGCGTTTGTGTCATACCATTTGGGATACGGGGGCTGCAGTGGCTCTAGGTAGAAAGGGGATACTACATGAGCGTTGAACAGGTTCTGGTACAACTCCCTATATGTCATGGGTATAGGGGTGAATTGTGGCCTTTCTGTGTTCTTTCTCGAATTGGATTCTTGTCTTACAGAGCTTTGTTGATTAGTAGTCACCGTTTTGGGTTGATTCACGGTAATTGACTTGGACTGCCCCTTATTGAATGTGCTCGTGTTGTTCACTTGATTGTCTCTTTTTCTTGGGGCCAACTTTCTGGCACTCTCTCCCGACTCTATTTTGCCGCTCCTCACAGCATTCTCGATCGTTTCCCCCATCATCACTATGTCGAAGAAGCTTTTTGTGGCACTTCCTAACATATGGGTGATAAAAGGGGCTTTCAAGGTATTGATAAAGAGCATTGTCGTCTCCTTTTCTAGAAGTGGCTGCTGAACTTGTATGGCCACCTCTCTCCACCTTTGTGCATACTATCTGAAGCTTTCATTTGACTTTTGTTCTATATTCTGGAGAGTGATTCTGTCAGGGGTCATGTCCGTCACAAGATTGTATTGCTTCATAAAGGCATGAGCCAGGTCCTTCCATGAGTTAATCTTGGCTCGGCTCAGTTGATTATACCACTTAGACGTCGCTCCAACCAGACTATCTTAAAAGCAGTGGATTAGTAGCTGGTCATTGTTAACATATCCCGTCATTCGCCTGCAGAACATGGTGATGTGGGCTTCAGGGCAACTTGTTCCATTGTATTTCTCGAATTCAGGCATTTTGAATTTAGGGGGAGGACTAAATCTGGGACCAGACTCAGATCCTTGGCATCAATCCCTTGATGATGATCCGCGCTCTCCATGGCTTTGAATTTTTCCTCGAGCCATCTACAACGTTCTTCCAATTGTTTTTGCGAATCCATCCTCACATTTTCCTCTTCAGCAACTTCATCCAAGTCGGGAACGGGCGGATAGTTCGGGTTGTTGACAAAGTTAGAGCTTGAGCTGGCTTGGAAGTTCATCGAAATTGAAGCTCCAGCCTGAACTTGCTGGGGTATGATTGTGACCGATGGTTTTTGTAGGTTAATCTCGGGCTTCATCGATACATGCATCAGAGTAAAGCCAGGGGGTATTGGAGATCTTCACTCGTTTCCTCAACTTGGTCCATGAGGCCCTTTCCCTTATCCATTCCTCCCAACAGCAATTTGGATAACTGGGACATCATTTCTCTCTAGGACTCCATCATTTGCTCCTTCATCTCTCGTTAAATCTTGGCTAGCTGCTCTTCCATCTGAGACTGCATTTATTCTTGCATGTCCTTTTGCATTTGCTCCAATTTCTCGAGTTTTTTAACCATTGATTTTTTTCTTGTATCGTAGGAGTGCGTAGTTGGTTGGCTTTCGTTAGTTTCCAAGTTACTGAAATAATTTTTAATTAATTAATTAGAAAACTCTTATGGCCTTTAATGCATAATGATATGATGTAATACAAATGCATGAATGTAAAGGAGGCATCAATTTTGATTCAATTGCCCTTAGAAAATTTCACTCGAAAATAAAATCTTTTACATAAAGTCGAATTACAAATAAAATTTCGCTCTAACACTTAAAGTCCTAATTTTTCTAAGCAACGAGGCCAGCTCTTGTCTGCGATCCGACTCCAACTCATACTTCACGCTCAGTATGTCCGCTTGAACCGCTAAAGTTTGCAAGTAGTTTGCTACCTCCCGAATTTGGGTTATGGCTTCCCCCATAAGGTAATCTCTGTTTCTGACTTGGTCTTGCGCATGGTGAAGCTGCTCTTTTCAACGATCCTTGTTTGCCTCGAAAAAATGGATCCGCATCTCACAGTTCTGCAGTGATGCCTCTAACTCTCCTATACTTCGTTTCATCTCTTCTATCTGGCTCAAGCTTGCCCTCAGCTCTATTGCGGTGTTGCGGTTTTGGTACTGATGCAGAGACTTCTCGAGTTCTGCCACTCTAGCCCTTAGTTCACCTCGCTCGTTTCTGCTCTTCGACAGACTCTTCTCTAAATCTTCATTTCGTGCCTGAGCTTCTCGAAATTTTCTTTCCCACTGATTGGTATTGGCTTTTTCTTCTCGAATTTTGTGGTGCCATTGTTCGGAAGTCTTACCTAACCCGCAGTCCTCATAGATAGGCGCAGCTTCTTGTAGTCTGTCTTCAAGCTATTTAGGTCTAGTTTTTCCTTTTCTCCATTTCTCAGCCTCTGACCTCTGAACATCAGCGTCTAACCTTAGATGCATCTTCTCTTCTTCTAACTGTTCGATCTTCTTCCTAAGCTCCGAACTCTTCTTCTCGAAATCTTGCCTTATAATTTCCAATTCTGATGGGGCGATTTGTAATTATTCCCCGATAGGTCGAGCATTCTCCAAGCTTGGCCTAGGAATATTATCATTAATCCTCTTCCTAAACCACTCGCTATACTCGGACGTTACTATAGAACCGATGGCTAACCTCTTCATCTAACAAGTTTGCTTCCAAGCATCCGATAACTCCCGAACTCTCTTCTTATAATGAGCACCTTTAAATGAGAACTCACTCTGAGCAAGCCCATAGGTCGTGGGTACAAACTGCCTCGACTTATATTGCTTCAAGGCTAACAGTGGAGTATACCCGGTAGCTCCCTAAATTCCTAACAATGGCACCCAATCGAAGTTACCACATCCGTACATGATCTCGTCAGGAACCATCCAATAAGCTCTCCACTCGATATCCCCCTCCTTGAGGTTCTGAAGAATGTCCATCCACTTCTCCTCTGAGATATACTCTCTCCTCTGTATAGCTGCTTCTTCTTTCAATGGGAAATAACCCTCGGAGAAGACTCGATAGGAAACTTTGTCTACCTTCCAAAAGTGCCCGTGGAACCATGCCATCAATAATTGTGCACATCCAATGAATCGCCCCTTGCCTGTCTTCCTACATGAGCTCAAAGATCTGAACGTTTCTGCCAATATTGCCGGTACCGGTGTGATTCCCTTTTTAAGGCGATCAAACAAGTCAATGACCGCCTCGTCCACGTGTCTCAAAGCCTTAGGAAAGATCACTAATCCATAGATGCTTAAGGCAAATATATCAACCCTCTTTCTTTCATCTGGATGTGTCAAGATCAAATCTCGCAAATTCTCCCAAGGGATACATTTGCTATCTCCTTTTTGCTGAATCCGAGTAAGGACCCAAGGCTCGCTCATCCCAGAAATGCTCATCAGTTTCTTCACGAAAGTCTGACTACTAAAAACCCGAGCATAAGTCTTCCGGACCTGAATTTTGGGACACCTGAGCAAAGTAGTGTATTCCTCCATGGTAGGTACCAAATCCACTTCTCCAAAAGTGAAACACTTGTACACAGAATTCCAAAACTGCACCAAGGCTCGAAATAAATTCTTATCCACTCTAATGTCTAGCAGGTAGGATACGTCACCATAATTTTGGTAAAACAATTGCTTGATTCCTTCATTC
The DNA here is from genome assembly GCF_007990345.1 of Gossypium hirsutum. Lineage (NCBI taxonomy): Eukaryota > Viridiplantae > Streptophyta > Magnoliopsida > Malvales > Malvaceae > Gossypium > Gossypium hirsutum. Next base: position 26,268,650 of record NC_053430.1, on the reverse strand, counting down.
CAACTAGCCCAAATGTCTCTCAACTCTTGCAACTCGTTCTGTACTACATTGATGCGAGTGAAATCTTGTAACTCCGATACATACCCTTCTGGCAAGCTATCCCCTCTCTCCGATTGCAGCCTCTCCGACCATGCACGAACGGCCGCATTGTCCTCGACTTTACTAAGAAATTCATTCTCCATGTCAAATTTTCTAATTTAGTAATTGAATACGGATTAACGCCTCATTTAGTATGCAATGTTATGCAAAAAAGACAAAACCAAACAAAACACCGGTTAGTGTCAAATAATAGCGATAGAATGCAAGCACATAAACGATAATTATGACGCATATAGGGGTAAGTACTAAGGCTCGACGCGGCTTCATCCAAGGATGGTTCCTAAAGTTTACTATATGCGGTTTAGTTCTAGAGATAAGGTACCCAAACCAGTAGATTCCTCAATCCTCACCCATTATAGGCTCATATAGCTCGATTTCGGTTCGGGGGGATACATTTCCCTATGACCATGCGGAGATGAAAATCTCACGAAATCATAGGTACGGATGTACCCCGGAAGCAATCCACTATCCCATGTGGAGGTGAAAACCTCACGAAAGCGTAGTTTCTTACTCCCACTTAGAAGGTGTGACCACGGTGGTCATGCAATGAAATGCAGTGCTTTTTTACAAGACCCAGACTAAAACAATCACACAATCAAATGCAATCGAAAGATACATGATTTTTTTTAAATGAATTTTCGATTTTCGACAAAAGGACAGTAAATAATTGATTTTTATGGCTCGACTCTCAAATTCTCCAGTGGAGTCGCCAAGCTGTCGAAACCATTCCTTGATTTAAAAATTTTAAAATTTTAAAAAAGGGGTAATCGACTTTTGAAAAACAAATGCATGGAGTCGCCACCGATCTTTTGTTTTAGTGTGATCGGATCACCTAAAAATTTGGTTATTTTAATAAAACATTTATGATTTACTAAAACAACAATTTTGGTCTACAAAAATTTTAGAAAACGGGCTCGGGAGTCGGTTAAGCATGAGGAATGATTAGCACCCTCACTACGCCCAAAATTGGTACCAAATCGATTAAATATTGTCCTTATGTCTAAAATTAAAAATATTTTTGAAATGTGGCTTTTTTTTAATAAAAGTTGAATAACCTGAGTTAATCGTCAAAAATTTTCTTGTTTCGATGTCCGGAAATTTATAATTCGAAAATCACGAAAGGATACTCAACTATTTAGTCCAACGAAAAATCGAAACCCAGCACAGTAGGGAACGATTCTTCGAATTCCCAAACATTGATCATTGCCTCACTTTGGAAAATATGAGTGAAATCCCGGAGAGATATTTGATTATTTCGGTTAGACGGGAGATTGCAACCCAGCACGATAGGGTACTATTCCCCGAACTGCCCAAACATCAAACACTTCTTTCGTTTTAAAGGGTTTTTAGAAAACGTGGACGAAACTTCAAAGGGATCTTCGATTGCTTAGAATAAATGAAAAAGCGCAACCCAACACGATAGGGCATGATTCTCAAATATCCAATCATCGAACATCCTTTGTTTTGAAATTTTTTAATAAGCATGGGTGAAAACCTAAAGGAATATTCGATTGTTTTTGAGCAAACGAGAAATCACAACCCAGCACGATAAGGTATGATTCTCGAATCATCAAACACCGAGTATTGCCTTTATTTGCGAAAAATCTTATTTCGAGGTAACAGCATGTCATACCCGGTAAGTTAGGGCACCACACCTCGTATCTCCAAAAATAAACATTTTTTTTAAACTCACATTGTGATTAAAAAGAATATTCCATTATTTAGGTTAAATAAAAAAAATCGAAACCCAGTAAGTTAGGGTACGATTATCTCGAATTACCTAATACGGAATATTACTTTTATGAAAGAATTGTTTTAATATATTGAGTAAGAAAAATAACGTGATTTATAGTAAAACATAAAAGTAAATTATAATATTAATGTGAATAATAACATAATGCGACAGTGTCAAAAACGATAATATGAGTAATTATAAAAGATGAAGTAATAGCAAGACTAGTAATATGTAAATATAAACAAATGCATGAGGAAAATGAAATGATCGAAGACATAAGCAAATTAACGAATAAATGAAAATGAATAAAACATGGAACAACAAAAATGGCAATGACAATGATAATAATAATAATAATATAACGTAGAAAATAATGATAATAATATATGAATTAAAAAATATATATATATACATACGTATACCAAAGACATATTCATAATAATAGTATTGAATATTAAAAGTATATATATATATATAATAGAGACAAAAATATATGCATAATGTAGTATTGAAAGTATTTACATGGTATAATGTATAAAAAAACATATGAATAATGTGATATTAAAAATGTATACATAAAAATATAATACATATATATATAATATAATATATACATAATATAGTATTAAAAATATATATAATACATACACATTAGAAATAATAATAATGTTACAAAACAATTATTAATAATACTTCATAAGTATATACATACATATATATATGTTAAAAATAAGTACATATTAATATTAAAATGATGATAATATTAAAATAATCATTGATAACTTTACATATAAATATATATACATATAAGTATGATAATAGTAATTATAATACTAATACTAATAATAAATACAATAATAGTAGTAAAAATAAACACAATAATAATAATGAAAATAATGTGTACATGAAAAATTATAATGATATGATAAAAAAACGATACAATATAATAATAACGTAAAGAAAATAAAATAATAATATTTATAATAAAAGAAAATAAAAGAGTGTATTTAAAAGGATATATATAATATTATTGGAACTAATATTAAAAATTAAAGTAGCAAAGATAATATAAAAATCAACTTAAATTAAAAAAGAGACTAAATTCGAATTAAAAACGAAGTTTTGGGGCAAATTTAAAAATAAAAAAAAGAAAAGGGCCTATTTAAATGCGCGTGAAACAACAGAGGCCCTAAAGTGCAATAACCCCCTTTATAAAATGCACAGCATCAGCTAGGATTAAATTGAAAATTGCGACAAATTTTGGTGCCAAATTAAAAATAAAAAATAATTTAATTGCAAAGTAATAAAAAGCGGAGGGGCTAAACTCGCAAATAGCCCCTCCAATGAAAACATGCGGATCCTGAAGTTGGAGCGGGTTGGGTCGCGGGTCGGCCATGGGTTAAGAGCCAAAACGACGTCGTTTTGGGATTAGTGGCTTAAACCTAAAACGACGTCGTTTTGATAGGGCTATATAAGTCAAAATTCCTAAAAAAGAAACTCATTTTTCCCATTTCATAAAAAAGAAACTAACCCCTTTCTCTCAAACTCTCTCAAGGCCTTCTCCCTCCGACCAAACTCCGGCTCCGTCTGCCGCCATCCGCCGCCGCCGGCCACGTTGCCGGCCATCGCGCACGGTGGCCGGAAATTTCAAAAAGGTTTTTTTTTATATATATTTCTTATATATATACCTTGATATATTTTAATACATGAATGAGAAGAGATGGATTCGAATAATAAAATAAAAAAGAAAAAAAAACCTTAAGCCGGTTTGCACTTCTATTTTTTTTGATGGCTTTGTTATTATCTTTTTTTTGTATTGCTTGCTGTTTTTCTTTTTAAAGAAAAATCTTCGGAGAGATTACACTTTTTTTTTCTTCAATCTCTTTTTTTTATCCCCCCAAAAAAAATCCACCCCCTTTTACAATATTCTTGTTTTTGTACCAAAAAAAAATCCAGAATTTTAGGCTTTATAGCCGAAATACCATGGATTTGCTATTATCTATTTCCTTGTTTTCTTGCTTCTTTTCTGCCACTTTTTTATTTTTTCTTCTTTTGGCTTTTGCAGGTGTAAGAGGAGCAAGTGGAGGTGGCTAGGTTTTTTTTCTCTTTTTTTTTTACTGAAAATTAGTTAACGTTGTGGGCTAATTGGGCTTTTAGGGTTTTAATATTTGGGCTATAATTGGGTATTGTATTTATTTATTTGGTTTATTGGGCCCCGGGCAAAATTTGGGCCTTACAATATACACGAAATTTCAATAAAATCAAAGACAAGCTTGGGCTTGGGATTTCAAGATGTTGCGTCCTAACTTACTGGATGTGACATTCTATTATTTCGAGACGAGAATGTCTTTAACATTCAAGCGTTTCTACAAAAGAGGGATCATATTTTTAGAGTCTTTCAAGTTTTTAAAGTTTCGACACTAAGACACTAATTAATCAACTAGGTACTGATTTTTGGGCGTCACGAGGGTGCTAATCCTTCCTCGTACGTAACCGACTCCCGAACTCATTTTCTGATTTTCGTAGACCAAAAAAAAATTATCGTTTTAGTAAATCTTAACTTTTCTTAAAATAATTAATTTAAGGTGACCCGATCGCACCTCATCAAAAAAGATTGGTGACGACTCCCTTTTTTTCGTTTTCATTTCCAAAATCCAAGTCGGTTCCCGTTTTTCAAAAAAATAGTTACAACAATAACTATAGTGATAATTCTTAAAATAAAAATTATAATGACAAATATTTTTAATTATTAAATCAAATTGAATCCATAGATTTATGATATAACTTATCTCACTAAAATAAAAACCACAACATCTCCCTATTTGACCATGATGTTGCTACAAGTAAAAGGTGAATAAAATCATACAATCTAGATTCCAATTTCAATCAACTCTCAATACTAGTAATCAATTGTCATGCACTAAAAATTCTACAACCAAAATATGTGCAAAAAGATTCACATCATATGTGTTTAATAGCAATATTATTAGTGACAATGATTTGAAGATTTATTGATTTGAAATCTTAATAAATCTTTTGCAGATATATTTTGGTTGTAGGATTTTCAATACATGAAAATTGATTAATAATAATAATAATTAATTAATTAAAATTGGAATCGAGATGGTAAGATTTTCTCACCCTTTATTTGAGGATAAAATGAAAAAAAGAAATTGAGTGTTAAAGTTTTTATCTTGGTTAAATTTATAAATCTATAATTTTGAAGAATTCGATTTAATTTAAGAATTAAAAATATTTAAATTTTTATGATTCTCATTTTAAAATTCTTCACTCATCTATGAACATTAAATTAAAAAATATTTTACTCTTTCTTAAGGTTTCACGTTACCTTTGGACTTTCGGTAAAAGAAAATTAAAAATAGTTGTTATTATTTAAAGTTTATTATTGATACAAAATTAAAAAACATTAAATGATATTAATTAAAATAATAAATAGCAAAAAAGTAAAGCGAAAGGATGGATTTCCACATCTGATTGTGATTCTGGAAATTAAACAGTAATGGTGGAGGGCGTGGGAAATGATTAAGGAACAGCCCCTGCTGCCCTACATCAATTCCCCTAATTTCTCACCTTCTGTCTCCCTACTAATCATATCATCTTTGGACTTTCATTTTATTTCATAACTAGTATTCCAAAACTTTCACCTCTCTTAAACTCCAAAAAAAAAAAAGTCTTTCTTAAATTTATTTAAATATTTAATTTACAAAATTTATTTTGTTGAAAGAGTTAATGATATAACAATCATATAATCTTTTATGATAAATTATACTAACGCATTTACATAATCTTCAAAGCCACTTCCTCCGTAGATTACTTTCCTCTAATAAAATTTACTCATTCTTTTTCTTTTTATAACCTCAACAGGAAAGGTGAAATCGTAGGAGGTTGAGCCGGTGTTATGGGGAGAAGTAATTAAGGCAGTAGCTTTTTGTTGTAATGATTTTCATAACCACTCTTCACGGAACCAACACTATTTTGTTTTCATTACTAATCCTAATGATTTCTATTTTAATTCTTCCCTCCATCTAAATGCTTAACATTACTTCACCCTAACATTACTTCACCCCAAACAAAACTTTGCCATCTTTTTACTTCAAAGAATGGGGTGAATTCAAATCATATCATTTCCATGTTAATTTTTTAAAATAATTTAATCTTTACAAAATAAAATACAATTTATTCGACATTAATAAAAATTGGATCTGGCCAAGAAGAAAATAAACTGGAGAAAAGACACTTTTAAACAGATTTATTTCCCTTTTACTTTGTCATAATACCTCTATAAACCCTAACCTTTATTTTTCTCTCCGTAATTTTTTTATCAGTGACCTAAATCTTATTAATATTTTAATCCTTAGTATTTATTGATTTAATCTCACTCATAAAAGCCAATAATTTTCTTAGTCACTTATTTGAACACTCCCATGCTTCTGCTTCATGTGAAGTTTTTCCCCTTAAATTTTAGGCCTCTTTTCATGATTTAGTTTGTTTGATTCATGATTTAGTTCAATGGCTTGATACAGTGGGTTATCATATTGGGTTTTATTTGGATGCTTTTTTTTTTTTGATGAAATGTTTTGCTAATTTTAGTTTCTTCTGGTTGTTTGAATGCTTTGGCATAAGCCGGACTAGTATCAAAGAGAGGAACATGTCTAGCCTTCTTGTTTTTACAACATACTTCTTACCAAATTAACCAAAAATTGAAGCCTCAATATGTTTTAAAGTTAGCAAAAAGACCTGAGTTTAGTGATGGTGATGTTGTGAGTATTAGCCTACACACCAATTTAAGTTTGTCAATGGCTCTGGCCATTGCATTTGATTGACTTTTAAGGGTTCATAGCCTCTTGTTCTGGGCTATTTCTCCCCCTTTCTTGCAGCGATCTTCGTGAAGGATGTTAACGTCGCCGCTTGCACCCCCAATGCCATAGATGATCCTCGATACACTTAACAAGACATTGCAGCGAAACCCCCGGGAAATGTATACTCCATGAATGAGCTAGTAGCAATGTGGGAGAAGAAGATTTATGTACCAGAAGAGGAGCTTCTTCAGAAAATCAAAGGTACGACTAATCGTAACCATTGCTTGTGATATAGCAAAGTAGGAGGATTACGTGATATAACTTTTCTTCGATTAGTTTCCAGCCATTTTCTTATTTATTGGTGGTTTGGTTCTTGTTTTGAAATGTACTAAAGTTAGGTTGGTTGTGGAATTTGCAGAGAGTTCATATCCAAACAACTTGGAGATGATATTCATATATGCAACCTTTGTAAAGAGGGATCATAGTTTGATATTGAGGCTTGTGGAGTTGATGGAACTCAACTCTATATCCACACTGTAAATTCACTACAGTTATGATCTTGAAGAGGTGGTCTGTAGCTCCTGAAAGGGGAAAAAATGGTTGCCTGCTATGAGCTTAAGATTGAAGGCTATATCTAACTAAGATATGCACGTCAAGATCGAATTATTACATGTTGGATGAATAGCTGTGAAACTAATGACACATTTTGTGAGTCCAAAAAGTAACATAAAAGGTTATTAAATTACATTACCTTAAACTGCATGATTAAGAACCCTAGGGGCCAAATTAACATGTGTTAAAAATTGGCACCATGCAACAACTCATGTGGCGACAGTTCAGGCTATAAGCCACTTGGCGAACAATTCAATTGGCGAGTACATATAGCGGATAAATATGGTGAACAGTCAAAGTATTCGCAAAAATGGCGGACAGAACAAACAGGAAGCACATATGGCGAACAACCAAGATGCAAACAGTATTGCGGACAACAATGCTGCAAGTTGTCATGCGAACTGCCCAAATGCGAATCACTTGGCGGACAGTCATTTGGCGAGTTGATTCTGTGGACTGTGAAGCTGCGGACTGTATGCTTGCGGAGTGTGTCTGTGGATTGCGAATAGCACGCTTATAGGCTGTGAATTGAGAACTGCAAGATGACACTACGAAGTGATGAAGTGTGAGATGACTTCACAGGTGTAAAGATGCAGAAAATTAAAATTTTGAAAATTGATTCGATTTGTGATACTTGTAGCAATAAATTTTAGACCGAAATCGTACTTGTGTTTTCGTATAAACAGATTCTTAATGCTTTTCGGCTTTCAACCAAACGATTTTCGTCGCTATTTTTGTACCACAAATTACTTCGAGTGTGCACTCGAACCAATTGAATCAAAACAAAGAACTAGGAAAAAAATTCTTTTCCTTTTTGGGGTGAAAATGAAAATTTTCTCATTTAATAGAAATTGATAGAATTGTTATTCTGGAAAAATATATTTAATAGTTAAGAATAAATTTTCTCTATTTTTCGGCGGAGTAAAAATCTCTCAGAGTTGTGTTAATAGCCCTACCGATGCCATCTATTTATAAAAAGAAAAGGTAGAATATTTATTGAATTATAAAAGTTTACTTCAACTAGAAAAATGAACTCCTAGTCTAACTAGAAGTACAGGTGGCAACAACCCTAGTTAATATTAACTAGGGTTAGTCGTCCACCTTATTAACATTAGGGGCTTTTGGGCCTCTTTTATATTGGGTCCAATTACAAGTACTTTTTAGGCTTTTAATCCAATACTTTATAATTTGATCCAACCCAATATTTTCTTTTCTATTTTCAAATTAAAATTCAATATTTATATTAAATTATTTTCTCATCCAAATTTTAGCCCTAATAAAATTATAACGATTTTATCTTCGTAAAATTTCGACAAAATATATTTAATATTTCACCACTTAACATGTTCACTATGACCAAATGGTTTATTTTCATTTTTTGGCTTTAAAACAGTTCAAAAACATAAATCCATTCTTCCGATCATGTTTAAGTAATCCATATATATATTTACAAATGAATCATTTCTCATTTTTATTTCAATTTCTATTTTATTTCCAAATGATTCCATTTCTCCATTTTGGAGAAAACCATACTCATCCCTAAATGTCTCTCATTTATCTATTTCTATTCATTTTGTTAATTTCGATTCAAATATGCAATTCAAATGCTTATTTAGTCATGAAGTCATTCCACTATAATATCATGATTGAACTCTTCTCAACGACATAGCATTACAAAAGCAACTACTCAGTGCTCGTCCAATGACCTTGTTATAAGTGTGTTACCCTCATAGGATATCCTTAATCTCATTGGGATAATATTCGCTCTCCCAATATAATCCTATTTTATCTCATGGTAACCATAACTTCTTCCTTCATGAAAAGTCAATTACTATCAAATAGTAATCAAGCTATTCTTCACAAAGACGAACGACCCGTGACCATGTATACTTTTCATCAACTATGTAGTGCTAATGAGAGGATATCATTTACCTATGTATCGGGCTATGAATTTCACTGTTGTCAATGAAGTTACATACACCTAACACGCCATCTTTCAGTTCATTATCTATTCGACTCAAGCTTTTACTTACATTAAAATGTACGAGTCATCTATACATAGTCCGTCATCCACTCAGGATCTAGGTATATCATGCTATGAACTTCACAAATGAATAAATCCATAAACAGATTCATGTTCTATTCATCTTGGGTTTTGTCCGATGTGCTATCAGTCTAGTCAGTCACATTTATGTTTCTATCTTTTAGGAATTATCCATTCCGATTCCCAAGACAAAGCATCTCCCCATTTGGACTTGATAGACATCATATTAGTCTTTCAATCGATTTGTTCATTTCCGCTTAGACTAACGATATATTTAGGTCTGTATACTAATATAAATTGTCTTTCTATATTACGATCCGACTATGTAATACAACTTAATATTAGTTAAACATTAGATAACCTGTGAGCAACATTTACTTCCATTTTGCACTGCATGCAAAAACCATTTGAGGACAATATACAAAGTATTAATGTTATTCATATAGTTTTACTAACCAATTTGTTCGAAAATTTATATGTGTACTTAGACGAAAATACTACACTTAGGGCACCAGATCCAATATTTCCATGGTAGATTCATTGCTCGGTGAAAATGAATGATTCACATGGTAGGCATTAGCATCATTAACTAATGTTGTAAGTAGCCCAATTTGCCCGGACCCATCAGAAACAATAAAAAAAATAATTAACAAAAAAAAAACATAGTCCAAAATAGTCCATTTACAGCCTTCACTAGCCCAAACTTCAAAACTCATTTTACAATAATACCAAATTAAAACCCAAGCTAAACCTAATTTATGGGCCTAATGGTCCAACTCCGAAACTGGCCCAAATGGCTGAAGTACAATGGGACCTCGGAAACACTAGGGTTTCCCCTCTACGCCGCAGTGACCTCCAGCGCGTCATGGCCACGTTCGCAGCTCTCCGTACGGTGGTTTCACCTGCAAAAAAGAAACAAAATAACAACAAAGAGGGGAGCAATAATGTACAACAAATTGACAGCAAATAATAGAAAGATCTAAGAGAAAATTTCTTTTATTTTTCTTTTTCTTTATTCGACTATAAAAGGGCCAAAACCAACCATTGTATTTTTTTATGATACAAAAAAGAAATATACTCAGAGACGATTAAAGGTGATTCGTTGATTGATTCTTTGTTCTTATTTTTTGTTTTTTTTACTTTATTTTGAATCTATTTGACAAATATATATAAAACAAAAGGGGAAGGTTTACTTACTTGTTGTTCAGTGTCGACCTAGTTGACGTTTGCTCCTCCAGTCCAAAGGCAGATGGATCCCTGAGGATCCGATTAAAGCCCCGTCGGAGATGGAGACCCATTAGGCATTGATGAAGCCCACAAATTGGAAGAGAAGGGGAGGAAATGAGAGAGTTCTAAAGTTTTTAGGTTTTTTTTAAATCAATGGTTAAAATGATTTTAAAACAAAAATTTTGATTTAAATAGTAAAGGGAAAACGACGTCGTTCCGAAGGGTATTCTCAGAGGCCAAAACGACACCGTTTTGAGCCGCTGACCCCTGACCCGACCCGATTGCCCTCAAGATCCGCGTGTTTCTGCGGTGAAGTGATATTTGCGCGATTAGTCCATCCCTTTTGTGCTGTTATTCGATGGGGTCCTATTTCTATTTCTTTTATTTTTTAATTTTTTCCCGATATTTATGCGCAGTTTTAATTTGGTCTATAGTTGAACGTTGCGTTCAGGGGTTTGGAATAATTGCATTTTTTAATCCCTATTTGTTTGCGCGCATTGTATTTTAGTCCTCAATGTTGTGTAATAGTTTTATTTGTTTGTAAACTATCCCTATTTTATTCCCGATATTTGCGTTCAGTGTCGACCTAGTTGACGTTTGCTCCTCCAGTCCAAAGGCAGATGGATCCCTGAGGATCCGATTAAAGCCCCGTCGGAGATGGAGACCCATTAGGCATTGATGAAGCCCACAAATTGGAAGAGAAGGGGAGGAAATGAGAGAGTTCTAAAGTTTTTAGGTTTTTTTTAAATCAATGGTTAAAATGATTTTAAAACAAAAATTTTGATTTAAATAGTAAAGGGAAAACGACGTCGTTCCGAAGGGTATTCTCAGAGGCCAAAACGACACCGTTTTGAGCCGCTGACCCCTGACCCGACCCGATTGCCCTCAGGATCCGCGTGTTTCTGCGGTGAAGTGATATTTGCACGATTAGTCCATCCCTTTTGTGCTGTTATTCGATGGGGTCCTATTTCTATTTCTTTTATTTTTTAATTTTTTTCCGATATTTATGCGCAGTTTTAATTTGGTCTATAGTTGAACGTTGCGTTCAGGGGTTTGGAATAATTGCATTTTTTAATCCCTATTTGTTTGCGCGCATTGTATTTTAGTCCTCAATGTTGTGTAACAGTTTTATTTGTTTGTAAACTATCCTTTTGATTTTGTTTTTACTTTAATTGAGTCCTTTCTCTTTTAATTTTAGTTTTTTTTGGTAAAATTGTTTTTATATTATTTATTTTAAATTATTTTACAAATGAGTCATTATTCATTTTTTTATATTTTTAATTATTTTAAATTATTTTAGGGTTTTCATGATTTTCTTTGGAAAATATGTTTTAATAAATATTCTATGGAATTATTTTTTATTTTATGTTATATCAATTGTTATTTTTATATATTCTTTTGTTTTTTTATTTATAAATTGCTGTATTTATATAATTTATTTATGTTAGAATTAATTATTTTATGTATATTCCTTGTTTTAAATTATTGTGATAGCCATTTCAAATACGCTTATACATTATTATTTTATATACATATATACATAATTTATATTAAATTATTTTTATTCTATAAATATGATTTCTTTTAGATTAATATACGTTATTTAAATTGTCATGTGTATTACTTATTTTAAAATTTTTATACGTTTAATTTATTGTTGTATATTGATGATTTCAAATTTCTTCTTTTTCATATTATTCATTTTAACCTTTTTTTATTATCATTTTAAACTTGTTACATTTCATTTGTGTTAATTTGCTTTATATTTCTTTTAAAATTGTCTTTTTAATTCGTCAATCTTTGAATATTAATGTTAGTGTTTGCATAATGTATGATGTGAGACTATTGCCATTGTATGTATCCTAATTTGTTCCATTTTATTTTCATATCATTGTTACTTATTTGTATAGTATTATTGCCATGCATTATTGGTCCATGCTTGTTACTATGCTCTTGTTTCTTGTTATTGCACCATGATTGGAATTCCAACTATTGTCTGACATTGATCGTTTTATTTACTCCAAACAAACCGAATTAATAATCACTTTTATTTGAAATTTTCTCAAAACAAGGCAATATTTCGTGTTCGAAAATCCGAGGAATTATGCCCTAGCGTGCTGGGTTTCGATTTTTCGTTTGACCAAATGGCTAAATATCCTTTTAAAATTTCAATGCATGAGTTTTGGAAATCATGAGATGATCTTGGTTTCGAAGGTTTAAAATGTCATATCCTAACGTATTGGATGTGATATTTTATTCCTTCGGAGTAGGAGAATCTTAAAATCCAACTCGAATTATTCAAACATCTTCTAAAAAAGGATCGTATTCCAAAACCTTTTCAAATTTTCGACATTAAGATAGTAATTATTCAATTAGGTATCAATTTTGGGCGTTATGAGGGTGCTAACCCTTCTTCGTGCGTAACTGACTCCCGAACCCATTTTTTCAAATCTCATAGATTAAAATAATTGTTTTAATGAGTCAAAATGTTTTGTTAAAATGATTAATCTCAAGGTGATCCGATCACACCTCGACAGAAAATCGATGGAAACTCCATATTTTATTTTAAAGTAGATCCACATTTTTCAAAAAAATGGTTTCGAAAGCTTGGCGACTCCACTGGGGACAAATAAGAGAGTCAAGCTGTAAATTGATTATTTTCTATCCTTTTGTCAAAAATTGAAAACTTGAGTTGAAAAATCATGATTCTTTTTTTGCATTTGTTTGTGATCCTTATGATTGCTGTGGTTTGAGTCTTGTAGAATACTCTTCCATTGCATTGCATGATCGTTGTGGTTACACCTTTAAGTGGGAGTGAGAAACTATGCCTTCGTGAGGTTTTCACCTCCGCATGGGCTAGTGGATTGCTTCTAGGATACATCCGTACCTATGTCTTCGTGAGATTTTCATCTCTGCATGGCCATAGGGAAATGTATTCCCCTAAACTGAACTCGATCCATACGAGCCTATAATGGGTGAAGATTGAGGAATCTGCTAGTTCAAGTACCCCTTTCTTTAGAACTGAACTGCATATAGTGAACCCTAAGAGCCCACCATAGGTAGAGCTATGCTGAACCTTAGCGGTTACCCAAATAGGTGTTTGACTATTTTTTTTGTTTGCTTTGATTTTTATCATTTGTATATGATACTGACTTGTTGTGTTTTGTTTTGGCTGTAATTGCGTGACATTACATATTTCAAGTGGTGTCGATTCGTGTTCGGTTACTAAGTTAGAAGGTTTGCCATGGAGAATGAATTTCTTGATAAAGTGGAGGATAATGCAGCTGTCCGTATATGGTCAGAGAAATTGTAATTAGAAAAAGGGGATAGTTTAGCTGAGGGGTATAAATCAGAGTTTTGGGACTTCACCCGTATCAGTGTGACACAAAATAAGCTTCAAGAATTGAGAGATATATGGGCTCATTGGGATGATGAGACTAAGCAGTTGTTCTACCATAATTATGGCGATCTACCTTATCTGCTCGACATCAAGGTGGATAAGCATTTGTTTCAGGCTATGGCTTAGTTTTGGAACCCTTCCTATAGTTGTTTCACTTTCGGAAAGGTAGACTTGGTGCCCACTGTAGAAGAATATACCACCTTGCTTCGCTGTCCAAAGATCCAAATCAACAAAGCTTACTCTAGGGCTGCTAATGTCCCAACTTTTGTGAATAAGTTAATGAATATTACTGGGATGAGTGAACAGTGGGTTACAGCCCAAATTCGGCAAAAATGGGATAGTAAATGCATTCCTTGGGTGAGTTTGAAGGACCTGATCCTAGCACATCTAGATGTAAAGAAGAAAGTTGACATCTTCGCCTTGAGTATTTATGGTTTGGTAATCTTTCCTAAAGCTTTAAAGCATATAAATGAAGCAGTCGCTGATTTATTTGATCGACTTGATAAAAGGGTCACACTTGTACCAGCAATTCTAGCTGAGACATTCAGATCTTTGAACATGTGTCAGAGGGCAGGCGAAGGCAGATTTATCAGGTGCGCATAGCTATTATTGGCATGCTTTCATAGTCATTTCTAGAAAGTGGACAATGTCTCTTATCGAGTCTTCTCTGAAAATTATTCCCTATTAAAGGAGGAAGCAGCTACGTAAAGGAGGGATGACATATCAGAGGAAAGGTGGATGGCAATTCTTCAAAATCTCAAAGAGGAGGATATTGAATGGAGAGCCTTTTGGATGGTCCCCGACGAGATCCTTTATCGGTGTAGGAGTTTTGATTGGGTACCTTTACTTGGAATTTGGGGAGCCATTGGATATGCCCCTTTGCTCATATTAAGGTAGTATAAATCAAGGTAGTTTATACCGGCGACACAAGGGTAAGGGGGACAATTATAAGAAAAAGGTTCGAGAGATTTCTGATGCTTGGAAGCAGACCCGTTGGATGAAGAGATTGGTTGTTGGTTCAATGACGACACCTGAATACAACGGATGGTTTAGTAAAATGATTAATGATAATATCCTTGGGTCGAGTTTAGAGGACGCTCGATCATTGGAGGAATACTTGCAAGTGGTCCTATCAGAGCTAGAGATTATAAGGCAAGACTTTGAAAGGAAAAATTTAGAGCCCGGTAAGAAGATAGAACAACTAGAAGAGGAAAAGATGCATTTGAGACTAGATGTCGATGTTCAGAAATTGGAGACTGAGAAATTAAGAAAAGAAAAGAAAAAGGCTGAGGAGGACTTGGATAGTTTGAAGACAGAGTATAAAAAGCTATGTCTATTAATGAGAACAGCCGGGTTGGGAAAAACTTTAAAGTAGTGGCTAGGATAGCCGAAGAAATTTCAAGAGGCTCAAAGGCGAAGCGAGGCCCTAAGAAAGAGCCTATCGGAAGCCCAAGATGAAAAGATCGGGTGAAGGCTAGGATAGCCGAACTAGAAAAATCGCTTCATCAGCATCGTAGCCGTAACTTTATAATGGAGCTGAAGGCAAGCTTGGATAAGATTGAAGAACTAAAAATAAAGGTCCAAGAACTCGACATTATGCTACAAAACAGTGAGCTCCAGATTGAGCTCCTTCAAGCAAGTAATGAGCGGTGTAATTAGCAACTCTATCGATCTCAGAGTCAAATTAGGGGTAGAGACTACATTATGGGTGAAGCTGTGGCCCAGATTCAAGAGGTGGTCAACCATCTACAGACTTTAGCAGTTCAAGCAGATGTATTGAGTGTGAAATACGAGCTAGAATCAGACCGAGGCCAGGAATTATCTTGGTTGCTTAGGAAAGTAAAATCTTTGAGTATTAGGGCTAGGTCGTATCTGTAATCCATTTCTATGTAAAGAACTTTGTTTTCTAGTAAAATTTTCTAAATGGGATTGAATCAGAATCGACGCCTTTTGCATGCATTTCATGCATCTGCATTACATTACATCATGTGCATTAAAGTCCACCAAAATATCCTAATTAATTAAGAATATTTTAGTAATCCGGAAACCGACAAAAATCAACCAAGTACGCATTCTTATGGTACACAAAGAAATACCAAAGCAATAGACAAAAGGTTAGAAAAGTTGGAACAAATGTAGAAAGAGATGCAAGAATAGATGCAAGCAAAAATGCAAGAGTAATCGGCTAAGATCCAGCAGGATATGAGGGACCAAATGTTAGAGTCTCAAAGGAATATGATGAATCAGATATCCCAATTGCTGGCTAGGGGTAGGAAAAAGGAAAAAGTCCTACGATTAATTATAAAGAGAATAATGAGGAGCCTCTTTATCCTCCGGGTTTTACCCCAACACATGCTCAAAGCACCACTAGAAGTAAACCCACAGAGACCATTTATTACGATCAGGCCTCAACAGTTTCAGGCTGGGGCTTCGATACCAATGAATTTCCAAGCTGGCTCAGGCTCTAACCCAAGAGATAACCCAAATAATCCAATTGTTCCTGATTTGGATAAAGTTGTGGAAGGGGAAAGGGCAAGGAAAGAATCACAAAAGCTGTTAGAGGACCGATGTAAATGGCTGGAGGAAAAGTTCAGGGCAATGGACAGCGCTAATAGTCATCATGGAATCAACGCTAAAGATCTGAGTTTGGTCCCAGACTTAGTACTTCCTTACAAGTTCAAAATGTCAGAATTCGAGAAGTATAACAGGACTAGTTGCCCTGAAGCTCATATTACCATGTTCTGCAGAAGAATGACTGGGTATGTTAACAACGATCAACTACTGATCCATTGCTTCCAAGACAGTTTGGTAGGGGCAGTATCCAAATGGTACAATTAGCTGAGTCATACCAGGATTAGTTCACGGGGAGATTTGGCACAAGCATTCATGAAGCAGTACGGCCATATGACGGATATGACTCCTGACAGGATTACTCTACAGAATATGGAGAAGAGACCAAATGAGAGTTTCAGACAATATGCAAAGAGATGGAGGGAAGTGGCCATCCAGGTTCAGCCGCCACTCTTGGAAAAAGAAACCACAATACTCTTTATTAATACTCTAAATGCTCCTTTTATCATCCACATGCTGGAAAGTGCCATAAGAAGCTTTTCAGACGTGGTAATGACTTGAGAAATGATTGAGAATGCAATAAGAAGTGGAAGGATAGAGGCAGGGAGAATACCAAAAGGCCAGCCTCGCGAAAAAAGGAAAACGAGGTAAACAATACAAATATGGGTACTCAAAATCAGTTACTATAAGCCAATCAAAAGCAATGGTAGCTAGTCAGGGCTCATCAAGACAAGAATCTGGTGTAAAGCAAAACGTTAAGAAACTCCAATTTACGCCAATCCCAATGACGTATAGGGAGCTATATCAAAGTTTATTTGATGCGTATGTGGTGGCCCCTTTTTATTTAAAGCCATTACAGCCCTCATACCCCAAATGGTACGATGCAAACGCTTAATGTGAGTACCATGCAGGGATTACAAGGCATTCAATAGAAAACTACACTACCTTTAAGAAGTTAGTTGAAAAATTTATTCAAGTGGGCATTGTGAAGTTTGATAATGCACCTAATGTAGAAAACCTGTTACCCAATCATGCCGATAATGGGGTAAACGCGATAGGTAGAAGTATGGGGAGAAGGATCAAGGCAGATATTGCAGAAGTAAAAACTCCTTTAAAATAGGTCTGGAAGGAGATGACAAAAAGGGGGTCAGTTATTTCGAATCCAAAAGAGAGTTGCAAAGAGATAAGGAACTACTGTGAGTTCCATCATGAAGAGGGGCACGAAATTTAGGAATGTAAAGAATTCAGGGCTTTGGTGCAGGGCCTGATGGACAACAAAGAGATAGAATTCTGTGAAGAAGCTAAAGAAGAAGAGAGTATATGTGCGTTCAAATCAACAACGAAATTACCAAAAGTCAATTATCCTATGGTCATTATTTCGTGTCCTAAAAGTAATGAAGCTGAGATACAGATGAGGATAGCAAAAGGGTCCCCTGGAATTATGATTGTAATGTAACAGTCTCATGAAAAGAGAGTTCAGCCAGCACTTTAAAAGAGGATCAAGATGTAGGTTCTCACACGTGTAGTAGAAGATGCTATGATTTGATAAATGCCCGAACAGAACCTGTAAAAGGAAAAGCTCTGACAGTGGAACAAAAGAAGGGAAAAGCAGTCGAACCTGAGTTACCTGTTAATGAACCAGTAAAAAAGGAGGAAACTAAGGAGCTCTTAAAATTTCTGAAGCACAGTGAGTATAGTGTTGTGGAACAGTTGCATAAACAACCGGCTCACATATCTATACTAGCTTTGCTCCTAAGTTCAGAGGTACAAAAAAGTGCATTGATGAAAGTGCTAAACGAGATGTACGTGACCAATGATATCTCTTTCAATAAAATGGATCGGCTAGTTAATAACATAAGTGCTGATAACTTCATCTTTTTCAATGATGACGAAATACCACTAGAGGGTATAGGATCCACTAAAGCTCTACAGATTACTACCAGATGCAAAGGGTACACGTTGATAAGAGTCTTGATAGACAATGGGTTGGCACTGAATGTATTATCCCTATCTATATTAAATAGATTATCTATGGATAGCTCACACATGAAAGGATGTTAGAATATAGTGCGGGCATTTGATGACACAGAAAGGAGTGTCATGGGGAGAATGGAAATATGTTTGTTGATTGGCCCAACTACATACAAGGTGGACTTCTTAATGATGGATATTAAACCCTCCTACAATTGCTTGTTAGGGAGACCTTGGATACATTTAGCAGGGCCAGTGCCTTCATTATTACATTAGAAGTTAAAGCTAGAATCAGAAGGGCAGCTAGTAATGATAAACGCCGAAGAAGATATTATTACAGCTATAACCAGTGATGCGCTATATTTGGAGACAGATGATGAAGCAATCGAATTTTCTTTTTGGTCTTGGGAGTTTGTAAATACAATATTCATCACTAAAGGAAGCAAGATTCTGGAGCCGAAATTATCGAAAACTACAAGGATGGGTCTACAGTTGATGGTAAGAAGGGGAGCTTTACCAGGAAAGAGACTTGGGAGACGTCTATAGGGAAGAGTTGAGGTTCAAATGTTGAAGGAAAAATATGACTGTTTTGGTTTAGGGTTCAAGCCAGACGCGAGACAAAGAAGGAAAGAATTGGAAAAAAAGGTAGGAAAAAAGAAGGACACGTTTGAGTGGTGAAGAAAGCAAGTGGGAACCCATGATAATTCCTTACATATCTAGGACTTTCGTATCAGGAGGGATTATTCATCCTGAGTGAAGGATACCAGAGAAAGAAAACATTGAAGAAACATAGGGAAATGTTCACATCAATGCCATATTTGAAGAAGTAACTGAAGAAAGGACTTTGCCAGATATTCGTCCTTATGAACCTAGGAGCATTCTAGACAACTGGACTGCAGAAGAAATTCCTGTAGTTTTTAGAGCTTACTCAGAGTAATGTTCAAAACATACTTGTTGCTTTAAGCCTAGAGATAATAAGGATTTCTTTGTGAGATAATAAGGATAAACATCATTATTTCAATGAAGTACATTTTTGCTATCGTTTTGAGCAAATATTCATTCATTCTTTCTATAAAAGTAAATATTTTATTCTTTCTATACGAGTAATTATCTTGGTCCTTTTTGGATTTTCTTCCAAATCATTCTTTTATTTCATTCATAATCATACCATACATATAATAATTCTTAAATTCATTCATTCTTTTTATATTTTTGTACCTACAATAGGTTCCTGGATATCAATGACATGAGTGATGTTGTTACTAACTCAGAATCACTTTTTGGGCAAGACATGTGTTTAGAGGGATCCCAAGACTTTGAAGATGACAGAGATTCTGACTTATCTCCGGACTTGTTAAGGATGGTAGAACAAGAGGAAAAGAAAATTCTACCTCATAAGGAGATTGCAGACATGGTGACCAAGGAAGAAGGAAAAGTAGTAAAAATTGGAATGTGCATAACCGAAGAGACAAAGCGAGACCTTGTTGGGTTAATTCAAGAGTTTAAAGATGTCTTTGCATGGTCATACCAGGATATGCCCGGGCTAAGCATCGATATTTTAGTATATCACATTCCCATAAAAGAAGATTACAATCCAGTTCAGTAGAAATTTCGAAGGATGAGGCTAGACATTGTGCTAAAAATAAAGGAGGAAGTAAAAAAGCAATTTGATGCTGGATTCCTGCAAGTGGTTAAATATTCAGAATGGGTAGCCAACATTGTGCCTGTTCCTAAGAAAGATGGAAAGGTACGAATCTGTGTGGACTATAGAGACTTAAATAAGGCTAGCCCAAATGAAAACTTCCCCTTGCCTCACATTGATACTCTAGTGGATAATAAGGTTGGCTACTCGTTGTTCTCCTTTATGGATGGCTTCTCGGGATATAATTAGATAAAGATGCATCCTGAAGACATGGGAAAGACTACCTTCATAACCTTGTAGGGTACATTCTATTATAACATGATGTCGTTTAGGCTGAAGAATGCAGGAGTGATGTATAAAAGGGTCATGTTGACCTTATTTCATGATATGATGCACAAAGAGATCAAAGTTTATGTCGACGATATGATTGCAAATTCTGAACCAAAGAGGAACACATCCAAGTTTTGAAAAAGTTGTTCTTAAAACTAAAAAAAATTCAACTAAAGCTTAGTCCAACAAAATGTACCTTTGGAGCTAGATCGGTAAAACTTCTGGGCTTTGTAGTCAGTAAGAGAGGAATTGAGATTGACTCGGACAAAGTTTAGGCTATACAAGAATTGCCTCCACCGTGTACTCAAAAAGAAGTTTGAGGCTTCTTTGGAAGGCTAAATTACATTGCTCGGTTCATTTCACAATTAACTGAGAAATGTGACCCCATATTTTGTCTTATTAAAAAACACAACCCAGGTGTATGGGATGATGAATACCAGAAAGCTTTCGATAAGGTTAAAAAAGTACTTGTCAAGTCCCCTAGTGTTGTCATCTCCAAGCCTAGATAGGCCGTTAATATTGTATTTAACAGTGTTTAATAATTTTATGGGATGTATGCTTAGACAACATGATGAGTCGAGAAGAAAAGAAAGGGCGATGTATTACCTTAGTAAGAAATTTACTAAGTGTGAATTGAGATATTCGCCGATTGAGAAATTGTGTTGCGCTTTAATTTGGAAAACTCGGAGGTTGAGGCAATACATGTTGTACCATACGACCTGGCTAATCTCGAAGTTGGACCCTTTAAAATATATGATGGAGTCAAATACTTTGAATGGAAGGATGGCTAGATGGCAAATTCTGCTCTCTGAATTTGACATAATCTATGTGAGCCAAAAGGCCATGAAAGGAAATGCAATAGCAGATTTTCTAGCCAACAGAGCTCTAGAAGATTACGAGCCCTTAAATTTTGATTTCCCCAATGAAGAGCTAATGTATGTGGCAGCTATTGAAGAGGACGCTACAAAAGATCACCCTTGGAAATTGAACTTTGACAGGGCCTCAAATGTTGTGGGTAATGGAATCAGGGTAGTATTGGTATCCCCAAATGGATATCATTATCCATTCACATGTAAATTGGATTTTGATTGCACAAATAATATGGCAAAGTATGAGGCATGTATCATGGGACTCCGTGCAGCCATAGAACACAAGATCAAAGCATTAGAAGTATATGGAGATTCTCCGCTAGTGATTTACCAACTTAAAGGTGAATGGGAGACAAGAGACTCCAAATTGATCAATTATCGAGGGTTAGTACTGGGGTTAATTGAGGAGTTTGATGATATTACCTTCAATTATCTACCGCGAGATGAAAATCAGATGGTAGATGCTTTGGCTACTTTGGCTTCCATGATCAAAGTGAGCAAACAAGAAGATGTAAAACCATTCAGATGAATATTTGCGAGGCCCCATCTTATTGTTACAACATAGAGGAAGAAGAGAGAGATGACCACCCTTGGTATCAGGATATATTGCGATACGTGAGAAATCATGAGTACCCTAATCAGGCAACTAAGAATGATAAAAAGATGTTGAGAAGACTAGCGTGTGACTATGTCCTAGATGAGGAGATCCTGTATAAAAGAAGAAAAGATCAAGTGCTATTGAGATGTGTGGACACTGTGGAAGTCAAGAAAATTTTGGAAGAAGTCCACGAAGGCATTTGTGGAACACATGCTAACAGTTTCACAATGGCTAGACAAATTATGATATTTGGATATTACTGGTCTACCATGGAAGGAGACTGCATCAATTATGCTAATAAGTGTCACAAATGTCAAATTATGGTGATAAAATTCATGTACCTCGTTTTCCTTTGCATGTTATGACTTCCCCATAGCTTTTCTCCATGTGGGGCATGGATGTCATAGGGCTAATCTCACCGAAGGCTTCGAATGAGCATCGTTTCATCTTTGTGGTCATTGTCTATTTCACCAAGTGGGTAGAGGCTGCTTCATATGCTAATGTGACTAAGTCGGTGATCAACAGATTTTTAAAAAAGGAAATCATATGTCGATACAGAATGCCTGAGAGGATCATATCTGACAATGCATTAAATTTGAACAATAGCATGAAGTAGAAGTCTGCAGTCAGTTCAAGATCAGACACCATAACTCATCACCGTATCACCCAAAAATGAATGGTGCAGTGGAGGCAGCCAATAAAAATATCAAGAGGATTGTGGGGAAAATGACCGAAACTTATAGAGATTGGCACGAGAAGTTACCATTCACTCTCTATGCTTATCGAACATCAGTCAGAACTTCTATAGGGGCAACGACTTTCTCATTGGCTTATGGAATAGAGGCAGTTTTACCCATTAAAGTAGAGATACCTTCCCTTCGAGTTTTTTCAGAATTAAAGTTAGATGAAGCAGAATGGATACAATCTCAATATGATCAGTTGAACTTAATTGAGGAAAAAAGGCTAAGGGCTATCCAGCATGGTCAGATGTATCAAAAATGAATAATGCCGGCTTGTGACAAAAAGGTTCGTCTCAGAGAATTTCATGAGGGAGACTTGGTTTTGAAAAATATCCATCCTACACAGAAGGATTTTAGAGGGAAATGGATGGCAAATTGGGAGGGGCCTTACGTGGTGAAGAAAGCTTTCTCCGGAGGAGCATTAATTCTGGTTGAAATGGTTAGGAAAAACTTGCCCAATCCTTTGAATTCAGATTCAGTTAAGAAGTACTACATTTAAAGAGGGAAAGAGGCCAAAGTGAAAACCCGCAAAGGGCACTTTGAAACCTTCTTAAAAAAAAGGGCCAAGGTGAAAACCCGCAAAGGGCACTTTGAGACCCAATAAAAAATGAAAATAAAAAGATAAAAAGGAGAGGCCAAGGTGAAAACCCGCAAAGGGCGCCTTGAGACCAAAGGGATTTGAGTTGAAAACCCGAAAAGGGTGGCTCAAATTTGATCAAAGATGGGGAAGGCGGCGATCTTGCTATACCTGAATTAACACGGAAGAAAGGTATTATGCATCTTGAGGCATTGACAAAGTACTTCTGATCTCCTAAACACGTGTCAAGTTTAAATTGGTGTTCAGAAAGTTCGTACAAAGAAACTCAGGTTGCAATATCAGGGGTACCTATTCTTCATCTTATTCGTAATAAATTGGCTATCTTTGAAATATTTTTCCTTTTCAAGATATGCATTCCCAATCAGTTACCATTTTTATCTTTGATAATTTATTCATTTTGAGCTATGCACTAATTCAATTCCATTCTTATCCATTGCTATGATGTTGCATTGAAATAATGATTAATGAACTAATAACATTTTCACAACAGAAGTTTCGCATATTACATTAGAAGCTTCTAAACAATACAAGAACCTGAAACAAGACTATTGTTTAGAACTCACCAAGCTCAAGAAAATATTTTAGTAGGAAGGGTTTAAATTGAGACCATCTCTTTGGATTTTGTCCAAAATAATGATTGAACAAAAGGACAAGATATTGCATCGGTGATACAATTTTAATGAAAAATGATCAGCGTCAACCTAAGAGTATAAAAGGAGGTCATTCTCGAGAAAAGGAAAATGATATTTTGCATTCATGAGGCATACACGTCTGGTCAGAACAGCTGGGGAATGGCGTAACAGACTGAATTGATGGGAAAAATTCAGATCCTACACCTTTGAGTTGCAATGGGAGGGTTTGAAGATGGTACAAACCTTAGGTCCCAAAGGTACAGTGAAAGAGGCCCTAAAGTTATAGTGAAGCAAACTAGTTGAGTAAAATGTGATTGTTTCTTCAAAGTTTTCTGTAAAAAAATACCAACCGAACAAGATGGCAGCGTAATATGTCAATGATAATGCCTTGATGAACAACGAGCGATGATACCTTAAGCACTTACCAAAGGATCATTCTCATTTCTGCATTCATATATCATTCATGGCAGATCTAGTTAGGAGCATTTGATTCATTGCAATTATAACATCCTAATCATCTGGCATAAACATAGGCATATAAAACCGAGTCTACAGGACATGTCCCAGAGGACGGTGTAGTAATATTGGTGAATTCAGAGTTTGTCTCCCTAAGCAGAAGTGGAGTAAATCGAAAGTGGTGAATCTTATCTTCCCGAGGTAGCAGGGGGCAGATTTTAGCCACTAGCCTTATCTCCCTGAGGTAGCAAGGGAGGAAGCTAATGATTGTAGTCTTATCTTACTAAGGTAACAAGGGAGCAGATTGAAGATTGTAGATCTTATCTCCCTAAGTAGTAGTGGAGCAGATCAAAGATGGCGAATCTTATCTTCCTAAGGTAGCAGGGGAGCAGATTTTAGCCATTAGCCTTATCTCCCTGAGGTAGCAAGGGAGCAGGCTAATGATTGTAGTCTTATCATCCTGAGGTAGCAAGGGAGCCAACTGATGTTTCAGATTTTGTCTCCTTGAGATAACAATGGGACAGATCGAAAGCGGTGAATCTTATTTTCCTAAGGTAGCAGGGGAGCAGATTTTAGCCACAAGCCTTATTTCTCTGATATAGTAGACTGAAGATTGGAGATCTTATCACCCTAAGTAATAGGGAGCAGATCGAAGACAATGAATCTTATCTTCCCGAGGTAGCAGGGAAGCAGATTTAAGTCATCAACTTTATCTCTTTGAGGTTGTAGTGGAGCAGGTTGAGATCACCAATTCTTATCTCCTTGAAGTTCTAGTAGAGTAGATTAAAGCACTATTTCCAATACTCTTGAAGACACAATGGGATTGAATGGGGCTACTTGAAGAAAAGAAGCGCCAAGAAGTCAGGATTCAGCAAGACTGGGCAAAATCGATCCTTTTTAAGGTCTTTGCTTCATTCCCGTTACATGACAATGAGTAAAGAGGGGTAGCTGTAAGTAGCCCAATTTGCCCGGCCCCATCAGAAACAATAAAACAAAATAATTAACCAAAAAAAAACGCAGTCCAAAATAGTCTATTTACAGCCTTCACCAACCCAAATACAAATTACAACCCAAACTTCAAAACCCATTTTACAATAGCTAAACCTAATTTATAGGCCCAATGGTCCAACTCCGAAATAGGCCCAAATGGCCCAAGTACAATGGGACCTCGGAAACACTACGGTTTCCCCTCTGCGCCACAGTGACCTCCAGCGCGTCATGGCCATGTTTGCAGCTCTCCATACGGTGGTTTCACCTGCAAAAAAGAAACAAAATAATGGAAAAGAGGGGAGCAACAATGTACAGCAAATAACAGAAAGATCTAAGGGAAAATTTCTTTTATTTTTCTTTTTCTTTATTCGGCTATAAAAGGGCTAAAACCAACCATTGTATTTTTTTACGATACAAAAAAGAAATATACTCAGAGAAGATTAAAGGTGATTCATTGATTGATTCTTCGTTCTTATTTTTTTTCTTTACTTTATTTTGAATCTATTTGGCAAATATATAAGAAAAAAGGGGAAGGTTTACTTACTTGTTGTTTGGTGTCGACCTAGTTGACGTTTGCTCCTCCGGTCCAAGGGCAGACGGATCCCTGGGGATTCGGTTAAAGTCCCCCCGGAGATGGAGACGCCTTAGGCGTCGATGAAGCCCCCAAATCGGAAGAGAAGGGGAGGAAATGAGAGAGTTCTAAAGTTTTTATGTTTTTTTTAAAAAAAAAACAATGGTTAAAATGATTTTAAAACAAAAATTTTAATTTAAATAGCAAAGGGAAAACGGCGTCATTTCGAAGGGTATTCTCAGAGGCCAAAACGACACCGTTTTGAGCCTTTGACCCTTGACCTGACCCGATTGCCCTTAGGATCTGCGTGTTTTTGCGATGAAGGGATATTTGCACGATTAGTCCATCCCTTTCGCGCTGTTATTCGATTGGGTCCCATTTCTATTTCTTTTATTTTTTAAATTTTTTTCCCGATATTTATGCACAGTTTTAATTTGGTCTATAGTTGAACGCTGCGTTCAGGGGCTTGGGATAATTGCATTTTTAATCCCTATTTGTTTGTGCGCATTGTATTTTAGTCCTCAATGTTGTTTAATAGTTTTCTTTGTTTGTAAACTATCCTTTTGTTTTTGTTTTTACTTCAATTGAGTCATTTTTCTTCTAATTTTAGTTTTTTTTAGTAAAATTGTTTTTATATTATTTATTTTAAATTATTTTACAAAGGAGTCATTATTCATTTTTTTATATTATTATTTATTTTAAATTATTTTGGGGTATTCATGATTTTCTTTGGAAATTTTGTTTTAATAAATATTCTATCGAATTATTTTTGATTTTATGCTATATCAATTGTTATTTTTATATATTCTTTTTTTATATATTGTTGTATTTATATAATTTATTTATGGTAGAATTAATTATTTTATGTATATTCCTTGTTTGAAATTATTATGATAGCCATTTCAAATACTCTTACACATTATTATTTTATATAGATATATACATAATTCATATTAAATTATTTTTATTCTATAAATATGATTTATTTTAGATTAATATGCGTGATTTAAATTGTCATGTGTATTACTTATTTTAAAATTTTTATACGTATAATTTATTGTTGTATATTGATGATTTCAAATTTCTTCTTTTTCGTATTATTCATTTTAACCTTCTTTTATTATCATTTTAAACTTGTTACATTTCATTTATGGTAATTTGCTTTATATTTCTTTTAAAATTATCTTTTTAATTCGTCAATCTTTGAATATTAATGTTAGTGTTTGCATAATGTACGATGTGACACTATTGCCATTGTACGTATCCTAATTTGTTCTATTGTATTTTCATATCATTGTTACTCATTTGTATAGTATTATTGCCATGCATTATTGGTCCATGCTCGTTACTATGCTCTTGTTTCTTGTTATTGCACCATGATTGGAATTCCAACTATTGTCTGACGTCGATCGTTTTATTTACTCCAAGCAAACCGAATAAATAATCGCTTGTATTTGAAATTTTCTCAAAATAAGGCAATATTTCGTGTTTGGAAATCCGAGGAATCGTGCCCTAACGTGCTGGGTTTCGATTTTTCGTTTGACCAAATGGCTAAATATCCTTTTAAAATTTCAATGCATGAGTTTTGGAAATCATAAGATGATCTTGGTTTCGAAGGTTTAAAATGTCGTATCCTAACGTATTGGATGTGATATTTTATTCCTTCGGAGTAGGAGAATCTTAAAATCCAACTCGAATTATTCAAACATCTTCTAAAAAAGGATCGTATTCCAAAACCTTTTCAAATTTTCGACATTAAGATAGTAATTAATCAATTAGGTACTAATTTTGGGCGTTATAAGGGTGTTAACCCTTCCTCGTGCGTAACCGATTCCCGAACCCGTTTTTTCAAATTCTGTAGATAAAATCATTGTTTTAATGAGTCAAAATGGTTTGTTAAAATGATTAATCTCAAGGTGATCCGATCACACCTCGACAAAAGATCGGTGGCGACTCCATATTTTATTTTAAAGTCGGTCCACATTTTTCAAAAAAAATAGTTTCGACAAATGTGTCATTTTCTTGAGTTAGTATCCAAGTAAGTGATTCCAAACCCTTAGATTCACTCACATGTTTAGTAGATTAAAAGAAGATCAATTTTACTTCTAAGTATAATTCAACATTGCTAGTTGAAGGGTGTATAGATGGAATCTTCAACATGATTTCTACATTTTCATCATCCATAACAGTAGGGGTGAGTGTCCGATTGAATCGAGTAAAAAAATTTGAGTCAATCAAGTTGACAAGTCCTATTTTATCATCCTAACTCGATTTGAAAAATTTTCAAATCGAGTCTAGTGAAATGAAATTCGAGTCGATCAAATCAAGTGAAATTATTCGAGTTAAATTAAAAAAAACTTTAAACATGTCAAATTAAAATATTGTCACAATATAACTAATTTCGTGTTAGAATACCTAAATTTGAAACCATATATATTTGAAAACTTTTTCAATACAAAGTAAGAAAAAAAACACTTTAGTATGATAACTTGAATCGTTAATTAACTTATTTAGGTCCCAAAATTATTAATTTAGAAAAAAATTAAAATTTTAATTTTCTTTATATATTCTTTAGATTTTTTTAAAATTTTTTAAAATATAAATTTTGAAATTTTTATAAATATTTTGAATTTTAAAATTTATTTTGAAATTCTTTTGTAATTTTTGTTGAGAGAGATATCAATTTACTTATTTTCAGAACCGACAATGACTAAAGGGGTATTTACACCAATCTGCTATTCAAATTATTCGAGTAATTTGAATTATAAAATTCAACTCAGCTCGAACTTGAAACTTGAATTACTTATTCAAGTTGACTTGAATAACTCGAAATTTAATTTTTTTCGATTTTTTCAAATCAAATCGAGTTTTACTTACTCCTACATAATAGACAAACGAATAAATTTAATCATGCATGATTGCATTATTGTTGGATATTGACAAACTAAATTTAACCGTGGTTTCTCCCTAGCAAATCCTATGATGCAATGCATTTCATCTAATAATAACTTACTAAATTTGGTTTTAGGCTTCAATTTAATTGCTCTTGAAGGAAGGCTATCATAAAAAAAATCATTTGATTCTTCTAGACAGATTTTTCTTTCGGGCTTAGTCAACTAACAATGAAATATTAAACAAAAATTGTTAGTTTAATACTATCGGAAAAACAAAAATAAAGGACCCAAAATAGCTCAAAAGCTTAAATTTCTTATAGAAATGAGCAAATAAATTATCAAATATGTTAGAGTTGTATGATCTAAATTCTTGTTAAAATAATAATAATAATAATGTAGTGGCAAAATAGTGGGATCTGTGGGGGCGAAGGTCGAGGGCCGAAGGTATGGTACAGGCTGCACAAGTGGAATTCATATAGAAGTATACTTTTTGTGTTTAATATTGATTGTACAAGTAGAATCTGTACAGAACTTCTCTCCTTTTATCTAACATCAATTAGAATAAGTTTTTCAGCCTATAAATAGAAGTAGCCGAAATTCCTCTTGTATCATTTGAGTTCGACATTAGTGAATTTTCTTCTCCTCTACCCGTAATTTTTCCTCAGAAAGATTTCCATATAAAATCTCTGTGTTATTACTTTTCTTTCTTTTTACTTTACAATTGTTTTATATTCTCATTGTTAACGTTCAGTTTTTTACAAAATATATTATCAAAATAGATTCAAATTTTTCCTTAAATAAAAAAATTCAATAAAACTGCATTTTGTTCCGATAAAAGCCTTAGAACATGAGCTTAATGAAAATATGTGGATCTAAACATCAATGATACAACGAATTCTCAAACTCATAATTCTACTTCTCGACTAGCCAAGAGTTTTAAATTTTAAAAACATCTTATGGATTTTCAATACATTTGTATACGTTGCTGTTTTTAAATTATTTTATTAAGTTTCTATTATGACTTTTTCATCCCTATCCCCGCTCCACCACCCGCAAGACTAAAACCATCCTTGTCCCACCACCTATGTAGGTCTCTAGACCCATCTAATCTCCACTATCCCAACCCGCGACTCACTTCATATAATATATTTATAAATATCTGTGAAATAAATATAAACCAATTTTTTTATGAAAACAATATGAAATACCTGTCCTCCGAACTCCCACCACATATATAACATTATTCCTACTGTCACTATTTAAAAAAAAGTCATTGCAGCCCTATAATTGATAAGTAAAATATAACTTCAACACGAGTTTAAAAAATTTAGAAAATAAAGTACTTACGTAAAATCCAAATACAAACAATGTCTTAAATACATCATAAATGTCTTCAAATGCAACACAAGTGCAAAAATTCTAAAAATCAATCAATACATGTCACCCCCATTGCTTCTGTATCACATTCATCTTCTAATTTTTCTATCAATTGTGAGAATTGTATTTCTTTAACTTCACCTAAACTTGCATATGAGAAATTGTGTTGAGTATTCTCCTTTTTTTTCTAAATTGGGTGAAACTGTGGAGTGTTCTCTTTTTTTTTCCTAAAAAAAATTAGCAGTGAATATGAGTTGAGTATTGTTACCAAAATTAAATTTGTATAATTTTTTTTTTAAATATGCTTACTATATTATGCGGGGTGGGCGGG
The DNA here is from genome assembly GCF_007990345.1 of Gossypium hirsutum. Lineage (NCBI taxonomy): Eukaryota > Viridiplantae > Streptophyta > Magnoliopsida > Malvales > Malvaceae > Gossypium > Gossypium hirsutum. The sequence goes on along the minus strand of NC_053430.1, from coordinate 26,238,143 downwards.
GGTGAGGTAAGGCAGTTGGGGATGAGGCGGGTACAACATCATACCCACACCTGCCTCACCATCTACGACGAGTCTAATTTTTATCCCTACCCAATTAGGTGCAAAGCGGAATAGGACCCCGCAAAACTTGCCCTACTGACGCTTTAGTTCCTATTATGAATTTTATTAATTATTCAAATTATGATATTATAATTATAAAAAATTAATAAAATTATTTTATCAACTCCCTATTATGCTTCCCGTTGATGTGAACTCTTGGGGAAGATTAGCCTGTTATCCCTAGAGTAACTTTTATTCGTTGAGCGACAGCCCTTCCACTCGGCACCGTCGGACCACTAAGGCCAACTTTTTTCCTTACTCGACAGGTAGGTCTTGCAGTCAAGCTCCCTTCTGGCTTTGCACTCGAGGGCCAATCTCTGTCCGGCTCGAAGAAACCTTTGCACGCCTCCATTACCTTTTGGGAGGCCTACGCCCCGTAGAAATTATTTACCTAAGACTGTCCCTTGGCCCGTAAGTCCTGACACAATGTTAGAATTCTAGCTCTTCTAGAGTGGTATCTCATTGATGGCTCAAGCCCTCCCGAAAGGAGGCCTTCTTCGCCTTCCACCTAAGCTCTGCAGGAAAAGCCCAAAGCCAATCCCAGGGAGCAGTGAAGCTTCATAGGGTTTTTCTGTCCAAGTGCGGGTAGTTCGCATCTTCACAGAAATGTTTATTTCACTAAGTCTCTCTCCATGACAGTGCCCAGATCGTTACGCCTTTTTTGGGGGTCGAAACTTACTCGACAAGGAATTTTTCTATCTTAGGACCGTTATAGTTACGACCGCCGTTCACTGGGGCTTCAGTCGCCGGCTCCCTTGTCATCAGGTCCGGCACTGGGTAGGCATCAACCCCCATACATGGTCTTATGACTTTGTGGATACTTGTGTTTTTGGTAAACAGTCGCCTAGGCCTGGTCACTGTGACCCCCTTTGTGATGAGGCACCCGTTCTCCCAAAGTTACAGAGCTATTTTATCGAGTTCCTTAGAGAGAGTTGTCTCTCGCCCTAGGTATTCTCTACCTACCCACTTGTGTCAGTTTCGAGTACAGGTACCCTTTTTTTGAAGGTCGTTCGAGTTTTTTCTAGGAGTATAGTATAGGTTACTTCAGCGCCGTAGCGCCTGGTACTTGAACATTGGTTTAGGGCATTTTCTTTACCCCTTCTTACCCTGAAAAAGTAGGGGCACCTTGTGTCCATGAACTGATAACCATCTTTCGGCTAACTTAGCCTCCTCTGTCCCCCGGGACCAACAAGGGGTAGTACAGGAATATTCATCTGTTGTCTATTGACTACGCCTTTCGACCTGATCTTAGGCCCTGATTCATCCTCCGTGGACGACGTTGCGGAGGAACCTTTGGGTTTTCTGGGCATTAGATTCTCACCAATGTTTGCGTTACTCAAGCCGACATTCTCATTTCCGCTTCATCTACTCCCGTTCATGAGAGTGCTTCCCCCTAAGGCAGAACTCTCCCCTATCGATGTACTTTTACATCCCACAGCTTCGGCAGATCGCTTAGCCTCGTTCATCTTTGGCGCAAGAGCGCTTGATCAATGAGCTATTATACACTCTTTCAAGGGTGGCTACTTCTAGGCAAACCTCCTGGCTATCTCTACACCCCAACCTTCTTTATCACTGAGCGGTCATTTAGGGACTTTAGCTAGTGATCCGGGATGTTTCCCTCTCGACGATGAAGCTTATCCCCCGTCGTCTCACTAGCCGACCTCAACCCCTATTATTTTGAGGTCATATTTAGTATTTAGAGTTTCCTCGATTTGGTACTGCTCTCATGACCTGCACCGAAATAGCGTTTTACCCCTAGATGTCCAGTCAACTGTTGTGCCTCAAGGCATTTTGGGGAGAACTAGCTAGCTCTGGGTTCGAGTGGCATTTCACCCCTAACCACAACTCATCCGCTGATTCTTCAACATCAGTTGGTTCAGACCTCCACTTACTTTCACCCAAGCTTCATCCTAGTCAAATTACGAGTTTATAATTATAAGAAATTAATAAATTTAGAGGTTGATCATAATATTTGAGTTTTTTCTTTAGGATAAATACTAAAATTATACATGAAATTTGATACAATTTGTAATGTTATACATAAACATTAATTTGGTGCACTTTATACAATAAACTTTAATTTTGGTTCAATTTTCACATTTCACTAACCCCTGTTATCTATGTGGCACAATTTTTTGTTAAGTCATGTGTAAATTGTTGGCATGGCATTTTATTAGGTTAAAAAATAAAATTTTACTTAATATGAAATTTTCAATAAAAAATGTTGAATAAGATAAAGAGATAGTAGTTATTTATCATTTAATGTAGAAAATATTAAATAGATTTTATTTTATTAAAAATTTGAAATAAATCATACTTTTTAAAAAATAAAACATTCGAATTAATATATTTATCTTTCATCTAGACTATCTAGAATAATATAAAATATTATATTAATAAGATTAAAATTAAAAAATCAATATTATTTTAAAAATTAATATTTATTTTTATCAAACAACATAATTATATTCAATATTTTTTTAATAATTTACCAAATAATTTTCTAATATAAATTAAAAACTTATAAAATTTAGTAATAAAAATTTAATACTTAATTTTTCAACACTTAAAATTTCAATTTATCAAATACATCATTAACTTTTTTTTATTTAATGTATTGCCTGAGTTTTTCCATGCCATGTACTTTTTATTTTAAGGTTATTAATGTTTATCTATTTAATTTTTTGGTATAACCTATTTAATTAATTTTTAATTATTTATTAAGAAAACTGAAAACGCACCCTTTAAGACAAGTTTTCCTTTCTACAATAACAATAACTTTTTCAACAACTACAAGGGCTCCAACAACCATAAAATTTCCTATATAAATACGTCCAAACTTCATTCTTTTCAACTCATTCTTCCATCCTATATTCCCAATCCTCAATTTTTAAATTTTTTTCTATTTTTCCAAAATTGTATATTTTGTTTTACATCCCAAATGTACACTTATTTACAATGTACGGAATGTGTTTATTAAATTTGTAACACCCCTCAACCATATTCAACGCTGGAATAGGATTACAGAGCATTACTAGACTTACAAAACAATTAAACATAATTTTCTCATACATTCTATCACATAATTTTCTCATACATTCTATCATTACTTACAATCATCATTCAATCTCAATCAATTTGTCCATTATATGAGCCTACAAGGCCCTAAACATGCTCTGGAAGTGGTTCGGGACGAAATCAATAACTCAAGTAACTTTCACGAAACTTTGAAAAATTTTCTCAAAACAGGGGACATACGCCCTTGCAGCTATGCCGTGTGTCTCACACGGCCACCAAACAAGCCCGTGTCACAAGCTGTGTGGACATTCAAAATGGGAGCACATGGCCATGTCTGAACCCGTGTTTGACCCCGTGTAACTCTTTGACTTGGGTCACACGGCCAACACACACGCCTATGTGGCCTAAAAATGGCCACACATGCCCGTGTACCAGGCCGTGTGCTAGACCGTGCCAAGCTTGTAAGATATACTGACTTATGCAACACGGCCAAGTCACATACCCGTGTGCTAGGCTATGTGCAAATTAGGGGGTATATTGACTTTACCACACGACTGATCACATGCTCGTGTGTGAGACCGTGTGGAGCATACTGACTTCATTTCAATTTCAACACTAGGAGACACACGGCCATGTAACATGATTGATGATCATTTTATGAACCACTAAACTAGACTACGATCACAACTAACGCAAGCGCACCTATCGAATGGTAATATAGTTATGGTGAGTCCAGAATATCGTATCCATAATGACTAAAAGTACTAGTATTAACTTTCTTTCTATTATTTAGCCTAAAATATAAGGGGTTTGTTCTAATTTAAAATTAACTAACTAATTAACTACTGCACGCGACAGAAAGTGAAGAAAATAATCGAATAAACCAATAATAAAGGCAATACCCAAGGAAGAACCCACCTAGACTTCACTTATTATTCTGACACTGAATCAAACGATTTATTCACTTGTCTTGATCCGTAGAAATCCCTAATTTTTGTTAATAACTCTTTTTAGACTAAGAACAACTAACTCTAGGTTGATTAATCGAAATCTCTTTCTAATTAAAACCCCTATCGTCGCATTAACTCGATCTATGGATTCCCTTATTAGATTTGACTCTAACCTAGAAAATTTATGTCACCCTATTTCTAGGGTTGCATGCAACTCCGCTTAATTATGTGAGATCTACTCTTAAACAGGGAGTTTTGCTCCACTGAATAAGCATATCAAGCTTGGAATAATATCTTGAAAATATTAACGCAAGAATTAATAACACTTAATTAAGAACAAGAACAAGTATTTATCATTAAATTCAAAATATTATATAATAAGATTCATCTTAGGTTTCATCTTCCCTAGGTATCTAGGGAATTTAGTTCATAATATAAAAGGAGGACATCTCAAATTTAGAAAAACAACAAGACATGAAAAACCCAAATAAACTTCGAGAGAAAATTGAATGGAAATCTTCAATCTTGATGTGGATTTACTTCTGAGACAATTCCAACGGCTTCCTTTAAGTAATTTCTGCTTTCTGCTATGCGTGTCCCTTTAGGTCTGCTTCTAGTGTGTTTATAAAAACTTTGGAATACTCAGAAACCCTAAAATTTGGCTTTTTCTATATATTTGGGAAACAGGTAGCGATATCAACACGGGCTGCCACATAGGCGTGCGTCCAGCCAGTATGGATCACACGGGCGTGTGCTCAGCCCATGTGGAATTCTTCTTGGCCGTGTGGATATTTCAATCAGCCCGTTTTGTCCGTTTTTGGCCTGTTTTATACTCTTTTTGTTCCCCTATGCTCTCCTATGTATAAAATATGAAATTAAGAGATTAGGAGCATCTAATTCACTAAATTATATGATAAACCATCCAAAAATATGCTAAGTATGGGATTAAAATATGTTACTTTTATGGTTTATCAATGACCGTGTGTCACACACGGCTAAGACACGCCCGTGTCTCTACCTGTGTGGACAAAAATAGGCTATTTATCAAGCCAATTTGCCACTCCATTTGGTACACATCACACATATGGCACCAAAACAAAGCATAATAGGCAACCCAAAACTACCAAATCAAACATAATTCCTACCATTTCATCTAAGCATTTCTTAGCCTAAACCTCAATCACAAACATCATCTATTCATCAACCATTTCCAAGTAACATTAAACCCATTACAAAATGGCGTTAGCACATCTAAAAAATATTTACCTAACATACATCATTTTGTTCCAATTCACAAGCATGATACCAATTCCACAAACCTCATATTATAAATCATAAGCACACTTATATATACATAACCAAACTAGCCAAATTAAGCTAAGTCTCACAACTATATATATATACAAACCAAAATATAACCATTCACAACCCATCTCATATGGAAAAACTCACTACCAAAACATAACCAACATGACCAGTATCCTATACATGCCATATAACCAAACCATAAGCTCAAAAGTACCAAAGTGATGGTTGGATAGTGTGACGTAGTCTCCGACGATTCCCCGAATCAAAGCTAGCTTTGAAATCACTATAAGACACGAAAAATAAACAAAGTAAGCTTTATAGCTTAGTAAACTCGTATGATATAAACTTAACTAATCACAAATACACCATTCATCAATTTAAACATATTAACATGAAATTCATGATTACTAACAAACCTTTCACATGCTTATTCATACACTTATATGCAAACTTCGTAACTTCTTCGATTTAAAGCTCATACTATGCATGTACATTCGTGTACCAATTCATAACAAGCTCATACATATTCGGAATACCGTTGAATACTCGATATCTCACACACTAAGTGCCGTACATAGTTGAAGCTATCCCAAATCGCACACTAAGCACCATATATAGCCAAAGCTATCTCAATCTCGCACACTAAGTGTCATATATAGCCGAAGCTATGTCGAATCGCACACTAACTGCCACATATAGCTTATTTGTTGTTGAACATGACTGTAGTGCCGTATATATAATTTATAAAATATCAAAGCATTAAAAAGTATAATTATAACAGTGCTTATTTCATACGAACTTACCTCAGTTATTAAAACAGCGAATTGAGTCGATTACTCGATAACTTTCATTTTCCCCGATCCTGATCCAAATTCTATTTTTCTTGATCTAAAAATATTCAAAATTAACTCATTTAACATTTAGTCTATTCAATTTACCCTAAAATTTACAATTTGACAAATTTACACATTTGTCCCTAATGTTTCACATTTTTACCATTTAGTCCTTATCACATAAAATTGTAAATTCATGCAATTTAGCACAAACCCATGCTTAGCCAAATTTAATACATGTTACTAGCTGCCCATATTTTTAATTTATTCACACTTTTAACCACCTCATTTCACATTTTCTCAATTTAATCCATTTTTAACATTTTTTGTCAAAATCACTTTACAAAAGCTATTAATCTAAAATTAAACCTTGCAAATCTATCATAAATCATCAAATTACTCAAGCATTCAACAATGGCAACATGTTAAATCTTTAATAGTTTCGAAATTTAAGGTACGAGCTACCTAGAATACAAAGCAACGATTTCAAAAACATAAAAATCATTAAAAACCAAGTCAAAAATGACTTACAATTAAGAAAGGCAATGGCCAAAAGTTTCAAGCTATTTCCATGGCTTTTTATTCTTCAAATTTTTAGCTAGATGAAAGATAGGCATTATTTCATCATTTTGTTTTATTTATTTTATGATTAATTGCCAAATTACAAATATAACCTTAATGAATATTTGTTATTTCACTACATGCCAAACCATATCATCCATTAACTCACTAATGGGTTAATTATCACTTAAGGATCTTAACTTTAAGGTTTTATAGCTAATAGATACCTTTAACTATTAGAACAATACTTTTGCACTTTACGCGATTTCGTCATTTTTATCAAATTAACTAATCAAACGATAAAATTTCTTAACGAAATTTTCACACCAACATAATATCATAATGTAAACCTTAAAATAATAATAAAATAATTATTCTAACCTCATATTTGTGGTCCCAAAACTACTATTTTGATTTGACTAAAATCGGGTTGTTATAACTCTCCCCCTTAGAGATTTTCGTCCCCGAAAATCTTACCAATGAAAAGGTTAAGGTACTTTTTTCTCACAGCTTCCTCGGGCTCCTATGTAACCTCTTCCACTTCGTGATGTTTACACAATACTTTCACTAAAGCTATGCATTTATTTCTCAATTCTTTAATCTCTCGGGCTAAAATTCTGATCGGTTCTTCGTTGTATATCATATCAGATTGGATTTTGATCTCTGACAGAGAAATCACATGTGATGGATCCGATCAATAACGGTGTGACATCGACACGTGAAATACATTATGAATCTTCCTAACTCAGTCGGAAAAGATAGTTGATATGCTACTAGCCCTATTCTTTCAATGATCTCGTATGGCCCGATGAAACGTGGACTCAATTTGCCTTTGCGACCAAAACGAAGTATTTTCTTCCACGGAGATACTTTCAAGAATAATTTATCACCAATCTGAAATTCAATTCCTTTTTGTTTCAAATCCGCATACGATTTCTGACGATCAGATGCTGCTTTCAAACAATCGCGAATTACTTTCACTTTCTCTTCAATTTCTCTAACCAAATCAACCCCGTAAATTCGTTTCTTGCTAAGCTCAGTCCAGTACAATGGAGTCCGGCATTTGCGACCATATAAAGCTTCGTATGGAGCCATCTTTATGCTCAATTGAAAGCTGTTGTTATACGCGAATTCAACCAATGGTAAATATTTCTCCCAGTTGCATTCGAACTCTAAAACACAACATCTGAGCATATCTTCGAGAATCTGAATTACTCTCTTAGACTGACTATCGGTTTGCGGATGAAAAGCTGTACTAAAATTCAACTTCGTACCCAAAGCTTCTTACAATTTCTTCCAAAATCTCGGTGTAACCTCGGATCTCTATCTGAAATAATAGAAACTAGCACCCTGTGCAATCTAACAATCTCAACAATGTACAATTCAGCTAATCTATCAAGTGGAAAATCAGTATGTACTTGAATGAAATGTGCGGATTTCGTTAGTCGATCTACAACAACCCAAATTGCATCTTTCTTCTTCGAAGACAGGGGTAATCCCGAAATGAAATCCATAGATACTCTATCCCATTTCCACTTGGATATCATTACAGGCTGAAGCAAACTTCAAGGCACTTGATGCTCAGCTTTCACTTGTTGACAAATCAAACACTCCGATACAAATTCAGAAATGTTCATACCCGACCACCAATACGACTTCTTCAAATCATTGTACATTTTGGTACTCACATGATGAATGGATAAGCAACCACTATGTGCCTCATAAAAATTTTATGACTTAACCTTGAATTTTTCAGTACGCAAATTCTATCTTGGAACATCAAACAATCATCGGATCCAATTTGGTACTCTGAATCACTAGTCTACTCGCATTGCACTCTTTTAGCTTGCAATTCACTATTACATTTTTGAGCTTCGCAAAGTTGCTGAAGAGTTACTAGTTTAGCTTTTAACTCAGCTGAAATTGAACCATCATCAGGTAATGTCAACCGTGTATTCATTGCCCTCAAAGCAAACAACGATTTCTACTCAGAGCATCTGCAACTACATTAGCTTTCCCCGGGTGATAATCTATTACTAACTCATGTCTTTTAGTAACTCAAGCCACATTCGTTGTCGCAAATTCAAATTTTTCTGAATCATAATATATTTCAAGCTTTTATGATTAGTAAAGATGTGACATTTTTCACTGTACAAATGATGACGCCAAATTTTTAATGCAAAAACTATAGTAGCCAACTCTAAATCATACGTCAGATAATTTTTTTCATGTGGCTTCAACTATCTGGATGCATAGGGTAGCACTTTTCCTTCTGGCATCAATATGCAGCTTAACCCGTTCAATGATATGTCACTGTAAATAAAAAGTTCTTTACCCGACTCAAGTTGAACCAACACTGGTGCCTTAGCTAGCAATGTTTTCAATTGATCAAAGCTTTGTTGATATTTCTCAGACCATTCAAGCTTTACTTTTTTTTGTTGTAGTCTGGTCATCAGTGTCGCAATCATTGAGAACCCTTTAACGAAACATCGATAGTAACCAGCCAATCCTAAAAAGCTTCTGACCTTAGATACATATCTAGGTGCTTTCCAGTCAAAAACTATAGAAATCTTGCTCGGATCAACTCGTATACCATCTGCCGAGACAATATGTCACAAAAATCTGACTTCTTAGAGCCAAAACTCACATTTACTGAATATAGAATACAGTTGCTTATCTCTCAAGGTTTGAAACACAATCCTCAAATGCTCGGCATGCTTAGACTCATATCGTGAATAGATCAAAATATCGTCAATGAACACAACAACAAATCTATCTAAATACGGTTTAAAGATCCAATTCATGAAATCCATAAAAATGGCAGGAGCATTAGTTATTCCAAAAGGCAAAACAAGGAATTCATAGTGTCAGTACCTTGTTCTGAACGTAGTTTTCGACATGTCCAAGTTTTTAACTCGCAACTGATAATAGCCATATCACAAATCAATCTTTGAAAACATTGTTGCACGTTTCAACTGATCAAACAAATCATCTATTCTAGGTAATGGATTCTTATTCTTTATCGTAACTTTGTTGAGCTGACAATAATCAATACACATTCTTATTAACCCATCTTTCTTCTTAACAAACAATACTGGTGCACTCCAGGGTGAAAAACTTAGTCATACAAAACCTCTATCTGTTAACTCTTGCAACTGAGCTTTCAACTCTGTTAGAGCCATTTTGTACGGAGCTATAGATATCGGTGAAGTTCCCAGCACTAATTCAATAGTAAATTCAACCTCTCTGATCAGTGGCAAACCCAGTAATTCTTCTGGAAATACATCCAAAACCTCACAAACAACAGATACAAATTCAATCTTTGATTTAGACACCATTGTATCCAGTACATATCCAAGATATGTATCACAGCCCTTTTTCATACATTTCTGAGCTAACATAGACAATATCACAGTAGGTTATTCACTTGAATCATCAAACTCAATCCAAAAAATTTCACCATTCTGACATTTCAATTTGATAATCTTTCATCTACACTTCACAACTGCTTCATGCATAGTCAACCAGTCCATATGCAAAATCACATCAAACTCATCAAATGGAAAAAGCATTAAATCAACCGAAAAATAGTGACCCTGAGTCATTAAAAGACAGTTCTTACATACTTTGTCAACTAGAACATACTTGCCTAAGGGGTTCGATACTTTAATCAAAAACTCAGTAGACTCGACAAACAAACTCTTATTAGACATCAAATTCATACATATATACGAGTGTGTTGATCCAGGATCAATTAAAGTAATCACATTAGTATCGTAAAGAGAGAATGTACTGATAATAACATCTAGTGATGACACATCTTCGCGAGTTCGAATAGCGTAAGCTCTAAGAGGTACTCCAGCCTCAAATCTCACTGTAGAATATTTTGTTGTACCACGATTACCACTTACATTTCCCGTATTTCTTGCCGGCCTCCCTCGAGTAGCTATATTTCTTGATCTTACATTCTAAGATTTATCTTTTTCATTTTAACTCAGGATAATCTTGGATAAAATAATCTCGCGAACCATAACTATAACAAGCTATATTATTATTTTTGATCCAACAATCTCCAAAATACCATCTTCCATACTGTTGACACTTGGGTTTAACATCTTTCACATTGCCAACACTCGATACCGATGTAACTTGAGCCTTAAGACTGGTGTATTACTTTCCATGATCTCTATTGGAATATCCCACTGAAGCTGTCGATCGGTTAAAATAGTCTCTGGATTTCTTCGACGAGGATTTGTAAGGTTTACTCAACGATTTCTTCTTCGAGTCTCTTGCCTCTGAATCAGCCTTTCCCTTTTCTTGGCTAAAGTCTTCGACTTTGCAAGCCCGACCAACTAACACAACAAATTCTTTTAAATCTAAAATCTCGACCAGAAGTTTAATATCTTTGTTCAACCTATCAGCAAACCACTTACACATTATCTCTTCAGCAGAAACATACTCTTGAGCATACTTGCTTAATTGTACGAATTCTCTTTCATATTCGATTACAGTTATGCGGCCTCATTTCAATTCTAAAAACTCTTTATACTTTTGATCCAAAAACCGTTGACTGATGTATTTCTTTTGAAACTCAGTCTGAAAGAATTCCCAGGTAACTCACTCCCTTGGCACTACCGATACTAATGTATTTCACCACTGATACGCAATATCTCTCAAGAGGGATATAGCACACTTTAACTTTTAGCTGGTGTGCAAGAAAACTCGTCAAACACTCGAATCTTATTTTCAAGCCAAAACTCGGCTCTCTCAGGGTCATCTTCAACATTAGCTCTGAACTCTTTAGCCTCGTATTTACGGATCTTGCCAACTGGAGGCTTATTCAATCTTAAAAGCTCAACTCCTAGAGGAGCTATAGGAACCGGTTGGGGATTAGGAGGGGGTGAAGGTTGTTGAGCAGTCAGGTTCGTGAGTGAACCACTCGTTCATCATTTGGAAGAAGGCTTCTTTAACCTCTATTCCTTGGCTGCCCGTTACGGGTCTAGAATCAAACAGCACTGCCCCTTGAGCGGGAGCGGGCGCATTACTCTCAACCTCATAAACTATAGCTCGATTGGGATCAATTTACTATATGAAAGCACATTTAAAAATTTCAGAAGTCATTACACTATCACAGTTTATATATGGCATGTATAACTAGATTCTCACACACACTACGTTAGTCCTAGAATCGACTAAACCGTAGCTCTGATACCAATAAATGCAACACCCTTCACCCGTATTCAACATCAGAATAGGGGTACAGATCATTAACGGACTTACAACACAATTAAACATACTTTTCTCATACATTCAATCATTACTTACCATCATCATTCAATCTTAATCAATTTATCCCTTATACGAGCCTACGAGGCCCTAAACATGCAATGGAAGTGGTTCGGGACTAAACCAATAACTCAAGTAACTTTCACGAAACTTTGAAAAAAATTTTCAAAATAGAGGACACACGCCCGTGTGGCTAGGCCATGTGACCAGACATGCCCATGTCACAAGCCGTGCGGACATTCAAAATGGGAGCACATGGTCGTGTCCCTGCCCATGCCCGACCCCGTGTAACTCACTGACTTGGGTCATATGGCCAACACACACAATCGTGTGGCTAGCCCGTGCGCCCAAACAATGGCCAGACACGCCCGTGTACCAAGTCGTATGCTAGGCTGTGCCAAACCTATAGGGTATACTGACTTATGAAACACGACCAAGTCATACGCTCGTGTGCTAGGCTATGTGCAAATTAGGGGGTATACTGACTTGTAGCACATGGTCGATCATACACCCATGTTTGAGACTGTGTGGAGCATACTGACTTCATTTCAATTTTAACATCAGGGGACACACGGCCATATAACATGACCGTGTGTCATACACGACTGAGACACACGTTTGTGTCTCTGCCCGTGTGGACTAAAATAGGCTATTTATCAAGCCAATTTTCCACCCCATTTGGTACACATTTTCACCTACACATATGGCACCAGAACAAAGTATAATAGGCAACCCAAAACTACCAAATCAAACATAATTCCTACCATTTAATCTAAGCATTTCTTAGCCTAAACCGTAATCACAAACATCATCAATTCATCAACCATTTCCAAGTAACATTAAACCCATTACAAATGGCATTATCACATCTAAAAAACATTTACCTAACATACATCATTTTGTTCCAATTCACAAGCATGATACCAATTCCACAAACCTCATATTATAAGCCATAAGCACACTTATATAAACACAACCAAACAAGCCAAATTAATCTAAGTCTAACAACTATATATATATATGCAAACCAAAACATAACCATTCACAAGCCATCTCAAATAGAAAAACTCACTACCAAAACATAACCAACATGACCAATATTCTATACATGCCATATGACCAAACCATAAGCTCAAAAGTATCAAAGTGATGGTTGGATAGTATGAAATAGTCTCCGATGATTCCCCGAATCAGAGCTAGCTTTGAAATCACTATAAGACATGGAAAATAAACAAAGTAAGCTTTATAGCTTAGCAAGCTCGCATGATATAAACTTAACTAATCACAAATACACCATTCATTAATTTAAACATATTTAACATGAAATTCATGATTCTAACAAACCTTTCACATGCTTATTCATACACTTATATGGAAAATTCGTAACTTCTTTGATTTAAAGCTCATACTATGCATGTACATACCTGTACCAATTCATAACAAGCCATATTTGGAATACCGTTGAATACTTGATATCTCACACACTAAGTGTCATACATGGCCGAAGCTATCTCAAATTGTACACTAAGTGCCATCTATAGTCGAAGCTATCTCGATCTCGCACACTAAGTGCCATATATAGTCGAAGCTTTATCGAATCGCACACTAAGTGCCATATATAGGTGATTTGTCGTCAAACATGACTGTAGTCCCGTATATACAATTTATGAAATATCAAAGCATTAAGAAGCATAATTATCACAGTGCTTATTTCATATGAACTTATCTCAGTTATTAAAACGGCGAATCGAGTCGATTAGTCGATAACTTTCATTTTTCCTCGATCTTGATCCAAATTCCATTTTTCTTGATTTAAAAATATACAAAATTAACTCATTTAACATTCAGTCTATTCAATTTAGCCTAAACTTTACAATTTGGAAATTTTGCACATTTACCCCTAATGTTTCACATTTTTACCATTTAGTCCTTATCACTAAAATTGAAAATTCATGCAATTTAGCACAAACCCATGCTTAGCCAAATTTAATACATGTTACTAGCAGCCCATATTTTCAATTTATTCACACTTTTAACCACCACATTTCACATTTTCTCAATTTAATCCCTTTTTAACATTTTTGTCAAAATCATTTTGCAAAAGCTATTAATCTAACACTAAACCTCCCAAATATATCATAAATCATCAAATTACTCAAGCATTCTATAATGGCAACATGATAAATCTTTAACAGTTTCAAAATTTAAGGTTTGGGCTAGCTAGAATACGAAGCAACGATCTCAAAAACGTAAAAATTATTAAAAACCAAGTAAGAAATGACTTAAAATGAAGCAAGACAATGGCCGAAAGTTTCAAGCTATTTCCATGGCTTTTTCTTCTTCAAATTTTTGGCTAGATGAAAGATGGGCACTATTTCATCATTTTGTTTTATTTATTTTATGCTTAATTACCAAATTAAAAATATAACCTTAATGAATATTTGTTATTTCACTACATGCCAAACCATTATCATCCATTAACTCACTAATGGGTTAATTATCACTTAAGAACCTTAACTTTAAGGTTTTATAGCTAATAGATGCCTTTAACTATTAGAACAATACTTTTGCACTTTACATTATTTAGTCATTTTTATCAAATTAACTAATCAAACAATAAAATTTCTTAACGAAATTTTCACACCAGCATAATATTATACTGTAAACCTTAAAATAATAATAAAATCATTATTCTGACCTCAGCTTTATGGTTTTAAAACCACTATTCTGTTTTGACTAAAAACGGGTTGTTACAAAATTGGTTTGCTTTGTACCATATCATATTGTGAGTTTAAATTTCACCATATCATATTGTAGTTTACTTTGAATTTGGCGAACACAGTGTACTTGAGCTCGGGCCACCTTCGTCCTCTTCGATTAAGTCGGCACATAACTATAGTATAGCGTTCCCACTAGAGCGATAAGATTCAATCACTTGTTCTAGATCGTTGTCCTTAGTGATCTCAAAAATGGAGTATCTAGCGGGGTCTAATGACAAAAAATATATACATTTGAGGCTTAAAATTCTTCTCCAATCTCAACTTTGCACCTAATCATTGTTTAAAGATCTTCTAATGTAATGGACCGGTTGAATGCCAAATCTTTAGATTGTGCTGATACAAAAATGGGCGTAATTTCGGTCTCACATATTTGCCCGTTGTAATGGATAACAACTCTGACTCATTGTCTCATCTTCAACCAAATAGCCTGTTTCACATGTTTAAAACCAGGAAAATATTAAAAAAATATAGTTCTCATCACCCAAAACACTAAATCTACACGTAATTTAACGAATGAAATCTAAGTTTTCACGACAACGTCGATTACTCCAGGTATCCTTCCTATCAACAATATGCTTCGAAGGTCTGCATGGGAAATCAATGACTTGTATTGAGATCTTTCTATAAAGCTCCTTTGTGGGGGGAGAAAGCGCTCCTCCACAGCAGCATTTTTCGTCAACCATGAAATTTTTATCCTGAAAATCCCGGGTTATAGAGGCTTTGAGGCAGAAGCAATCAAGTTGGTCTAGGGTTGAAATGGCTAGAGAAAAAAGCCCCCTGCAGGTGGCGTTTTAATTGAACATGATAGTGAAAACTATCCTGTAGAAGGTGTTTTCCAGCCATACGCGTCTTGTAGAAAGTGTTTTTACTATCATGTCAAATGAAAACGCCACCTACAATGGGTGTTTTCTCTCTAGCCATTTCAACCTCTAGGCCAACTTGATTGCTTCTAACTTTGAGCCTCTATAACCCGAGATTCTTAGGATAAATTTCATACATTGCAGCTCAAAATTCTCAGGATAAAAAAATTCCCTTTTTACCCCACCCTATCCCCTATACAAATGCACTTTTTCATCCCCTTGATTTAGTATCCTAAATTATTTTTCTTTTTCTTACGTGTTGAAATTTTTGGGTTTAAAGATTTATTTCTTTCCCACTTTGAGTGTAACGCCCCAAATTTTATGTACTGATTCTATTAAATTGTTACACACAAATGTGTATCTGCTTCAGTGGTTAAGTATTCTAGGAAGTGTTTGAAAGGTCCCAAGTTCAAGCATTAGCTTGGGTAAATTTTGGTACTTTTTTGAATTAAGCCTGATACTTGAGCAGTGGGCTTATATTTAAGTATTTGTCATTTCATATCAGAATGGGCCTACTGGTCTGGTGGTTAAGATGTGTGTTGGTGTGTTGAGGGTCTAGAGTTCGAATCCTTCCGCAAGCAGGGGAGTTTTATTTTTGTTCAACTCTACGTTGGTGTTTCAGTGTAGTTGGAATTTTGTGTAGTGGGTTAATGGGGAGATAATTCAGGGATTTGGGAAGTTATCAATTTTAATTCAAATCTTTTTCAAAATTTTGGTTTCTACAAAATTCTCTCTACTGTGCTGCCAAATTTTTCATTGTTTTCTTCCTCTTTTCTTTTGTTTTCTTTTGTGCCTCCATTTGTCCAGTGATTGAACTTGCTTGTTTTGGTGGAAATCAAGTAGCGATTGGTGCTTTTGCAGAGTTTTAAACGTTGGGCTTTTAGCTCGCTTCAGTTCTAAAGATTCGTGATTGCGTGTAGGAGCAAAATCATAATAGGTGTGTACCCGAAACTGTAAGAAATGAGGTTTTGGCGAAAGCTAAAAACCTTTCTGTTGATGCCGCACGGCCTGTGGAAACACACAGGCGTATGATCGATGAGCCAGGCCGTGTGCGCAAGATACGGGCACATGACACAGTCGTGTGATGGCCGGTGAGCCCGTGTGTCACACACGGGCTTAGCCTATTAGGCCATGTGGTCCCACACGGGTGAACCACACGGGCATGTGGAATTCTGGGCCAGGTCATGTGATCCACACAGCTAAGGCTATTTGGGCCTCTGGGCCCACATGGGCAGGCCACATGGGCGTGTGAACCCAATTTTTTGAAATACTCTAAAAGGTTCCTCGGGTCGCTCAAGTCGACTGGGACCTACTGTAGGGTCGGTAAAAGTTACTTGACCCCTGGTTACATGATCTGACTATGTGATATATGTGCTCTAGGTTGTTACTCTTAGCATGTAGACAAATTTGTATGTATGATCTGTTAATTGCATATTTGCACGTCATGTATTCTATGTTGCATTGCATTGGGGTTGGGTTATTGTAAATGGAGGAAGTATTCTAAAAGG
This sequence comes from Gossypium hirsutum, assembly GCF_007990345.1. Lineage (NCBI taxonomy): Eukaryota > Viridiplantae > Streptophyta > Magnoliopsida > Malvales > Malvaceae > Gossypium > Gossypium hirsutum. The sequence continues at coordinate 26,220,940 of NC_053430.1, read as the reverse complement.
CTCCTAGCCTGTTATCTGACAGCACAGCTGCAATTATCTGATTATGTGCTGCATCTAGTACAGCATGGTGTGTAGGGTTGGGTGGGTCGATTTTATCCCTACATGGTGTATAGGGTTGGACGGAGTTGGTGTGTAGAGGCTGGTGGGTAGGACTCTGTTTAATCTGATCTATTCTGCATATTGTATCTGAGATGGGCCAATGCCCTAATATTTATATTTGATTCTGCATCTGAGTAGGCTAAGGCCTACACTGATTTCTGTAAGGGGCTCTGGCCCTGACTGATTATGATTATGATCTGATGTATGACTGTAAGCATGTTTTTTGAGGGTTTTACACACTGAGTTGCAAAAATTCAACCTTTTTTCTGTTTAATCTGTATAGGTAATCCTTAGACTTGACGGATCGGTGAAGCGGTGGACTCAATGGTAGCCACACGTAAATTTTTAGACTATTTTTTTATTACATCCAATTTTTATTACTTATTTAGGGTTTTTGATGTAATTCTGGACTTGGATTGTTTGGTTTTTAATTAGGGACTTATTACAATTTTGTGATTATTTAAATTGCAACTAATCAAAACACAATTTTTCTAGAAACTAAGGGTTTTGTAAATAAAAGGTAAAATTAATTATTTAGGTTTCAAAAGCTTCCGCGTAAAAGATATGTTTGAATCAAATCAATTAGAATTTGGTTTCCTGAACTGAGTAAAAGTTAATAAAAGGAACTATTTGAAGGTCAATATATTTTTTAAAACACACTCATGTGACTTTGCCAGATCCAGCCATAACATCCAGGCTAGGTTTGGGTGTTACATTTAGTGGTATCAGAGCCAGGTTACAAAACTCGACTGTGGATTTAGGTTTTAAAGATTGATTTTAAAAAATAATTTGTAAATAATTTGAAATATTTTTGGAATAAGTATGTGGCACACCGAGTCTCCGGCGCCGATCTTGTAAGTTTTTTGAAACTCTGTTTAGAATTGTTTGAAAATATGACTAGGATATTCTGAAACTACTTTAGGTAGTATACCATACTGAAATCATTCTAAGAAGTGTAAAACTGAAACCAGTAGTGAGACAACGATTCGCGATAACAGAATCTAAACTTCTGATACTGTATTGCATAAAATATCTGTTAATAAAATATCGAAACCATTAGTTAATCCATAACATTTGTAATATAGATAAATTTGATTAGACAATGAGCGCACGAGGTATCCGCGATCGTGGTAGTAGAGGCTGAGGTAGATGCCGTAGAGGGGTTCGAGCTGAGTCATCTTCCATGGATAATATACCGAATTTTGACACAAGTGAGATACCAGTGTCGTCTGCTACTGAGACTGGGTCTCGTGATTGCATGGCCAGGAACGATGCATTGTCCCAGGTTATGTTCAAGATTTTGGAGAAGGTCGCTGGGCCCAATACTGGTTCTAGAGGCCGGGGGTCGATTACGGAACGACTCTGGTCCAATGGGGCCGAGTTATTCAGAGGTGTCGTTAGAGTCGCCCCTAACGTGGCTGAGCACTGGATGGAGTCTATGGAGAGAATTATGGACGACCTGGATTTTACGGTTGAGCAGAAGGTTAATGGGGTTGTTTCTTTGTTGTGTGATGAGGCATACCAATGGTGGCTCATGGTTAAGGAGGGCACTCAGCTCGACCGATTGACTTGGGATTATTTTAAAACTATGTTCCAGGGTAAGTATGTAGAGGCCAGCTACATTGATGCTAGGAGGCGTGAGTTCCTTAATCTCACCCAAGGTGACCGTTCAGTGGCCGAGTATAAGGCTAAATTTCTGAGACTGAGCCATTATGCGCGAGGCATGGTGGCGACTGAATATGAAAGATGTGTCCGTTTTGAGGAAGGTTTTAGGGATAACCTGAGAGTGCTGATAGCTCCGCAAAAGGAGTGTGAGTTTGTTGTTTTGATCCAAAAGGCCAACATTGCTGAGGATGTTAAGCGCACAGAATGCCAGAACAAAGATCGCGAGAGGGGTAAGAACAAGAGGGATTCAGAGCCCTCGAGTTCTAGGATAAAGCCTAAGAAAAAGGCCAGATTTGACTGGCCAGTGAGAGTTGGGCCTCCTATTGCACCTACTGGGTGGCACTATGTGGGCACTGTGGTAAACGCCATCTGGGCGAGTGTTGGAGAACTACTAGGGCGTGCTTGAGATGTGAGTCGGCTGAGCATCGTGTTCGAGATTGCCCATTGAGAACTGATCAGGTGCAAGCTCTAGGTTTTGGTACTGTACAGCAGCCGATAGTAGTTCAACAGCCATCTAGGGGCTAAGGTCAGGCCAGGGGTGGTAACAGCATGGGCTGAGGACAGAGGGCAGTGGGCAGAGGTGCTGGACCGTCCGAAGTGAGGCAACCTACTTTGGTTTATGCTGCTCGTCACCGTGAAGACCAAGATGCTCCGAACGTCATTATGGGTACATTTTTAATATTTCATGTACGTTATCTTGCACTGATAGATATAGACTCTACACACTCATACACACTCATACATAGCTAGTACTATGTCTAAAACCTTGAGCATCCGGTTGAAAGTACTTCTAGCAAGGTAACTGTTGTGAGTCCGTTGGGGCGATCTATCCAAGTCAGCAAATTGTATAGAGACGTTCCATTAGAGGTCCAAAGGAGAGTATTTCTAGTAGATTTGATAGAGCTTCCATTTGGGGAGTTTGATTTAATTTTGGGAATGGACTGGTTAGTCAAGCACTGAGTAAGTCTGGACTGTATGACTAAGAGGGTTATTCTAAGAACTGAGGAGGATGTCGTGGTAGTTGTGATTGGGGAACGTCAGGATTTTCTAACTAATGTGATTTCTACGTTGGTGGCGGAAAAGTTGGTCTGAAAAGAATGTGAGGCTTATCTGGCTTATGTGAGTGTTTCAGATTCTAGGGACTCTTCTGTTAAGGATATTAAAATTGGAAGAAATTTTTCGGATGTCTTTCCTGAGGAGTTATCGGGGTTGCCTCTGAGCCATGAGGTAGAGTTTGGAATTGAGTTAATTCCTGGTACAGCTCCGGTGTTTATCGCCCCTTACCGAATGGAATCGAAAGAGTTGACGGAGCTTAAGGCTCAGATTCAGGAGTTGTTGGATCGTGGGTTCATTCGTCCCAGTGTCTCTCCATAGGGAGCACCTGTTCTTTTCGTGAAAAAGAAAAATGGGACAATAAGGATGTGTATCGACTACCGTCAGTTAAACAAGCTAACGACCAATAATAGGTACCCACTTTCGAGGATAGATGACTTATTTGATCAGTTCAGTGGGGCATCTATGTTTTCTAAGATTGATCTATGTTCTGGCTATCATCAGTTGAGAGTTAAAGAGGCCGTTGTGCATAAGATGGCATTTAAGACTCGTTATGGACATTACGAGTTCCTAGTTGTGCCCTTTGGTTACTAATGCAGCGACAACATTTATGGATTTAATGAACCGAGTATTTCAGACCTATCTGGATCAGTTTGTAATAGTGTTCATCGAAGACATATTGGTGTATTCTAAGACAAAGGATCAACATGATGAGCATTTCAGAGTGGTTCTACAGATTTTTCATGAGAAACAGTTGTATGCGAAGTTCAGCAAGTATGAGTTCTGGCTTCGGGAAGTGACATTTCTGGGACATGTAGTTTCTGCTGAGGGGATACGAGTGGATCCTCGTAAGCCTAAGGCTGTGTTGGATTGGAAACAACCAAAGAATGTGTTTGAAATCTGCAACTTTCTAGGGCTGACAGGATATTATTGACACTTCGTAGAAGGGTTCTCTTTGATCGCGGCTCTGATGACTAAGCTACTGTGTAAGGGAGTTCCTTTTGTTTGGACTGATACACAGCAAGAGAGCTTTGATAAGCTCAAGACGATTTTAACTCAGGCTCTTGTTTTGATATAGCCTGAGCCCAGTAAAGACTTCGTGGTATACAGTGATGCGTCGCATGTGGGTTTGAGTTGTGTTCTGATGCAAGACGGAAAGGTAGTTGCTTATACGTCTCGACAGTTCAAGACTCATGAGGCTAACTATCCGACGCGTGATCTGGAGTTGGCAGTAGTAGTCTTCACTCTGAAAATTTAGAGGCACTATCTGTATGGTGAAAAGTGTACTATTTGCACTGATCATAAGAGCCTCAAATATCTCGTCACCCAGAAGGAGTTAAATCTTGGGCAACGTAGATGGGTTGAACTGTTGAACTGCTTAAGGATTATGATTACACAATCGAGTACCATCCTGGTAAGGCCAATGTGATGGTCGATGCGTTAAGTCATAAGGCTATGACCAATCTGAGAGCGATGTACGCTCGACTGAGTCTTTTCAATGATGGGAGTCTACTGGCTGAACTTCAAGTGAAACCGACATGGATTGATCAAATCAGAGATAAACAGTTGGGCGACAAGTCTTTAGAGTTGCGTTTCCGTTAGGTGGAGAGTGGTGTTACTATGGATTTTAGGATTAATAAGGATCGGGTATTGTGTTCCCCTGGTCAGATTTGTGTACCGAATGATGAGGACTTGAGACAGTGTATTTTGAGGGAAGCACATAGTTGCCCTTATGCTATGCATCCCGGTAGGAACAAGATGTACCGAGATCTGTGAGAATTATACTGGTGGCCAGGGTTGAAGCGTGAGGTTACTGACTTCATTGCTCGATGCTTGACTTGTCAGCAGGTTAAAGCTGAACATCAGTTACCTTCAGGTTTGCAGCAGTCGGTTAAGATATCGTTATGAAAACTGGAGCGAGTAACGATGGATTTCGTTAGTGGGTTGCCTCTAACACCCACTAAGAAAGATTCTTCTGGGTCATCGTGGATTGATTAACCAAATCTGCTCACTTCATTCCGATCAGGACGGATTTCTCTCTGCAGAAATTGGCTAAGCTCTACATTTCCGAAATAGTGAGACTTCACGGGGTGCCTGTCCTGATCATCTCCGATAGGGATCTTCGTTTCACGTCTCGGTTCTAGAAGAAACTGCATGAGGCTTTGGGTTCGAGGTTAGACTTCAGTATTGCTTTCCATCCTCAGACAGATGGTTAGACGGAAAGGGTGATTTAGATACTGGCATTGGCAGATGGTTAGACAGATGGGTTCGAGGAGTACTTGCTATTGGCAGAGTTTACCTATAATAACAGCTTCCAGTCTAGCATTCAGATGGCACCTTACGAGGTACTGTATGGCCGTAAGTTTCGTACTCCCTTATGTTGAATTGAGTTGGGCAAATGAAATGTACTAGGTCCCAAATTAGTCCCTGAGACAGAGGATAAGGTTAGATTGATCAAGGATCATCTGAAAACAGCTTCTGACAGGTAGAAGTCTTATGCGGATCTAAAGAGACGCGAGATTGAGTATTCTACGAAGGATTTAGGGTTTCTCAAGGTCTCGCCATGGAAGAAGATTTTGAGGTTCGGTTGCAAAGGTAAGCTAAGCCCTAGGTTTATTGGGCCATACTGTATTCATGACGTTTTCCACGTCTCGATGTTGAGACACTACCGCTCTGATCCCAAGCACATTATTTTGGTGGAGGAGATTGAGGTTAGGCCAGATCTAACATTTGAAGAGGAGCCGGTTCAAATTTTAGATCATAACATTAAGGTTCTACGAAGAAAAATTATTCCTTTAGTAAAGGCGCTGTGGCGGAATCATAGCACTGAGGAGGCCACTTGGGAGCTGAAGGAGTCGATGCGTCAGCAATACCCTCACCTTTTCTGATCAGGTAAAATTTTGAGGCCGAAATTTTCTTTTAGGGGGTAGGGTTGTAACGCCCTAAATTTCATGTTCTGATTCTGTTAAATTGTTACACACAAATGTGTATCTGCTTCAGTGGTTAAGTGTTCTGGGAAGTGTTTGAAAGGTCCCAAGTTCAAGCATTAGCTTGGGTAAATTTTGGTATTTTTCTGAATTAAGCCTGATACTTGAGCAATGGGCTTATATTTAAGTATTTGTAATTTCACATCAGAATAGGCCTACTAGTCTGGTAGTTAAGATGTGTGTTGGTAAGTTAGGGATCCAGAGTTCGAAGCATAGGCTATCACCTTGCCATCTTGCATAAGCACACAACCCAATCCGTTCAAGGATGCATCGCTATCACAAATTCTTTTCCCGGCTCAGGCAATACTAAAACAGGAGCTTCAGTCAGCAATGTCTTTAACTTCTCAAAACTTTGCTGACACTCCTCCGTCCATTCAAACTTAACATCTTTTTGTAGCAACCTCGTCATCAGAGTCGCTATCATGGAAAATCCTTTCACAAACCTTCGATAGTAATCGGCTAAACCCAAAAAGCTTCTAACCTCAGTTATATTCTTAGGCGGTTTCCATTCGACAATTGTAGAAATCTTACATGGATCAACTCAGATGCCTTCATTCAAAACAATATAACCCAAAAATTTGACTTCCTGGAGCCAAAACTCCCTCAAGCTAAACTTGGCATACAGCTGCTTTTCTTGCAAGGTCTGTAGCACGATTCTTAGGTGCTTTGCATGCTCTGCCTCATTCTTAGAGTAGATCAAAATGTCCTCAATGAACACAACGACAAACTTATCCACATACGGCCGAAAGATCCTATTTATTAGGTCCATAAAAATGGCCGGTGCATTCGTCAGCCCAAACGGCATAACAAGAAATTCATAATGACCGTACCTCATCCTGAAAGCTGTCTTGGGTACATCCGAGTCCTTAACTCGCAGCTGATAATAGCCAGACCTCAAATCTATCTTAGAGAATACAGTGGCTCCTCTCAACTGGTCGAACAAGTCATCAATCCTTGGTAAAGGATACTTATTCTTGATGGTTACCTTATTCAGTTGCCGATAATCAATACATAATCTTATTGAACTATCTTTCTTCTTTACAAACAATACGGGGGCACCCCAAGGTGAAAAACTTGGCCTTGTGAATCTTTTATCCGTTAGCTCTTGCAACTGTGCCTTCAACTCTTTCAACTCAGTTGGTGCTATTGTGTACGGAGCAATAGCAATAGAAGTTGTCCCTGGCATCAATTCAATACCGAATTCTATCTCCCTTTCAAGAGGTAATCTGGGTAATTCTTCTGGAAATATATCTAGATACTCACATACTATCGGTACAGATTCAATCTTCGACTCGGTTTCCTTAGTATTCAGTACAAATGCAAGGTAGGCTTCATATCCTTTCCTCATATATCTCTGAGCAACCATAGTTGTGATTACAACCGGTGGCGAACCCAATTCTCTTGATTCGACCCGCAGAATCTCACCATCCAGGCATTTCAATTTAATATACTTACTACCAAAATTTACAATTATATCATACAGGGATAACCAATCCATACCAAGTATTACATCAAATTTATCAAATGGTAACAACATAAGGTTAGACAGGAAATAATGACCTTAAATCGTTAAACGACAATTCTTATAGACTTTGTCAACTAGGACTGATCTGCTAGCGGGTTTGACACTCTAATGATGAATTATGTAGGTTCCACAGGCATGTTCATACTAGACGCCAATTTCATACAGATATATGAATACGTCAACCCCGGGTCAATTAAAGCAACAACACTTATATTAAAAAGAGAGAAAGTACCCGTAATAACATCAGGAGTAGAGGCTTCTTCTCGAGCATGTATCACATACGTTCTTGTCGAGGCTCGAACCTCTGATTTTGAAGCATTTTTAGTCACGACTCTACTGCCACTAGCACTTCCAGGGTATCTCAGAAGTCTACCTCGAGAAATAGGAGTACTCGATTTCGGGGTTACATCCACTTTTTTTTCAACTCGCTCTGGGCAGTCTCTGAGGAAGTGATCAAAAGAACCACACCTGAAACATGCGCCACTCTTCATTCAGCACCCTCCGAAATGAAATTTGTTGCAGCTCTTACACTTCGATTTTTGGTCGTCTACACTCCCCACACTAGTCACCATCGGGGAAGAAGACTTCTGACCTCGTCGCTTAGAGCTTCTCGCTTTACCTGAATATCCCACTGACTAAGTGGAGCGTTCATGCTGGCTCTTGGCTTTCTTCGTGGAAAACAAGTGTTTTACTGCTAGACCTCTTGCTCACAACTCGAGCCTCTCTTTTAGCTTGTTTTCTTTTATTATTAAGTTCCTCAGCCTTCTTGGCTCGATCGGCCAATGCGGCAAACTCCCGTATTTTAAAGATCCCAATCAACAACTTGATGTCCTCATTCAAACCTTCCTCGAAGCGTTTACACATTTCCGATTCAGTTTGGACCCATTCAGTTGCGTACTAACTTAGTCGTACGAACTATCTCTCATATTCCGCTACAATCTTGTTCCCTTGTTTGAGTTCCAGGAACTCCTTTCGTTTCGAGTCCAAAACCGCTGGCTAATGTATTTATTCCTAAACTCTGCTTAGAAGAAATCCCAAGTAATATTTTCTTTCGGCACTACCTAGGATACGGTCTTCCACCAATGGTATGCAATGTCATTCAAAAGGGACACATCACACTTCAAACATTCCTCGGGTATGTACGACAAATCATCTAGCACCCGTGTAGTATTTTCAAGCCAGAACTCGGCTCTTTCAACGTCATCGTCAACTTTAGCTCTGAATTCCTCAGCCCCATACTTTAACATCCTCTACGATAGTCTTAGAACTGACTAAATCGTAGCTCTGATACCACTAAATGTAACACCCCTCACCCGTATCCAACGTTGGGATAAGGTTCGAGGCATTACTGAGACTTTACAATTGTAACACAATAATTGGATCGCAAATTTTCGCTAAAATTTTAACCCTTTTCACCCATAAACAACTCGTCCCTTAAATAGGCCTTCGAGGCCCTAGACGCACCCTAAGGCAGTTCGGGACAAAACCAGGAGTGTTCAATAAGCCCTGGGCATCTTAGGAATCTTTCCTTAATTTGAGGTATCACACGCCCACATGAGTAGGCCGTGTGGTCATACATACCCGTGTGACTTGGGACACACCCATGCCCTTCGGCCATGTGCAACACTGACTTATCAACACGGCTATGGCACACGCCCGTGCTGCCTGCCCATGGACAACATTGTCTTTTTAACACGGCCATGGCGCACGCCCATGTGGCTTACCCGTGTGCAACTTTGAGCTGAAAATTTAAAGTGCAGGGGAGACACGGCCATAGAACACACCCATGGGAGAAAGCCGTGTGTCACATACGATCTAGACGCACGCCCATGTGTCTAACCATATGGACCCCTATAGGCTATTTTCGAAGCTTTTGGTCACCTTTCTTATCACTTATACTTAATGGTTACCGATTTCAAGGAAAAACATGATTATACACTTGTAAATAATCTTAATAAAACTAGTTGTATAGAAACCTCATTTCATTGGTTTCAAACATGAAAGGTTATTTCCCATTTGGGGTTTATGAGTTTTCATGTCACTTTAATTCGTTCGAAATTGGCTCGTTCATTCGACTCATTGACAATTGGTAATAACCTATCACATGTAAATAAAATCTTGCATAGATTCGTAGGTCATAGCCTACTTCAATTAAGCCAATTTTCATGGCCATATACAACGATATAAACATATTTTTACATGCCTTCATTTGGCAAAGCAAATGACACATATAACAAAGTACTCAAAAATCCTATACAGGCCATTGAACAAAATAGAAATGTCCTTATACCAAAGCTTGTCTAGTTGATAGTGTATTGACTCTCCAATCGTCTTCCAGTCCTTATGAGTCCTCGAGCTCTGTGAGACAGGGAAAAAGAGAGGAGTAAGCATTTACATGCTTAGTAAGCTCGAATAACAGGAAAGTAAACTTACCGAATATTTAATATGCATCCATGATAGATAAGGAAACCAACATTTAAGAAATGGTTCCCTATTATATGCACTCAATCAATGAGTTAGTAACATAATCAAACATCATGAAATTTAACTAGATGAGCTCATCATTCAACATCTCATTTAAACTAACATCTCATGTTAATCTCGTTGAGTTTCTAAGGAATCTCGATGGAATACCCATTAACCATCAATTCATACGAATGATCATTCCATGTATGCACTCCCACGAACCTCACATCTTATGGCGGGATTACCGGTCCAAGCTAAATCCCCCATTTTATGAACTCATAAGGTGATGTCGGGATTAACAGTCTAGGCTAAATCCCTTATTGCGACAAACACCCTTAGTGAGCTCGAATATGAATTACCAGTTTAGGCTAAATTCAGACCCTAATCGAATTACCCGTCCGGGCTAAATCCATAATGCACACATATTCTTCGGGAGGCTCGATCATTCAAGGAACACCCGTCCGGGGGAGATCCTTTCTATATTTGAGACCAACATATTACCCATTCAGGCTAAATCCTTACTGCAACACATGCAGGATCTCATTACACATATCAATCAGGGTTTATCCATAGAATTTCTTTTCGTCAACCTCAACCGAGACATTTTTCACATGTTACCATCAAATATGCATTTCTATGATATTTCATGCCAATAATAAATGCAATCATCATGCATTCATAAAGCATACAATTATGCATATTAGGGGTTTACTTTAAATTATCTGAACTTACCTGGTATTAGTTTCGGAGTTATGTTTCGGTTATTCCGAAACCTTGCGTTTACCTCGATCGACCTCCGAAATTTGTTCCTCGGGGTTTATAACAACAAAATTATATCATTAATAGCCCACATTATACATTACAAGTCTAATTCTCACCCCCATCCCAAATGACCATTTTGCCCCTAACCTTTAACATTTTTACGATTTAGTCCCTAGGCTCGTATAATGAAACACATGTAATTTCTATCTTACCCAAGCCTAGCCAAACACTTTTCTCTCTTATGGAAGCCCATATTTCCCATTATTTATAATTTCTTCCACACATTTTACAACTTTTGCAAAATGGTCCTTACAAGGGTTTTTCATGAAAATCACCTAGGAAAATATGTTTAACACACATTCATCTTTCATATCCTCCATAATCCATCAAAATACAAATAAACCATGCATGGGTAAATTTTTAAACATGAACCCTAGCATGAAATATGAGTAGAAATGAAGAGAACAAGCCACCGGGATTTTGAAAATACAAAGAACATTGAAAACGGGGCTTGGGAGCACTTACTATTGAGCTTGAAATGTTTGAAAACCCTACCTATGGTGACAAGAGAATTTCGGCAGCATAGAGAAGAAGAATGGCTGATTTTGGCTTGATTTTTCCCATTTTATTTCATTAAAAAGCCAAATGACCAAAATTCCCTTATGTCATTTCTTTAAAATTTCATTCATGCAAGCCCATTTTTGTCCAAAAATTTAGAAATTGGGAAACTTACTCTCCAAGACCTTTTAATTTATAATCCAAAGCAATTTCATACAAATTGCTTCTAGAATTCAAGTTTTGCAATTTATTCAATTTAGTCCCTAATTTCCAATTGAACACCTTACTCAAAGAATTTTTTCATGAAACTTTAACACATGCATATACTCATATTTTAGGCCTTATAATAATCATAAAATACATGTTTTGATATCGGATTTGTGGTCCCAAAACCACTATTCCGACTAGGCCCTATTTCTAGATGTTATAGGTTTTTAATTCGAGACTTATGACAGTTTTGTGATTATTTAAACTGCAACTCATCAAAACACGATTTTCCTAAAAACTAAGGTTTTTTTAAATAAAAGGTAAAATTAATTATTTGGGTTTCAAAAGCTTCTACATAAAAGAGATGTTTGAATCAAATCAATTAGAATTTGGTTTCCCGAACTGAGTAAAAGTTAATAAAAAGAACGATTTGAAGGTCAATACATTTTCTAAAACACTCTCATGTGACTTCACCAAATTCAACCATAACGTCTAGGTCGGGTTTGGGGTGTTACATTGAGAGAGGTATAGTCATAGTTTTAAGTTGTGTTTGGGTTCATAGTGATGTTATGGATCTCGATAACATAAAATTTCACCTATCGTGTGAGTATGGAGTTATAACTTGAGAAGCTGGGATCACTTTGCAACTCAAGGTTCAAGTTGCTGGTGATTATATCATCTCGGATTGAAGTGTAACTAAGGTTTCAAGTTTACAAAGGTTATGTTGTCAAAGGATGTAGCATAATTGGGTTCGTAGTTGACTATGCTAATACGGGCACCATAATGAGTTTCTCCTCATTAGATGAGCACGCTTCATAACACTCAAACATAAGCACGAAGAAAGAAATGGTGAGGCGTCTTCTAGTATAATCAAGTAATCCGTGTTTTCCCTCTCCACTGAAGGCGGTGACCTTCTTAGTACAATCTGTTATACCCCAATGCTATCACATGTTATAATAACGGAGTCATCGCCTTTAGTAGTGATGGATAAGATGCATTACTTGATTATACTGAAACGTCTTTGTGTGTTTCTTTCTCGTAACATTTGAGTTTTATAAAGTATCTTCTTTTGATAAAAAGAACTCGTTGTTGTGCCCGTATAACAACGGTCAAATACAGACCCATTTATTCTCTATCCTTTGATAGCATAACATTTTTAAACTTGAAACCCTAGTTAAGCTTCAACCCTAGACTGTATAATCACTATCTATTGGGACCTTGAGTTACAACGTAATCTGGCTTCCCACGTGATGGTTGTATGGTGTGAAGTAGGATCTACATTATGGTGTAAAGCTTGTGATCTGCTCATTGGGTGAAATGTGTATAAGGTGGTTAAGTGTAGAGATGGGTGTATAGTTATCCGCCAGGAATTAAAGAAGTATCCGTCAAAGTCTAAAGGGAGGTCTAAAATCTTCAATTAGAGGAATCCAAAAATAACAATAAAGGTAATATTGTTTGACACTTACTAAGTTCTGTTGAACTTACATGCGTCTATTGGTATTGCAATTCTTGGCATTTAACCGGTATGTCAGAAGAGACCAAGCCAAGAATGCGCCTAGCTGGCAGTTTGAAGAGCGATATTATGCATACAGAGGGGCACTCGCAGGAATATGGCGAACAATACTCTACGCCATGATTAAGTAGGTTTAACAAAGTTTTAAGTTGTAATGCATTAAACTACTTTCGAAAATCTGTTGTTTTTAGTAAATATCTCTTTTAAAATCTTTTGACTTAGAAAGAATATGTATAAATAAGAAGTATGTTCAATATGGTTTTTGTTGTTGTAAAACTTTTGTTAAGTATTTTTGTATTGTGGCATCCTATATCCAAGTCCGATAAATCGGGTCAGGTATAGGGCATTACATAACCCTTTGGTGCTTCAATGGAAATAGAAGTAGAAGATGAAAGATGATCATTGCTGCCATGGATGATGTTTTCAACAGCTTGAAAAGCTCTTCTAGAACCATTTTCCCAAATTTCAATTTTCCCTTTTTTCTTTTTTCTTTTCTGCCTGTCCCTTCCCACCCCCCAAAATGATGTTCCTTCGATTGCTCAAGCCCAACATGGCTAGTTAATTGGCCACATTAGTTAGTTAACGAGCCACGTCACTTGTCCCGTTAGGTCTGTAACGGAAAATGTTAGTGGGTGACTAATTTTTCACTTTTCAGTAACATTAGCAACTATTTTTTTTCATAAAGTTTAGTGACCGAGTTGTAACTTTTTAAAGTTTAGTAACTGTTGATGTACTTTACCCTTATAATTGTTATATTTGCTCCCGTTTTAGGTTTTGGATTTAGAGTTTATATGAGTTTGGGTTTATAAGGTTTATGATTGAGTTTAGGAATTAGGGTTTATATTAAGTTTTAGGTTTTAGATTTCGAGTTTAGTTTAATTTAAATAAAGTTATTTAGTATTTATTTATAAGTCCATTATTTTTTATTTTATTAATGATGAAATGTCATGCTGTTGTTCACTTACAACACTTGAGAATTATACATTGAGCATACATTAAATATTCATTCAATTTTTATTTACTTCGATTTGATGAAAGAAAAGTAAAATAAAATAAATAAATATATAAATATAAGACAATGAAGCTTAGTTCAATGGCAATGACAAAACTAAGGTTGATTCCCCAAAATCTTTAAGATATCAAATTCTAAGTCCCATGCTAATGTCAAATGTGTGAATTATTTAGAAGAGATCTAGTTAGTTATTTAATTATAAATTAAAAAAATCAAATATAAAATATCTTTATCATCCTCTTAATCTTTTATTTAATTATTTCATAAAGAAGTTATAATTGGAAAAATAATTATAATGAATTACTTTCTTTCTTCTCCATCGTTAAACGAAACTGAAATTATGAAAATGCATTACTTTACTTTTTTTTCCCTACAAATTTGACTATCAAAAAAAGACAAATATATATTATTGGTTTATTCCAACATAGCATAACATTATTACAAATCACCAAGGTTTAATTTGCCAGATTTTATAATATAAAGTCTGACGATGGTACATGAACAATCTATATATTTATGCATTTGATTATTTCCATAAAATGAGAGTTTCCACAAACTCTACAATCGAATAATTACCCATAACCCTTCATCTGTAAGGTTGTTAGGAGAACTACTACTAGCAAATGCAAGAATCTCTTTTACTGTAAAGAACAAACATATTTGTGGTTCCTTTTATAGGATGGAGGAGGAAGCAATTCTCTACGTCAAATTCAAGCCTCATGGCGGAGCGTGGAAGACACGCGTCATGAAAGAAGAATGCAAAATGGTAAATAAAGAGAAAGAAAAAAAAAGTAGTGAGGCAAAAAGTATGATAACTGTCTTAACAATTATATATTACGACAAATCTTTTTTTTTTCAAATATTACAAGTTATAATCCTGCCATTTTAACATCGTCTTCTACCTTTATGTTATGTACACTACGAACTGAAAACTAAAAGGAAAATAATTTTATCTAACTGAACCTTTCATGTGCGTTAGTACCCTGTGAATGAAACGTTCCGTCTATGATCCGACAACGGCGATGGTGGCATCGACTTCGGATTTGGAGCCTTCGAACTCTGGAAATATTCTCTTATATCAAAATTTCCTGGGGATACTTCTGTCGTCAAGTCACCATCGTCTCTTGGCGGAATAAACGGCGGCCGTAACACTTCCGTTAAGAGGTCCCACCTGACCCCTCTAAAGAAGGCGTGCTCTTTGATCTCGCACGCGCCTCCGTGATATCCAAGCCTCTTTTCCGGATCCTTCTGCAATAACCGTCCGATCAAATCCGTTAAAGCGTTTGGTTGACCCATGAACTTGGGCTCTTTGGTCAAAACGTTTCGAAACGTCTCTTTTCGGTTCTTCCCTTTAAACGGCGTCCTCCCGTAGAGCATCTCGTAGGTTAGAATTCCGAAAGCCCACCAGTCGACGGCGAATTCATGTCCATCCCCACGTACAACTTCCGGTGACACGTATTCCTCGGTGCCCACGAAAGAGTTGGAACGTTCCTCGTTTGAGAAACTCAGCTTTCGTCGTCTCACTGGGCTGACTCGGGCTGATTTCGCTTTCTTCAAAGCATAGTTATATTTGTTATCGGGTACGACGGGGATCCATCGAAAGAACTTGAGTCGATGTTTACGTCGAGCCGTAAATTGAGGCAAAGAATTAGGAACCTTTTTGTCGTCAGCTAAAATTTCTGAGGGAGGTTTTTTCTTTAAGTTGCGGGAAAGGTCGAAATCAGTTAAAGTGGCGTGACCGGAGTGTTGAATGAGGATGTTTTCGGGCTTGAGATCCCGGTAAACGATACCCAGGGAATGCAGGTATTGGAGAGCACATAGGATCTCGGAGAGGTAAAAGCGGATGACAGAGGGGGAGAAAACGTGGTCGTTTTGATGGTAACGGAGGACGTTGAGGTCGGAGCCAGGGCAAAAAGGGACAGCCCAGGCAAGAAGGTCGGGGGTTTCGAGACAACCCAAAAGACGAGGGAGAAAAGGGTGTTGAAGGGCAGGGTCGGGAGGGGAAAGGGTTTTCAAGACCCCAATTTCCCAACGAGCTCGACGGTCGGCGTCATGTTTGGATCTCTGCACAACCTTTAGGGCGAAGGGGGAACGAGCGGTTGGGTCGGTAGAGATGTCGTGGACGAGAAACACAGTCCCCATGGCCCCTTTGCCCAGGATTCTGATGGCCTTGTGTTTTTCCAAATCTAACTCTGGCGGTTTCTCCATTGCAGAGAGACAAGAAAGAATGAGCGAAGCGAGAGAGACAGGGGAGGGAGAGGAAGGAAATATAATGAGAATGTTATTGGGGAGAGAGAGAATGTTTAGATGGTTTGGTTTCATTTATATACGGCTATTTAAAATGTTTTTTTTCCCTCGTTTCCGATATTTTCCTTCAAAATCAAAGTATTTGTATATATCAAACGACATAGCATCACAAGTAAAAAAGAGAATCCATGGCAAAAAAATAGATTAACCACTCATTATATTATTTAGGGATACATCTACTTTATAATCATTTTTTATTTTAATTTTTAATTTAATCTTACTTTTCTTTTAATTTTTAAACTTATATTATTTATCAAATCATTTTAAAATAAATAAATAAAAGTTAATGTTTATTTATTTTATTGATATGACATCAACATATATGTCATATTAACTATTAATTAATTTTTTAAAAATAAACATATTAAATATATATTTAAATATTTTGAATTTTTTGAATTTTTAAATTTAAAAAATTAATTAATTACTAATATATCATCTATGTGTATATCACACTAACAAAATTAACTATTCTATCTTTTTTGGGTAATTTGATAAACAAGTTTAAAGACTTAAAAAGACGAAAAATTAAATGAATGGTTAAAACGACCTTTTTTTTTATTAAGTTAGAGGGTTAAATAAATCATTATGCCTATGCAATATTATGCATGAACTTTAATTTTGTGCAATTTTATACATAAAATTTTTATTTGATTCAATTTTTAAAAATCACTAACAAATTACCGAATTAGCACAATTTTACATGAGATATTATATAAACAAATAATTATATTAATCCAATATAAAAATAAATATACATATATTCAATTTTTTAAAATATATAGAATTAAATTAAAATTTTATATATACATATAAATAACAATACAAATTTTATATGTAACCAAATACATTTAATATAATACAACATCACAAGTTAAAAAGAGATTTCATTTATCGTTGACACAAAATACATTAATTACTCAACATATTATTTATTCATTAATTTTTTTCCAAGGATATTTATAATTTTATTTTCTATATATTAAAATCAAAATCTCTAAAATATATTTTTTTATACGGATGATCTATCGTCTTTACATGTGTATAATTTAAAATAACATGTTCCCTCAACTTTGGTTGTTTTAATTTGATTTTTTTTTTGCCAAATTTTTTATTTAGTTAAAGTTTTAAAATAGTTCATATAATTAATAAAATATATCATATTTATTCTTATTATATTTTAAATAAATACTTAGGTTCAATTGATAAAGATTTATTTCTATATTTCATTAAATACATTAATTAATTTTTTTAAATATCAAAAATATCAAACAAAGTTTAACGGTTATGTAAAAGCATTGGGTTTTGGTGCAGTAGTGATCATAAATAAAATAGCATAACCTTAGCAACAAGTCATTCAAACATCAAAATACACGTCAAACTAAACAGCATATTATTAAGATGATACTCATCAGGTCCTAAACCATAGCTGTTCATTGGAACTCATCTTCTCTTTTCTATCAATCAGTCCCGACTTCATTGCTCTTGCCTTGCTCCTTTCAACAGATTCTCTACTTCTTGGCCACCTCTCCAGAAGTCAGACCACAAAATTGATTCAGACCCCTTTTGTTGTGTTTAACCATTTCTACATCTCTCTCTTCATACTCTGAGGGGTACCTTCTATCATATTCTTCACACCAAGATTTAAACATCTGAGACAACCATTTCAATACATGTGTGTTTGAGGTTATACTCTTTCACTTAAAATCTAATTATCAAGTCAAGAACATCATCTAACCATCAAAACATATGATTCCAATACAACAACTCAATTCATAGTAATTATGTTTTCAGGGCTTCTCCTAAACTAGTTCAAAATCAAGACATTTAAGAAACAAAATTTATGATCCTGTCTAACACTTTTTGGTGGAATTATAAAGATTGCCACTGCGACTCTTCCTGCTTTTCTTACACTCTAAAACTGGACGGGTTGAAAAGGATGCAGCTAATGCCAACCATGTTTTTCTGCCAATCTCACCTATCTTCTTTGAAACAACCCCTATAAGAAACGACAATAAAAAAAAAGTTTTCCTTTCACAATCTGTACGCAAAAGGAAAAATATCCCAGAAAAGCGAAAAAGAGATAGAGATAGAGGAAAGCTTGATTTGAAAGATTTTACAAGTCTTTTGCTGAATCGCAGTAGCCATCGATATTGAATAAAAAATAAGAATTTTCAAGGTGTTTAGGGTTTTTAACTTTTTTCAGGTAAATACAAAGTTTTGGGTAAACTTCATATTTAGTCATCCAGGTTTACCCGTCCATTTAAAAAATTTGTTATTTTAGTCACTTCTCTTAGATTAGTTGTCAACTTTAATCACTTTTGTTAGATAAGTTATCAATTTTAGCCACTATACCTTAAAATGGATTTAGTCACTAAACATAATACTGACTAGGCTTGATATAATCGTGATTTTGAAAAAAATTTGATCCTTAATATTTACACATTATACTAATTTTTTTATAATTTTACAAACTAAGAAAATAAAAAATAAAAATGAAAAAATACATAAAAATTCAAAAAGTATTAAAATTTATAAAAATATATAAAATACTCAAAAATTATAAAAAAATATTAAAATTTGTTAAAATTTATTATATTTTCACACATTCCCCCGATGTCTCCACTTTTCTTTCTCAATCAATGCTAGTTTTTCTTTCTCATTTTCTCAAATATTTTTGAGCTTATACAAATTTAGCTTTAACTTTTTTTATTATAAAATTGAATTAATTTTTCATTTAAGTTTTTATTATTAATTTGGTTTATTTATTCGAATCAATATAATAACAAAGAGGATTTCTAAATTTTTAGAATTTAAAAGTTAATTAATTAAATAATTGAAAATTATCTAAAATGAGTGACCAAAAAAATAACCAATACGTAGTTTACCCAATCATTTTAGTTCCATATGGGTTAGACGTTTTATTTCTAAAAGACTAATGAATAGAGTGTTTTACAGCATTAAGTTAAAAAAAAGTGTTTTACAACATTAAAAATCATTTCACATATAAATACAAAATTTAATTTTAGTTATAATATTATATTTTTTACAATTATTTTAAAAATAATATTTATCCTTAATAATTATAATTAGGGTAAACTATTCAAATAGTCATGGAACTATGCCCTTATTCTTATTTTGGTCACCTAACTTTAAAAATTTTCAATTTAAGCATTAATATATGAATTCTTTCTTGGTTTGGTAACTCACCATTAAATTAATAATATAAAAGTTTTTTTTTCTAAGTGGTATAATAACATATTTAATCCTCAATACTTATATATTCTATCAATTTAATCCTAATTCTAAATAATTCATTAGATTTAACCCTTCACATTTACAAATTCTTTTAATTTAATACTCAAACTTCTTTACCAATGTTTTCTGCTTTTAAAACAGAGGCTTTCCTCTCGACCGTCCCTCTCCATCTTCTCTCTCCCACCCTCCTGCTCCCCTCCATTGTTAAATAAGTTTTCCATATTTTATGGATATTTTTATTTCTTCAGTTCTTACAATGCCGAGTTCTAAACCCTACACTAAGATTAATGGAGACTAAAGAACATCATGGAAAAAAAAAAACTAATAAATGCTTCAAAATTCACTTTTTATTGAGATTTAAGTTTACAGACAGCACCTTTTATGTTACAAAAAATTGTTTGTTGAGTTTGATTTTTTCAAATGAATTGAAACTTATCGAATAATATCAACGATAAGCGTTATATTTTTAATTATTACAAATGGTTTTTGATATAATCTTTTTTATTTGCTTTAAACTTATAAGAACAAATAATAAGTGAACTAAATGTATTTAATTGTTATTTAAAAATAAAGAGTGCGAGGGAGAAGATGGAGGTGGGATTGGGTGCGGTTCATGTGTTTTGTGGTTTCATGTTACAGTATCTAATTTCACTGTCACCACTATTTTTACACTAATCGCAACTAAACGCACCACCCATCGCAGGAAGGGAGAGGGAGAGGGAGAAGGAGGGGCTAGGGAGGAAAATATTATTTGTTTTATTTAATATTAATATTTTTATTTAATTAGATTTTAATAATGCGACTTGACACTTTTTGATTGATTTTCACTTTTTTTTAATAGAGTGTAACAGTAAAGACTAACATTAGTTACAAAATTATAGTTACAAAATTATAACTTAAGTATCTAATACGATAAAAAAATTCAGATACCTAACTCAAACAAAAAACATAGCTTAAGGGCATCCTACTCAATTAAACTTTTTATTTTTTATATTATTCTATATATTTATATTAAATATGTTGACCAATAATTAGAATATATATTTAAGTTTGAGATTTCATTTAAGATATTAGTATTAATATTATGATCGATGAACACATAATATTAATCACTAGATTTACTCTATGGATATTTTGAGAAATAAAAAAAATATTTTATAATTTTATAATTTAATTTAATTCTTTTTTCTTGTAATAAAAGTTATGTTTTTAAATTTATTCATTTAATTCTTATTATACTTTTTTTTTATTTTTAATGATATTTTAATTCTTTTTCATTTTTTATGATAGGAGTTATGATAAAATGGACATTGTTATAAAATACAAAGCCAAAGAATTTGTTAGTACAAAAATTCATGAGTAAATGTATCATTAGGTCGAAATTTATGAAGGGAGGTGAATTGGTAATTAAAAATATTCACTAAGGATGAGAAATGATTAATAAGATTAATGATTCAATCTTAACTATTTACTTCTGTCATAGGACTAGAAATTTAGTCTACTAAATTACGTAGCCTTAGGTGATTCTTTTGCTTCAAATCCACCTAAATTAGCCTTACTTTTGAAAGTGAGAATTCACAAAAGAAATTCTTTAAGGCACTAAAATAAAGTTGAAGCAAAACTTGAAAGGCGAAAAAGCAAAAAGTAAACTAAAAAGCCACAAGAAAACTAAGCACACCACGTGTTTGATTAAATGCTCTCAAATATATTCAATAACTTTGAATGAAATAATTACAAATGAGGGAGAAGGCCTCTATTTATAGTTGAGCTTCCTTAAATCCAACGATACAGTTTAAATTACATTAATGGTTAAGATCAAAGCTTATCTACAAGATGAAAGTCTTAAGGGATTTAAACTTTATACAATCTTATCTTATAGGATTTACAATATTCACCATAGTAACTCTAGTTTTACTATAGCGTTCCACTAGGCCACCAAGGCTTTAAGTAGATGAGTTTCTTCGTGTGTTCCATGAATTGAGCCAATTCAAGTAGGTCAAATGAGCTCCATTTCATCAGTTGAACTCCATGAGACATTCTATGTACATTTGTGATATTCTCCTCCACCCATTCTCGCGACGCCTTCATCACATTCTCAAAATAACACTGGTCTAACTCATCTTGAAACTGTCTCAATGCCTCAGTCGATTCCCAACTAGTCTCTCTATCAGCTAGTTCTGCCCCTCGAAACATTTTCCTTGGCTTATGTCTCCACTGTCGCCTAACTCAAACCATTTCTCTCTTTTGTAAATCTCGTTGACTAGAGCCCATTGCTCTTAATTGCCCCCATTGTGACTTGCCTAGATCAGGATCCTATTGATCCACACAAATAGGATTAGGCATGTCCACATTGAATAGTGGGTTAACCTTGAGTATTTTTGCCAACTCTGGTTTGTAAGCCCCTCGACTTACCCGCTTCAAAACTCTGAAAGGGTCCTTGTATCTTTACCAAGCCAATGGTAAGTCATAATGCAAAACACTAGGAAAGTGTTCAAGATGTACCTCACTCATAGCATTTACTCGTTTTAACTACCTAGTTTGCATCACTACTTTTCCCACAAAGTTTGATGCATATCTTGTTGGATCTGGTGCCCTAAGTCTAGTATATTCGTTTGTATACTTGTATTTTTTCGAAAAATTGGTTTAACAAAATTATCCATAAATTACATTAATATCCTTTATATATTGTCCTCAATGGTTTTTTGTATACAAATCAAAATGGAAGCAAATATTAGCTCATTGGTTATCTAATGTTTAACTAGTACTAAGCAGTATTACGTGGTTAAAACGTAATACGGAAAGATAACTTATATTAGTAGATAAACGAAAAGATAACTTATATTAGTAGATAAACCTAAATATGTCTTTAGTCTAATAAAAAATGAGCAAACCGATTGAAAAACCGAATATTCTGTTTATCAAGTCCAATTGGGGAGACTCTTTGTCTTGAGCATCAATGCGAATGACTCTTAGAAGATAGAGACACAGATGTGACTGCTTGGACTAGTAAGACATCGGATAGGACCCAAGTAGAATAGATCCTAAATCCATTTATGCATTTATTCACTTGTGGCATTTATAGTGTGGCATACCTTAATCCTAAGTGGATGATGGACTATGTATGTGTAATTTGTATATTTTGATGTAAGTAAAAGTCTGAGTTCAAATAGATAAGGAATCAAAACCTGGTTGTTGGGTATACGACTTCTGCAGTATGTAGAATCATTCAGAATAGTGAAATTCATAGCCCAAGAAATAGGTAAATGATATTCTCTCATTAGCACTACATGATAGATGAAAAGTAAACGTGGCCATGAGTCATTTTTCTTTTTAATGAATGACTTAATTACTAATTGATAGTAATTGACTTTTCATGAAAACAAATATAATGGTTACTATGAGATAAAATAGGATCATATTGGGGAACGAATTTATCCTAAAGAGATTAAGGACATCCTATGATGGTAACACACTTATGACAAGGTCATTGAATGAGCACTAATTGAGTAGCTTTTTAATGGTATGTAATTGGGGAGAGCTTAGTCACAATATTATAGTGAAATAACTTTGTGACTAAATGAGTTTATAATTAATAGGCGAAAAACTAAAACTTAATTATAAATCATTTGAGCTTTAATTACATATGTCCAATTGATCTATTCCCTAGCTCTTTGAAACCATAAATGGATTGCATGTTGAATCAAATGAACAAAAATGGATAGAAATTATAAAATTAGAGAAATGAGTTATATTTAGAAATGAATGTCATTTCTCACTAAGTATGAAAATGACCTGATAATTAATTTAAGCTTTTCGAATTATTTTTAATTAAATAATTGAAATACCAAAATTAAATTAAATTAATTGATCATTGTGAATCCATTGAATATGAAAATTAAATATATTTTCTCACAGATTCTTTTACGGTAAAGTTGCAATGACTTTAATGAAAATAGAATTGGGTTGAAAAAATTATTTAATTAAAATTAATTTAATAAATAATATTTATTTCGAGAATAGAAAAACTTGTATTGAGTTGGATTAAATTATAAAATCCTGGGTTAAAAGTCTAAAAAGCACATATAATTGAACCAATAAATAACCACTCAACTTTACAAAGTCGACAGAAATATCCCTCGATCTACTAGTTTTCTTACCTCTGCCACGGGTCTCCCTAGGCTCAATCTGCTCGTCTACTCCTTTCGTCATGTCAATCGGTGCCTTCAACTATTCATTTGCTTCAAATCCACCTAAGTCTGCCTTTCTCTTGAAAGTGAGTATTCATAAAGGAAATTCTCTAAGGCACTAAAATAAAGTAGAAGCAAAACTTAAAAGGCAAATAAGCAAAAAGCAAACAGAAAAGGCACAAGAAACTTAAGCACGCCACGTGTTTGAATAAATGCTCTTAAATATATTCAATACCTTTGAGTGAAATGATTACAAATAAGGGGGAAGACCTTTATTTATAGTTGAGCTACCCCAAATCCAACAGTACTACATCAACGGTTGAGATCAAAGTCTATCTACAATATGATATTCCTAAGGGATTTAAACTCTATACAATCTTATCCCTTAGGATTTACAATATTCACCATAATAACTTTAGTTTTACTGAAGTGTTCCATTGGGCCACCAAGACTTCAAGTAGATGTGTTTCTCTATGTGTTTCACGAATCGCGTTAGTTCAAGTGGGTCAAATAAGTCCCATTTCATCAGTTGACCTCCATAAGATGTTATATGTGCATATGTACATATGTGCATATGTTACAGGCTTCGGTCCACAACTCATTACACTTCCATTACCTTAGCTTCACTTGCCACAAATTTTCTCAATTCAGTATGTTGAATTGATACCATTCAAGATAATGAATAACCTTTACCATTCCTATCTTTTACTTAGGCTAAAATAGAAATTTCTTTCCCTAAATTTCAAAGCTCTACTAGAATTTCTCATTTTGCTAAGGTTTGGAATGAGTAAACAAATAAAACCATCAATAAGTAATTGATTACAAGGTTTAATCTCATTAAAAGATAATGTTAAACTCGATAAAGATTTGCATTAAAGTTCTCTAAAAGAAGAAAATAAATCTTTAATGATTTTTTTTTAATTTCTAGCTTGAATATCGATCTCTTATTTCTTGGAGTGTTCATGAGGTATATTGATAAACTTACAGGACCGTTTGATGTGACATCAATCTTAATTCACTTATAAGAGACAAGATTAGGTTATGAAAATTATCTACAATTTCAGAATCTAAATTGTTGACATATATAGTGAAATCTGAGTATTATTTTATTTGTCGACTTTACCCGAATGCCATATTTCATGGCCTTACGCCATTTTTAACAAAAATGGCCGACTGTCATTAATTAACGACGACTTAAATGCCATCTTCTTCATGAAACATGAACCATTCTTCTTCTTCTTCGTTTTCGGCAAAATTATTGAAGTTCTTTCCTTTATTTTTTTTTAAATGGCCATTCGCCATTAACATCTTTTTAATAAGTTCGAACTTCTTTTTTTTATTTTTCAATGGAAGAATCCATTTTAAACTCTTATTAAGTTTTCGGTTTTTCTCCATACTAACTACGTCTTGGTAGTTTTCATCATTTAAAAAAAGAATATTTAACTTCCTTTTAGAAGTTGATCCACTTAAAAGTGGTATGCACTTATGGGTTTTTTTCTTACATTAAATAAATTTATAATCATTGGAGACAATAGTTATTGAAGGGTGAAAATCGTGTTTTAGTTATAACTCTGCACGATAGAAGATCCATTCTTTTGAAAAAAAAAATAATCATTAGATGACAAAAAGTATCCATCCTTTTAAACTGATCCTTTTCAATGAGAATGGATCCTTTGCCCCTGTGGACTACCCTCTTGCAATTTATCTTTAGAAACGATGGATCTTTGTGGGGATGAATTCTTTGCTTAAAAACACTTTGAAATCATTTTAGATTAACTAAAAATATTTTGAAATATATCTAATCATTTTATTAATTTTTTTATTAGTATTTAAAATTTTGAGAATGTTTAATAATATTTAGGCAAAATAATTTAAGAATAAATGTGTAAAATTTATCTTAAATGTTATTATATCTTGAAATTTTTAACAACAATTTTTTTTTAAAAAAAATTAGATTTTAAAAAATTCCCCCAAAGTCATTTACATATTTTTGAAACATACTCTCCCTTAGTAAATACGTTCCTTGAAAATTTAAGTTTCAAAATATTGCCTCATGGAATATTTTTTTTTAAACACATTGAATATCAGTATAGAAATAAGCATATGCATGATGATCAACTCATTTGCATATTAAAGATAACCATTTAAAAGACATGCATATATGCAAATTTCATCTTACCCTTCATTTTTAGTATATTAAAAAGCGATTAAAGCAAGATATCAATGAAAGTGTATATCAAAAGTTTTATTAAAAAATATTTAAAGCATAATGGGAGAATAAAAATCAAGGTAAAGACACATTGAGTAGCAACACCATAATCTAATCATTTAAAACAAAATTCAAAGTGAATTCTCATAAATAAACAAAACAATTTCAAAGAAAAGAATATGAAAAAACAAAAATTACAACTTCCATATCGTAAATAAAACATTATATTATTTCATATAATGTTTTAAAATACAAGTCAAAGTTAAATTCATTTGACACAAATAATCAAACATGGGCATCCTTTTTGGAATGGAGCACGTACATATTCATGAAAACTTATTTATATAATAAAAATAGTTATTTTATCATATATAATTGAGAAGTTAAATTCAAAAATAATATAGATTTGTTGAGCAACATCCATTATTGTTTCTCAATTCTATGGATTTGTTGTATGCTTATTTCATAATTAATTTGAAATTCTTAAAGAAGTTATGAATTTTAAAAATATATATATGTTTTATATATTTTTTAAATATATATTATATTGAAAATCAATTACTTTATTTTTAAAGAATGCATTTCATCCTTACAATTTGTTGGTAATGCAAAAATATGAATGTTGTAGTCTGACAATTACAATATGACCATTGGAATATGACTGTTGCAATATGACCGTTAAATTTTTTGGACTACTTTACAACTTTGAGAATCTTATAAATATGAGGTTATTTCTTCTTATTTTTTCCAAGCAACAAAATGAGAGCATCTCTCATTCTTCTCGATTCTTTCATCTTTCTTTTCTCTAAAACTCTGGCATCTTACTAAAATTACATTAGAGGAAATTCTGTCTACGAGATTAGATTTTAAACAGGACTATTTGTGACCCCTCCAACTTTTCCTGGGAATTGAACCTAAATTTTTTTTAAAAAAAGTTATATTATTTATAAATCGAAAGATTTTTTAATCTTTCAAACTCTCATTTAGTTTATGCTTATTTTGATCAAAGGACAAACATTTCTTTTCTTTGAACTTTTATTTATTATATCTGTTCTATTGATTGAACAAGTGATGATCCAATGGTTCTTACTCAAAGAATCTTTGGACTTAATTTCAAGGTTTTATTGAATAAGTGATGATCCAATGGCGCTAGTCCTGTTAGAGTTAGAAGAGAAACATCCATTTTTCAAGGGCAAGGATCTAGGGTTAGTTAATGGAAATGAATAAGTTGGAACAACCTTGTAAGTCTATTTGTGATATAGAAATTGAAAGGATCTGATTCAAACTATTTTCAAATCAAAAAGAAAAATTATTGGAATTGATAAAACTCTTTTGATCAAAAGTGTATCATGTGGGAATTAATTGTTCATATGATTCTTTGGTAGAAAAAAAAAAGATAGAAATAATGGCATGTTGCTTCCATTTTTGAAATGATTAAATATTGTCGAAGTAATGTCTAAACCCAATGATTAAAGGCAAAGATAAAAGATCCTAGAACAAGGAAATACCCTTTTCAATTTTCTCAAAAACTAGATTAAAATGAAGAATCGAAATAGATTCTAAGCAAGACAAATAAAAAAGGGTGTGATTTTTCTGGCCAAGTTTTTTGAACCAGCTTTAAAGCTTTATTTTAATCTTATTTCTGGATTCTCAAAGAAGAGCAATACCAATTGTTTTCCACCTTCATTATTTGGGTGTACGAATATTGAAATTCTGTGTTAACATTAGGGGCAACGTCCATTACATGATTACACCGATCAGGGCCAATTTGTTTCTTTTGTTTATGTTTGGTTTATTTTCCAGTCATTTTCGATTCCTGTTGTTGGAATTGGCGAAGGCTCCTATAGGAAACAAAGTCTACATTTGAGGATCATTGGAGCAAGTCAATTATCCTATTAAGGCAATCGGTTTAAGGGCACCTGAGTAATGCAAGAGTATGCCTTAGTAGCATTTGAGTAGTTGCAGCTTTATCTGTATTGGCCAGTGGGCCATTGCAATCAAGATGGGCTTAGAAGGCTAGCGAGATTGACCTAAAATGGGTCGAAGATCCCTTGAGTTTAAATTGGTCAGAGGACTCTTGAGTTTGAGTTGGTCAGAGAACCGTGAGCAATTCGTTGGATCTTTGTGTTTAGGATAGGGTTTACGATACCCTTATCCATGATAAGCTACTCATACATATGATTTATGGAGCTAGTCTAAGCTTCATTGAGTTTTTAACCAAAGTAGACTAGAGGATTATCAAGTCTGAAAACTTGAGAACTAGTGGGGGATGTCTTGTTTAGGAAACTTATGAGATTATGTGGAGAAAGGAGTGGCGTGGTAGAGTTTGCGTGAATGAGCATTAAAGTTCGAAATTGAGATTGAGATTGACCTAGTTTAGTTGTGACGCATGTATTACGATTGGCCAAGATGGCCACACCCAATGGGGTGACCAAGGAGCGGTTGAGAGGGCCTAAGTTGGGGATGACCAATGTGTCTAAATTTCCCATGTTGAGAACTTTGTGTTGGTGCCATAAGGGATGATTGGCATAAACCACATCCAGAGGGACACATCCAACGAGATGTCGCAAGAGAAGGATGGTGCAACATTTAGAGAGATGTTTTTAGTATCAAAGACTTTGTAAAATTTAGTCAACAAAGGGTCATACCATTAAGGGTTCTTCAAGGTTGTAACTTGATAATTATGTGTTGTGGTATTGAGCCTGAGTGTTTGGTGGAGAAATAGACATAGACAAGACTACAACAATGATTGAGATGAGACCAAGCTTGAGTGTATGTCTGATGTGCCTTGAATGGATCATAACCTAAGATGAACTTGAGACTGAAATGTCAAATAGATGCAACAAGGTTACTAAAGGTGTGGCTTTATGTCTATGAGGGCATTGACATAATAAGTGGGAAAGTGTCATGGTTTGAAATTTACTATGCTAGTTATCAAGGTTGAGCTTTCCCCAAATAGTCTTGAGTGAAATTAAAGTACAATAACTTGGAAGTTTGACTTTTTCAAATACCTTATAGTCTTAGAGGGATGTTGTGATGCAAACTAGGTAACTGATAAAGTTAGCTTTACAAGTAGGAATGTTTTTACTTTGCTTTACAAGTAGGAATGTTTTTACTTTGGGTGGAGCAACTATTTCTTGTAAGTCTATTAAATAGATGTGTATGGCTTGTCCCACGATGGAATTAGAGTTTATAACTCTTGACTAGGCCGAGCAAGAGGTCGACTTGCTTAGGAATTTACTTGCAAAGATTAATTTATGGGAAAATGGAGTACTTTCTTTGAAGTATATGGGTTTGAAAGGAACCTTGCTGATCCACTAATCAAAAGGTTAAGTAGGAAAATGGTTATTGATTCATCAAGGGGGATGAGTCTTAAGTCCAATGGTTCAGGAATTCATGGTGGATACCCAACTTAGTTCTCTAAGTTCAATATGGTCAAACAAAACCATGGAAAGACTCATAGTGTACATTCTACCTATTCCTATGGTGAACGATGTACATGCATAAGGTTGAATTTATTATTCTTAATGAATTCATACCCCAAAGTTTGGGTGGTCTTATTGAGACAGACTTAATGAATTATCGAATTTAAATTTAAGAGGATGAGCTTAATAAATGCTCTTAATGATTTCATAGTCTTGATTCGGATGGTCTATATTGAGATATACTTGATGAAATCACCTACATAGGTGTGAAGGACTAGCCACCTTCTATGAAATACATTGGGCAATCTTTCTAGAGCACTTACTAGCATTTCGAGGTGTATTGGCTCAAACTTGTTAATCTATCATGAAACATCAATTGGATTTGATATTAGTCGTGTGCCATGAGTTAAATCCTATATTAACAAGTTCAAGATTTATTCACTTGTTAAAGAGAAGAATTATTCATTTCACTACGTACTAGTTCAAATCTACAAGATACTAGAGATTAAGTGGCTAATATTGTTATTTCTCTATTCACATTTTATCATTTTTCATGTTTACTAAAATATTCCAATTCTTTTACATTAGTGGGGAAATGTTGGTAATGCAAAAATATGGCTGCTGGAATTTGACCGTTTCAGTATGACCGTTAGAATCTGATTGTTGAATATGGTTGTTAAATTTTTTGGACCACTTTACTTTTGAGAATCTTATAAATAAGAGGTCATTTCTCCTTATTTTTTTTTACAAGCAACAAATTGAGAGCTTCTCTCATTCTTCTCAATTCTATCATCTTTCTTTTCTTTAGAACTTTGGCATCTTACTAAAATTGCATTAGAGGAAATTACGTGTAAGAGAATGGATTTAAAGTGAGATTATCTGTGACCCTCCAACCTTTCTTGGGAATTGAACCTAATGTGATTTTTCTGGCCAAGTTTTTCCAATAAGCTTTAAAGCTTTCTTTTTATATTATTTCTCAATTCCTCTGAGAATAGCAATACCAATTGTGTTCCACCTTTCTTATTTAGGTGTACAAATATTTAAGTTCTCTGTTAACCTTGGAGGAAATGCCCATTACACAATTACATTGATCAGAGTGAATTTGCTTCTACGGCAGTAGTTCTTCTATGGCACAATGATTCTTTCTTTTATTTATGCTTGGTTTATTTTCCAGTTAGCGCTAACGATTTTGTTTTGCAATCATATTTTTCCAATACAATTTACATAAAAAAAAAAGAAATTCAATCCAAAATTTAAAATTGATGTTCTTTTTAGCCCAAATAAAAATCTATTAAAATAACCAAAAAGGATAGAAAAAAAAACAAAAATGCCACCGAGCCCATGCCTTAATGACAACATAACTCCTTGAATAAGAACACACCTAAACATAAAAGAAACATATACATACCTCAACATGAAAAACAATAAGAAATCGCACCATAATAACCCTCCCAAGCAAAACCTTAAACACACTACCTTAAAGAACCTAAAAAGCAAAAGTACCAAAGAAAAGATACAGTAAAAGCTCTCAATAGCGATAGCCACAAATCAATTATGAAACTATTATACAATTTTGAAAAAAATGAAAAACATTCTTCTATACTCCACACCACCTTTTATGTTATTTTTCATCTTCCAAGTTTCATAAGAATCAATATGATTTGTCTTGCATCTTTGTACCTTATGTTGTCTTTGGTCTTTCCCTAGACATTCTCTTTTTTTTGCTTTTATCTACCATCTTTACAAGCACCATTCTCTCATCCACATTTGTATGGGCATATGATCTTTTATTGACATACAACTAAATAACAACCTATGAATCTTGTTTTCCTTCATTAATGGCTTCCCATATCACTATTTCTTTTTCAAAATGGATGAAAGAAAAAATAACATTTGAGCATTTTTGCATTTGGTTATGGTAGGCAATATAAAATACCAACAAGTATAAAAATAAAAGTTGGTGGAGCTCACCATCTTCTTCATTTTTCTTACCGTCCACCATAGTTAGGGATTTAAGAAAATTTCAAAATTTTCTTCCTACCATTCGACTACTAATTAGGTAATGAAATCAAGTCATTTTCTTATAATTTTTATAGATTTCTGACTATGAAAGCTTAATTTAACTAGCCTATGTACCTAATTGATAAATTGTTAAAGTTTTAGTAAGTTTTCATTTTTGATTAAATGATGAATTAGGTTTGAAATTAATACATTTTAAGCTTAGATTATGGAAAGAAGTAGATTGTAAAGTTAATCTAGCTTAATAATTTTGTTACATTAGGGACCAAATTGAATACATGTAAAACTTGTCATGAAATTATGTCAGAAATAGAAAAAATAAGGTCCCTAATGAGAAAATACGAAACCATATTTTATTTCGGGGCTAGAAATCAGAAGTTATGTTTATCTCGAGTCTAGGGACTAAATTGAATAAAATGTTAAATATGAGGGGATTAAAAAATGGATTTATATTGGATCATGCATATCATGGCATATTTTGAAATTGTTTGGTATTGATTTGTTAAATAAAATAATTGTATAGGTCAAGATTTGGATCAAAGTAAAGCTAATAAGGGAAAAACTAAATTTACGGATTAATCCTTGAAGAATGCACTAATTTCATATTTTAAATAGGTATGTTCATATGAAACTTACTATCTCACTTTGTTTTATATGTTTACTTGTGTTTAATTCGAAATATATATGTTTAAATATAGTTGAAATACTAGTAACTTAGACATATATTGGCTAGTAATGGATTGAATTGAAATATTATCTGATGAATGGCTATTACGTAATAATATAGGGTACAAATGTGAAAATTTGAATGATTACATGATATGTAAATAAAAGATGTAACCATTTACAGGGTGTGATATGTAAATGCGAACAATTATAGAAATGATATTGAAATATGTGAAATTAATGCCTGTGTGAACTTAGTAAAATGTTACGATACGATTGAAATGCCAATATGGCCATATGCACTCATGTAGGAGATTCTTACAGATTTTAACAAGATCCAACATTTTTTGCAGATCCTCGGGTATTATATGTCATAGGTTTAGCTTGGACAAGTAACTTGATTTGATTTGGTATAGGGTTAGCATATATGAGTAACTTGATATAAATTCAGATCGGAAGAGCAACTTGCTATGGTGTAGTTTACCAGTGTATCTGAGTCCGTTTTACTATGGTTCCATCAGGCGAAACATTATAAATGTAATTGGAAACTTGGATATGTGAGGACATGAATTTGGTAACCATTTTGATATGTCATTGAAAGGATTTATATAAAAATGGTATATCCTTATGAATTGAAGTTAAAATATGCTATTGAAATGAGTTATGTATACTTGGTACAATCTTATGGATCATTGATTGAATATGTCATTGTGATAGGTTATGTGAAACTAATATGAATTGGTATGTTTTTTACTTGTAATGCCTAATGATCACGGATATATATTTGGTCACCTTGTTGACATTTTAAAGTGCCATATTCTAGCGAAGTAAGCATATTATTTTCCATTTAAACTTACTTAGCATTCTAAATGCTTACTCTAGTTGTTTCTTTCCCTTGTAGGTCGTCACATTGTGGAGCTTGTCGAGCCAGATCAACAAGAAACACACACTGTCAACTAGATGGTAGAATTATATTCATTTTGAGTCAAAACATTGTGGCATGTATATGAGGACACCTTATTTTGCAAATGGTATTTTTTTATGGTTATTTACTTGGATATGATGAATATGGTTAATCTTGTGTATTATGGTTTCCTTGTGACTTATTTAATGCATGATATTGGTTATGTCAAATGTCAGCATGAGTGATGATCTTAATCTTGTATGATTTGGCATGTTAAAAGCTGCAAAGTGAGTAGTTTGGTTAACTAAGTGGATGATTGGTTTGAGAATGGTATATTTGGATGTAATGTTGGAAAAATAGTTAGTTTATGCTTGTTTTTGTTCATATCTAGGTTATATGAGTTATTAATACTCGAATTTCTTAGGTATAAATGTCATAAGTTTGAATTGGTATAGATTAGCATGGAATGATAGTGTTTTTAATTGTGGATAAATGGAAATGATATTGCTTATTCATGAAAATGGTTTTGGGTTGAATTAAGTTTGTATATTGAACTAACATATGTGTGGGAATAATCATTTTGAGGTCTTATAGCCAACCCTTATATGCCTTAAGTTAACTTGAAAATGTATAGAATGGGACATAGTGGATTATTATGAATGTTACGACTTCACTCCCTGAATGTTGTAACATCATACTATCTTGTCTCGAATCGAATCTATAATGTTTGAAACTTTTATAAATTGATCCTTAAGTTGAAAAGTTGGCTATTGCCTTCAAGGTTGCAACACCACTTATTAGATGTCGCGATGTTGAACCCTAATGTCGTGATGTCTATCTAGTATAGTTTGGAAAACTTTGGAATTTGGTCATTGAATAGGGAAACTTGTATTCTATGTTGGAAATTGCGACATTAAACCATTAATGTCGCGACATCAACTTGAAAAATTTTAAAATTGTTACATTTTAGTCCTCCAATGGTCTCAGGTTATCATTAGAGTTTTCATAAGCTTGTATAAACCTAGTTTGAAATATGATTTGATATAATGACTCAATAATCGTATATTTAGAATAAATTGTTGTAGTTATGGAAAATGATGTCTATTTAATTAAATTTGCTCAGGCAACGGATATGGCATCCTGTAGCTCAGATCCGACGATCGAGTCGGGCAAGGGGTGATACAATTCAAGTATTTGTTTTTATCATGACAAAATCAAGTTATTTCTAAAAAAATTAGAGCTAGTTAACTTTAGCCCTTAATACACCTAGAAAATAAAGATAGGATACTTTGGACAAGTTGCCAGGAAGAAGAGCATTAAAGTGCAAGTGACAGGAGTACCATAGTACAAAATAAGAGTCCCCTACTGTATCCTAACCATTTAACTAAGCTACTAGGGCCTTGTTTTAGTATTTCTAAAATGTTTGTACTAACATTTTGAATCAAGTTTACAAGTTAAAAACAATATCCGAGGAAAAAGTGACTATAATACGAAATAATAATTTCATTCATAACATTAAACTACCAAGTCAGGATTCAAACTCCCATTAACATCTCCACTAGGAGACTTTGCTTGAAAATCATTTATAAAGTTATCTTTTTGCCATCAACCACATTTTCATGTTAATAGAACATTAATGTACTATAATATATTCAACTTCATAATAATAAATAAATTAAAAACATTATAAATTTTAAACAAGGTTTCTAATAGGTTTCCATATATCTTGCCACACAAAATTACTTAAAAGTTGTTGGAGAAGTTCAGTTCCTCCTCAATCTACTAGTTGTTCCTTTACTTTGCTAGCGCTAGTCTTTCCTTCTTCAATTTCTTCATAATTAAGAAAAATATCATAAATACTAAAACATTAAATAGCCATTAATATGACTCAGCAACACTCAAACTTCATATAAATATGGTTAGCGCATAAATGAGATGGAAACTAGAAAACCCATACCTTAATCACACCCTTTCTTCCTCCTAACACAGATTCTCACATTAGGGCTGAAACCCTGAACATTTGGATGATGGTGATGATGTAGGATAATGCTCAATAAAGGTTTAGTAGTTATGGTTTTACTAGAAATTGTTAGATTTGTAAAATAAATTTAAAAGTAAAACTGAATAAACTAAGATCTATCATGTCAAATCATCAAGAATAAAACTAAATGCAGAAGCATACCTGAATCGATGAATTCCTTGAAGTTTTACTAGATCTTAGGGATTTCATTATCCAAATTAGCACACAAGAAATTCAGAGAATATCTGCTCTCTCTTTCCTAATGATGGGATATTAGAAAAGATATCTTGTGTATAATTTGGGGACCATAACCCTAATATTTATAACCTTGACATATTAATTCCAATCAATTTCTAATTAGCCCGTCAGTAATTAGAATTTGATTAGAACTCAATTATTAGAGTATCTACACATATTTGACCCATACTTTAATTAATAATTAAAGCCCAATAAAATTCTAACCAAATTAGATCACTTTTAATTTGGGCTAACCTATCATGATAGTAAATAATAACATGTACTTACCCTTATTATATATGTGATGTCCATATTTTCCAACAATCTCCCACTTAGACCACATATATATACTAATTACTCTATAATTACATGTCATTATATAACCTTATGAGCTCAAAATTTTACTATCATATCCAAAAGGTATTCCAAACAATCTTGTCCATTAATTATGTTAACATAGAACCAAGGCGACTTTCGTTACATATATCGTAACTAAATCCATCCATGATCACATATATTAACACAACCAAATGACATAGATCAAGTATGGATGTGTAGGATGGAAATTACATGCAATATGATTTAAACATGTCTATTTCCAACTGGTCCTCTTTAAACTTAAGTGAGGTCAGTTTCAAAACAATAAACAAAGTGAATAAACTGAATACTTCACTTCTGATAGAAAATAACAAAATACATAAATTTCTGAGAAAAAACATAAAAAAATATAAACTCCCACTAAATCATGATATCCTCAAACACTGTAACACCCATGTGAGCAGTGTACTCATGAAAGAGCTTGAGTGATAAACCTTTTGTGAGTGGATCCGCTATCATGGAGTTTGTCCCAACGTGCTTCATGGGTATTTGACCATTTTGCACTCTTTCTTTTACAACTAGGAACATTATGTCAATATGTTTTGACTTAGATGAACTCTTGTTGTTATTGGAATACAGCACTGCTGACTTATTGCCACAAAATAATT
This sequence comes from Gossypium hirsutum, assembly GCF_007990345.1. Lineage (NCBI taxonomy): Eukaryota > Viridiplantae > Streptophyta > Magnoliopsida > Malvales > Malvaceae > Gossypium > Gossypium hirsutum. The sequence goes on along the minus strand of NC_053430.1, from coordinate 26,184,875 downwards.
TGAGTGGTCTTTCTACATTCTTCAAAATGCATAGCCCTGTGACAAAGTTCCGCAACCATATTCCATGGTTTGATGCCTCATAGCATGGTACAAACTATGCTGCCATAGTAGACAAAGCTACAAGTGTCTGTTTGACACTTTTCCAATATATAGCTCCTACAGCTAATAGGTAAATATAGCTTGATGTATATTTTCAACTATCTTGGCATCCAGCAAAATCAGAATCAGAATACCCTATGACCTCCAAAAGATCTGATCTCTTATAAGTAAGCATGTAACCTTTTGTTCTCTGAAGATATAACCTTTTTGGCTGCTATCCAATGGTCTATACTAGAATTGCTTAAATATCTGCCTAACATCCCAACAATGTACGCAATGTCTGGACGCGTATATACTTGAGCATACATTAAACTCCCAATGTAACACCCCTAACACTTATCCGTCCCTGGAATAGGATTACGGGGCATTACTAGTCAGTATAGTTCAATTACGGACATTAATTAAAATAATTGTTTACACTTATTCTAAATTTAACATATCGTCCCTTTAATGAACCCTCGAAGTCCAATATGAACAGTAAAATCAATTCGGGACTAATTTAAAATCACTACGAATTTTTCTCAAAATTTCAAAATTTTCCTATCGAACAGTACCCACATGCCTATGTGGTCTAGAGGACACGCTCGTGTCCTTTACCCGTGTAACTCTCTAACTTATTACTATGAACAAATTAGTTTCACACGGCCAAGACACACACCCGTGTGCCAGGCCGTGTGGACTCAAAATGAGTCTTACAATTCAAGTTTACCAACCTTGCAAATCATAAACCACAAGCAATTCAATTTCTAAACTTTTAACATGTTATATAATCAACCATAATCATTTGTAACAATATTTACAATAATATCCCAAAATGACCACTTTTAACATCCAAGGTACATCCCATTTACCAAAGGAAAGTACTTTACCACTTTGAGTTCGGGATCAGCTTGGATGCTGAGTCGTTAATCACTTTCATATCTAACCTGCGCATAGAAACAAACCGCACGCTGAGTATACACCCAGTGATATTTCTATAATCCAAACACTTAACAATATATCATACACTTAAATCATATGCCAATCACAATGATATATATATTCATTACAAAAATTAAATCTTTTACAACTTACTCAATTTTTTTCTCATCTACTAACCCGATTAGCTTTCAAAATAAATTCACAAATCATTTGAACAATAATATTTTCCATTCATATTTAGTTCAGAGATACTTAATTCACATGTCTCACTTATACTTCAGTTCACTGTTCAATATCAATAAATAATATTTAGCTATTCACTTCTCAATCAGTAATCTGTTTTATTCCAAGCTCAATATCAGTCAATATTTTTCAATATCAATCAATTTATCAATATGATTCAGTAACAGTCAATATTTTTCAGTAGTGATTAATTGATCTTTATTATTCAGTAGTAGTCAACCATTAGAGAAATCAACCATTCAGTACTTTTATTTACCCCTATTAACATGACTCGGACATAGACGGATACACGGATCTAACCAACACACCAGTATGGCACTCAGTGCCTCATCGGCTATGCCGAAGTAAATAGTAACAGCATGGTACTCAGTACCTCATCGGATTAATCCAAAGTAATAGTAACAGTACGACACACAATGTGCCTCATCCACTTAAAGTCGAAGTAGCAGTACGACACTTATAGTGCCTCATCGATTCAAGGTCGAAGTATCCTGAACACTTTCAATCCTATAGCATGCCAACTATATCCGATTTAGCCCGATACTGTTAATAGGGTTGTAATCAATTTTCAGTTTTCAATCAATACATATTTCAATTAAAAATATAACAATTAATCACATAAATTAATAAATCAATACAATTCAACTTACATTTTCAATAACATATATTCAAATTCCACAATAAATACATATTCATATTTATTTCATCACATTCCTAATCAATTTAATTTTTCAATATAACATACATTCAATATTCAATTTCCACATCAATCACATATATCCATATAAATTTAATAAATTTATCACATACCAAATTAATCCATTTCAATTGTAAAACACAATACAAATAATTCTCATCTTAATTACTTATCATAACTTTTAATCAAAATACAATAATTAATAATTAAATTCACTTTTCAATTTTAATCAATGTTCACTCGAATTCAAATAATCATCTCAATGCACTTACCATACATATTAAATAATAATTTCAACAATTAAATATTAAGTTCGGATTATAGAAACACAAACCGTAATTTCTGAGCTAACCCTCGTTGACTTTGTCTTTTCCTTTCTTAGCCAAGGTTTTCCGGCACAACGTTAACTATAAAAATTAAAACAATTAAAAATTATCAATACACTACCATTCAATTTCAGATTAAATATTTCAATTTTTATTCAATTTCTACTTTAATTTCAATTTTAATCTTAACTAAATTCACTTACTTTTCTATCTCAATTCATACTTTGTTTCTTTTCAATTTTCAGCCAAACTTAGACATAACTATCTAAATTTCATCATAAAACCCTAATTTTGAAATTCTTGCAATTTAGTCCCTACTATGTAAAACTAATACCTTCTTTTACAAATTAATCCTTTAACCAATTCTAACTAAAAGTTCTACAATTTAATCCCTAATTCAATCATTTGTTCAACATGAAATATTCTCAAAAACCTAAGAACTTCCAAAATCTCAGCTTAATTTCTAGAAAACTTTGTTCTAAAACTTCTAAAACTTCAAACTTAAAAGAAAATGACTTAATTAACTTACCTATTTAAATTCCAAGCTTTCAATTCCTAATTTCTCATTTTCTTTTTCTTTCTTATTCTTTCTTTTCCACTTTCGGCCAAGCTTCTGTTCTTTTTCTTCTTTTGTTTCTTTATATACTTATTCTTTTATTTTATTCACTTATATATATATATATAAATTAACTAAATATCTATTATACAATTAACTACACATATACAATTGTACACATATTTTTCACTAGATTTGTACATCATCAATATCATACACTTGTTATTCATCTAATTTATTTATCAAATAAAAATCTTATAAAATAATTAATTAACAAATATCAAATAATAAATATCTATTTAATAATCAATATATATATGACAAATGTACATTATATACATTGTTACATTTATATATTATCATCACCTTACACTTGTGTTTAATTTAATTTAATAATAATAAATAATAAATATCTATTTACTTAAATAAAAAGTAATTAGATAAATAAATTACAATTGTATACATATATTTTTGTACATTTGTACAATATCAAACCATACAATTGTCATACTTTTCAATTTATTTACTAATAAAAATCTCCTTATACAATTATTTAATTAGTAATTATCTTTTACTAAATTTTTAAGTAAATAAATAAATATAATACAAATGTATATATTCACATTATTACAAGTGTTACTATATAATTTGTTCTTTACACAAAAATCTCACAATTTAATTATTTTATCTAATAAATATTTTTTACTAATTAAATAAAATATCACAAATGTATATATTTCTATTAATACACTTGTATTAAATCACTACCATACATTTATCTTTATTTAACTTATTTCATAATATAATAATAATTAATATAATTTATAAATTGATTTAAAACCTTAAACATATTAAAATCTAATAAAAATATTAAATTTTTACTTCATATGTCGCCTCAACTTATGCTAAATGGCATATTTTCCATTTTGGTCCTTTTTATTAATCTATAATTCAACTTTTACCCCTTATTCAATTTAGTCTTTTTTCCTAATTACCCTTAATTCATCTATCCACAATCTAATTAACCTCATAATTAACTTTGTAAATATTTCTAATAAATATTTTTGAATCTATTTTTCAGAAACAGAGACCCGAAAATACACTTTTCTGATAACCGTAAAATTCGGATCGTTACACCCAACAGTTGATGCATAGGGAATCTTTTGCATTTCCTGAATCTCAAGGTTACTTTTAGGGAATTGAGTAAGACTAAATTTGTCTCCTTTAGCAATAGGGGTGTCACTTGGTCTACAACTTTGCATGCCAAACCTTTTGAGTACTTTATCGATATAGCTCTTTTGTGATAATCCAAGAATACCTCGAGATCGATCTCGATGTATCTGAATTCGTAAAACAAAAGAGGCGTCCCCAAGATCTTTCATCTCAAAATGCTTAGATAAAAACCTCTTAGTTTCGTGTAATAAGCCTATATCATTAGCGGCAAGCAAAATGTCATCAACATATAAAACTAGAAATATGTATTTACTCCCATTGAATTTGCGATACACACAATCATCAACAATATTCCTCTCAAAACCGAACGAAACAATTATTTAATGAAACTTTTGGTACCATTGACGAGAAGCTTGTTTGAGTCCATGATGGATTTGTCAATTTGCAAACTATATTCTTTGAGTCTTCTGACTCAAAATTTTCTAGTTACACCATATAAATTGTTTCTTCAATGTTGTCATTAAGAAACGCAGTCTTAACATCCATCTGATGTAACTTAAGATCAAAATGAGCAACAAGTACGATGATTATCCTAAAGGAGTCTTCCGTTGAAACTGGAGAGAAAGTCTCTATAAAATCAATACCTTCTTTCTGAGTATATCTTTTAGATACAAGACGTGCTTTATATCTCTCTCCACATTACCATTTGCATCCATCTTGGTTTTAAATATCCATTTACAACCTATTGGTTTTACACCTTCAGGTAATGGGACAAGTTCCTGAACTTTATTATCTTGCATAGATTTATACTCATCTTTCATGGCATCAATCCACTTTTGAGAATTAGAACTTTTCATGGCTTGATGAAAGTTGATTAGATCATCTTCCACCATTCCATTATCATCCTCATGTTCTTGGAGAAATATAATACAATCATCTAGAATAGCATTTCTTTTTTCTCTTGTGGACTTCCTTAATGGTACTTGTTCTTGAGGTTGTTGAGTTTGTTCTTCTAGAACAATTACCTCATTTTGAATGGAGAGTTGTTCAACATTGTCTTGTAGAGGTTCTGGATTCACTTATTGATCAATGATAGGTATAAGAACCTGAAAATCGTCAAAAGTGATAGTAGGAAGTAAGTTAGAATCCAGTTCCTCCTTAAAAGCAATGCCTTTAACCTCATTTCTCCTCCCAAACTCAACATCCTCAAAAAATGTTGCAATTCCCGTCTCAAAAATATTCCTTATTATGGGATCATAAAATTTATAGCCTCTAGATCGTTCAGAATAGCCAATAAAGTAGCTGCTTACTGTTTTGGAGTCATATTTCTTTTCATGTGGCCTATAAGGCATTGCCTCAGCTGGACATCCCCAAATGTGAAAGTGTTTTAGACTAGGCTTTTGACCTGTCCAAAGCTCGTAAGGTATTTTTTCAACTGCTTTATTGGGTACTCTATTCAGAATGTAAGCTGTGTCTTTAATGCTTCTTCCTAGAGGGACTCAAGTAAAGTAGAATGAGCAATCATGCTCCTTACCATATCCTTAAGAGTTCTGTTTCGTCTTTCAGCTACACATTCATACTAGGTGATCCTGGCATGGTGTACTATGGGGCAATACCATATTCTTATAGGAATTTCACAAATGGTCCTAGACATTGTTCGCCTAAGCCATCATATCTACCATAGTATTCACCACCACGATCAGATCTAACGTTTTTAATCCTTTTGTTGAGTTGATTCTCAACTTCAACTTTATAAGCTTTGAACATGTCCAAAGATTGAGATTTCTCATGAATGAGATATAGGTACCCATAACGTGAGTAATCGTCTATGAATGTTATGAAATATTGTTGACCATTCCAAGATGTCATAGGGAATGACCCACAAATATCTGTATGAATTAATTCTAAGATGTCTGAAGATTTGTTGGCACCTAATCTCTTGGTTTTGGTCTGTTTTCCCTTAATGCAATCGATACAGACATCAAAGTCTGTGAAGTCAAGGGACTCTAAAATACCATCAGACACAACGCGTTCAACTCTAGCTTTTGGTATATGACTTAAGCGCTTATGCCATAATGATGTTGAACTTTCCTTATTTAATTTGCGTTTAATACCACGTGATTCCACGTGCTAGGTTTCATCATAGGATGCAACTGTTTCTAGCAAATAAAGGTTGTCAAAAGTATTTAAATAACCAGTTCCAATAACATTTGAATTTAAAGATAAGTTAAATTGATTGTTTCTGAATGAACAATAATATCCAAATTTGTCTAACGAAGAAACAAAAACTAAATTCCGCCTGAATGACGGTACAATAAAAGTGTCTTTTAAATCCAAATTAAAATCAGTTCCTAATAACAACCTAAAATGCCCAAGCGCTTCCACTTCTACCGATTTTCCATTGCCCACAAATATGTGTCTTTCACCATCACTTGGCTTTCGGTAACTTAGGCAACCTTACATAGAAACACTTATGTGAGTAGTAGCACCAGAATCTATCCACCAAGTGTTTCTAGGCACTGAAGCTAAATTAATCTCAAAACAAACCAAATTAAGAATTATACCTTTCTTTGCATGCCAAGCATGATATTTGGTACAATCTTTCTTTACATGTCCAGACTTGTTACAAAAGAAACAATTCTCTGTAGCTTGTTGTTGTTTCTTTTGAGCTGGACCCTTAGTAGCTTCATTCTAATTTTTTTTTCTTGCCCTTATCTTTAGGGGCATTGGCCAAATGAGCACTTTCAGACTTATCACGCTTCAATCTTTCTTCCTCTTGCACACAATGAGAAATGAGCTCATTTAGGGTCCATTTCTCCTTTTGACAGTTATAACTAATTTTGGACTGATTAAACTGTGCAGGAAGTGATACCAAAACCATAAGAACAAGCAATTCCTCAGAAAACTCGATCTTAAATGCCTTAAGTCTTGAAGCAATATGAAACATCTCCATAATGTACTCCCTTACGTTTCCTTGACCCTTATACTTCATAGACATCAAAGAAGCCAAAAGTGATGTCATCTCAACCTTATCATTTTTAGCAAAAAGTTTTTCAATTTCATCCAAGAAACCTTTGGCCTGAGTAATCTCTTCAGATTTTGTGCCCTTAAAGGCTTCTGGAATGTCGTGTTTCATGATCATTAGACTCATGCGATTTGAATGATCCCACTGCTTAAAATCCCTCTTAACATCAGGGGTGCTTTCCGTAGTGAGAGGTGCATGTTGCTATTCTCTTAGTGCAAGGTCTATATCCATACAGCCAAGCACTATAAGTAAGTGCCTTTTCCATTCCTTAAAATTAGTCCCATTAAGCATGGGTATAGAATTTATATTAGCAGATATTGTGGCAACAGAAGATGAATTAGCTGAATATAGAACAAAAACAAGCTTAAAACAATATTCATAAGTAAACAATAAATTCAAGATAATGGCTAATCCCATCCCAAGATACCAAACACAACATTAATATAAAGTCTTTGGACAGTAATATTAACAGTAAGCGGTACTCTTGTTGTAGTAATCAAACATTGACAATAAATTATGTCAAACAATAAATTATGTCAAACAATGAATTAATCTTTAGACTAACTTATTGCTCACATAAAATTCCTTATAATTGTCACACATTTATCACTACAGATGTCGTTGAAATTCTGCTAAATATTAACTTACCTTTGGGTCAATTAATAAATGCATGAATCACAAAAATATATAATCATCTTAATATTTCAAATAAACTAATCTACACAAAAGTGTTTACTTTTGGCGGCATTTTGTTTCAACTAATTTATTTAAAATATTAAACATCCTTAATTAAAAGCCAAAATCTAAATTTATTTGATTCAAAATATTTACCTTAATTTCATCTTTCAATCAAATTAAAAGATAATCATATATATATTTATATAATTTTCCAAAACTAACATGCATTAAACCAATCAAAGCATGTATATATTATATATTTATACATACAAAACTACAACATGCACTAAACCAATCAAAGCATGCATATATTATATATTTATATATAATAAAATATATATTAAAGAATTAAGCCATGTGTATATGTTAATCCTTTTTTTTTAACATCAGAATAAATTCCTTACACCATTAAAATATATATATAATGCTTTCAAAGAAAAGACGCAAAGTGACAGAAACATGATTTTGCAAATACAGTAGCACAAATCATGAATAAAGAAAACAATTGAATCGCAAAAAAAAAAAGAGATTAAAACTCAAACTTTTGTAATTGAATTCATCAATTTGAAAATCATTCAAATTAAAAAATTAAATCAAAACCCTAAAATTTTAAGATGAATTCAAGATAATCAAGATCTTAAAAAAATTACTTTAATATAAACCTTCAAAGATCAATATATAAACCCATAAAATTTCATGAATCAATTATTCAAAAGAAGAACCTTAATCAATTCTCAATGATTCGATATGACGAGGCTCAGATGCCACTTGTTAGATTTATAAAATAAAACTAAATAAATTAGGATCTATCATGTCAAATCATCAAGAATAAAACAAAATGCGGAAGCCTACCTGAATCCATGAATTCCTTAAAGTTTTACCGGATCTTAGGGATTTAATTTTCTAAATTAGCACACAAGAAGTTCAAAGAATATCTGCTCTCTCTTTCCTAATGATGGTATATTAGAAAAGATATCTTGTGTATAATTTGGGGACCATAACCTTAATATTTATAACATTGGCATATTAGTTCTAATCAATTTCTAATTAGCCCATTATTAATTAGAATTTGATTAGAACTCAATTACTAGAGTATCTATACATATTTGACCCATACTTTAATTAATAATTAAAGCCTAATAAAATTCTAACCAAATTAGATCACTTTTAATTTTGGCTAACCTATCATGATAGTAAATAATAACATGTAATTACCTTTATTATATATGTGATGTCCATATTTTCTAACAGAAATTAATAGGAAGTGTTGAAAAATGGTAGAGATTTGGAAGAGAAGTGGGTAGAGTTGAGAGAAAAATGAAGAAAAATGGAAAAGTTTCTCCACACTTCTTGACTGGTCACTTTTTGAGGAAGAAGAGATTTTTCTTCTATTATTTAAATTTTTACAATAGAATATTCAATAATGAGAAGTCAACAAATCAAAGGTACTTTTATCATGTGTTAAAAATGTCATTACAACACTTAAAAATTCAATAAAAAGGTCTCATCATCATCTCATTACCACAAGTAAAGTTATTTCTAATACTTAGTTTTATGTTCCTTCTAAATGTCTAAAATACCCTCAATGACAAAAATTACTATTTCCCCCTACCATAGCATTTTTAACCAATTGGGCTAGTAATAGTTAAATTAGCTAAAATTGCCTTTTAAAGGCTTCCCAATAAATTAAAATTAATTTAATCACGATAAGTTGCTAACCAAACATCGCCAAAAGGCCCCCTTTTGATTCTATGCCTAAGTTTCAATACCAAAGGGTCAATCCTTAATTTTTTTATTAAATTGATATAATATATAAAAGTTGAGGATTAGTTTGTTAGTATACGGGTTCTTTTAACTGTCACATGAGCTTATTGTTTGTGATTTTAACAAGAACGACCAGAATGATCGAACTATAAAACGTGGATACTTAAATTGTAAACTTTTTATGTCTAAAATAAAAAAAATAATCATAAAGTCACTGTCTATGTAGTTACCAAAAACTATATGTCATCAGGGGCGAAGCCAGGGGGTTGGCATGGGCCCGGCCCCCCTAAAATATAAAATTAGTTTTTAGGCACTTAAATTTTTTAAAAAATTTTAAATTAGTAAAGATAAAATTACACTTTGGCCCCCCTAAAATTAAAAAAATTGATTTAATCCTTTATAAATTATAAATATATAAACTATAAAAATTAAAATTTTATCTGCCCCTAAAAAAATTTTCTGACTTCACCCCTGTATATCATTACTTTTCTTTTTTTATTTATTATAAAATACAATAATTTTCTCCCATTTTGGGGGTTGTGATAAATAAAAAAGGAGTAATGGAATTTTGAAGGTGACAACAATATTCCAATGAATGTGCACGATCATATATTCTCTCACTTAGATTCTGGGGAGCCCCCATGTGAAAACCTATCAAAATCATTTTATTTTTGGTGTTTTTAATTGACTCTGTGTATGTCTTCTTTTCCCCAAGCACAAGTGGCCATCTTTTCGTTTTTACCTTTTATTCTTTTAGTTTGCTTTTTATATGTATAAATAAAAAATAAAAAGGATAAAGAAAAAAGGCCCATCCACTTTAACCAACTCATGACTCTTGAGACCTCCTTCCATATAGGCAATAGAAAAGCTTTTTGATCTAAAATTATTTGGCTCTCATATTATTTTATTATTTTATATAAAAATCTATAACTTTACGAAGGGTTAAAAGTTTGTTACTACCCTCGTTTATGGTTTTTAATTATTCTTTTTATTATAGGTAAAAGATACTTAGTGAAAAATACACTTATATCGGCTTAACTTTCAAATTTGAAGAATAATTTAATAATGAAGTAAATTTTAAATAAAAATTATATTACAACACCTTTTACCCTTCTCCACCATCAACATGAATAACTGATATCAAATTGATATTTTCTTTGCTTATACAAAAATTCCTTTTAGTAAAACACCAATTTCACAATTTAGTATAATTCTTTAAGAATATTTCCAATATTCAAAACAAAAAATTTGGATACAATTTTAAAATTATTTTTGGATTTTTTTAAGGTGTTTAGACATGTCCAAAACATTTAAAAAAAAAAGTCCCAGTGGCTTACAACAACCAAAAATATAAATTTTATAGATGCAATGGAGTAAGTCTTGAGATTTCAACTTCAAGTTTCGAGACTTGACATGTAAGTCTCAAGAATTAGGTGGATTGCTATAGATTTTTAGCTATTGACTAGCCAGTCTCGATACCAGAAGAGTCTAATCTTAAGACTTGATGCAGAGACCTCAAAATTAGTTTAAAAACATTTCATATCATCCCAAACATCTTCATATTGTACCAATAAGGTTTAAATAATTTTGAAATCACTTTAAAACTCGTTCAAGCACAAATTTATTGCATAAACAGGATAAGGTCAATTCAAGAACCAAACTTAACTTAAAAACACCATCATGATCTCAAGTAATATATAACCACATAGGTCAATGTAATTACAAAACTTAAACTAGCCTAAGACTATATGTAAATGCCAAATCACTAACATAATTAATACATTCTTCAAATCTCGAATGGCGATGTGATTCTTCCAAGATACGATCTCAAGGTTTTTGGTAAAGTATTCCATTTATGTGTTTTAAAGAATTAGCGCATTAAACTTGAACAACTTAGTAAGTATATTAAGATTTCCTACTTTAATGTATTCCTTGTTAGTGTTATGTCTTTTAAAGATGTTGAGTCTAAATTCAGTTATGCCATTTACTAATGGAGATTTAATGTCACTTACTTATCTGTTCTTCATTAAGAATCAAGCACTCAAGTATGGTTCATTGTATTTTTTCAATTTACTCATTTAAAGTGATTACCACTTATTAAATCCTATTTACTCATTTAATGAACATTCACATATATTATACAATTCTTAATTCAATTACAATTCGTATACATTTTCAACAAATAATTACATAATTTCCTCTCTTTTAACTGGGCTTACCATTCTAATATTTAAAATCTCTTTCTTATTGAATCAATGGCATCATAACATCGTATATTTATTTCTTTAATCTATTATTATCATATTCATTCACATAAGGTTCAACTTATACCAATTACTCATTTATTTCATAAATTAGCCCAAGTCACTTTATCATTTACTATCCTTAATATAATACTTGTTTCCTTATATATCTTTTACTCATATTCATGTTTATATCCCTTAGTAAACTCTAGTGAAATAAGACTAAGACACTTGAGATTTTTATCTAAACACAACCATATATGTATTTCACCCGTAGTGCTATAACCAAACACAACCAAGATATATATTGCACTAGAAGTGCATTCCCTCCAAACACAATCAAGTTGCGCATACATACTATAGTACAAGGCGTCATATTATATCTCCATCACACAACATAGACTTGTACACAAGTGCATAGCAAATTTCTATTAGTATGTCAATTATATCCTAAGTATTCTACTAAAATTTTTAGGGCATAATCATATTATTATTCTTTTATATGCATTAAAATCTCATAACATATTTCACATTCACACATGTACAAATTCATATATATTCAAAATCACATTCAAAATCACATATTCCCATTCATTGCACGTAAGCACTTATAACCTTCCATGACAATTTCAGCTCATGTCAATCGCTTCTTAATTTCCATTAACAAATTTACTTTTCACTTATAGTAGCACATTTTCATACTATTCCATATTTAGCATAATAGATCTCATATTTAAAAGCTTTCCATCCTATATCACATTTCAACATAAAACAAGTTTGTGTAACACTTTTTATCTCATATTCATTTAGCTCAAGCCAAGACTTATTTTTATTCCAAATTCAACTCATTAATTAATCTGGCTCAGTAGTCCTTTATTTTTGTCACACAATTACACATAATTACTTCAACCACTTATAATAGTAATTATTTAACTTATTAAAACATATTTATCGGAAAAAATTTAGAAAATCCAAAAGTACTTGCATCTTGGATGAATTTAACCCAATGTCAAAAAGTACTTGCATCTTGGATGAATTTAACCCAATGTCAAACTTTCCTACATTTTATTCTTCTTTTTCTTTAGCTAGAAAGTCGTCTCTCCACCATTTCCATATTTCTCACCATAAAAAACATAAGCAAGCCATCAAAACAAAAGATCAAATAACATTTTCATACCAAAAATCTCAAATAGCCACTTAAAAGATGTTTAGAACACTTCTTACCTTATTTGAAGCTTTCTCTCTCTAGCTTCAACTTTATCTCAATAAAACCATAAGATTTAATGATGGAAACAGATGATGGAAAAACTCAAGAAAATGGTTTCCAGTAGATTTTTAAGAAAATATTAAGGTTTGAGGTTGAGATTTGAGTGAACCTAGAGAGAAAATGAAGAGATGGTGAAGGAGGAAAGTTTTCTCATCTGTTCTAAGGGTGTCTAACCAAGTCGCGAAGGAGATAGGAGTTCCTCATCTTTTTCCCCTTTCTAAATCCATTTTAAAAAATTATTTGAAGTCAAAGTTAACAACACATACTTAAATGTGTTGTCTAATCCAATGGCCACAATTAAACCCAAAAAGTTTAATAACTCATTAATTTAAAACTCCCAGCAAAATTTTAAGTGAAATGACCAAAATACCCTTTTATTGGAAAATTCACATTTTAACCCCTTTTTGTCTCAATATCTTTCTTTTTCATCGTATTTTGACACTTAGCACGTTTAAACTTAAAAAATCAAAATTATACTCAAATATGTGTCTATTGTGGCTAAAATTACACTTAAATTGTAATTTAGTCCTTATACTTTCCATTCTCATCAATTTCTTCTAAAAGGGATATTCCCCATACTAACACATATTCCACATCGTTCTTATGCTAAATAATCATTATTAAATTTCATATTCTCTTTCTGAACAAAATAAACATTAGTCCTTAAACTTATTAAAATTTACGATTTAGTCCTTTTGCCACCTTTTCACTTTCACAATTCTCTATATTGATTTCCATCTCAAATATCAAATTAATTCAATATGATTTCACTGTAATTAACTCATTTCCCAATTTTCTCAATAATTCATTGTATTTGTTCCTAGAACAGTATCAAATGCTGTACAAAATTTTTTTAGGGCATTTCATATACTCTTGTTATTATTTACATAACACCCCAAAATATTTTATTTATCGTATATTGGTATACTGAGAAACTTAGTATAATTTTAATATCAACACCATAAAAGTTGCCATTAAAATGCTACATCCCGTTAAGGAAGACGATATGAAGACTTTGCTAAATAAGTTTGATGATTTATATTCCAAGTGTCAAGCTGTGAATAATATTTGTTCTTTTCAAGGAATTTCTATTATAGGTGGAAATGTCGGTGTTGCAGTTAACATAGATGATTTTGCTTTCAATATGAAAGTTGATTATCTTGTTAAAAAATGAGTTTTATTTTCTTTACCTGCAGATATGTATTGTTATGAAATTTGATGAGGGATCCATTGTTGATAAAATGGTTCACTATAAAATATGAAAGCTTTCATTATTTTCCATTTTGAAAGGGTGTACTCAATAGATGGAAGATTATGTAATTTTCTTTTTTTTTGTCAATGCTTAAGGTAACAACTGAGTAGTTAATTTACATTTGTTGTGTCTAACATCTACAGGTATGTGATCAATTTGGCGCAAGGGATTTTGGCTCTTAACCTTAAATGTTTTAACCTTCTTCTTAATGAAACTGACCAAGCTATTCTAGGGGATATTGGTATTCCTTATCTACTACTAGAAATTTTTTAAATGTTAATAAATTAAGACCTGATTCCTAGAAAGGATCTGACCTCTGACTCACGACCCAACCACAAGAAGACAACAAGGCAAACCAGTCTGAAAAGCAAGGCTACAGATCCAGATCGCGGGAACCTTGTGTGAACCCATAGGGCAAGGTCGTAAGACCAACCCATGGATCTAGCTCACAAGGCAAAGCTACAAACCCAACTCATAAAAACCAAGGAAAGATCACAGTCTCACTTCGTATATGCCTAAAGAACTCACTGATTAATTGCGGAATGATATGTAGACCCTATATTTTGAATCACAAGACATGGAATGGTTATTCTATTCCAATAACCCACTAGCCACTGAGATCATTGCAGTAAACCTACCACACGACTTCAATGCCCTGAGAGATATGTTCGAGGGAAGAAGGGACCCGCAAGCTCATCTGATGCAGAACAATGACTACATGAATGTGCTGGGAGCATCAGTATGCTGGGAGCATCAGGCGTAGTGAAGTGTAAAGATTTTTTCCACAACACTCAAAGGAATTGCCAATGACCGGTACCTTTCCCTTCCACAAGGTTCAGTCCGAAACTTCTCATAGTTGGGTCAAATGTTCTTGGGCAAATTCAGGACACATAGGGAAATCATAAAAAACACACCTATAGGCTTAATATCGGTGAAGCAAATGGAAAACAAGTCATTTCAGGATTATGTAAAAGGATTCCATACGACGACCTTAAACACTAAAAACTTGGAGGACTAGTGGGCCATAAATGCCTTCATCATGGGACTGTAGAATGACCACATCCATATTCCTTAACGGATAACAGACCACAAAGTCTAGCTGATTTGTATGAGCGAGCTCACAAATTTGTAGAAGTAGAAGAAATCAAGAAAGCATCACATACCACGTTTCAGAGGGAAGACAAGAAATTTCAGAATAGAGAATGACCTCACAACCAGTAAGGACCCCCTGGCTAGTCATTGCGAGTAAGAAACAACAGGCCGCAAATAAGTTAGATCTAAAGTGATACCTTTAAGACCCCCCAGAAACCTCAACATGGGCACTCCAGAAGATACGCCCCGTAGGGAAGGTTTGAGGCTTACATCCCCTAAACACTACACGAACTTACATCCTCAGCGAGGTTAAGAACCTATACATCTAACCTAAGCCACCCATAATGAGGAGCATAGGGAGAAGAATGAACTTGAGAGATCGATGAGCCTTCTACAACGATATGGGGCACAAGACCAAATATTGCTTCACTCTAAAAGATGCCATAGAGGAAACAGTCTGAAATGGTGAGCTCATAGAATACGTAAATCAAAGTGGTTACAGCAGGGTCAATGTAATAGCTTGATTTTAGTGGTATCAAAAACTGTGGTTTTGAGACCACAATTCCAATGAGTGAATAAATATTTTAATGTTTATTTAATGTTTATAGAGTTATATTAGGGTCATATTAAATTTTTGTTAGGAAATTTTGAGGCTTAGATAGTTAATTAATTAAAAAGGGCTAAACTGAAAAAGGTGAAAAAGTTTATCCCTTTTGTTAAAAGGTTAATTGGATGTGGAATCTTTAATGAAAAGATTTAAATGGTAACAATACCATATATATGTGTTAGTGGAATTTGGTGGTGTGGTGATTGGGAAAATTTTAATGTTCTAAAAGGCTAAATTTTTAATTAAAATAAATTATAACAAAAGATGATGAAATGTATCATCTTTCTAATTTCATCTCTCCACCAATTTTTCCTAACCGAAGAACTCCATTTTTATGCTTTAAAGCTTAACAAATTCAAGAGCTTGCATGTAATTGGTTTTTGTTAGAGCATGCCCAAAGACCAATCATGAGATGATTGTAATCACATATTTATTCTACCTTGTTTATTAACAAAAAACGCATTGCCATTGTTATTTCAATTTCACTTTCTATGTCTGTAAAATAAACTAATTTATAATAATGTCCCATGAATAATATGATTATTCTTAAAGGGTCCTTAGTCAAGTATTATTGTGGGCTTGGACAACAATAATGCATTAAGACTAATATGTAGTTGATTGATGACAAAGTGTTATCATTTACACTGGGATTTCAAAATCAATATATAAGTATATGTTAGAAAACAACATATTGGACTGACCTGCTATGAGTATGTTTCTTGGATTATTATATAATAGTCACAACATTACTCATAATGATAACTATGTATACAATCCTTACACTTGAGATCATCATTGTCCCAACATAGTGAGTTGTATATTTTGATACAATCAAACATCTATTGTAACAGGTTGTGCTATAAAGACTAATGTTGGGTATGCCACAATCTATGTAGTGGGATATGATTGATCAAGATAGGATTTGTCCCTCCTACATAATGGGAGCAATATCTAAGGCCACTTGATGAAGTGAGACTAGAAATGCATGGCCATGCTCAAATAAGTTAATACGAGATATTACACTCATTTGTTTATTGTAGTCTACTTCGGGTATCAAGAAACATTAGATTGGACTTTGCAAGTGTGACTATTCCATGACTTGCGTCCAATCGAGATATAATGGACAAAAGGATATAATACATGAAAATTTATCAAAGAAAGGTTATGTCGAACGACGACTTCTTGTAACTTGGGTAGTGATGATGCATTGCTAGATGCCACTCATTGCTTGCAATGTTAGAAGTGTTCTAGTATTACTACCAATGTTACAAGAGCCTACAGGGTCACACCCAATGGTTGAAATGAATAGAATCTAAATGTAGTTGGTATTAAATTTAATTGTCACGAGAATTATATTAATTATTGAATTAATTTAATTTGACAGTTAAATAATAAACACAATATATGTACAAATTCATTTTACAAGAATAGAGAACATAGTTGAAATAAATGTATGAATTTGATTCATATAAAATATTAATTATGTATTATTTACTGAAATTAATAAAATAAAATGTTATAATAATTTTGATCAAACATAAAATATATAGAAATTAATATCTTTTCGGAAAGGATATTACATTATGATATTTTCCATATATTTTCTAGCATAAAAAGGCGTAATTCCAATTTTAATATAGATAAAAATAAATGGGAATCATAAAAACCCTAAGATGAAATAGTGTTACCAGCATTAACCACAAAAAAGGAAAAGAAACCTAGGTCTAGCAGCCGCAATTTTTTCCAGAAAAATCTCTCTAAAACGTTCAGAGAGAGTTTTTGTTCATTCGTTCGCAACTGGGCGGACTACGTAGAGGCTAGGACAATTCTGATGCAGCTTTGGATCGGTATTGTACGAAGGGGATTAAGCCAGCAATGGTTCTTTCATATTTTTTAGATTTCAAAAGGTATATTTTCAAACCTTTCCTTCTCGATTCGCAACTGGGCGGACTACGTAGAGGCTAGGACGATTCTGTTGCAGCTTTGGATCGGCAGTGTGCGAAGGGGATTAAGCCAGCAATGGTTCTTTCATATTTTTTAGATTTCAAAAGGTATATTTTCAAACCTTTCCTTCTCGATTCATTCCTCATAGATGGATTCCTGGTTTGGATCGCCGGGACAATTTTTCTAGAATAATTCTTCATAATTTCATCTCTCCTCCAATATTTCCTAGTCGACTCCATTTTATGCTTTAAAGCTTAGCAAATTCAAGAGCTTACATGTAAGTGGTTTTTTTTTAGTAATTTTTATGTTTTTGAACTTGTTTTAGCTTTATTTACTTATCCCGGGTGTTAATTTGCAATATTGTTAAAGGGTGGGGGTTTTGCCATGAATGAATTACATATGTTTTTTTTATGTTAGTTGATAAATTATTGAATTTGATTAACAAATAAACTTGTTTTGTTAAGTGGTTTTTGATGAATTTAGGATTAAGATTAATTTGTTCAAAATGTAAAATTTTTAAGGATTAATGTGAAATTTTTAAAAAATATATAGGTTGTTTAGGAACCTAGTAAAATTTGGTTAGTGGGAAATTATGAGTAATCATGTAATTTGCAAATACGGCGTAAGGGATTAAATTGTACAAAAGTTAAACTATAAGGGGTAAGTATGTAATTGTAACTTAATATGGATTATGGGTATGAATTGAATATTTGAAGTTATTTTAGATATTTAATTGAGTTAAATTATTATTTAGATATAGAAAAAAATCAATTGTATTTGAACCGGGGCAAAGCTAAGGTGTTGGATTAGTTTTCAACTCTGTTAAAACGATTGTGGTATCGATATAAGTTCGTATGAATTTTATGCTTATTAAATGTTATTTTGGTTGATTAATCATTAATGTTATGTTATTTATAATTGATTCAGTAATAAATCGATATTTGAATACTTGACGGCAAAAGTCCCGTTTGAACCTAGAGAATGCTTAGCATACAAATGACATGTCATTAGGGATTATATGTTTCAGGTGCTGGTCTTGGATATCCTTTTGATGGCTGAGGTCCTCCATTTGTTGTGAATTCTCCACAGCTTGTTTGAGTAGCATTGTTAGCTAACGTCCTGACCCACAGCTCGTGTGAGCAGCATTGTTAGTTAATATCCCCACCCACAGCTCGTGTGAGCAACATCGTTAGCTAATGTCCCAACCCACAGCTTGTTTAAGCAGACCCATTTCATAGCTCGTGTGAGCATTATTGAAATGGTTATGGTTCTACGGAAAGATGTTCCCAAGTATCCAATGTTATTCTATATAGTTCAACGGGTAAGTAAAGGAATGAAAAAGCTTATATATGGAATTATGGATAACGATGACCGTACAAAACGGTAAGGTGAGCTTTAATAATGCATGGAAAAAGAGCACTAATCACATATGCGATGCAAAATGAGTAATTATAAACAATTCTTGTTGTATACCATGTTCATAGAGAATGTATTGTTAATTTATTACTAAAGATGTGAATTGTGGTGTTAAGAAAGACAAGTACTATCTTATTTAATGTTAAGGAACGGTAAGTTTAAGTTTCTTTATACGAACTTCTTAAGCATTATATGCTTACGTAGTTGTTGTTCCTCTATTTTGTAGATCATCGGAAGGCTCATTCGATTGGAATCTTTCTGGAGCCTTATCACACTATCCGTTGAGCATTTTGGTAGTTTTTGAAAATTTTGACTATGGTTATAAATGATATGCATAAGGCTCATATGTAATAGGTGTCATGAATATGTTACTTGGTCCACTTGGTTTGGTCATATCTTTTGGAGATTATGTTTTGTGGTAGACTTGTAAAGCTTTGTAAATAAGTGTCTTTTGGTCAAGTTGAGTGACATGTAAATGTATGTTTTAGACATGTTTATATGTGTGGTTGAAATGGTTGTAGTGAAATAAGCTTAGGCTATGGAGTGATAGTAAATTGTTTTAAGTTGATGTGTCTTTGAGTGACACGTTGGTTAGGTACTTAGGTTGATTATTTTGGCATGTTTTAGGCTTGTTTAAATGTGTTTTTAAAGTACGAAAATGGTTGATTTTGATTTGGCTTGGAACCTAAGTGTTGGATGAAAGTTTGCCTTGTCTTAGAAGCTTTTTAAGGTGCCCACACATAGGCTATTCGACGTGGTCTAGCCACACGGCCGTGTGACACACACGGCATAACCACACGGTCATGTGTCTTATTAATTTTTTGGTGCAGGATTTTTCACATGGTCACAGTTAGTTACATGGTCTAGCCACACGGGCATGTGGGGAAGTCATACAGCTGTGTGTAAAGCCACACGATTTGGACTATTCCACACACCTTGGCCATATAGTTGTGTGATCCCTATTTCTAAAATTTTCAAATTTTTTTATATTTTTCTGTTTTGATTCAAATTAGTCTTGGATTATTTTAAAACTATTTTTAGGGTCCCGTAAGCTCAGTATAAGGCACAGCACGTAATTGTATTTTTACCCTGATTTTTATAAGCTATTGAAAGTTATCATTTATTTTATATTTTTATTTTTGTTTGATGATAAATGTCTTGATTTGTACTATAACGCTTCCTAACCCCAATCTAGTGATGAAAATGGGTTAGGGGTGTTACAGTCAGAGCTCGCACGGTGATCCCAAAGGTAAGCAAAAGGTTCGAGGCACCATCAATGTGATAGTAGGAATAGATGAAGAATGGGTAGGTTCCAACACGAAAAAAGGGTACACATGATGAGTGTAATGTCAGTTAGTGTTCCTAAGAGGTTGCACTGACAAGAAAAATAGGGTATCGAGTTTGGTGGTGACGATAAAAAGTTGGTACGCAACGAAGAGGGAAATGACCCAATGGTAGTCTCAGTAACGGTACCCAATTTTAAGGTTAAAAGAATACTTGTTGATAGCGAGAGTGTGGTGGAAGTGTTATCCTGGGAAGCATACAGGAAAATGGGACTGAAAAAGAAAGCATTGTCTAGAGTAAGCCTGTTTATATAGTTTTACGAACCGCCCAGTCGAGGTGAAAGACTCAATCACCTTACCTGTCACATTGAGGGATGGTGAGCACACTACCACAGAGTATGTTCAATTCTATGTGGTGGACCGCCCGATGCCATACAATGCCATTTTCGAAAGACTGACAATAAGAATGACAAGGATGATAATTGCAATATTTTGTATGAAATTTATGTTCCTGACTAAGACTGGGGTTGGATTCCTATAATTTGATCAATGCACTATGAGGCAGTGTCACATGATATCTGTCAAGAAAGTGAGAGAACCCGTGGTCGAGGGGTGGAGTTCGCAAAAGGCTGAGTTAACAAGTCAAGCTCTGGATTTGGATAGTCTAGACATAAGAGACGAGCACAAGAGAAAAAACCTAAAGCTGTGGAGCATACTGAAACCCAACAACTATTTTGCGACAACGAATAGAGAATTGTCAAAATTTCTTTATAATTAAAAGAGAAAGAGGAAAACATGTTGGTCAGATGTTTGAGGAAAAATGCAGATGTTTTTTCCTGGTCTGTGGTAGACATGCTAGACGTAGACCCCCAAGTGATTGTGAACAAGCTGTACATTCTCCCAGAGGCAACACTAGTAAAGCAGAAGAGAAGAAAGTTCGTGCCTCAAGTAGTAGAAGCAGTAAGGTAGGAGGTCACTAAGTTGTTGTTGGCAAGATTTATTCAGAAGGTAGAATATCCAGATAAGGTCTCAAACATGGTAATGGCGAAGAAAACAAGCAGTAAATGGAGGATGTGTATCAACTTCGCCAACTTTAATAAGACATGTCCCAAATATAGTTTCCCCCACCCTCGATCGACCGATTGGTTAACGCTTCAGCGGGCCAGAAATTCATGAGCTTTTTGGATGCCTTCTTAGGTTACAATTAGATCTTGTTGGAAAGAGACGACAAGAAAAAAACAACCTTCCTTACAAAAGAGGGATTGTTTTGCTACCAAGTTATGCCCTTCGGCCTAAAAAAATGCGGGCGTGACCTACTAGAGATTGGTAAATAAGATATTCAAGGACCAGATAGGCCGTAGTATTGAGGTCTACATCAATGATTTGTTAGTGAAAAGCACGTCGATGAGAGAGCACGTGTGAAGCTTA
The DNA here is from genome assembly GCF_007990345.1 of Gossypium hirsutum. Classification (NCBI taxonomy): domain Eukaryota; kingdom Viridiplantae; phylum Streptophyta; class Magnoliopsida; order Malvales; family Malvaceae; genus Gossypium; species Gossypium hirsutum. The sequence continues at coordinate 26,162,861 of NC_053430.1, read as the reverse complement.
TTAGAAACATTCACAGTCCTAAGACTCACAACATGAAACTGAATCAGGAGAAGTGTTCTTTTAGGATGCGAGCCGGGGTAGGTTCTTAAGCTTTATGATTTTAGAAAGGGGAATAGAGGTAAACCCAGAGAAAACCCAAGCAAGGAAATGTCTCCTCTGTGGAAAATAAAAGGTATACAACGCCTTACGAGAAGAGTAGTAGTATTGAATAGATTTAGCTCGAGGATGGTGGACAAGTTCTTCCTATTCTTAAAAGCTCTAAAAGCCTCCCTCTCATGGACATAAGAGTGCCAACCAGCCTTCGAGGAACTAAAGCTATACCTTACCTTCCCTCCACTATTGAAATCACCTTAGATAAGAAAAAACGCTTTACCTATACTTGGCTACTTCACAAAAGATAGTTGTAGTAGTATTACTTAAGTCAGAAGGTGTCCACCAGTTCCTAGTATGCTATGTTAGGAAGGTGCTCCAAAATGGCAAACTGAGGTACTCAAAAATAGAAAAATGCATCTATGCTCTAATTGTTGCAGCTAGCAAATTACGACCTTACTTCCAAGCCCATTCAGTTGTTATGGTTACCAACCAGCCTATGAAAGAAGTACTATCCAAGGCAGACACTTCGAGAAGGGTAATAAAGTGGAGTATTGAGCTCGCAGACTATAGGATTGACTTCGCCCCACGAGTTGCGATAAAGGGGCAGGTGCTGGTTGATTTCATAGTGAAGTGTTCCTTCGAAAGAATTGTCGACGTTGTAGGTAATGTGGGTTACGATTCAAAATGTTCGATAATATATGTCTTGTAAAAATTGTACGCTATATGAACTTTGATGAATGTTAACTACTTTATCTTTTGCATTTATGATAAAGCATGACATGCTAATGATTCAATGAGTTATATTCTATGATAAGGCACCACATGTTCCACTTTTTATACTAAAATTGCTTTTTCATTTGTTTAACATTGTTTAATAGCTAACCCCTCATCAGAAAGAGCACATGTAATTGACAATCCAAAAAGTTGGCTAGTTTACGTTGATGGCTCAGTAGCTAAAATAGGATCAAGGGCAAGAGCACTCATAATCAACCCTAGTGGCAACGAGTGGCAGTACAAATTTTCATTTGGGTTCTAAACATCGAACAACATTACTAACTATGAGCCATTAGTATCAGGATTGTAGTTAGCATGCCAACCAGAAGCAAATGATCTAAATGTCCACATAGATTCGTAATTGGTGGCAAAAACAAATGAATGGTGAATAGGATATGAAGGAAGCAGTGTTGAGAAGGTATCATATAATATCAACTCAACTTCTCGCATGATTCAACAGAGCCCAAATTAAATAGCTCTTGAGAAATGACAACACACGCATTGATGCTTTGTCAAAGTTAGCATCCTCTGTCATCATCGAACAAAGAGGAAAAATCCTGCTAGAGCATAGGGAAACCCCAAGCTATGATGCGCCCCAAGTACTCTGCATGACTCAAGAGGAGACCTGGATGACACCAATAATCCATACACTCCAAGGCAAGTAAGACAACCAAGACTAGAAAGAGCTTGCAAAACTACAACACATGGCTGTGAGGTATGCCATTATAATAAATAAAAAATATTTACTAAACTCGTAATATATGAATTGCACATTTGAAAGTTGCGAGCTCATTACATAATAGATTAAGACAACGTGTTTTATCTTACGATTAATAGATACACCTTTTTGGAGGGTGTACTATATAGAAAAGGGTTTTTGCATCCATTATTATGATGTTTATCGCCATCTGAAGAAGAGTATGTTATGAGAGAGATCTAAGAAGGAATTTGTGGTGATCACTTAGGAGGTAGATTACTCGTATAGAAAATCTTTAGGCAAGGGTACTACTGGCCTACAATCCAGGAGGACGCCCATAAGTTAGTTTGCACCTGTGATTCCTGCCAGAGGAACCCTAAAATCTGTCGACAACCAGCAGAGCCCCTTCGAGTCATGTCAGGTCCATGGTCATTTGTAACTTAGGGGTTGATATCCTTGGTCTATTCTCAATAGCCACAACACCAAAGAAATTCATCGTAGTGGTTGTAGAATACTTCACCAAATGGATTGAAGCGGAAGCTTTGGCAACCATCACAAAAAAGTAGATCGAGTCTTCCTTTTAGAAATCAATTGTCTATAGGCTCGGGTACCTCGCACAATCATCGCAGATAATGACATGCAGTTTCAGCAAAAATTCAAAAAAATCCTATATTGACCTCCAAACTGTTCTGGCTCAAAGCTTAGTAAAAATGCCACAAACCAATGGACAACTAGAAGCAATGAACAAAAAAATTCTAACAACTCTCAAGAAAAAAACGAATGAGGCTAAGAGCGCTTGGTTGGGAGAGTTACCAAGAATTTTATGGGCCCTACGAACTACACCCCACACCGCGATAAGAGAAACAACATTCTCTCTAATCTACGGTGCGAACGCTGTAATCCTTACAGAAATTGGTCTAAGGTTGCATAGAACACAACACTTCGATGAAGAAGCTAATCAGGAGGCTCTTAGACTCAACCTCGATCTGATTGATGAATTTAGAGAAGCAACTGAAGTTAGAAACACAACACGCACCAAATAGATAGCTTTCTACTATAATTCTAAGGTCAGAAACAAACAGTTTCAAGTAGGCAACCTCATCCTAAGAAATACTGAGGCTAGTCTACTTACTTCCCAAGGAGGAAAAATTACTACAAATTGGGGAAGGCAATATAAAGTGATAGAAAAAGTAGGTTACAAAGCCTATAAGCTAGCAAGAATGGAGGACACATTTGTACCGCGAACTTGGAACGCCCGACATCTCAAAAAATACTATGTATAACTCTTTATCATATGAATGAATATTTTTTCCCAATTACGTTCACATGATATTAATGTTCACAAGCGAAGAGCCGCAACCTCTAAAACAATTACCGAGAGCACAACTTCTAGCTGTCATATTAAGGTTTGCAAGCAAAGAGCCATAACCTCCAAAACAGTTAGGAAGAGCAAATGCTCCAAATGTCATATTAAGGTTCGCAGGTAAAGAGCCGTAACCTCCAAAATACTTACTGAGAGCAAAGCTCCCAGCTATCATATTAAATTTCATAGGCGAAGAGCAGCAACCTCCAAAACTGTTAGTGAGAACAAAGCTCCCAGCTGTCATATTCTTGATAATCACCTATTTCTTTTTTATATCATATTCCATCAAATTTCTATTAACATCAAATATAATATAATTATAAAAAATTATATTTCATGTATATCAATAATAACATGAATAATAGGCTTATTAAATCACGCGAACTTACCTCGGATCCAGAAATGGTAATTTACCATTCTAGTCCATAACCTTGTATTTTCCCGATTTAAGCCCAAATCTCAATTTCCTTAATCTATAATACCACATTTAGCCTACTAATTAGTCACACTATTTATATGGGTCTAAAAATCATATTTTTATAAATTTTCTTTTTGCCCCCTAAACTTTTGCATATTTGCACTTTTGCCCCAAGGTTCGGAAATTAAACTTCTTCCTATTTTCTTATGTTTTATGACATACTGATCATTTTTCCCTTCTATAGAAACATAAAATCCTCACTCTAACATGTACTTATGAACATTAGGTATTTTTACCGATTATGTCGTTTTACTCGTTTTCACGTAAAATCGCTTAGCAAAAGTTGTTTAACACAATTTCAAGCTTCATATTCTACCATTAAACATAAAAATACATGCATATCATTCATGGGTAAATTTTTAAATATAAATCCTAGCTCAAAATAATGGTAGAAATGAGCAGATCATGTTACCGGGATTTCAAAAATACATAGAACATTAAAAACAAAGCTCAGAATCACTTACTATTAAGCTTGGAAGCTTGGAAAAACCCTAACCATGGCTTCTCTTGGTACATTCTGCTGTAGCAAAAAGAAAGGGACACATTTGGGGTTTAAAATTTGTCTTTTAATTCATTTTACCCCTAAATGACCAAAATGCCCTTTTTACTATTCTTTCAAATTTTACCCAACCAAAGTCATTTTTGTCCAACAGGTTATACAATGGTTTAATTTCATTTTAAGACCTCCCATTTAAAATTTCATGACAATTAGACACCTCTAACATGTAAAACTCAACTTTTACACTTTTTACAATTTAGTCCTTTTTACTAAATTGAGTGCCCAAACGTTTAATAACGTTTAATAACGGTGAGCAGACATTCGGGTATACAAGCATAATTTACACATCTCATAACGTTTAATAACGCTACATATCACTTTCCTCTTTCAAGGACAGGAATGATCCAGGCAAGAAAATCCATATTAACCTTTTCTATTTCCATTCTAATTCCCAAACGGCAAAAATAATTCTGATGATTCTTGCTATACATCTTTAAACTTTCAACATTTCAAGAATTTGTACTTAAAGATAAATGATGATCGTTTCAGCATTTTTTTAATACCCAGATTATCTTCACATTATCAATATCAGATCTTCTTATTGCATACGATTCTTCTAGGAAACATACATTTCTTAATTAGACTATTCGTCTTTTTACCCGTAAAGAAATAAAATCTTATTCTCAAGCATGCACATCTCATTAAATTCTAGACATATATTCCATACAGATTGAACAATCAAGTCGACCTTATTCATCCGTAATTGATATTTCAAGAAATTCTCTCTTCCAGTCAACAGAACGATTCAGCATGCATCATTCCAAATTCACTAATCATGCCAATCGTAGACCATAACTAATGCATTAACATAAGTAATACTGATACCTCAACTGAATACATTAACTCTGATTAACTTACTTGAGAAAGGAAATCCACCATACACATTGGGACTTGAAATTTCACCACATTATCAGGATCAATTCAGAGGTATAGTCATACTTGTTCTTTATATACATCAATCACAAGTTGGAGGTCATGCTCTAAGTGCAGGTCATGATCAACAAGTTACAAGATAAAATATCCAGAAAACCCAAGATAGAGAAATTTGAGATGGAGAAGCACAGAATAAGGAAATCCAAGATAAAAAAATCCATGATAAGGAAATCTCATTTACAGCACTGCATCAGAAGGCCAAGAACCAGACTCATAAAAATATGAAAGACCCCAAATTTTTTTTCAAAGAAAAAAATCCAGAATAACATCATTCCAAACCACTGACAACAAATACGACCAGAACTATATACTTCTCAATTAGAGCAATGATTGGTAGAAATAGAATCATGGCACCATACACAATTTCTCATCGATTCCCAACAGGCGGAATATAACAAAATACTAGAGAAAAACAGAACCATGCAAATTATAATCCAATCAAACTGACAACACATTCGTCTAACGTTAAGATCAGGGAACATTTTCATAATATAAGAATTCATCAGGGATTAGATAGCCCCAATAATATTTCCGATGTCAGATAGTCTCATACCATCAGATAGTCTCATATCATATCTCAATAGAGACAATCACAAATTGTTCACTGTAATTACCATGCTCGGACATTTCATATTTCGAACATTATTCCTTTAACTATTTCTGGTGTCCCAAATTCCATAATATTCCCTTTACTAAGAAAACCAATTCATTAGGGAATTTCAATCAATACATTTCTCGACATCATACCAGGATAGATCGTTTTACCAAAATTAACCTTTTTCACTAACTGCGATGTTGTGAAAATTAAACAATCTTTCGGTCAATCCGATATCTTTCTAGCTCATGTCTGTACTTATCAACCCATTCTCAATCTCTAATCATGCTTATAAACATTCCATCATTGAAATCTTTGGTTTCTAACCTGGAAACTCATTCAACATAAATATCAGGAATTTCCATTATAAAACACCACTTTGGTAAGGGGGAGGGGGTCGTAGGGCCTCTGACTCAACTATCATATACATGTAACACAGTTTTCATCATAGCAATCATATTTCAATCATGTCATTCATTTCGATTAACTAAAATTCATATTGATTTTACACTCACTTTCCAGTTATCTCATTTAAAAAAGTGTACTTATACATGTATTTCCATGTTTCCTAGGTAATCTTACTTATCCATTCATTAAATCAGACAAGTCAAGCACATAATATCATATAAGGGCCAAACAAACATGGTTAAGTATATCACGGTCTAAACTTTCATCTTACACATCATCATATACATATCATTACAATCATATATATCAGTCTAAGTAATTTAATACATTTACTTATGTTATACGAGCTTACCAATCATAATCATCCCAACCAATAGACATGAATAATATTGATAAGTTACTTAAACACATGCGTTTGTTCAAATAAATCGATCATATACATCATGGAATTATCTATTAATCATAGATAAGCTCATTTCACCATGTACACATTTCATGAATCCTCATTCGTACCTTTCCAAGTTTTAGTTCGTAATAACTATACTTTACTCGAATATTTTAGCATCACATTCAACATGGTTGGTGTAGCTCGGTTGGAGAGTACCTTTGTCTAAACAAAGTGGCTCTCATACGCGTCGGGAGACATCACACTATCACAGATCAGTGGCATGTATAGTTGAACTTTTACACATGCTAGGTTAGTCTGAGAACCAACTAAATCATAGCTCTGATACCACTAAATGTAACATCCCTCACCTGTATCCAACATTGGGACAGGATTCGAGGCGTTGACGGACTTAAACATTCACAACATGCAAAACCGGGCCACAAAATTTCACCAAGAATTAAAACATCTCGAACACATACATATCGTCTCTTATATAGGTCTTCAAAACCTATAACATACATTGGGGTGGTTCAGGACTAAACCAAGAACTTTGAAAATCTTTGGGAAACTTAACTAATTTTCTTGCTTCGGAGAGTCCCACACCCGTGTGGATTGGGCCGTGTGGTCAATTTCAAGGCTATTTTCCAATCCAGTTGTCACCCTTAATTATTTACATACACTTATACATTTTCATAGCAATTGACATGGTATATTTGAGTAATTATATATTCACAATCAAGACACAAACATGACATTCTTATAACAACACATAACATATTACCAACCATGCATGGCAAACAAGCATATGTACATCACCAATATCAGACATAACATGAATAGCTAGATTTATAAGCCAGAATCATTAGCTCACTAAAGACCAATATATTTGGCCAAATTATAATAACACATATTATAAAATTAGGTCCCTATACATGCCACTCACTTGATAATTCTAGCATATGTGTTTATACTGTCAATGTGTTGGCTTGATAGTGTGATGCTGCCTCCGACGATCTCCAGCCCCGAGCTAACCTGACAATACTAAAAGAAATAGAAAGGAGGGGGTAAGCTTTACGCTTAGTAAGCTCGCATGAAAATAATAAGCAATTTACTAACATGCTTTCCATAGTAAAACTATTACAATTGTACATTTAGACATGTTCTGGTTAAGTTTTTTTCTTGAGTCATAGTCACTAAATCATTTATATATGGAGCTACAGAACTCCAAATTAAAATCCGTAAATTTTCCCAAAAACTAGAATCATATATATTTACACCATAAAATTTTAAGAATTTTTGGTCAAGTTAATAAGTACATTTTATTATATAAAATCTCCCCTGTTTTTTTGTTTGATAGCTTCGACCACTCTTCACTAAAATTTAATTATATTTTGTTATCAAATTCAAATGAGGTTATCGTTTCTTTATTCTGAAAATAAATTCAATAAGGAATCCAACCATATGAATTATGTTCCTTAACTATTTTTTTTACAATTTTTAATGATTTTTACAATTCAGAATAGGGGATCACGAAATCAGTCTGACCAGTCATACAAAAATATAAATATCTCAAAATATAGAATTCTTTGTTTGCTCTGTTTCTTTTATATGAAAATAGATTCAATAATATTTAATTCCATCTCTCATTCCACTCCTACTTCAACTTCTACTATTTTTTGTGATTTTTCAAAATCACTCTCCTGCTACTGTTTTAGACTATTTATCCCAAATTTCATTCCTTCACTAAAATTTCTTATTATCAACTTTCAAGATAATACTTATCCATATTCATCTTATCAAAAATTCAATCACATATCTAACTTATAATTCAAAACTCATATATTCATATTCTGGTACTATCACACATTTTTTTTTCACGTTAAATTTCATTTAGCAACCTTGTTTCTCCCGGTGAACACTTCGGAAAGTAACAATATCAGGTGGTTTTAGCACATAGCTCCACACTATTGGGCTAACATGTAATTGTGGCATACGCACTTAGCGCCAATTTTCAAATTAACATGTATAATCGTGGCATATCCACTTAGCACCACGTTACATGTTTAATCGTGGTATATCCACTTAGCACCACGTTAATGAATCAATATATGTAACCGTAGCATATCCACTTAGCACCACGTTACATGTTTAACCGTGGTATATCCACTTAGCACCATGTTAATAATCAATATATGTAATCGTGGCATATCCACTTAGCACAACATTACATGTTTAACCGTGGTATATCCTCTTAGCACCACGTTAATGAATCAATATATGTAACCGTGGCATATCCACTTAGCACCATGTTACATGTATCAATATGTGTAATCGTGGTATATCTACTTAGCACCACGTTACATGTATAACCGTGGCATATCCACTTAGCACCATGTTTTTCCATTCCGAAGGTTCAATCTAGATTTCCTCATTTAATCTCAATTCATCAACCACAAATCACAGTTTGTGTCCATTAATTGAACAATACTAAAGCTTATTTCATTTGCACTCTCTTCACAAGTCCATTTCATTTCACATGTCAAAAATTTACTCATGAGTTTCGAGTACGTACCTGTGCTATCTTTTAGCACAACCATTCATGCAAACTGGACAATCATATGCAAGATCTCATATTCTCGGTAATCACCCATTTCTTTTAAATATCATATTCCATCAAATTTCTATTAACATCAAATTCAATACAATTATAACAAATTATATTTCATGTATATCAATAATAACATGAATAATAGGCTTATTAAATCACGCGAACTTACCTCAGATCCAGAAATGACAATTTATCATTCTAGTCCATAACCTTGTATTTTCCCAATTTAAGCCAAAATCTCGATTTCCTTGATCTATAATATCACATTTAGCCTACTAATTAGTCACACTATTTATATGAGTCTAAAAATCATATTTTTACAAATTTTATTTTTGACCCCTAAACTTTTACATATTTGTACTTTTACCCCAAGGTTCAGAAATTAAACTTCTTCTTATTTTCTTATGTTTTATGACATGTTGATCATTTTTCCCTTCTATAGAAACATAAAATTCTCACTCTAACATGTACTTATGAACATTAGGTATATTACCGATTATGTCATTTTACTCGTTTTCACGTAAAATCGCTTAGCAAAAGTTGTTTAACACAATTTCAAGCCTCATATTCTACCATTAAACATCAAAATACATGCATATCATTCATGGTTAAATTTTTAAACATAAATCCTAGCTCAAAATAATGGTAGAAATGAGCAGATCATGTTATCGGGATTTGAAAAATACATAGAACATTAAAAATGGAGCTCGGAATCACTTACTATTAAGCTTGGAAGCTTGGAAAAACCTTAACCATGGCTGCTCTTGGTACATTATGCTGTAGCAATAAGAAAGGGACACATTTGGGGTTTAAAATTTGTCTTTTAATTCATTTTACCCTTAAATAACCAAAATGCCCTTTTTACTATTCATTCAAAATTTACCCAACCAAGGTCATTTTTGTCCAAAAAGTTATAAAATGGTTTAATTATCATTTAAGGACCTCCAATTTAAAATTTCATGACAATTAGACACTTCTAACATGTAAAACTCAACTTTTGCACTTTTTACATTTTAGTCCTTTTACTAAATTGAGTGCCCAAACGTCGAAATTTTCGAACGAAATTTTCATGAAATCATTCCGTGAAATCGTAGACCATAAAAATATAATAAAAATTAAATTTTTCTCATCAAATTTGTGGTCCCGAAATCACTGTTCCAACTAAGCCCAAAATCGGGATGTTACAACATCACCAAGGATAGCTTCCTAATACTGTTGTATGCACTAGAGGCTAGATTTCATTTATCACTGTACCTTTTCTTTTGTAGCCTTCTGGATGACTACAACATTGGTCCTGGTAAAAATTTGAGCTTTTCTTAGTGGCTCGCCATGGCATATTTCTTCGACTGTAGTCAGTGTGGTAAGATACCTATGCTCGCTATTTTCCAGCATTTGTATCAGTTGAAAGGTTGTGGTTCAAAGGATTCGATGGGATTTTACTACTTCTCTCATTGCAAGAAATTGCAAATAATTATTTGAAATTACTGTTCTACCCTTCATCCAAACCGAGGAAAACATGTTCAAGTTCACAATATGCTTAGTGAGGACTTTGGATTTCCTATAAAATGGTCCTCACCTAGTAAGGACATGTGTGCGTTTTAACGAAGCCTTGCCATAAATGAAGTTGTTGCCTAGATTCAAAGGTTTTGCACTGGTCGTCCGCTGACTCTAAAGACTCTCATCACAGTGAAGGATGTCTTAAGATATTGTTTGAAAGGTTTTAGACCTAATGGAGGGAGCCCTGATGACAATCAAGAGGTCACTCAATTAGATGAAGCTTTATCCATTTGCTCTTGCTGAGTTCGCACATAGGGGTTTTTGGGTTAGACACTAATTTATTAACTACTCCCACTAATCACAAGGTTATTGCTGGCATAAGAAAAATCAGGGCTCTAAGGATACTCCAAGTGGGACTAATAGTCTTTCTCGTGAACTCAACGAGACAATAGACATTGATTCTTTGGTTGGAGGTGTTCGCAAGAAGTGTAATACCACCGTGGAGGTTGTGTGTATTAGCTCTGTAAGTGAAGAGGAAAGGAACAGTATACAGCTAGAGCATCGTATTAAAAAAGAAGTAGATCCTATTAGGGTTGTTGTTGGAGCTTTAAGTCCTTCTAGTTTTCTATTGGTGAACTTACCATCATCGTCTCCCACTACTAGTTCATTAATCATTGTTGTTGATGATACCTCTTCACCTACTGCTCGTGTTTCTCCTTCCGTGCCTGTCATTAGAGAAATGTCGATTGAGGGTAATAGAGGTTCATTTCCTTAGCATGGGGATTTGAGGGGACAGGAATACCCTTATAACCCTAACATCACAGCCCTTTGATGGCAGGCCTCAATGCCAGAAGCTGTAAAGCCAAGCAGCATGCAATTACCCCTACCATTAAGCCTTTACTCCTTTCTACGATTTTTACTTTCCAAGGCCAATGTGATTGGGTTAAAGTATAAGGAAGCTTTATTAGAGGAAGCTTGTGGATATTAAGGCGGAGTGTCTGGCCATTATTGAGATTAAAGTGGAGGGGTTGGAGTGTTAGGTGGCAGCTAAAAGGGAAAGTAAAGAGGCTTTGCAAGCTAAGTTGGACGAGCTTAAAGAAGAGCAGACAGTTGAAACAAATAAGATTATCTAGGAGTGTCAATATCAAGTGGATGGCATGAACATGGAATATCTTTAGGCCTTTGAGGATTTTAAGAAAAAGACAACTGAGAATGACTTAAGTTATATTTCAAAGCTGAAGATGAACATTCTACTCCATACCTAGGTCGTTGTTGGTCCATTTGATGTTCACGAAATGGATCTTGGTGCTCCCAAGGGGGTGGATAGAAGCTTCCTAGGCTTCGATGTATCATCTTCCTTAAGTGTTGTGTGGGAATCATTTGTGTCTACTTGGAGGAGTTCTCCAGATTTTTATATAAAGAAGGATCCTATTGCGAATGAGGATGTGGTCCCCTCTATTGCGAACAACAACGTTACTCATTCTAATGATGTGTACCAAGGTATAGATAGGGATAACATGCCTTGATTTATTGAATACTCTGTACTTTGTTGTTCATTGTCTAAATGAGAATATGTTCTATTTTGTAGTTATTGCTTCTATGTTTTTTTTACGAATTTTAATAATTTTTATTACACAACTATGTCGATATTTATGAAGAACCTTCGAAGATCGCTAGCTACGATCTTTAACAAAAATTTTGAAAGGTAACACGACTGTGGTGTTAGTCCGCGAGCCATTTTATACTTTGCAAAAAAATTTTGAAAGATAACAAGCTGCAGATGCGAATCCGCTAGCTATTTCATACTTAAGAAAATTTTGAAAGATAACAAACTGAGAGTATTACTCTCCTTAACTACCTTAGAGGTTGCGACTCTTTGTCTGCGAACCTTAATATGTCAGGTTAACTCAGGGCTGGAGATCGTCGGAGGCAGCATCACACTATCAAGCCAACACCTTGACAGTATAAACACATGCTAAAATTATCAAGTGAGTGGCATGTATAGGGACCTAATTTTATAACATGTGTTATTATAATTTGGCCAAATATATTAATCTTTAGTGAGCTAATGATTCTAACTTATAAATCTAGCTATTCATGTTATGTTTGATATTGATGATGTGCATATGCTTGTTTGCCATGCATGGTTGGTAATATGTTATGTGTTGTTGTAAGAATGCCATGCTTGTGTCTTGATTGTGAATATATAATTACTCAAATATGCCATGTCAATTGCTATGAAAATGTATAAGTGTATGTAGGTAATTAAGGGTGACAATTGACTTGGAAAATGGCCTTGAAATTGACCATACAGCCCAATCCACACTGGTGTGTGACTATCCGAAGCAAGAAAATTAGTTAAGTTGCCCAAAGATTTTCAAAGTTCTTGGTTTAGTCCCGAACCACCCCAGTGTATGTTATAGGTTTCGAAGACCTATATAAGGGACGATATGCATGTGTTCGAGATGTTTTAATTTTTGGTGAAATTTTGTGGTCCAGTTTTACATGTTGTGAATGTTTAAGCCCGGCAATGCCTCGAACCCTGTCCCGACGTTGGATACGGGTGAGGGGTGTTACAAATGTCACACTGCCAATGTGACCCTTATGGAAGGAAGAACTTATATGAGAAATTGGGAAGTTTTATTCCTCACACCTACAAGACTCGTTCCAGCTCCTTCTGTTTAGTGGTGCATGCATGAAATTTCTCCGTCACCAGAACCAGAGCCAGCCGACAGACTGGGACGATGCAGTTACCAGCTCCTTTTATCCTCACCATGCTATCAATAAAAGAAAGAAACAAAAAGTTCAAAGAAAAAAGAAGCAAAGCCTCTGAAAATTACCTTTACTTTGATTGTAAAAAATGCTAAGAATTAAGGATTTAGGGTTCAGAAAGATATTCTTTTAAAGAAAAAGTTCCCTTCTTGCTTCTTAGATGTTTCGTATGACCGAGGGAAATAAACGATCTATATGTGAACAAATGAAAATGGTTTAATTTTCAATGATCAGATATGCATACACGAGAACCATTCGCGCATGTGACAGAGCGAGCATTATGCATCATAGTTTGCAGCGTACCCAACAAGCTGCATTTAATCCTGATGTGATGGACCTAATTAGCACCACTTTATGACACCTCTTAGGCCCACTTGGGGGGAGTAGGTTGTTATACATTAATAACCTAAGACTCAAGTCCTAGAAAGGATCCAAACCTCTAACCCAATACTTGACCATAAGAAGACAACAAGGCGAACTAGCTCACAAAGCAAGGCTACAGATCCAGCTTGCAGGAACCTTGCACAAGCCCAAAGGGCAAGGTCATAGGACTAGCCCATGGATCCAGCTCGCAAGACAAAGTTACAGATCCAACTCGCAGGAACCTAGGGAAGATCACAGTCTCACTTTGCATACGCCCAAAGAACTTACTGAATGGGCCATGTACTCTGCAGGCTATCCAGACACGTGTCTAGTAGGTACGAAGCCCGCCTAGAGCAGTAGTCCCAAAAGTAGAAAGGACCATGTACTCCATAGGCATGTGCCCAGAAAACTTGGAGTTTGCAGAGAATGTTAGTACTAGGGACAGAGAATGTTAGTACCGAAGGCAATAGAATCAAGACAAAGTAGTGGGGCCTCGCTATGAGCTGTGATAGTACTTGTAACCGCATGTGTAAATACCCCAACATTCCTATCAATAAGATACAAGAGAAATATTACTCAACAAAATTCAATTGCCTACCTCATATATGACGCACAGGCTTGGAACCCCTAATTACATGGCTCAACAACAATGGTAACAATTTTTTTTTAACATTTATGACTAGATCGATATAATATGTAAAAGTTGAGTACTACATTTGTTATTAGACAAAATTTTTAACTTCCACATTAACTTGTAGTTTATGATTTTAACAGGAATAACCAAAATAACTGAACTATGTAATGTGTGTGCTTAAATTAAAAACTTTTTATTTTGAGTTCTTAAAATGAAAATCTTTTATAGTTGGGTGTCTACTTGTGAAGCTTGCTCTAAATTTTTTAGATGATAATATAAAAAATTGGGGTGATCGTTTAGCCCATAGTTAATTTTAAAACTAGACGACTTTAATATGTTAATTTTATTTTATCATCTAAACTTTAAATTGTATTTTTTTTATTTTTAATAGATAAATTGATAATAATTAAACTGTGATGACAACTTAAATAATAATAGGTTTACGAAAAAGAAAAAGAAATCATAGCCTATACATTTAAGGAAACAAATAGAGAATAAATTATTTTGAAATAGTAAAGATTATTATAAAATGTAAAAAAATTAAATATATATATATATATCATAACAAATTACATGTTTATGTGGATGCTTTTTTTAGTTGACACAAGCCTTTAAAAATAAAAAAAATAAATTAAATATTTAGAACATTCATTTAAATAAAAATATTCTTAAAAAATCAAAATTCATTATCTATCTTTATTATCCAATAATTGAATTATCAATATTTGAATAATTAAATATGAATAATATATTGAAATTTACTTGAAATAAAATTATCTAGTTCAATTATAAAAAATACAAAAATTTGTACACAATTTTAAAAGAATTACCATTTAAATTAAATAATTTATATATTTATTAGTTTAATAATAAAACCTAACCTCCGAAATTTTCAATTTTATATAAACTTATAAAACTTAAAAATATTAATAAAATATTATAAAAACTCATAAAAATATAATAAATTACAAAAAAAATTACAACAACAATAAAATTATAAAAAAAATATAAAATTCATAAAAACTTATAAAACTTATAATAAATTATTAAAATTATTAAAATATTAAAAAATATTAAAAAACTTCATTTATTGGTTTCTTATTTTTGGAAATTAAACCCTTAAAATTAGAATGAACATATGACATCATATTAATATTTGGTGTAACGCCTTGAATAAATTATTTCTGTTTCTATAAATATTTGACACAAGTGTGTATCTACTTTAGTGGTTAAGTGTTCTGGGTATGTGTATTAGGTATTAAGTTAAAATCCCACTTTTAGCAAATTTTGTTATTTTTGGATCCAAGTCTTACCCTTGTGGAGTGGGCTTACATAAAGTTGTCAGTTAACTCATATTAAAATGAGCCTGCTGGTTCGAGTGGTAAGGGAGTTGGTGTGTGGGAGGTCCTGTGTTTGAATCCCAGCGTGAGTGAGAATGTTATTTTTGCTCGGTTGTGTGTCAGTGTTTTGGTGGATTTGGGATTCTAGGGTAGTTGGATGTGAATTAGCGGGGAGTTTGGATAGTAACGGGATTTGAAAATAGATTTTATTTTATTTTCTATTTTTATTTTTATTTTTCCCAAAATTTCCTCTCATATTTTTAGACGTTATTTTCTGTGACTGGCGAAATTCTTTTTGTTCCTTGCTTCCGAAATACTGTTGAAATTCTGTCGATTAATCTCGATTTTTCCAATTCTTCAGTGCTTTGCGCGGTTTGGTAAGTGTAAGGGGTGTTTTAGCGTGGGTTGGGGAAATCTTTTTGTTAACCTGTTCAAATCAATGCTTTTCTTTCCTTTCCGTTAGCTGACATGGAGTTTTGGCAGCCGCGAATCAAGAAGAAAGCGGCTTTACTCTTGTGGATTCTTAGGCGAATCATTCGGGGAGTTGGGGTAAGTGTTGAACGCTTAAATTGGACTATTTTCAGTTTCATGGTTTCGGATTAAGCAAGAATTATGACTAATTTTGAAGTTTGGTTTGACGATTTTAGGTTCTGGTGACTCGGGATTGTTTTCGCATCAAAATCGTAATAGGTGTGTACCCAAAAAGCAGAAAATTGAACTTCAGCAAAAGTAAAAAAACTATTCTGTCGAGGCCACACGGGTGTGTGCCTGGCCGTGTGGTTGGCCGTATACGAGACACAACCGTGTGGTCAATGATGGCATGGCCTTGCGCAAGACACGGCTGTGTAGTCGACGAAAGCATGGCCGCGTGCAAGATACGACCGTGTGGGCTACACGGGATAGGCACACATGAGTATCCCACACGGCGTGTGGATTTTGGGCCAGGCTGTGTGAGCCACATGGGCAAGGCCAATCTAAGCGTGTGGGCTCACATGGCCAAGCCACACAGACATGTGGGCCAATAACTCTGAAATTTTCTCTACGGTCGTACGGGTCATTCCGATCAACTGTGGGCTTACAGTAAGGTCGATAAGGGCTAACCAAACCCTATTTTGTGTGCTATGATATTCTGATAGACTGATATGAGTATGATACTAAATGTATGTCTGACTGTACTGTTTAAGCAAGCATGTTAAATCTATTGTTACTGTATCTGTATTTGGGGTGGGGTTTGTTTATGTGGAGGAAGTGATCTGTATGGTGACATTTCGCCTATATTCTGGTAGCTTGACTTCATATTATCTGTAATGTGTTGCATTGACACTCTATGGTGTATAGGGATGGGTGGGTGTTTTTAACCCCACATGGTGTGATGGGATGGTTAGAGATGGTGTGTAGAGGATAAGGGTAGGACTCACTGTATCTGTTCTGTTTATCTGCTATTTGTATCTGTATCTATAACAGACTTTAGTTCGAGTCTGAATCTGAATCTGACTGTGTATTTGTTATTTGTTTATAATACATGTCTATTTCTATTGGGTTACACACTGAGTTTACGAAAACTCATGTTTGTTTGTTTGTTTTGTTTAGGTAATCCACAGGCTTAGTCGGATCAGTACGACAGAGTCTCACGGTGACCACAAGATCGTAAACTTTTCATAAATATTGGTTTCAATTAAATTAAGGACTATTTCTGAGAGTTTTGTATTTATTGGACTCTCTAGACTGATGGTTTAAAATCTGGTTTTGGATGCATTTTTATTTTTTATTGCGATGTCTAACTGCAATCTCGGTTTTATGAAAATAAATAATTTTATGAAAATACAAGCTAGATTTCCAAAATATAACGATTTTAAGACTTCCACTGTAAATTATGATTTGGCAAATAAATTAATTAAATTACGTTTCCAATAAAAGTTGTAATAACGAGAATTGGTTACAAAGCATCAATGGATTTGCACTGTTTTCAAAACCCTTCTATTGTAACATTGCTAGATTCGGCCATAACGTCTAGGTTGGGTTTGGGGTGTTTCATTTGGATAATAAGAATCAACAGAATATTTCATACTGATAAATGTTAATATTTGCAACCCCTTTGACCTTTATGTTGATTTTCAAAAGTTGTTACATCAGTTGCCACTCAACCATTGATCTTTCCTCACCCATACCTGTTTTTGATTGTATTTTGGTTGAATTGTAACTTGTCTTCTAACTTTTTTACCATATCAGGTCATTCAACATCTTATAACAATGTAGTTTGATATGACTAACCATACTACAAGAATGATAGATAATCTTTCTCTTCTTATGCTCCTCCATTTCATTCCATGACCTCTTATTCTTCCTCTAACAATTTTTTTCCTCTAACCTCAAGCAATGCTAGGTGCAAAGGACACTAGAATGCACTTCATGTGCCAGATATACGCTTTGTATGCCATGATACTCTTTGTGTGCTAGAATGCACATTGTGACCTCCTATAAACGTGATATTGTTAATAGTAAAAATATCACACAAAAAATATATAAAAATCAAATCGACAGTGTCTGCAAGTATACAGGTTAAATTGTAATATAGTATTTGTATTTACAACGGATGTAATGCCCTGACTTATTTTTTTATTTCTATAAATATCTGACACAAATGTGTATTTGCTTCAGTGGTTAAGTGTTTTAGGTGTGTCTGAGAGGTTTTGGGTTCAAGTCTCACCTTTGTAAATTTTGTTATTTTTTGTCTAAGCCTTACTTTTGTTGAGTGGGAATATATAAAATTTCCTGTAAATCCATATCAGAATGAGCCTGCTGGCTCGAGTGGTAAGGGAGTCGGTGTGTTGGAGGTCCTGTGTTCGAATCCCTGCGCCAGTGTGGGTATTATTTTTGCTCAGCTTTGTGATAGAGTTTCGGTTGCATTAAAATTCTGAGTAGTGGGTGGTTATGATTGTGGATGTAGTGGGATTTAGGTAAAAAAAAATTCCCAAAATTCTCTCTTTCTAAAAGAAAAAATTGACGTACGTTTCTCTTCCTTTGCCATTTTTCCCCCTTCTCTTTCCAATTGTTTTTCTCATAATTTTTTCTTCCTCGTGTTAACAAGAAATTTGTGATTCTTTATCGCGGTGTTTCGAATATGTGCGTTTTTACATTTGGTAAGTAAAAGTGGTATTTTTCGTTCGAGTGGGAATTCTTTTCTTTTAACCTGTTTAAAGTTATGTGAATTTTCTGTTGATGTTGGACTCATGTTTTGGCAGCAACAAATCTAGAAGATCGTGACTCTACTCTTGCGGAATCGTAGTCAACCGTTCGAAGTGTTGGGGTAAGCGTTGATCGCTTGTTTTGAAATATTGTTTGTTTCGAGTTTTCAGTTTAATCTTGTTTTAAGGCTAATTATGAGCGTTGGTATGTCGATTATTAGGTTTTGGAGGGCTTGTGTTTGCGATAGCATCAAAACTGAAGCAGGTGTGTACCCGAAACGCGAAAAATTGAGTATCGACAAAAGTAAAAAATGACCACTTTTGATGCCACATGGGCGTGTGCCCGGCCGTGTGGATGGCTGTGTGCAAGACACGATCGTGTGCTCGATGAAGGCCTGGTTGTGCATAGCACACCGCCATGTGGTCGATTGAATGTGGCCGTATGGGCTACACGGGCAAGGCCAATTTGGGCATGTGGGCCCACACAGGCATGTGGGCCCATTATTCTAAAAATTTTCCCTAGGGTCGCATGGTCACTCTGGTCGAATATGGGCCTACTGTAGGGACAGTAAGGGCTAAGTAAACCCTAATCTATATGCTATGATATTCTGATAGACTGATCTGAGTAAGGTACTGGATCTGTATTGCTATATGTATATTTGTTATCTGCATATAAGCATGTTGAGCATGTTTAATCTGTTATATTTGTATATGATTTCTGCATCTGTTTATTAGGGTGAGATTTGTATATGAGGAGGAAGTGTTCTGAATGGCGATCATCGCCTCTATTTTGCCAGCTTGGTTGCACATTATTTGATATGTGTCATAATGTCACAATATGGTGTGTAGGGTTGGGTGGCTGTTTTTAACCCCACGTGGTGTGATGGGATGGTCAGAGTTGGTGGGGGTAGGATTCTGATTAGCTAATCTATAAATCTGATTTTGTTGATTGTATCTGAAATGGGCATGGGCCTGAATCTATATCTGATTGTTTATGTGATAATCTGTATGTTTGCATGCTTAATTCTTTTGGGTTACACACTGAGTTTATGAAAACTCACCTCTATTTTTTTGTTCTGTTCACGTAATCCACAGACTTAGGCGGATTGACGCGGCGGAGACTAAGCGGTGACCACTCGACAGTAAACTGCTAAAACTTACTCATTTATGGTTTTATCTAAGGTTTTGGTTTTCAATTGAGAGTTTGTAATTATTGGGACTCTCTAAACTACATGGACTTTTAACTGTGGGTTTTGGTTTTGTTTTCTCAATAATGTGCATTCTTCAACAAAACGTTTTCTTTAAAAATGACTGTTTTATGCAAACAAAAGTTTTCCTAAAAACACAACTACATTTTCAAATTATACCGATTTTAAGGCTTCTGTTGAATTAAGTTTTTGGAAAATGAATAAACTAATTAATGTTTTTAGTAAATTATAAATGTACGTGAATTATGAAATGTTAATGGTTTATTAACTCAACACCGTTTTCAAAACCCATTTCTTGTGATATCACCAGGATCGACCATAACGTCTAGGCCGGGTTTGGGGTGTTACAACAGAACACAGAGAAATATTCTAAGGATCGTACCCAAAGGAGGATGGACTAAATCTATAGAAAATCTCTTTACAATAATAAGTCTAAATAGTAATAACTAAATCCTATATTCTATTTTGTTTTCTTTATAACTAGACATTGACACTCATGAAGGGTGGGAAATTATATTCGTTTGATTGAAAACAATCATATTTTGTTTCTTTAAGAATAATAAGTAGATTTTTAAGGATCAATAGGTAGTATTTTAGGATAATATTTGATAAGTTAGAGATTATTAATGAAAATTTGTATAAGAGATTGTAACTGTTGAAGTAGTTTATTAGAAGTGTTAAAGGAGAACTGTCCATGGTGTTTAGCACTGCTCAACCTAATAACTTGCCATATATAGCATTGGTAAATTTTGGTAATAAAATCCTTGAGCTATAGTCTTTTTTAATACTTTAGATGTGAGCTATAGTCTTTTTTATAGCAACATATCTTGAAGATCAATTTGAACTAGATAAAAAAAACATTTTCCCTATTTTGAGGTGATTGGATTAAATCGAGTAACTTTGTAACTTATGAAGAATTATTCTAGACTTATTGAAGATGTTTTATTTGCTGATTATCTTGTTACTTATATGGGAAGATTGATTATAATTGATCATTATCTTAACAAGCCTTAAACTATTATACATTGAAAAGCTTGTGTAGGTAAAAAGGTGGTGGAGAATCTTAACACTTGTTATGTTATTTAGAACTTGTTTTTCAGAGTGCATTTTGTAAGTAACTAAGTGAGTCACTTGGTTTACAAACTAAGTTTTTAGGGGGGAAACTTAAATGAGAGTGATCTAGATCTTAGGTGCAAAAGTGACATTTTACTTTGGTGAGTGCTAACGTTTGTAATCGTTTATTGTATGATGTGTATTATCTTTCTAGGGAAGGCCCAATAGAGGTAGGGAAATTGAACTACATAAAATATTGTTGTGTTATTCTTTTTTCTTCATAAGTGCCTGAAGCAATAGGCACTGCTCATAAAAACACTTCTGGAACTGCTCAAACTGTAAAATCCTGATACTTGACCTATCAACGGATCCGAGTTACAAGGTGTCACACTCATTACTGAAGCAACTACGATCATTTAAATTTGATTCTGAGAATATTAAAACAATCAAACACAAGAATCAACGTGTATAAATCAATATTGAATCATTTTTGGGTCTCAATTGACCTTGCGAAAGCTCTTATGCCAACTTGAGGTCGGACTAAGACCAAATTGTAAAGTTTTCAATGTTTGGAGTTGATGTCGCTACTTCGAAGGTTCCTCTTCGTGATGCAACATACTGCCTTGACTTATATCAACGTGACTCTCTGTCCAACTTTCGTCACCATATTGAGGAACCTTCGTCTCGACATGACCCTTGTTTCATACATAGTTTAATTTGATACATTTTTCAACTAGCCTATAATGCATATATGTATGCCCTTAAGGCTTCAATTGGCCATTTACCTTAATTTCAACCTGCTAGCAAACATATACCAAAACATCAACACCACTTTCATACATAATTACCAACCATTTTAACTATTTACAATCCAAGTCTCCAAAATGACCATTGAAACATTTAAAACAAATAAAACCTAAGCACATGCCATTTGGCCAAAATAAGATGAGTGATACAAACATAGTTGAGCCAAAAATAGAGATCTAGATGTTAGCTTTAAATCTCAGGGCTTTGAGAAGTACCTAAACCTATGCACGGAAAAAACAAACCACCCGTTGAACAATAGGGCTTAGTGGTACATTTATGATTTAAAGTATAAATAACAAACATTAACAATACATTTCAAGAGAAAACATGCTTATATGCACATACTAATCAATCAACTAATGACAAGGTGACAAGCAACTTTTAACCATCAACTTTCATATGTAACATACTTATATCAAATCCAACACAACCTTACCAATATTTCATCATACATAACTAGCTTCAACTTATTTAACCATTAGCACTCATTCAATTCATACAAATTTCATACCATTCCATCACCAAGCACTCAATTATGCATTGTACAATATGCCAATAGAACCATATCATTCATGTACCAAGACATTCATCTATTTGGTTTTAGTCTTTATACCATTTGGACTGACTCTGGAGTTTGACGATTCATTTGTATTCATTTTGCTCCCTAGGGCTCATTTTCAGCTAAACCAAAATGTAACCATAATCTTCGTTATTTCAATTCACATAGCTACAAGTTTGGCTCAATGATATTAAATATTTCCTTATTCGAATTATTTACTAATTTGTGATTTGCAACCCCTATTAACTTGACTCAAACTCAGATGGATACTCGGATCATCCAACTAATACACCAAACTGGCACCAAGGTGCATCATCGGAGACAGGAACGAAGCCAGGGGGCTGGCATGGGCCCCGGCCCCCCTAAAATGTAAAGGTAAAATTTTTTAATTTTTTTAAAAATTTTAAATTAGTAAAGGTAAAATTATACTTTGGCCCTCATAAAATTATAAAAATTCAATTTAATCCTTTACAAATTATAAAGATATAAACTATAAAAAATTAAAATTTCATCCGCCCCCCATAAAAAAATTTTCTGGCTTTGCCCCTAATCGAAGAAACCGAAAAAGAGTAATCTGGCACATTGACTTGTCGTTAAATGTAGGAGTAGTTTTGGTCTATTTCTGCATTTAAGGAGCTTATTTTCTAACACCTTTATTTTTAATTATTGCATTTTTGGTATTTAGTAGTTACTATAAAAAGTTAGTAAAAATTAGTGTTTTTAACACATTTTGTGAGTGTTGTGACCTATTAGGCCGACACGAGCCTTAGGTAGTGCTAATTTGTGTAATTAAGTGTGTAGGATGAAGAATTATATGCCCAATTGACGTAGGAGCAAGGGACGAGTGATGCACAAGCTTCCTAAGTAGTCAAAGCATAAAACGAATCAAAAAAGGCACAATTTGCTTATTGTGTCGCACCATAAACCTTGCATTGAGCGACATAGCCTTGATGTTGTGCCCAAGTATTCCACGGCTATTTTCGTCCTCACAATCAACTTTATACAAAGACATAATTCGGGCTGCCAATACTCTTTTAACTAAAACCTTAGGGTTTGATGTAACTAAGTCGTCTTAGACGCATCCAAAAACCCTCGTAGATTAGGAGTAGGATTAGATTTAGTTTTCATTTCTTTTTCATAAACTCTTTATTCTTCTCTCTTGGAACTAGTTTTGAGTCATGAGTTCTTTTAATTAATAGAAGTATTCTAGTTTATTCTATTTCACAAGCGACGATACTTGTTATTCCAATCGCGAGATTTACTACTCCGTCCTTTACTCAACGTCAAATCAAGATATTTTAATATCTTTTCTCTTTCGATTTATTCATGTTATTTACATGTTTACTTCAATTGAGTTCGAGACTATGAATAACATGAGTGGCTAAATCCCTTAAGGGAGATTAACAAGTGGATTGGGATGTGATTAACGGTCGATTTAGGATTTCTCGATAGGATTATTTGGTTTAAATTACGCGTTCTTAAACCCTAGGCTTAACAACCCTAGGAAGTAATCATAGGTTAAACGAGATTGAGAGATAAGGTTTTTCGAGAAAACATAATTTATCCTGGTTGAGAAAGTGAGGTCAGGAAATAAGTGGGTATCAACCAATTGATTAATTAGTTAGAGGCTAAAAGGTAATACTTCGTTAATTGATAGCTAATCCACTCTAAATCCCTAATACGAGTTAATTACAACCCCTGAAATGAATTAATCTTGCTTATTGATTTAATCTATTTAGTCTATTGTTTATTTTATTATTTATTTATTTTAGTTATCTAATTTCTAATATTAATCCCTTTTATGATTTATCGTAAAAAACTCAAACATTTAACAATTTTTGAATTAAACTCAACTTTAATTAAGTTGGATTTAAAATATAAAATTCAGAGTTTATAAAAATTATCAATATATAATTGATTAATTTAAATTCATCAAGTTTATTTATCTTATTTATACTTTTTAAAATATAAGATTTTACTTAATATTTAGTAAATTTTTATATTTTTCGTTATATTCAATATGTAAAGGTAAATGCATAAATTTTTATATTTACATTATAGCCTTACATATTTAATTCATAAATTACAAAATATATAAAGAAAAATAAAAAGAAATAATATTTTATGAAAATGAAAAATGTGTAAACCCGACTTTAACTTTCACTTTCGATATTGAAGTCGAAACGCAACTACTATTTAAAATGAATTTAAACTTTTTTGTACTATCTTTTTAAAGAAAAAACCATAGAAATTTAAATTAGATTTATAATATCAAAATCCCCACTAGTCTTATCTTTTATCAATTACTTCACTTAAATTCGTTGAGATATTTGTTAATACATTAACACCCTCCACATTTGCAAGAGTCATCTAAGCAATTTTATCCGCAGCAGAATTAAATTCCTTAGAGATATGTCTTGCCACCCAAAAGTCTTTGTTTTGTAGCAGTTGTTGAACACGTCTAAGTAGTGTTGAGCTCGTACAATCCGATTTCATCCCAAAAATAACTTGGATTATCTTTCAGCTATCCATCTGAATCAAAATATTATTATACATGCCCCCACTTTTATAAAAGAATTAATCTATCCAAATTACTCTAAAACTCAAACTAAAAAATTAGACTAACCCCACAATTGAATCCCAGAATCTGCAAATTTATATTTTGAACACGAGATTTTCATCATAACTTTCAAAAATAGAACTAATTTTAAAATCAGACGAATGATCCAATCTATAGGAGTAATCAAATATTAGACCGTCCCTAATCAAAATTAATTGTGTTTTAATATTTAAAGGAGAGGTCTAAAAAGGAAGAGCAATTGAAATCTATTGCTGATTCGTTTGATAATTAATCTTTGAAATGACTATTAAATCCAGCAATTATGTTGTGACAACGTGTGTATATGCAAGGGCATAATGATTATATCTTTCTTGATTACATGAATATTATAACTACAAATTCTGATTTGCAGATCTATTGCCTGACATAATAATTATGACTTTAAATGAAAATGGGAATTAAACTGTAAGATTAGTATTTAAAAGTGAGACTAGTTTCAATTTGATAATGGGAATTGCATTCAATTTTAATGATTCGGATGATGTTAGCCTTTTAGGTGGTGCTGGTGTGGCAAACATGGATAAATCATGTCACCTAACAAATTCTTATTTGTTTTAAGCGTGGTGAATATATTTTAAAATTTTAAAACAAATTATAAGACACTTATGTTGAAATTTATGTAAAAAAAGTATTTATTAAAAAATTATATAAACATTGTACAAAATTTTAATTGAAATGATAAGTTGAAGATATAAAAATTATCATGTATTAGATTCAAATCTTATCATGTGTAGTTTATAAACAATCTTTAAATTTAAATATTATGTATATCAAATACCTAATATTGAATAAACAAATATTTATAATTTTTAGAATAATATGATTTTCACAAATTTAAGAAATACTGTAACACCCCAAACCCGGCCTAGACGTTATAGCTGGATCCGGCGATATCACATGGAAAGGATTTTGAAAACGGAGCTATCTCGATAAAACCTTAAGCTTAAAACCCTTAATTACTTTCATTTATTTCGAAACGTATATTCAATTAGTCCACTTGCCTTACAGCGTATCATTTTAGCGGAAGCTTAGGAAAACAATCGTGTTTAAGGAAAATAGCTCGCATTTTAAGAAAATCATGTCTTAGGTAAAACTTTCATAGTTATAAGCAAGTTAAAACCAAAAACCCAAGACCAACGCCAAACATGTTAAAAGAGTCCAGAGAGTCCCAAAAAATACAACCTCTACAATCTCAATGCCAAAATTTAAATAAAACCATAAAACGACATAAAACAGTAAAAGCAAGTGGTCACCGTCGAGTCCTCCGCTGCATCGATCCACCTAACTCTAAGGATTACCTGTACAGAACAAACAAAAATGGGGGTGAGTTTATGTAAAATCAGTGTGTAACCTAGTAGAATTAGGCATGCAAACATACTGAATTATCAAACATCATACGGATACAAATTGGGGCCTAAGCCCATTACAGATGCAGATAAGCCTATCTCAGATATAGATACAGATGTGCAAATCAGAATCAGAAATCAGATATCCTACCCTCATCTACACACCATCTCTGAGCATCCCTACATACCATGTGGGGTTTAAAACACCCACCCAGTCCTACACACCATGTTGTACCAATGCGGCAAATAACAGATATAATGCAGCCATGCTGCCAGATAATAGGCATAAACTGCCTTTCAGAACACTTCCTCCAATAAATATCATCCCACTCCAATAACAATATCAGAAACAGAATAGTTATGCAATTTAACATGCTCAACATGCTATCAATCAGATCATAGATAGTCATATAGATTAATAATCATACATGCACAATTCTATCATGCTCAGTATAGGATATCAGTCAAACAAATCATATAATTTAGGGTTTGTTAGCCCTTACCGACCCTACCGTAGGCCCCATAGTTGTTTGGGACGACCCGTGTAACATTAGGGAAAAATTCAGATATATGGGCCCACACGCCCATGTGGGCCTACACCCCAGATTGGCCTTGTCCGTGTGGATCACACGGCCTGACCAAGATACCACACGCCTGTGTGGCGTGTCCGTGTGGCCCACACGCCCTATTTGGCCTAACCTGTGTTGCTCGTACGGTCGCACACCGGTCATTACATGATTGTGTCTTGCGCACGACCTGGCCTTCGTCGATCATATGACCGTGTCGTCGCACACGGCCTACCACAGGGCCATGTGGCGACGACAGTAGGGTTTTTCGACTTTCACCGAATCTCATTTTTTTGCGTTTTGGGTACACAGCTGGTATCGTTTCGATGTAAAAATAGCCTTGAGCCTCCAAAAACCTAAATATTGTTCAATAAAACCCCACATTAGCTATTAAGAACGAAAATAAACTAAACTAAAACAAATTAAGCAAATCCAAACACTACCAAAAACCTTATTTTCAAACGAAGAATGAAGCTTCTGTTCAACAAGAATACCGATTAGCACCCTCCAGCCCTTTGAGCAACACCTAACACGAAAACAGCACATTACTAACCTTATATCGATTCTCATAAATCCAGAACTTCAAGAGGTCTTACCTATACAACCAAACCAAGATGATTCGCAAGACATAATAATGAGCAAAAATCAAAAGAACGACGATCAAAAGTGAAAGACTGAAGAAGAAAATTTTGGGGAAGAACGTAAGATAGTTGCACAGAGAAATTTGGCAGAAGGAAAACAAAAAGAAGAGTAAACTAATTGAGTTTTTCCCCAACTTCCCACTACTACACAATCTCAACCACCTCAGCATTTGAATTAAATCAAAACTCTAACAGTCAACCGAGCAAAAATAATACCCATGCTCGCACAGGGATTCCAACACAAGACATCTAACACAATGACTCCCTTACCACTCGAACCAGCAGGTTCATTCTGATATGGTTTTACAAATAATTTAATATAAAACCACTGAGCAAGTATAAGGCTTACATCAAAAAAATACCAAAATTTTCCAAAGTTAAGGTTTGATCTTGAGACGTCTCACACACACCCAGACCACTTAACCACTGAAGCAGATACTCACTTGTGTCAAATTTATACAAAAGCAGGAATAAAAGTCGAGGCATTACAAATACTTGATGCGAAATTAGAGTTGGCCGTTAAACTTGACGAATGACACCCGATAAATTAATTTCTTCCTCAACCATTTTCCTTTAATCACACAAACCTTAAATGAAGATGGCTATAATTTTTAATGTATAGCCCTAATAGGTGAGGAATGATCAATTTATAATGATCAACTTTTAAGCTGGTACATCTATCAAGTAACCAAACGAACAGATAAAATTTAACTTCTATTAAAAGTAAAACTCTTATCCTCTTCAAATTGGTTACACAATTTTAGGCTTTAATTTAGCCCAAAATAATAGACTAAAATCTTACATTCTCCCACTTGGCCCAATGTGATAAAACATAAGTTTTAACATAGCAAACGTTGAGCACGCATAAAAATAGTACTCATCATAATTACCACATTATAGTGAATTGAAAATGTGAGTTATGACATATACTTCTTTGTATATGCTACAACATTACAGGTCAATATAATAGGTGTTTAAGTAACTATAAAGATTTTTCTGTTTTAAATAATTTCAAATGTTATGTGCTGTAACAGCCCAAAATCCCATATATTTACTTATCATATGTTATAACACAAGTGTGTATCTGCTTTAAGTGTTCTAAGAGTGTGTGAGAGGTCTTGGGTTCAAGTCTTACACTAGGAAAATTTTTGTATTTTTATGAGTAAAGCCTTAACCTGGTCTATAGGGCTTGAGTTTAAGTAATTATAGAATTATATTAGAATGAGCCTGTTGGTCTGGTGGTTAAGATGTATGTTGGGGTGTTGGAAGTCCTGGGTCAAATCCAGACGTGAGCATAGGTATTAATTTTTGTTTCGGTTGGTAATGAGTATTTGGATGGAGTTAAAAGTCTGTGGAGTGGGTAGTTGCCAGTTGGTAGTGATTTAGTGGGATTGAGGGGGGATTTTGTTATCTTTTATTTTATTTTATTTTTTTCGAAATCCCCATAATTTTTCTTCTAATTTTTAACATCTTTTTTCCCCTAGTTTGCCGAAATTCTTCTCTTTTTCCTATTTTCTTTTCGATTATCCTATTGTTGTCTTGTGGTCTACATTGTTACGTTCGTTCGGTAAGTATCATTCTTGCTATTTTTTTAAGGTTTTGTGGTTGGTTTCTGAATGGGGGGTTTTGTTTTGGTCTCTTGGGTTAGGAGAAGGACAAGATTCTGTTGGTGTTCTAAAGACGTTTCAGCGTTAAGATTCCTGCTCGTCATCGGTAAGTCACGAAGGCGTTAGTGATATTGTGAGTTTCCGTTTGAAGAATGTTTCCATTAAAGGTTTTGATGTTATACTGAATTAAGTGTTGTTATTGGTCAATTATAGGTTCTGGAGTGCTCGGGGATCGTTTTACATCAATTAAAACCAGGTGTGTACCCGAAACACCGAAAATGGGGATCAACAAAAAGCTAAAAAAGTATTCTGTCGACGCTACACGGGCGTGTGGTCGCCTGTGTGGTAGGCTGTGTGAGAGAACACAGGCGTGTGGTCGACGAGCCAGGCCGTGCGTGCATGACACGGTCGTGTGATGGCCAGGTGGGCCGTGTGAGGCATACGGGCTCGACCAATTTAGGTCGTGTTGGTTTTTGGGCCAAGCCGTGTGATCTAAACTACCAAGGCCAATTTAGGCCGTGTGGGCCACACGAGCGTATAGGCCCACACGGGAAGACAACATGGGCGTGTGAGCCCATTTTTACTGTTTGACTGCTAAGGTTGCACGGGTCACCTGAGTCGACTGTGGACCTACTGTAGGGTCAGTAAGCTTGCCTAGACCCCTAATTGAATGAAATGATTGTATAATTGATTTATATGAGTACATGTTATCGAGCATGATGATGTTCATTGAACTGATATTGTATGTACTGTACCATGATTATAGTATGTCATAACTGTATAATGCATTGTATTGGTTTGGGTTGATTTTGTTCGGAGGAAGTGTACTGAAAGGCCTCGAGCCTAATTTACTAGCAGCTCAGCTGCAAACCACTGTATAGTGCCGCATTTGGTACCATTTGGAGTGTAAGGATGGATAGGTTGATTATATCCCCACAAAGAGTGTAGGGTTAGATAGAGATGGTGTGTAGCAGCTGGTTGGGTAGGATTCTTGTGACTGCATATTTGTTACTATTACTGTACTGAGATGGGCTAAGGCCCAAACTAGACTGACACTGTTACTGAAAAAGGGCTTAGGCCCAGACTGTAATTATCTGTACGCTATCTGTTTTTGTATTACACACTGAGTTTTCGTAAACTCACCCCTTCTGTCTTATCTGTACAGGTAATCCCTAGTCATAGGTGGATCGGTGCAGCGAGGGACTCTGAGGTGGCCACACGGCCGCACATATATTTTTGTACTTGATTATGATTTTAAGTATTATTACTTGTGGTATTTTTACTGTAATAAGGCCTTTATGGATTTTTACCTTAATTTAGGATTTGTTTATCGTTGCTTATGATTTACAATCACTAGTGGTAGGGAACTTAGGTTTTCAAAAGTTACAAATGCTTTCTTTCAAAACACCCACCACTACTATTTTGAAGGCTTCTGCAAATTATAACGACTTGTAAATAAATGGATAATGATTTGGAAACAAATAACTTGATTTAGAGATAATATAAAATAACGAAAATTATTTAAACGAGGAAAATGGTTTATCAATGACTTAGTTTTCGAAAGCACTTTCATGTGACATCACCAGATTCGGCCATAACATCCAAGTCGGCTTTAAAGTGTTATATGTGCACACAATCATTTTATTTTGATTTCAAAAGTTGAGCTCAAAGTGTCACAATATCATAAAATTTCATTCATCAATACAACCAAAACTCATTCTATGTACATGCTCTTTAAACTTCTTGGGTTGTAAGCCTTTAGTTAATGGATCAACAATTATAAGATCAGTTCTAATGTGCTTTATAGTTACTCTTTATTTCTGAACTTCCTCTTTAACGACAAAATATTTTAATTCCACATGTTTTACACTTTTGGAATATTTTTCATTTTTGGGAAGAAAATATTACTGCAAAATTGTCACAATAAATGTTTTGCAACCATAATGCATGAATAGTAATTACTTCAAAACATGCTACAAACTTTGCTTCCATCATAGATGATGCAATGAAAGATTGTTTAGCACTTATCCATGATATGGCTCCATCAATTAGATAAATAAATAGCCAAAGGTGCATATCTTACTATCAAAACATTAAATAAAATTTGAATCAAAGTATCTAATCACTTTCAACCAATTGGTTCTTATATACATGAGTATGTAATTTTTTATTCAAACTGCCCACAAAATAACCATAAATAATTGATTCTATTGTTTTTCCATTCTACATCATTCTTTGGGCACCACATAAGATTAAATTTGTCCCTTCTTTTGTATAAGAACAATTCCTCCTGAACAATTATGCATATTACATCTCTCTAGAACTCTTTCGATATATTTTTCTAAGACAATCTAAAAAACTTTGTGCTCTATCACGAAATATTTCAATTCTTATCACATAGGATGCCTCTCCCATATCCTTCGTTTCAAATTTATTCGAGGGAAAACTTTCATCTCACACAATAAACCAAAATCATTTGTAGTAAGCAAAATATCGTCAACATATAAAACTAAGAAAATAAACTTGTTCTCACTGATTTTTTTCTATATACACTGTGTTAAGAGTTGTGTGACATGAATCCCTTCACTTGTTAAAGAAATAAAATAGAGGCAAAGTAGGGGGATCTGTAGGGGCGAATGACTGAGGGCCAAAGGCACCATGCCACACAAGTTGAATTTGTATAGGATTATTCTTCTTCTATTAGACATTGACTATAACAGGTTTGTTTAACCCTTAAAATATGTGTAGTAAAAAACCTCTTGTATTGTGGGTTTTCAGCATTAGTGAATTTCTCCTCCTCTGCCATTGGTTTTTCCCGAAAAAGGTTTTCCAAGTAAAACTTGTGTGTTCCTATTTTTCTTTCTTTTTACTTTTCGATCATTCCTACTACCATTATCAACGTAAAATATAACACATTGATAATGATGTTTTCTTGAAAACCAAAAGACTTTATGGTATCATTAAACTAAATGTATCATTGTCGTGAAACTTGTTTACATCCATATATTGACTTCTTAAATTTACACGACCTTTTTCTTCAAATGTAAAGCCTTCATGTTGGTCCATATAAACTTCTTCATTAATATCTCCATTTAGAAAGGCAATTTTTACATCCACTTGGTGTAAATCTAAATCATAATGAGCCACCAATGACATAATGATTCTTAAGAATTCTTTCTTAGAGACTGGTGAAAAAGTCTCCTTATAATCAATACCATTCTTCTAAGTGAAACATTTGGCAAAAAGCCTAGCTTTATATTATTTGATATTTCCATTCAAGTCACGTTTGGTTTTAAAACTCAGTTGCATCTAACTCATTTTTGAACGTTTTTTGCAATTTGACAATGTCCCAAAATTTGTTTTGTTCCATAGATTTCACCTAATCTTTCATGACACTAAGTTATTTATTAGACTCACTACTATTTCTAGCTTGTGAAAACGAAATTGAATCTTTATTAATTCTAATACCAAAATTTGACTCTTGCAAATAAACCACATAATCATCAGGAATGATAATTTTCCTCTCTTTGAGATCTTCTTAGTGACATTATTTGTTGTTCATTTTCATCAAATCATTGTGAGTTAGTTTCTTTTGTAGGTGTTTCATCATTTAAATGTTGTTCAACATTATTAGGGTATTCATCAATTGGTGGAACAATATTTGTAGTAATTGTAGATAAAGAAACATTTATAGGTGTAGGAAATTCTATTCAAATATTTCTTTTATATCCACAATTTGTTTTGAAACACTCCTACTAACTTCACCATTCTCAAGGAATCTAGCATTACCAGTTTCTACGATTTTCAGACTATTTGGTACGTAAAACCTATATTTTTTAGATTTCTATGGATAACTAATAAATTATCCATTTATTATACGAGAATTTAATTTTCTTTCATATAGATTATATATTCTTTCTTTTGCTTAGAAACCCCAAACATATAGGTGTCTTAGGCTAGGTTTCTTTTTAATCCACAACTTGAAATGAATTTTTGGAATTACCTTACTAGGAAACCTATTTAGTAAGTATACGTTGATTTTGAGTGCATGCATTCACAATGATATAAGTAATAAGGAGTTACTCATCATACTTTTAACCATATCCATTTAAGTCCGATTACACCTTTATGCAACACCATTTTGTTGAGGTGTGCTTGACATAGTATGCATATATGCCACAACATTCAAAGATTTTTGCAAAAGGACCTAAACCTTGTCCTAATTTAGTAAAATTTTCCTAAAATTCACCACATTTATCAGATCTTACTAATTTCACTTTTCTATCTAATTGTCTTTCAACCTTGTTAATGTGTATCTTAAGGGCATTTACTGATTGAGATTTTTCATCAAGCAAATAGATATAACAATACTACGATAATCATCAATAAATGTGATAAAATACTTTTTCCCATTAAAATATGAAACATTAAAAGACCCATATATATTGATACATGCACGGATGAGGTGAAATTTATTAAATTTCATTCACCGAAGCTGTCAATTTTCAAGTTTGAAAAATAAATCAACTTGTGACAACTTTTTGGATTGGATCAAGACATTTTTAAATGCCTTCATAACATTCGAATATCTATCTCTTAGCTTTGAAACACACTTTGAATCACTTTATTTCGAGTTTGAGAGCTCAAGTTATGACCGTTTTAGTGAAGATTAGGCGAACATAATTTCTAGACGAGATTATTACAAAAATTACGATCAAGCTTTTAATTTGAGTTTAATCATATTGAGTTCGATTTTTTGTCTTAATTTTTATTATTATCTTCTCAATATTGTATTTATTAGGTTTTATTATTTTATTACTTATTTATTTTGAATTTTGGATATTTTTTAAGTATTTTAAGTTATTTAGGAGTTTTATGTTTAGTCAACAAGAAAGTTTAGTTTAAAACTACTTATTTAGATTAAATAGAGTTTCAGTATACTTAAGAATTTTATTTGGATGTACTTAGTTGGTCTAGATAAAGGCCTCTTCATTGTTCATTAGGGACACAATTGTTTTTATTAATAAAATTTTCAACTCTGGGAGTTTGTTTCTTTGTGTAAGATTTCTTTCTTGTGATTTTTAAAAGTAGTTTTCTTCTTGATTTTTCTTCAAGGAGTGGTGGGAATTATTTCTTCATCCGACAATTTGCCAATGAATGATTTCTTGGAGGATCTATTAGAGCTATTAATTGAGTTTGTTGCGGTTTATATCTCAAAGGGTTCAATTGAACACTTATTTATCTATCCATTATATCCATTGGTTTATTTGAACCATCTTTCACTTTTAGTTTTATTTTTATTTTCATTTATTTAGTTATTATTTTTAATAGTTAATCTTTGTTCTTAAATTTCTTGTTTTAGTTATTATTGTTTTCGTTGTTTTCCTAAATTTATTTGGTGCTTTCTTTTCAAGTTAGATTCAAATCTTTCTTTCTCAACTCAAACAACTCAAATACGATCTTGGTCCGTTGTTTCTTTATCATATATTAGTGTATTATCTCAAGAAGTTGGGTTGCTTTCCTAAATATATTGCACTTTTCTTAGTATGTTTGGTTTGCTTCCCCTTAATGCAATCCACACATACACCATGATTAGTAAAATCTAGGTTCAACGGAATCTCATTCTTTACTACTCTTTCTAGCCTTTCTCTGGATACATGACTCAAATGTTTATGCCACAAGGAAGTAGAATTTTCATTTAGAATACTATGCTTAATTCTAACATTATCAAGTTTCAATGTATATAGACCATCAATAAGGTTTCATGAACCTAAAACAACATTATTATTAAAGAAACTGAAAAAACCATGTCCAAACTTAACATTAAACCTAGAAACATCAAGTTTTGAAATAGATATAAATTTCCTAGAAATTGAAGGTACATAAAGAGTCTAAAATATGTATAATTGATAACCGGTATCCAAGATCAAATGATAAGTCCCTATGCATTCAATCAGAGCCTTTATATGGTTCCCCATATATAGGAAATCTTTAGTTGGGTTTGTGGTTTGGATCGAAAAGAATCTATGCATCATGTTGGAAATAATAATAGTAGCACCGGAATCAAACCATCAAGTATTATTAGGAAATTCAATTAAGTTTAATCTAAAACATACATAAAAAAAATTAAGTTTCTTTTCAAACTAAGCTTTATGTTTATGGCAATCTTTTTTATTGTGTCCTATTTTCTTATAGAAGTGACACTTATTTGCCATTCATTCCTTTTTCTCGTTATTAGAAACATTGATAGGCGAGTTTTTCTTCTTCTTAAACTTGTTGGTTTTTGCCTTAAGACCTTTTCTAGCTCCTTGACCCACAAGATTGATGGAATGACTTCCTTGAGTCT
The DNA here is from genome assembly GCF_007990345.1 of Gossypium hirsutum. Taxonomy (NCBI): domain Eukaryota; kingdom Viridiplantae; phylum Streptophyta; class Magnoliopsida; order Malvales; family Malvaceae; genus Gossypium; species Gossypium hirsutum. Next base: position 26,127,421 of record NC_053430.1, on the reverse strand, counting down.
TTAGTCTTACTTCCTCTTAAACAAGCTTACTGGCTATCAGTAATATCCCACTTATCTTTAAAAATGTCATAGTTAGTTTGAAATAACCCATAACTCGGAGGTGAGCTTAATATGAACTGCAATAAAAAAGAGTCATCCACCATCATCCCTAAAGTCTTTAGCCTTGCTACAATAGTAGTCATCTTGATGATATGTTCTTGCATTCCCTTCTACCCATCATACGTCATGATTGTGAGTTGTGCCATTAAAGTACCAGTGAGTGACTTATTCGCAAATTGGAAATGTTATCCCACAAACACAAGATATTCTTTCACACTTTCTATTTGTGGTCTTAACATTGTTGGTAGTAGTCATTCACCAAAAAAAAACCTCAATTTGATTGATCATTCCCATTTTATATGATATAACATCTCTTCTGTAATAGCAACATATTTATCTTTTAATAGTGTCAAATTAAGATCCAAAACATCTAAATGGAACTTGATTTGTTCACTCAATTCAAAGAAGTTTAATCCATTAAATAAATTAACATATGAAGCTTACGAATGAAGAGAAATAGTTGTAAAATAATACACAAATGCTCCTCTTCCTCGAAGCAATTTTCTACACCTTGAGTTCAAACGAGATAATAGAGAGAGAGCTATGATAGCAATGTTTGTATCTAATATTCCGGCGTCCATGCATTGTAAAGGGTTGTGGGCTTTCTTCAGTTATCATGGAAAGGTGGTAGACACTTTCATTCCGGAGAAAAAAAGCAAAAGGGGTATGAGATTCGGATTGTACGATATGCCAACTATTCAGATGCACGTAAGGCAATTTCAAGATTGAATGGCTTCGTGATCCTTGGGAGTAGAATATGGGTAAGGGAAGCTAGGTTTAAAGGTAATAGGATGATTTGGAGAAGGGTTGTAAGCATCAAAACTCATCGCATTCTGAAGAGTCTAATCAAAAAGGGTTGGATAATGTAGGAAGAGGAAAGGAAGGCGAAGGAAAAACAGAGGACTTGTGGAAACTGAACTTGCTTGAAAGGAGTTCAGGTGTTGGCTCGGGCCTGGTGGGTATGAAAATGGCGGGAGTTGTTCAATGTCATGTAGAGGATGAGCTGCTATGGAAATATAAAAAATGTTTGGTGGGAGAAGTGGCTTTGTTCTGCGAATTGAAGAGCTTAGCTGATAGAATTACACGAATGGGCTTTGGTGATATTTGTGTGAAGAGAATTCAAGGGAATTTTTTTCTCATTGAGATTCAGGACGAAGAACTGCTTGAAATCTTGAAACAGAGGGAGTGGTCGTATTTGAAGGAGTTCTTCATTAATATCGTACCATGGTTAGAAATACTAGTGTTTTTTGAGAGAATCACTTGGATTGAAGTTTCTGGGGTTCCGATGCACTGCTGGAACTATGAAATGTTCAAGAGGATAGCTGGAAAGTGGGGTAACTTAGTGTCGATAGGTGAAAACTTGTTAGGAACAAACAATTTTGAGAAAGTGGAAATGCTTATTTCAATCTCGCAAGTTAAAAAGATCGATGAGATGGTTTTGTTAGAAGTGGGGGACGTTAGATTTCCAGTGAGTGTAAGGGAGGTAGGTTGGTCAGAGGACATTAAAAATAATGTTTTGAAGAAGCCTAGCAATCAGGCGGTGATTGATGAGAGCGTGTTGGAATCAGAACCAACATTTGGCGTAGAGCCGGAGAAGGGGCTGGATGGAACTCGAATCGTCTCGTCGGAATCAATAATGGAAAACGCCATTGAAAATGTAAATAGAAAACGCCATAAAAAATGTAAGTGAAGGTAAAGCTTGTCAGAAGATGTCAGAGGAATTAATTGAAGGTGTCACTGGTGCTGTTAGGGTCTGTTTGTTTGACAGTAAAATGTTTTCCGTAAAATGATTTCTGGAAAATGTTTTACTTTTCTGTAAAATGATTTACTGGAAAATATTTTCTGGTGTTTGGTAAATCTGTGTAAAATATTTTTTACTGTTTGGCAGATTTCCTGAAAATATTTTCCGGAAAAGTTGTTTTTACATATATTAATATATATTTATTAATATATATTAATAAATTGTTTTTACATATGTTGCAATGATTTAATTATAATAATACTCAATTATTAAGCTACAGTATTAATCGTTATAAATTGAAAAAAACTAATATCAAATAAATTATTTGTAATTGTGTTAAAAAAACAAGTATTGAATAATTATAAATTGCTACGAAACCACAATGAGTACTAGAAATAATAATATTATTCAAATACATAATTAATGGTACACCACATAGTAACAACATTGTCTAGTGCATAATATTACACCACATATATCCAAATACATAATTAATGGTACACCACATAGTAAGAACATTGTCCAAGTGCATAATATTACACCACATAAATGTATCAATATCTTCAACCCTGAGAAAATTTTTGAAGCCAAATTTTTTTATGCTTCTTATTTTTAACCAAAAAAATTTTGGCCTCTGATTCATGACTCCCTAGATAATCAAGCACAGAACACAAGAAGTCTTCATCAAATCCTTCTTCCTCCATCGACATCACTTGTTCGTAAAGCTGTGATGTATTATCGGCAGTAAATTTTTCCAAAGTATTAGCAATTTTGCCAAGTTGTTCACCCACAAATTTAATTTGTTCATCAACGAGACTTTCTTGACCACTTTTTCTTTTACGTTTGGATGTGCCAGATGAAGATACATTTGTTCTTACCTCTTCAGCCTCTTCATTGTTGCAGTCTACAGGCATTGAATCTTCATTACCATCATCCAAATCTATGTCAGCAAATGTTCTGGCAAAACTCCCTGTTGCCATATCTTTGCCAACAACCACAGCCATTTCATCATAATGATCAATGCTTTTATTCAAAAATGGTTCATACTTCTTGTGTGCCTGTTGGATATTATACACAATTAGAATAGCAAGTAAAAAACAATTGAAATATACTTAACATATATATATATACATATATTACCATCACTGCTGCATCATATGTCGCTCTATCACATGTGATCATTTTCATGTTATCATCCCATCCAAAACCACTTTCAGCTTGAATTTTGCATATAATCTGCCACTGGTTTTTTACTGTCCTCAAATGATTTTCCACATGCTTCGCATCGCATTGGACTTGAAATCTTTCTAAAATGGCGTCAACAACTTGATTAATAGAAACTGCTCTGAAAGTATTAGAAGGTTTATTTCTTTTTCGAGCCTCCTCTGCTAGAATTTCAAGGAAAACATGTTCCATCGGTTTTGTCCACCTGAATTGCTTGGAGGTCCCTTCTTTGTTGCCCTTACCCATTCTACAAAATAAATTCAACCATTTCAATATCCAACAAGCTTAAAACATAATAATAAATTCAATATCCAACAAGCTTAAAACATAATCAATATCTAACAAATTCAAGACATATATCAAAATCCAACAAACTAAAATTTCAATATCATTATCCAACCAACATTTACAAAAACAACATTCAAAAAAATTTAATACTAAAACATACATAACATAGAAATAACAACCTTAAGCCCTAAACCTAAATATTTCTAGCCATATAATCAGTCCACATAGTTTGTGCAATTTCATCTCTCTTAGCAGACCATTCTCTTGCTTCTTGTCTTTCTTCTCGCTCCGTGAGAGTTGATATTATCAAATCAGACTCAGACGCCTCGTATAATCCTTGATTAAGTAAATCACTAGGATCAACTCCCATTATATGATTATGAATGATACAACAAGCCAAAACTATATCTACTTGAGTTTGAAAATTCCAAAATGGTTCAGCATCTAATACACGAAACCGTTTCTTCAAAATCCCAAAAACACGTTCAACAGTGATTCGTAATTATGAATGACAAAGATTAAAGAGTTCCTTTGCATTTTCAGGCCCTTCAGCACCAAACTCTTTTAAATTATATCGGACACCACGATATGGGGTAATACATCCATTTCGGATGCCATATCCAGCATCAGCAAGATAATATTTACCTACAATTTTACAATACATAATTAATACTAATAAATTATGAGCTTATTAGAACTATTTGCTATTTTATGATAAATATTACCTTCCGGAATTCTTAATCCTCTTGGACGTGAAAGTGCATCACTTAAAATACGAGAATCATGTGCACTACCTTCCTAACCAGCTAGAACATAGGAAAATTTCAAATCAAATGTAATGGCAGCCAATACATTTTGTGTCGTCCCCCCTTTACGGCTACGAAATCTTCCTTGCATGCTAAGTGGAACGGATGCACGAATATGAGTTCCATCTAATGCTCCAATACAATCTTTAAAATAAGGATAAAACCTTGGATTGTTTCTAATTTCACTAGGAGTTGACTCATCAGGTAATCTAATAACTAGTCTATACAATTTCAAAATAGCTCTCAATACAACCCTAAAGTAATGGTGAACTGTCTCAGTTGATCTATAATATCTAGATCCAATCACTCGAAACCTTACGTTATGACCAATTATATGTAAAAATATAATTACTTGCTCCCTAATATTCACAGATTTTGTTGATTGTAACAAATGATTCCTACTAAGAATATCACACAAATTAAAAAAAGCGATCGGTCTCATCCTTATCACATCAATACAATGCTGGTCACCACTATATAAAATACTATTAATATAATTTTCTCTTTCATAATCTCGATTCACACGAGAGCGAGAAGCAATTTTCTTCCTAGTTTCTAAGTTTTTAATCCAAAGAGCCCCAAAAGCTAAAACTGAAGCCACGACTCCGACAATTGCAGTTTGATGTTGATTACGATCCATCTACACAAAATAATGCCACACAAATATATGATCACTACAAAAAGATGCAAGATTTTCATAAAATCACATAAAGTTACCATGACTAAGAGTGCATACATACATATCAAACTAATTATAATTGAAAGTACCACTTAAAATGAAAGCATGAAAAATGAAAGCATTGAAAGTTCAAAAATGAAAAAATCGGTCCTGTCACTTCAATTTCTAAGGCTAAAAATTGGACTAAGCTTGTCTATAAAGCGGCCTTAGTTAAAGAAGAAAACGCAAAAAAGCTGCTTTTGCTATTGTTGTATGGATAATGCTAATATTGGCATTTACAATACAATTAAATAATGTTATACCAAATTTTTATTTAGTTTATATATTCAAATGTGACTTGAATAAAAATAGAATGTAAAGGGCCACCATAGTCGACTGAAGATGGCTGCTTCAAGCCTATATTTTATTTCTGCCAAATTTTTTTTGTGTTCAGATTTTCTTTGCCATTTATAATATACGGGGTCGCGAATTGCGATACATTTTTCTCTACTTGTAAGCCCATTAACCAGTACACTATGAGAAGTTTCATGACTGAAATTAAATTTTGCCTGGTTTAGTTCATTGGTTTTTAATTTTTTTTTTAAAAAACTGAACTTTTGGAAGAACAATTCCTGAATGTTTTACGTATGCTTAAATAGTAAGGAAGAAAGAAATGACAAAAAGCAGGTTATTTACAACAGCTCATAAGGAAGAAAGACATCATGAGGGGCAAAAATCTTCTAAACAAGACCCCAAACACAAGAGATGAGCTCCTCTTAATTGATAGAGAAATCAGCAAGAAATTTGCACAAAACGACAGTATCCAAAATGCTTGAAAGATAAATGTTAAAAACAACAATGGGATCACAACAAGGATTAAGATTTGCTAATGCTAGGTTGGGAAAATGAAACAGGGGGAGGATGGAAAATTCTCAATCTAGTGGCCAAAATTCATAATAACTTCATGTTTTTAAGGCAGAGCCATTAGACTAAAAGTTATTCCTTCCTTTCTTCCAATCAAGATGGTTAAATTAGATTCAAATGGGGGAAAATTTTGCTTCTCAGATCATTTGAGAAAGTAGGGGACTGTCACAAATATCTTTATTAGACAGTGCCATGCATATTGGCTTGTTGCACGGAAAGGAGATACTGCCAAACAAACAGACCCTATATGTAGTATTTAAAAAAAATCAGTAAAATAGAAAATTAAAGAAAAAGTTCAAAAATTATCAACTTTTTAAGTTTTGAACTAAACAATAAAACTGGTTATGGCAGACATCTTCTAGTAGTCATTTTAACATTGAATTTTCTAAGGAAATTTGGATTGAACTGAAAGTCTTATTGGTATTTTTGATTGGTTTGTTTCTCAAGCATAAACTTTATATATATGAGTTGCTAACAATTTTTAATATTCAAGAAATAAAAGATCAAATCTCAAGCATAAAGTCTCTCTATTTGACATTTTTAAACAAAAACTTAACAGTAAGGATAATCACCTCAACACTTCCTTTTAATCCATTAACTCAGTGCTAAAACTAAACCATGGAATCAATTATAATGCAAAGGAATAAAAGCATTAACAATTTACTCCAGTAAAGAAGACCCACGGCATTCAGAACTACAACAACATCTATATACCCTGAGTTTCTTTTATCGTTGCAACTAGAAGGGGAGGAATAAGTTGAATACAGATCACACAATGGTCTTGTAAGTGCTGAAAAAGTTGGGTGCTCAATAGCCCTGCAAAAATTAGAGGAACATCATTGTACTCAGAAACTACTTAAAAATTAGAGGAACTGGAAATGCTCTTAGTCCACTTCAGCTCAACATCTACTGTCTCCATGAAAAAAAAGGATTATTTAACCACTGGTGAAGCTAAAATCTCCACATGGGACGCTACTAATCTGCTATCCTATATGAAAGCTCAAAAACGCCCCAAGCAAGTTAACAGACATCCATGAATGCCTAATAAAATCGACAATGGAAACACAATACAACAATAGTAAGAATAGTTATGGGGTTTCTAAAATCCACGGTAACGTAAATGATGATAATCATTAACTATACAAAAAGAAGTGAACATTAGAGTATTAAGCTTAATTCGTTTAAGAAATTCAGCAACCCTAAAATTACACAACAAAATGCGATAAAATAAAGTTAAAATTCCAACTAAGGAATAAACAAATAAAAAAACGATAAGAGATAAGAAATGAATCGGGTCAATCGCATCTACTAACTGAAGCTTTGAAGGTAGAAATGTTGAGATTTTTATACAGAAAATAGCAAGAAAATTAAAAGGGAAAGCTTCCCTGTAGTGAAGAATTGGGGGTCGAGTGGTGTAGGGAAGAAGAGGATGAATTTTCATCCTTCTTCCGATTTCTGGAAAATCCAGCAAAAAACCACCAATTTCATAAAAAACTTGAAGCTTTTGGGTGACTCACCAACAGATCTATGGAGCAGAAAGATGGAGAAGGAAGATGCTGAGAGACAGAGATGGCAAGGCAGAGATGAGGAGAGGCGGAAGCTTTGAGGAATGGAAAATGTCTGCTGCTTAGAAGAGAACAGAAAATGTCTGCTTAGAGAAGAATGGAAAATGTCTTACCAATTTTGAAGCCGTAAGACAATTTCCGGAGGAATGGGCTTGATTTTACCGTGTTTTGGAAAATGGTTTCCTAAAGGAATTCATTTTCCCCCAAACAAACACCGGAAATGATGTAAAATATTTTCCAGAAACCATTTTACAGCAAACAAACGCACCCTTAGTGTGGGAATTTCAGCCGAAGTTGATGCGGGGGTTAGTAGGCCGAATAGTGGAATGGACCGGGCATATGAGGATGTTGCCAACATGGGCCTGGTGTTGGGTTTGGGTCAAAGGGAGGGTCAAGTTGGGCTGGTAGATATTGACGAAAGATTGGACTCTCTTAGGTTTGAAGGGCATCTTACGGGCAGGGAAATTCTTCCTGTCGAAGATCAGATTTTCCCGATCGATAATTTTAATTTAGCAACTCCAGAAGCAGAGGATAGGGACATAAGCCAAGAGGTAGAAGAGGAATTTTACAACACTATTAGAAGTAAGAGGAAGAAGAGACAGTTTAATAAAAGAATTATGTCAATGCAAGCCATTCAAGACGGGGTGTTGTCTTCCAAAGAAATTCAAAGAAGAGATCGAAATAGAAGAAAGGGCAAGAGCAGCGCAGAGCCAGGAAGTGAAGACAAAGTGGTTAACCTCTCTTTGTCCGATTCAGAATTAAGCAACAGGAGAAAGGTTATTCTTAGAGAGGTGAAGCAGACTTGGGAAGTTGGGAAGAAATTGGGGCTTAGGGTGCTGGGAGAAGAAAGAGACGTTATCGAGGAAATTATGAGGCTTGAGGAGCAACAGTAAAGGAGGTCGGGTATAGCTGTACATATTTGCCAATCAGGTGAGTTTTTTCCTGTACTAAGATTGTGTGGACGAGTTTTTAATTGGGAAAAATGAAAATTGTATCGTGAAATATTAGGGGGTTGGGTTCTGATGGTAAAATAGTTGCGATTAATAGATTAGTCAGAATTCATAGGGTGAATGTGTGTTTTCTACAAGAAACTAAGCTTGAGAAAGTGTCAGGAGATTTAGTTAGAAGAATATGGGGCGAAGATTATTTTGAATTCCGATTTGCTGCTGAAGTAGGACGTTCAGGTGGTCTTATTACCATATGGGATAAATCAAGTTTTATAACGAGAAAGGTTTACTGTACTAACCGTTTAATTGTGGTGGAAAGGAATTGGTGTTGTGAGGGGTGGGAAGGGGTTCTGATTAATGTGTACACGCCAAATGGGTTGCTGGAGCAGAAAATTTTTTGGGTAGAAATATTAGAGGTTAGGGATAGGTTCACATATTTTTGGATTGTTGGGGGAGACTCTAATGCAATTAGGAACAAAAGTGACAAAAGTAATTGTGTAGGTTTATTAAGAGGGTCGAAGGACTTTTTGAGCTCTTTAGAGAGATGTAAATTGGTAGATTTGCCTTTGTTGAGGAGGAAATTCACTTGGTATGGCCCAGAGAATAAGAAGAGCAGACTGGATTGGTTTTTGGGTAGATGAAGTTTGGTTCAAAAAGTTCGAGGTCATTCAACAGCAGGGGTTAAATCATTCTGTTTCAGATCACATCTCGATTTTATTATCGTACGGTTCTGTGGAATGGGTCCAAGATTGTTTAAGCTTTTTAATGCGTGGGTTCATAACAATGAGTGTATGAGTATTATCAGAAACGAATGGGGTTTGTTGGGTAATTCGAATGGTAGGGATTCAGGGAAATTGAAGAAACTCAAAGGTGCTCTTAAAAAATGGAATGGGGAAGATAGAGTTACGTTAGAGAGAAGGCTTAATGAGATTGAAGTTAGAATCAGGTGTCTGGATGATTGTAGTGATGTTAGAGAACTGTCAGAAACAGAATTGGAGGAATAAAGAATTTGAATCTTGAAATGGGAATGATAAATAGATTCAAAGAGTCCATTTGGAGGCAGAAATCGTGAATGTCATGGCTGAAAGAGGGTGACTCAAACACCGCTTTTTTCTACAGAGCAATAAAGTTCAAAGCGAAAAGAAAAACAGTGTGTGGATTGAAAATTGAAATATGTGGATAAGTGATCCAATGGCTTTGAAGGAGAAATTGTTTAATTTTTTTTAGAAGGCATTTTAGCTGTCCCTCGAGGAAATTGAGAATGGATTTGGAGTTGAATTTTAAGAGGCTGAGGGATGTTGATGTTGCGAGATTGGAGAAGCCTTTTTCAATAGAGAAGATTAAGGAGGCGGTGTGGAGCTGCGATACAGAAAAAGCACCGGGCCCGGATGGCTTTAATTTATGCTTTTTTAGAAAATGCTGGGGGATTTATTCGAGATGATGGTAAAATTTTTTAATACCGGTAAACTGGAAAAGAGTATTAATTCACCTTTTATTGCGTTAATTTCTAAAAACGCTCCATAGAGGTGTTCTGCTGGGTCAAGGACAAAGGTTGAGACCATGGTCGCCATTTTCTATCTTCAAGGAGATTGATTTAAGGGTGTCTAGCATTGAAAATGTTTCAAGTGGAAAAGCATGGTAATGTGATGGCTTCTGCGTTGGCGGCTGCTGGTCTGAAAAGGCAGGGCATGTTTAAGGCATGGTGGTGATTAGTGTGTTTGTTCTCGTCTGAGTGCAGTCTGGATGCAGGCATTTTGCAGGGGTTTTTTAGCAGTTTGTTTTGTGATTGTTAGGGGTGTATTTGAGCAGGTTTTTATCTGTTGGTTGTCTGTTTTTGTTGGTTGGGACTTGTTGAGTGGTGGGGGGGTTTTGATTACTGTGTTGTGTCTGCGCATTTGTTTTTGTTCTCAGACTTTGTGCTGGTTGTTTTTATTTTCTTCAGCTTTGTATGCTGTTGATTTGATTAAGCGAAAAAAAATATACACAAATGCTCAAATATTGAATTCAAATATGCAAACAATCTAAGTATATCCTAGTTTCTCTTTGGGTGGCTACTACAATATACTATCATAAATAAATGCTAATAACCTTAATAGGAAAATAAATAATTTTCATCAAATATACAGGTTGTCTTTGGATATTCAAATATATATAACAAAAATATTAATTTGTTATCAAAAATTTCACTAATCATAAAATAAATAATCCACCTTTGAACAAATTTTGAAATTCTAATGAGCAGTGAAATTCATCTTTCCACTTTTTCATCATATACTTGAAATCTAATTCAACTACTTTAATAACGAATTATATGTATCAAATTAAAATATTCAACTTCAAACATAAAACTTTTAATTCCCTTGAAACTCATAATTTGATGTATCCCAACTTACGGAACAACACTATAATGGAAGAATCCATTCAATCCAAAAGCAGTTACAGAGTTACTAAATAAATAAAACCATGCAAAAAGGTAAACAACATCCACCATAACTAATCTATATATTATAAGCTGATAGAAAACGTGAAACTCATTGATAAGGTATTATTATTAAAATCAACGATTGCACTAATTTCAAATAAAATAGATTATGCTTTCGATGATTCTTTGGTCCAGTAAAAAGCAGTCGTAAAGAAAACGTAAAAATTAAATTAAAATACGTACAATGTTTAATTTAAATCTTTTATGGGAAATGGATATAATTTCATTTATGATATTACATGTAAAAAATATTATACCAATCAAAACTTTAATATTATAGAAAGATTTTTAGAATAATATAACTTGTAATGTATAATTTAATTTTATGTGTAACCTAAATAGGTGGATAAAAATTCATTTATAATTATTAACTTTTAATTTATTATGTCCATCAACTAATCGAATGAACACATAAGATTTAATTTGGTATACAATAATGGACTAAAAATGTTACATAGTTTTTATTGATTTTATATAAAAATATAAAAAAGATACAAACACTCTCACAATAATAAAATTTACTTTGTAAAAAGGAAATTAATTATTTTTTAATTGAATAAATGTTAATTAGACTTGTAACACTAATTTAATCAAGAATTTAAGTAAAATATAGATATTAAACTTTCAAAAATAAATTTAAATAAAAAATTTATTTTAAAAACCAATTTGAATCTTGATGAAAATCCCACATGATTTGTTGTTTTTATTTATTTAGTCCATTCAGATTTTGGCAGCTATCTACTCTTCTCTGCTCGAGAGCTGTCCAATTTGGTTCTATATTCTTAGTGTGGAGCGTGTCTTATTTTATAAACAATCGTTATTTTCCATTTTTGTTTAGCGGTGTTTCTTCTATTTTGGCAAACTATCTTCTTTTGAGCTGTCCATCGTAGTTTTGTAATTTCAGTGTGACATATCTCATTTTGCGTAGAATTTTTGTTGCTGGCTTTGGTTCGGTGATGTTGCTTCTATCTTTTTATATTCTTAGTGCCACACGTCTCATTTAGCAGACAATCTTTTTATATTTTTGTTTAGTGATGTTGCTTCTATATGTATTTTTTTTTTTTGTTTTTAAACTACTTAGCTTAGTTGTATGTTTTCAGGACGACTCGTGTCTCATTTTGTAGATAATCTTTGTTGCTCATTTTGGTTCTGTGACGTTCAATTTTGTTTCGATAACACGCATAGGCGATGTTCAAAGACTATTTTTGTTTGTAGCTTTATTTTTTTTTTTTAGCAATGCTTTGTCTTAGTTTTGCTTGTTCTATTTTGATGGGTAACATGTATGCTTTTGTAGGCAACTTTTGTAACTTTTTTGGGTTTTCTTTTTATGTGTCTAGCAAAGAGGTTAAAGTTTGTATTTTATGTACTTTAATTAATTACAATAGCTTAAATGATGATTATAAACAAAAAGATAAGAATAAAATTATTTATGCAATTTTTTTTATAAATGAAGAAATTAATCGTATATAGGAGTGAAAGATGAAATTCTTTTTTATTATTGTTCTTAAATAATATTTTTAAGGAAAAAATATATTTGATAAATTGCAAGTGAAGTTTTTAGATTCTATAAGTGTCCTATAAAGTATAGTAAAAGATTTAAAAAATAAATATAGAACAAAAGACACATAACAATTTTTGTAAAGTTGCTTGTGAAATAAAAAAAAATTCAAATACAAACCTTTGTTTTAATAGCATGAGAGTATAAATTTTGGGGTTAACTAATTGATTTTAATAATTTTAATTATATATTGAATTTTTAACATTATAGTAGAAAATGGGTTATTTTATTTTTAAATACTTTTTTGATAAAATAATTAATTTAATTATTTTACTTTATGTATTGAATTTGGAAATTTTGTAAAAAAAAAAACAGAAAGGCTTTATTTTTTTAAAATATTTATATTTATGGTTGATGATTTGATATCAGAATGAGGAACACATTCAAAGTTAGGTTTTAGTTGAATAAGAAATGTTGGGAAAAAAAGTAATCGGTTGTGGTTGGTTTTTGTTGGCGGTTTTCTTTAAAATTTCAGGTTTACATATAGTTATTTGATTTACTCATCATTTTGTTGATTGCTTTATGGTGTTTATATTTTGGTTTGGTGCTAACAAATTCAATAGCATATTTAGAAATAACAACGTTCTTATAAAAGTATAAGTGTACTTGGAACAATTGTGTTATTCTGTATTTGCTTGAAATTCGAGATATCAAGTAAGTAACATATTTATTTCTTTTCTTTTCTTTCCTGGACTTATTATTTTAGTTTTTCTATTTTGTGCTTCACTTATTTGCAATTCAAGATATTAAGTAACAACAGGAAAATACACGTTCCTTAGTAATACATTTTTTCCCTTTTTTTATATTTAAGTGTTGTTTTCATCATTTATTTTGTGCTCTTTTCTTTTTTTCTTTTTAAGCTACCTTCAAAAGAATTACTTATTCTTTTTCTAATCAAAACGGATTATTCTTTGATTGGGTACTTTTTATCTATGTTCATTATTTATTTGTTGTTTTTTATTATCTGTTTTAGAAATGTTATCACTATTCGGATGGTTGTATATTTTGATTTTTTTACTCTATCCTATTTAAATATATATTATTTCATATTTTGTGGGGTATGCCTCGTATTTATCAGATGTGTTGAAGGCACCTTAGGCGAGAATGGACGAGCAATCGAAGAAGGGCAAAAAAAGGACCAATGTCGGGACGAGATGATCCCTGATGTTGGGACAACATGACGAACTCCCAACTTAAGGCAACGCTGATGGAGCGAGGAGCATGCATGGAACGTCACGAAGACGTAACGTATTCTCAACGTAATTAGTCACGTTTTAGACTTTAAGTAAGATTTCTTCTCCTATTTCGATTATGATTACTTTAGGGATATTTTAATATGATTGGAACTCTAGTCTAAGCCTATTTAAAAGAGTTATTGTATCCTTGTTTTGTTATGCCAATCAACAATAGATTTTCTTTGAAGGCAATAAGATGTAGTCACATCTGAGTTTTGGAGAGAGTTTTCATGATAACTATGGATAGAATTTTGTTCCCGAGTTAGGACTTTATTTTCGGGGTTCGGGTTTGTATATTTAGTACATTTAGGATTATTTTCTTCATATTGTACTATTGTTTGTTTACTCATTTAGTGAAAAGTCGAATCCTCCTTTGCCCTTGGTTTTTCCCTCTTTGAGTGTTTTTCACGTAAAATATTTGTGTTCGTTCTTCTCCACTTTTACTCTCTCATTGTTTATATGGGTCGATCCCTAAAAAATTGGTATTAGACCCAAGTGTAGCTTCTAAAGATCGACTCATTCAGAATGTCAATGATGAAATTTCGGTATCGATAAGTTCAACGGATTAGAAATTTTAGGTTATTGCAGTTTTGGATAATTATGTAGTTAGGTAATGTGGTCGAGGACAAAGGTGATGATTCGTTGCTCTCCATACAATCCGATTGAAGGTAGAGTCGTGTCGGATGTTAGACATGTGCCTGATTTAGAGAAGAATCTTATCCCTTTTTTGGTCTTTAAGACTTCAATGGTTTGTAGAGTGTTTAAGACAATGTTGGTCGCAGGGGGCTAAAGTCAGGTAGAGAGAGTTGATGCTTTCTCTACTGTTCACGTATTGTTGGCCCTTGTTGCATTATACAACTTTGATTTGAGTTTTTCAGTTTCCAAGTTTGAGCATTGTTTAGACTTGATTGACATTCTGAAAAATTTGAGTTTGGCCCATAGCAGGGTATCGAAAAGGAGGTGTGATAAATACGAGTCAATAAGGAGATTTGTGGGGTGTGATTCCTATTTATTAGACAAGCACTTAGAAAGATGAACGATGATTCGCTGAAGAAGAGGTAAAACAGAGGCGACGTCGCAACATGAAGACAAGCGAATTGTGACGACACGACGAAACCCCAAACGAATGTGGCAGCGACATAATGATGAGTATGCATCGAATGTCATGATGTCACAATGATTTCTTCAAGTTATGTAATCAATTTTTAGACTTCAAGTAGGACTGCTTCTCTCAGTTGGGCTCTGATTATTCCAAGGATATTTTAGCATGATTAGAACTCTAATATAAGCCTATTTAATAGGGCTATTGTATCCCTATTTTGTTATGCCAATCAGCAAGGATTTTTCTTTGAGGGCAACAAAATGTAGTCACATATGAGTTTTTGTGAGTTTTCATGGTAACTATAGAGAAAATTTTATTCCCGAGTTAGGACTTTGTTTTTGGGGTTGGGTTTGTACGTTTAGTACATTTAGCATTATTTTCTCCATATTGTACTCTCATTTGTTGACTCATTTAGTGAAATGTCGAAGCCTCATTTGCCTGTGGTTTTTCCCTCTTTGAGGGTTTTCCACATAAAATATTTATGTTCATTCTTCTCCACTTACTATTATGGTGTCTATATGAATCGATCCCCAACAAATAATTTGTCGGGTGTACCTTGTATTTAACAAACGTGTTGTAGGAGCCTTATCCAAGAATCGATGATCAATTGATGAAGGGCCAAAATAGGACCGATGTCGGGATGACGTGACGAACTCCCAACTTAAGGAAGCGACGACATCATATGAGCATGCATGGGATGTCACGACGATGCGACGTATTCTCCATGTAAGCATTCACGTTTAGACTTCAAGTAGGATTTGTTCTCCAAGTTGGAGTCTGATTACTTCAGGGTTATTTTAATATGATTAGAACTCTAACCTAAGCCTATTTAAAGGATCCATTATATCCATCTTATACATGCCAATCAGCAAATGCTTTTTCTTTTAGGATGACAAAATGTAGTCACATATGAGTTTTGGAGAGATTTTTCATAGTAACTATAGATAGAATTTTGTTCTCGAGTTAGGAATTTATTTTTAAGGTTTGGATTTGTATGTTTAGTACATTTAGGATTATTTTTTCCAAATTTTATTCTTATTTGCTTACTCATTTAGTGAATAGTCAAAGCCTTCTTTGTCTATGGTTTTTCCCTCTTTGAGGGTTTTTCACGTAAAATATTTTTGTTCGTTCTTCTCCACTTTTACTATTTCATTGTTTATACATATCGATCCACAAAAAATTAGTATCAGATCCATGTTTAGCTTCCATGGATAGACTCATTTAGAATGTCAACGACAAAATTTCAGTATCGAGAAGTTTGAAGAACCACAAATTTCAGTTTCTGACAATTTTGGATAATTACATAGTTAGCTGATGTGGCTGAGGAAAAGGGTGATGATTTGTCACTCTCCATATAATTTGATTAAAGGTGGAGTTATGTCGGATGTCAGACATATGTCTGATTTAGAGAAAAATCTCATCCCCTTTTTAGTCTTGATAGATGACATATTAGTCTTTCAATCAGTTTACTTATTTCTGATTAGACTAAGGACATGTTTAGGTTTATCTACTAATATAAGTTGTCTTTTTGTATTACGATCCGACCACGTAATATCGTTTAGTATTAATTTAAATATTAGGCAACCAATGAGCGGCATTTGCTTCCATTTTGATTTACGTGCAAAATACATATGATGACAATCATATAAACTATATTAATATAATCAATAAATTTGTTTTATTAACCAATCAGTTCGAAGAAAATTACAAGCTTGCAAATGAATATACTACACTTAGGGTCACCAGATCCAACATATATCTTGCCTCGGTTTCAAGCATTTGCTAAATGGGAATACTATGACTGGCTCCTTGATTGGAAGCTAGAATATTACTATCAACCTCGATAGACACAGCATGATTTCATTCAACCGACATAGTATATCTATATGAAAAATAAGGTCAAATTGGATTAGAAGGCATCACACTATCACAGGTTACTATGACATGTATTTCTAGACTCAATTCACGCTACATTTAGTCTTAGATTCGACTAAACCGTAACTTTGATACAACTAAATGTAACACCCCTTGCTCGACTTGATCGTCGAGTCCGAGCTATAAGATGTCATATTTATTGCCTGAGCAATACTGTAAAAAGCAATATAAATAAATCATTTAAACATTCAAACATTCCATAATCACAATTATCACATTCTATACAAACTTTTTTTATACTCAATTGAGCTTAGGAAACATGAAATAGGACAAAATTGCAAAGTTTTCAAATTTTCAAATTAAGTATCGATACCATGCTAAGTACTAATACTATTTTGAGCTTTGATGTTCAAAAATATAAAATTAAAACTAATGTATCGATACTAGTCATAAAGTATCGATACCTTCTTCATAGTATCAGTACTTTACCTCTGTATTAATACCATTTTAATGTTTTATATTTTAAAAAATTAAGAAAAAATGATAAAGTACAAATACCCTTTTTTATGTATCAATACCTTAAAGAAAAAATGTCAAAAATCTACAATTTGGTCCTATTTATTCGATATAGCAAATGATCTTTCGTGAGCTCAATTGAATGTGATAACTGTGATTATAAAAGGTTTGAATGTTTAAATGATATATATATTATAATAGTATCTTTCATAAGATACTATCATCTGCAAAAAATTAAATGTGTCACCGATAGCCTGCTTCAGCCTACCCTTGCCTCTTTTGTTATTTCCTCACGCTTAGAAGATTTAAGCAAATGCAAAAAACCCTCTGCGTAGATTAAGAATAAATACGGGCTTAACGAATCCCCCTGCCTCAGCCTTTGAGAAGGCTGAAATGCTTCGCCTTAGACCCCATTAAAAATCACAAAATAAGACACTGTAGATACATAATTCATCATTAGAGAAACCCAATCATTACTTAACCTGTAACATCCCTAACCCTTATCCATTGACGGATCAGGGTTAAAAGGTATTACCAAACATATCGGAACATTTCACGACCACTTGACAATCATAAATTATACATCGTCATATCATAGTCAAATATCATCATAAAGTCCCTTTCTTAGGTCAACGAGACCTTAAACATGCATTAGGAAGGGGTCGGGACTAAACCGAACATATAAAAAATTTATTTACGAAACTTTGAAAAAAAAATTCTTCAAACAGGGGCACACGCCCATATGGCTAGGCCGTGTGTCTCACACGGCCGTGCCTTAGACCATGTCTTAGCTCGTGTGCAACAATGACTTGGGTCACATGCCCTGTCACACGCCCATGTGTCTGGCCCGTGTGCAAGTCTGACTTGATTCGAAACTAAACATTTAAGGACACGGTCGAGACACACGGCCATGTGCTCAACTGTGTAGGCAATTATAGGCCATTTGTAAGGCTAATTTGCCCCCCATTTGGGTCCTCCCTACAAGTCCAAAATCAAGCATCATATATACAACATTTTTAGCTAAATTGAACTCCAAACATGTATCAATCAATCCATAATGTCATCAACCAATTTCATGTTCATTCTCTATAACAAAACATACCAAAATCACATCTCAAACATTACCAAATTCTCAACTATGAACATACCAAAATAACCATTTCACTTGGCCATATATATATATCTCAAAACATATCACATTATTTTCCATTTCAAACTGTGTTCAAATAACTAATGCACCATCAATGTTATACTCATCATTTTACCTATAGGAATATGAACCATAAGTAAAAAATACATCCAATATTTACCTCAATGTTCAAGCCGAATCATATAACCTATTACACCATACATATAAACCATGAAACATACTTCCCAAAATAAGCTTAATACATAACCAAGTATATACAATATTAGCATCATGATTAAGCCATTTTCACATGGTTATATATATACTCAAATCAAAATGAACCATTTCAAAACTAGCCTATACATGCCACATAACAAAAAACTCAAAGCTTTTATTTACTGAAGCGATAATCGGATAGTGTGATGATGTCTCCTACAACTTCCAACCCGAGCAAGTCTCTAAAACTCTATAGACATAGGAAAAACACAAATAGTAAGCCTTGAAAGCTTAGTAAGCCATAAGCAAATAAATCATTTCAATGATATTATAAAACAATATCACTAAACTGAATTTAACAATCTTATGTCTGAAACATAGGACCACAATTTCATATAACGAGCAGGGATGAGTGTTCGATCGAATCAAATCGAATCGAATGAAAAAATTTCAAGTTAATCGAGTTGACGAATCATATTTTATCATCCTAATTTGATTTGAAATTTTCTCGAATCGAGTCGAGTGAGATGGAATTCGAATCGAATCGAATCGAATACATTTTTTGGAGTTAAATTTAAAAAATAATTTTGGTTCCTTGTAACCACTGTCACCAATCATAATAAAATTTATCCACCGTAGTCAATTTTTTTATTACCTTTTATCACCTCATAATTTATTTATTAATCTTTTATATACGGGTTAGCTTCTTTGCTTGCTTAGTTGTTTCAATTATCTTCATATTGTTGTCACTTAAAAAATATATTAAATGTAAAAATGTGATTTTTTAATAAAAGTTATTTTAAAGATAAAATATGAAATCGATACCAATATAAAATTTTAACAGGAATATTTTATGGCGTCATTAATAATTCAATTTTAATATAAATATTCAATATGACTAAACAATTCAATAATATAAATAATATAAAATGTGAAATTTAATTAATAATATAAATAGTAGATATAAATAAAAATATTACTATTAATGTTTAGGGATTTTTTTAGGATAATTTTGATTTTTTATTTGGGAGTAAAGAGTGAGAAGTAAAAGTTTAGGGGGAAAACAAAAAATTTTAGAAAGTAAACGTTTGAGGGAAAGTAAATAGGGGGAGTAAAATTTTGGAGGGTAAATATTTAAAAAAAAAAGTAGGGGGATGGATTTGGGGTAGATGGGGGTGGGATAGGAAGGAAGTAAAAGTTTTTTGGGGGAAAGTGGGAGGGAGTAAAAATTTAGGGGGAAAATAAAAATTTTTAAGGGTTTTTGGGAGTAAAACTTTGAGGAAAAGTAAATGGGAGAGTAAAATTTTGGTGGGAAATGGATTTTGGGTAGATGGGGGGTTGGGATAGGAGGGGAGTAAAAGTTTTGGGGGAAAAGTGAGAAGGGGTAAAAGTTTTGAGGGAAAAATAAAAAGATTTGGGAGTTTGGGGTAAAAATGTAAAATATTATAATTTGATATTCGAATTATTTGAATTATTCGAGTTATTTGAATTTGAAAACTCAACTCGATTCGAACTCGAAATTCGAAAAAAATTCAAGTTGACTCGATTAACTCGATTCGTTTAACTCGAAATTCAAATTTTTTTTCAATTTTTTCGAGTCGAATTGAATTTTGCTCACCCCTAATAACGAGCATATATAACATATCATTCATTTATATACATTCATATCATTCGTTGTCATTTTCACATATGGTCTTATGATATATACTCACCTTTCATTTCTGAATTTCATAAACAAATCACACGTACCTAGATCAAATACAATTTCACATAGTTATTCATTTCTCGAAATGCCCGTTGAATCGTTCAGAATCAATAAGGATACTCAACTAGCTCATAAGCTCGTACAATGCCAACAACTCAGATGTGGTCTTACATGTAATCAAATATCGATGCCATTGTCCCAGACAAGGCCTTATACGAAATCATATACGATGCCAATGTCCTAGACATGGTCTTATACATAAATCACAAATCGATGCCAATGTCCTAGATGTGGTCTTACACGATAACACATATTGGAATCCTATGTCATGACATATGTATCCTATTCTATTCCTATGGTTCGCACGGGACTTTCAGACGTCATATCACTGTCGATGCTTTCTCAATTTCACATATTCATCTTCAATCCATGGTAGGAATAGATTCTCCAAAACTCAATTCAATTCGGCATCACATATGTATTTCTTTACAACTCAATTCAGCACATATAATATACATATATACATTTCAATTTAACAACATTTATTTACTTATGAACTTACCTCGTACTAACACGAACGAACAGGAACGACTATTCGACAATTTTTAACTTTAGATTTGTGGTTCCGGAACCACTATTCTTGCTAAGGTCTAAACCGGGCTATTACATAATCCCAATCGACCCATCATCTTCTCCAAGAAGACCCACTTTTCTCTATCATAGTCTTTACTCATATATGATTTTAAAGCGAAAGAACACTGACAACCATCCCTTTTCTTTTTAAATGAATGCAATATCTTATATGCTATAAAAATGTTGTCTGTAATTTGTCTCCCTAGTACAAAAGCTCCTTGATCTTCATCAATACACTCATCCAAAACCTGCCTAAATCTATTGACCACCATCTTAGATATTATTTTGTAAAGAACATTACACAGGCTAATTGTTTGGAATTAAATCATGCTTGTTGGAGAATTAACTTTTAGGATGAAAACAATGTTTGTGTTATTAACTTTTGCCAATCTCTGCTTGCTATTGAGAACATTAACATAATAACTCGATACCTCTTTCTCTATTATATGCCAGTAGCTTTGGAAGAATAAAGCCAGAAAGCCATCCTCACCTAACGCCTTTAGTGGTGCCATATTTTTAACTACTTCCACAATTTCATCTTCCTTAAACTCGACTGTCAACTCATCATTTATGCTTCCACTGATACAAGGCTGAACCCTCATCAATACATGATTATTATCTTATGTAGGTTTTGATGTGAATAACTCTTTGAAATAACATATTGCAATATCTACCATATCGTTCTCTTAATTAACCCAATCACTATTCCTATTCTGTAGCCCCCTTATTGTGTTTCTTTTCTTTCAAGATGATGCAAAACTATGGAAATAAGATGTGTTTCGATCTCCAAAACACAACCAATATTCTACTCCCAAAATAACTTCTTATCAGCTTCTAGAGTTAACGTAAGCTTTATCTTAGTTAGTTCAGCCAAATTTTCCTCATCAATGACGCCCGCATTCAACTAATCTAATCTAGAATTCAACAAGGATGTCTGACATTTTCTGTCCAAAAGATTTTTCTTTGCCCAATTATTCAATTTTGAAGGCACATCCAACATATCTACTTCCTACCACCTCCTTAGCTCAGTCTCAAAATCATCTTCAATTACCTAATTTGAATTAAGTCAAAACTTAGCTTGTCCTCTCACTCGATGCTTCAGTTTACTGTCAATCATTTCTACCAAAATTGGACAGTGATCAGAAACAACATAAGTAAAATGTTTCACCCTATATCCTGAGAACATATTCCTCTAGTCCGAGTTTGCCACCCCTCTATCCAATCTCTCTCGAATATTAGTCCTTGGGAGCCTGCCTCTTTCCCAAGTGAACCACTGCCCTGACAACCCTAGATCATTAAGGTTACGCTCGTCTAACACTTGACAAAAAACCATCATTTGATTTTCATCTCAATTGGCGTTCACTTCTTTTTTCAAATGAATACAAAATTTCATTAAAGTCCCTTATCGATAGCCATGGCAAACTATTGTTTCTGCTTAATTGTCGTAATAAATTCCACAAGTCCCCCTACAATATTCCCTCGGTGACCCATAAAACCCTATAAGCCTCCATGTTGTCATACCTTCTTCTTTTTAAATCCCTACATCAATATGTGAAGCTGAAAATTTTCTTAACTGGACCTTGTAATCTCCTATCCAACCCAAAGATAAACCACCTCTAGACACCATAGCATCCACATTAATACCATTTAGAAAACCACACCTTCCTAATTTGTTCCACCCTTCTTGCATTAACCTTTGTTTCTATAAGAAACCATAATTAGGGCTGAACATGTCTCACTTTATTTTTGAGACGCTTAATCGCCCGCAATGCCCCAGTCCACAGACATTCCAACTTAATGTTTTCATTATTTTTGGTCGGTCTGTTTAACAGCAGTCATCGGTATGTCAGAAGAAACTCCCGAATCCTTTGAATCTCTCTTATAAGAAACAATTAGATTTGTCAGATACATTCTTTGTCTTTTCTTACTATCTGCCATCCAAAAAGGGCAATCTCCATGTCTAACCCGCTAAAGTTTGTCCCTTTTTGCCCTATCACTCCTTTCCCTTTCCATTCCTGATATAGACTGGAATTTTGGTTGACATCGAACCTCCTATCCCTAATACCGCCCTCATATCCAATCCCACTGATTTAGCTACTAAATTGTCCTCTCTCAACCACTTACTAACCTCCATTGGTACCTTTCTTGGGGGTGCTCTTATTGACAAATCCCAACCAAAGTCTACTTCTTGTGAATCTAGTGATAATTTAATTGGATAGAAACTTTCCCCATGCCCAATTTTCCCATAGAGGAAACAGAAAAGTGAGATTTTTTTCATATTGGAATAGAGCATAGCTCGAGCTATTTTGGCCAATGGCTAGTCTCTTTTTCCTCTTCAGATCTTTCCGAACGTCGAATTCACTTTAACACTCAGATACTTTTTAACTCCTCTAGTTACCGAAGTTGCATCATATTCTACAACTCTCCAATAAAAATACCCAATTGACGCGCCATTCCTTCAAACATAAATCCCATCAGCAGGTTGTGAATCTGAACCCGTAATTCTGTAAAGAAAAGCAAAACTTGCAACAGTTCTTTCCTTTTTTCTACCTAATGGAATAAAATAAGATGTCTGTTGAAAAACCAATGTGTGCCCCGAAGAACCTTCTTTAGGTCTATCTCATGGTAGAACCTAAACAAACTCATCTTCTCCCTAATAGTTGTAATGAATATTCCACCCACTGGCTGACATAGTTTTGGCAAGTTGATTCCACTACAAGAAAACAGACTTTTAGCGGCGTTTTTTTTTGCCTTTAGCGGCATTTCTAAGCGCTGCTAATACTTTTAGAAAGCGCAGCAAAAAATGTCGCTATATGCAGCGCCACAAAAGTTGACGGCGTTTTTTAGAAAAAAAGGCCTCTAAAGACCAGGACCTTTAGCGGCGTTTTTATAAAAGCGCCGCTAATGTTCTTGGTCTATAGCGACGTTTTTTATAAAAGCGCCGCTAAAGTTCTTGGTGTATAGCGGCGTTTTTTATAAAAGCGCAGCTAAAGACCAGGACCTTTAGCGGCGCTTTTATAAAAAACGCCGCTATACACCAAGAACTTTAGCGGCGCTTTTATAAAAAAACGCCGCTACAAGTCTTGGTCTTTGGCGGCGTTTTTTACAAAAGCGCCGCTATAGACCAAGAACTTTAGCGGCGCTTTAGTAAAAAAACGCCGCTATAGACCAAGAACATTAGCGGCGCTTTTTAAAAAAAACGCCGCTAATTTGCCCAGTTTTGCAATATATATTTTTACACCTATATCGAACCCTCTTGCAAGAAATTCAATAAAAAACAGCAAATCTACCATAAAATCCAACCCAACCAAAACACGCAAATTTAAATAATACAAAATTATACAAAAAATATATTATATAAATTGGAAATGAATATTCAAAATATTCTTAAAATAATGTTAAAAGTTCCAAGAAAACATGTCTATGATGGCGAATTTTGAAATTGGTGGAACATAGTCATCATAGACTGAAGCTGCTGTTGGAGTTCATTGTATTTCCTGTTTTGCTCCGCCTCCCTCGCTGCTGCCTCTGCTCTAAGTTGAGAAATTTGCTCATCTGTGTTAGCTTGTATCTGAACTATCTGATCTTTTAACCTCTAAACTTCAGCTTGACTTTGACTCCCGGAAGGCATGTATTGGTGCGAGGTGGATCCAAAATATTGGGTCGGGTTAACACCAGATCCTTGAAATCTAACTCGACCATACCTTTCAGGACCCAAAACTTCATTAATAATTCTGTTATCAATATCCTCAAAATTAACAGAACTATCAGTCGAAGCAGTCGCTTCATACTCTGCCTTCTTATCTTTTAGTTTCTCCTAATAAATCAGTTAAAGAGTTAGAAACGAAATATACAATAAAAAAGAATACAACATAACATTATTTAAATTACACTAATAAAAACGACGAATTAAAACATTATAATTAAATATTATAAATATTTATAATGAATCAATTTTTATTTGTTAAATATACCATAATTTCTGCAGCCTCAGATGACATCGGAGTTCCATCTTTTTTCCTGTGTGTAATGTCAAAAAGTTGAAGGCGTCCAACTTTTTGACCAGACGAGGCTTCCTACAATATAGTAGTAAAAATATTATTTAATAGTAAAAAGTTATTAATACTTGATAGATGTAATAAATCCATAGTACCTCGGCCTGAGCAACACAAGCAAAACTTTTCGACCCTGCCGTGTGCGTAAATTTTTGTTTTTGCCTGCTGCTTGTTCCAACTTGCTCACGGTCCTACATAATGAAATTATTATTACGTATATAGTAAATACTGTAAATCGAAAAATTTCTAAGAGTTTGCAAGTACATAATACCTCTCCTTTCTTCGAATTCCAAAATCGAACCGCATCTTCCCATTGGTACCTCAGCATTCCCGGTGGGACATTTTGTAATTTTTCTTCGAGGCTTATGGGTTTTTTAAAATATTCTTTTTTCAAAATGCTTTTATTGTCTCTCCATTTTTTACCCAATGCCTTATTGATATAGGCATCAGAGACCTCTAAAGCAAACCTATCCTAAAAAACACAAGTTTAGGAAGTAAATATAAATGAAACTTAAACAAAAGTATTATAATTACATTAACGTTTTGTTACCTTAATATTAGAGAGAGCTTGATTTTTATTGCTATCAGGCATGTTATGCCATGATTCGTAGTTGATGGGCAATAGATTGGCATTTCGTGCTATAATGCCCAAATAGCCTGCTAAAAGTCGAGCTTCTTGTCCAACAGGCTGACCATAGCTGTTTCTAGTTACTTTGACACGCTCGACAGAATTTAAGTTATATAAATCTGTTAAGAGCGTACGTCCTCGACCTCTGCGCGTCCCACCATTTTCAGCTGAAAAATAATAAATTATTACTATATTGAAATTTAAAAATAAATCAGTAATAAAATTTAATACAATTTGTAAAATAAACTTAACATTACTTTGAATTTCCACAGACTCGTCAAGTGTCTCCGGCACGCTTGAAGATCCAACAACTGTCTGCTGTTCAGTACTTACTTCTTCCGAATTGTTAGTATTCTGTACAATACTAAGATCTCTTAATCTTCTTCTAGGCATTTTTCCTGCAACACATAAAATAGATAAAATTTTAGTAAGAAATAACAATAATAGTAAATATAAAATAGTTAAATTATATAACATGACCAATGTTAATATTGTAACAATACATATAAATAAAAAATCATAAAATCTTACTACATCATAAATCGTAAATATCTTCGTCTACATCCTGACGAACTCATTGAAATTGTGTACTAGTACTAGGGATATTTTCATCTAAGTCTTGTTCTGGAAAAGGCAAAGTTTCTGATCTTTCATCGATGTCATCTCTACTTCCATTCCCCATGTCAAACAAGTCTCTAGGGGTGTTTCGGAGTACAACGTACCAACCCTCATCAATTGGATCTTTCGAGTAAAAAACTTGTTTAACTTGAGAAGAAAATACATACGGCTCGTTTATCAAATGTTCTCCAGTGTGAATTAATCGAGAGAAATTCACCATTGTAAAACCAAACTGATCATTTTTAATTCCGCGAGCAGTATTAGCATCAGCCCAATCACATCGAAATAAGACAACTTTCCATTTTCCATAATAATCCAACTCAATAATGTCGGTTAGAAGTCCATAATACTCCACATTTCCCTCGACAGGATTACTGTCCCTAGCACTAGCGTAACTTGTAATTAAAGAATTAACAACTACTCCACAATTTTGAGTTCTCCTCAATCTCTCGCGATATTTGGTATGAAATCTGAATCCATTCATGATGAAGCCACTATATATTTTTACTACTCGATTCGGACCTTGGGAAAGCCATTTAACTTCGTCATTAACGATATTCCCACTCCAAACCTATTGAATCGAAAGTAAATTGAGTAATTATAAATGTTATGAGAAAACATTATTATTTGTCAACAAAATGTTGAGTTGCATACCGTTTGACTTAACCATTCATGAAAAGATTCTGCGAATAACCTATTAATCTCGCGATGTTGTAATCTTCGTGAGCGTGGACGAGATCTTAAGATTTGTTTGTACTCACTATGTTAAACACATGTTTAATTCGTTAAAAAATAAACAAATAAAAAAATAAGAATATTTATCATATTCTAGAACTTACTTGCGTAATTGTTCAAGTGCATCGTGGTGGAAAAGAACATATCTATGTGCTTGTATCCAAGATCGGTTATCTAATTCTACAATTTCAACTTTGCCGATTGGTTCTCCATAACTTTGAAATAAATAAGTTTTGTCCAAGTTAGGATCATTGAGTCCGGCATTTCTACTTGGTCTATTCAATCTTGTTTCAACATCTAAATATCTAGAACAAAATGTCATACACTCCTCTGCCAAGTAGCCTTCAGCAATTGATCCTTCTGGATAACGCTTGTTACGGCAATAAGACTTCAATTTTCTTAGGAACCTAAACACCATATACAACATTATCAAAACTGGTAACTATAGGTATAAAGGTGAATGCCTTTGAAATAAATTAGCACCTTTCAATTGGATACATCCAACGATAGAAAACCGGCCTACCAATTATTGCTTCACGAGGGAGATGAATGACAAGGTGCACCATAATAGTGAAGAAGGAAGGTGGAAAGATCTTCTCCAAATTGCATAATGTCAAAGCGGCTCGATCTTGTACTTTTTCAAGTTCTTCAACATTCAGAACTTTGCCACAAATTGCTTTCATTATATTGGACAGCTCAATTATACAGGACGTTACCTTCTTTGACATACAGCACCGTAAAGCAACTGGAAGTAGATCTTGCATCAGGATGTGATAGTCATGTGATTTTAATGAATATAGTCTTCGATCTTTAAGACTTACACATCGAGATATATTTGATGAATACGCATTCGGAACCTTTATATCCTTCAACACCGTGCAGAACATTTCTCTCTCTTCCTTTGACATTGCAAAAATTGTAGGCGGCAACCAATATTTTCCATTAGGAAGTACTTGGGGATGAAGATCACGCCTAATTCCCATGTGAACTAAACCAAGTCCACTTTGAAGATTATCTTTTGATTTACCATCGACGTTCAAAATTGTCCGGATGATGTTCTCGCAGACATTCTTCTCAATATGCATCACATCAAGATTGTGGCGTAATATGTGATGCTCCCAATAAGGCAACTCAAAAAAAAATACTTCTTTTCTTCCACAAGTCCGCCTCATTAGGGTCATCCTCCTTGTCAGATTCATCATCAGATTCATCCCTCGATCGTCTATTTGTTTGCCTATTAGATGGTTGATTCAGCTTCCCGTAACTGAAATCCATATCTTTTAACATGAATAAGATTTCAGATCCAATGGTCTGCCCAGGAGCTTTTTTCAACTCTTCAGTACCGTCAAATAAAGCCTTCTGAAATCTATATCTATGATTTTCATCTAACCACCGACGATGCCCCATATAGCAGAACTTCTTCCCATTATATAACCACTGTGAACACGTTTGAGCAGCACAACAAGGACAAGCATAACGTCCTTTGGTACTCCAACCCGATAAATTCGCATATGCCAGGAAATCATTAATTGTCCACATCAAAGCAGCACGTAGGTAAAAGTTCTCCTTTCTCAATACATCATACGTCTCAACACCCGCCCATAATTGTTTTAACTCTTCAATAAGTGGCTGCAGATATATGTCAATATCATTTCCGGGGCCTTTCTCTCCGGGGATAATCATAGATAATATCAAAGAAGATTACTTCATGCAGAGCCATGGAGGCAAATTATAAGGAACAATGACCACAGGCCAAGTACTGTACGAGGTGCTCATGATTTTAAAAGGATTAAATCCGTCAGATGCTAACCCGAGCCTTACACTCCGAGGATCACTTGAAAAGCTTGGAAATTTATTGTCAAATGATTTCCATGCAAAAGAATCTGCTGGATGCCTTAATAATCCATCATCCGTTCGTTGATCATGATGCCAAGTCATAAACTCAGCTGTCTTTGACGACATGAATAGCCTTTGAAGCCTTGGGATTAGCGGGAAATATCGCAAAATCTTGTTCGGCTTCCTTCTTGACTGTGGCCCATATTCATCCTCATTAACATCTTCTGCATCTATATTCATCCAACGAGATTTACCACAAACATGACAAGACTGTTGATTTCTCCAATCACCCCAATACAACATGCAATCATTTGGGCAACTATGAATTTTGTTGTACCCAAGGCCCAAATCTTTTCTCACTTTCTTCATGTCTTTACATGATTGAGGGATTTTTGCAAATGGGAACATTTCTCTCAAAAGCTCTAACAACATTGTCAAAGAGTTTCCGGTCCACCCTCCCAAACATTTTAAGTGGAAAAGGCGAATATAGAATGACATTTTCGAAAATTTTAATCCCTCATAAAGTTCTTCATTCATTTCACCAAGTAACGTGTAGAACTTCGCCGCTTCTTCATTCGGTTGTTCATCCGGTACACTTCTTCTCGTTTCCATAAAAGTATTCCCACCAATATTGACATCATCAGATGCAACATAGTTTGGTGGAAATGATTGGAAACTTTCACTCCGCATATTAAATGCATCCCGCATCATACCTTCCATGTCATCTTCTCTAACATGCTGACGGTAACCACTATAAGGATAACCCGGATTAATCGTCGAAGAGGCTCCACTAGTTGTACACTCTCCATGGAAATTCCATTTTTTATACCCCCGAATGAAGCCATCAACAATTAGATGTTCGTAGACAACTTCACGATAATGCCAATAGATATTGCCACACTTCTTACACGGGCAAAGAATCATATTCTCTTGGCTTGAATTGTGAAATGCAAAATCTAAAAAAGATTGCACTCCATTTTGATACTCGTTGCTTGCCCTTGAGAAATTCATCCAAGTCCTATCCATTTCGTAATTGTTGAAATCTAAAGTTGGCAATAAGTTTCACGGGTAAGTTGTTTATTATGTAAGTCTTGATATGATATATATTTATGTTTTATGTAAGTTATGTAGATTATGTAAGTTATGAAATTTGAACTTTTAAACTATATGCTTTTAAGGAAATTATTAGATTAAACTACATGTATTAGTTAAGTTATGTAAGTTGTTATGTACGTTATGTGAGTTATGTAATTTATTTAAGTAATGATCAATATTAATACTATTTTGATAAAAATTAGTTATAATATATTTAAACAATGATCAATAATGTTATGTTGATAAATGAAATTTATAATTGGCCATTCAGTCGTTGAAATTTTTAATTCTTTTTTAAGGTCAATAGAATTATTTATAAGCTCCATAGAAATTTTTTGGAAATCTTATTAATATAACAAAATTTTAAAGACATTTAAAAATAATAAATATTAAAATCAAACATGTTTAATATAACAAAATAGTAATTTGAATATAATAATATCAAGAAAGAATCGTAGTTTAATTTTATAAGTAAAGTGGAAATAAATTAAGGTTATATAAATATTCAATAACGATAGAACTTTTTTCAATTCTTTTTGAATTTTTTAAGATTCATCATACGTGGCGTTGTTACACCTAGGGAGGATCTATTATATCTTGCAGCTCGATATAAGGCAACCCGTCAGGTTTCCAACCTATATACTTTGAATCTTTAAAATATTTAAAATAAGGAATGGACAAGCAAGCTACATATATGGTAATAAAATTAATTCATACTTAAGTTGAATCAAATAATACTTAAGTTGAACCAAAATATAAAAACTTATTCATACTTCAAATAATAATTAATAATACTATTTGATAAAAATTAGCTATAAATTTTAAAGACATTTAAAAATAATAAATATTAAAATCAAACATGTTTAATATAACAAAATAGTAATTTGAATATAATAATATCAAAAAAGAATCGTAGTTTAATTTTTATAAGTAAAGTGGAAATAAATTAAGGTTATATAAATATTCAATAGCGATAGAACTTTTTTCAATTCTTTTTGAATTTTTTAAGATTCATCATACGTGGCGTTGTTACACCTAGGGAGGATCCATTATATCTTGCAGCTCGATATAAGGCAACCCGTCAGGTTTCCAGCCTATATACTTTGAATCTTTAAAATATTTAAAATAAGGTTGGAGAGAAGGTCAGCTATTGTTGTAATTATAATGGACAAGCAAGCTACATATATGGTAATAAAATTAATTCATACTTATTCATACTTCAAATAATTAATACTATAAGGTCAAGTTTCCAGCCTATATACTTTGAATCTTTAAAATATTTAAAAGCGTACCTTAATAAAACGTACCTGGTCTACTCCACTCTCACAGCAAACAGAGGCTGGAGTCCAAAAAGTAATATTTGTTAAGTAATTTAAAGTGAAATGCATAGAAATAAGGAAAAAAATTTAGCAACTAAACGGCCTGTACGTACCTAGAACAAATGTCAATGGCTGTGGTGTATTTAGTTGCACCAAATATTATTTCAGGTGCTCGATAGTACCTAGAACAGATGTAAGATTATAAGAGTAGCACCAAATATATTTCAGTTTAAGAAAATATAAAAACTTTATCTATATCAGTACCAAATTTTAATTCGAAGATTAAATGGCAGCTTCAGTTGAACCAATACTTGCAGGAGGAGCAGGAAGCAGTAAATGAAGCTATACCCCTCAGCAAAATCTGGCAAAACTGCACATCTTTTCAAACCATTTCTGAAAAAAAATACAAAATCTTTTATGAGCATATAAATGACTTCCATCTCTGCAAAAAAATTGTAAATACAAGGCACACAACACAATTAGCAAATCCAGTCAGCTGTTTCTTCAAACCTTGACTTTCCTAAAGTGCCCAAATCGAACACATTATCCTACATCTGAAAACAGGTTTCAGAATAAGTACAAGCAAATACTAGCATGCTCATTCCCACTCACACATGAATCAGAGCATCATAGGAAATAATATCAATATTTTAAAGACAGAAAGCAAAAGAAAAAACTCCAATACTAACAATTTCGTTTAAAGACAACAGCCACCTCTTGTTCTCTTGACTCTCATCAAGAATTTTCAGCATGGCAGGCAATTCTCTTCTTTTTTGGTTCATTACCAACATTTCAGGAACATTATTTATAAAATTTCACAACCATCATTTTTATTAAGTTCTAGGTTTGGTGAACAAAAACTATATAATGAAAAAAATATCTTAGAACTTTTGACTTTGTCTCACAGAGCACTTCCTTTTTGGTAGTATGGAGGGTATGAAACTAAAAAGAATCCAACAGGAAACAAGTGAGGATAAAATGATTCACACAGAACTAGACATGAACAGGTTAACAACCTAATGTGTAGGTTCCCAAAAGACCATGAAAAATTACTCTCGCAAGCAAGTAAAGTGTCTTTTTCTTGCATGCTAAAATAAAACTGTCAATAAAACTGTAAATTCATATAAACCTGGTTTTACTGCAAAGATTGAAAAACCAAACAACAGCCCAGTAAGCTCAAAACTCAAAAGGTCCCTTTCCAGGACGCAGAACAGTAAATGCAGTTTTTAACATTCAGTACCAGGCAAATAAATGCAGAACTACCCCAGGACAATTCCAATTCAAACAATAAAAAATAATAAACAAATGGATAAGAAAGCAGTCAAAGCACAGCCAATTTCTTCACATAACTGAAAGAAAATGAATAGAGGAATTCAACAATATAAAACGTGAGCAACAAGACAGCAATAAACTCTTAAATCAATCTAAGTCCACACTAAACACATAAGTTGGATAGAAACATGAAAACAGACCAAAAGAACATCTAAATAACCAAAATATAACAATTTTATTATATAAAACGTAAACAACAAGACAGCAATAAACTCTTAAATCAATCTAAGTCCACACTAAACACATAAGTTGGATAGAAACATGAAAACAGACCAAAAGAACATCTAAATAACCAAAATATAACAATTTTATTATATAAAACGTGAGCAACAAGACAGCAATAAACTCTTAAATCAATCTAAGTCCACACTAAACACATAAGTTGGATAGAAACATGAAAATAGACCAAAAGAACATCTAAATAACCAAAATGGAATCACCATTATTATGTAAACATGAAAATGCACAGATTGAAACAAACCAACTTTGCATGTGCAGAATCATACTCCACAAAACTCATAAACATTAACTTCTCCTAACCAGAATACCAACTTTATGTTTACAGAGGCCTTGATGGAAACTAACATAACTGTTGATATATAACTTATCTAATAAGAATCACAGAATATGCAGAAAGTACCTGAGTATTTAGTATCAAGAGAACCATGTATTCAAAGGAAAAGAGCCAGAAATTGATCAATGTATGCAAAACTTGGTCTATATTTCAAAACTGGAATAAAGCTTTCATCTAGTGCCAAATACATATATATATATAGAGACACAAACACACAGGCATACATCTTCCATTACCTAAATCTATTTCTTGAAAATAAAAGATAAGTAAGCTTCTACAGGAAACTTAACGAAGGAAGCCAAATCGAGACAAAACACAAAAAAGAGTGGATGAAATAAGCTTAAAAATTTAGGAATGTAATTAAAATGTTAATTAAATGTTAGGAAAAACATTAAAAATTTAGGAATGTAATTAAATGTTAATTAAACATTGAAAACATAAAAGGAAAAACATGTTGAAAGAAACATAAATGTTAGGAAAAACATGTTACCTTGATTGAAACAAAAATGTTTTCTTGAGGGTTTATTTAGAGATGCTTGGGATTGATCTCTAATAATGTCGAGAGACTTCCCTACTCATTGCATTTGAAGAACAAAAGTCTGTTTTTGGTCGACAAAACAATCAAATGAGTTCTAAAAATAAACAACATTTAATGATTGGTATAATATTAATTATATTGCATAATAACAAGTGGGAATAAACAAATAAAATGATTAAAAAAACAGCCAGCAATTTGGTATAACATTAACAGGAGAAATAGGACCAAGCTCAATACCATTAAAAGACAGTAAGTTACATTGTATACATATTAAAAGACAGTAAGCTGTTGTTGCTCCAGTAAATTTGAAAGCTGTCCATATATTTGGGATCATAGTAGATCCAATATATATAAGCACTAACAATATTACTGTTAATGCCAAAGACCTTTTTTTACCTTAAACTATGAGGTAAACATCTCTATCCAAAAGAAGTTTTTACCTCATAGTCCTTATAGTAGATCCAATATATATAAGCTGTTGTTGCATGTTAGATAGGATTGATTCATTGAACATAAACTATGAGGTAAACATCACTGTCCAAAAGAAGTTTTTAAACCATTCAAGCTTCAGCCTGATTATTATTATATGGATGGGAAAGAGGTTCCTTTATTTTCACACTCTATTTCGTTGTAATAAGGTGTTCTTGACCTAACATCAACCAATGAAAATGTTTTGATTCACTTAAAATTTAATTCGAGACTGACCCAATTTATTTTTAATTTAAAGTAAATATCGAATTACCCTAAACAACTTAGCTTAAATTTAAATAATATCAAATAAATATATTAAAAATAAAAATGGATCATATTATCCAACTATTTGAATCAAATATTAAAATTCAAATTCAAATTCAGTTCACTTTAAACATAGTTCAACAATAACACTAGCTATGCATGTAGATAATCATAAATGTTTTTATCTGTTTTATATTCTAAGTCTAATTTTATTTGGAAAAAAAAATTATATTCAATTAAAATTTTTTATAATAATGATTTCAACTCAGTTTAAATACCTATTCAATAAATTCAAAATCACTATTTTCAAACATTTGTAGGTACAGTTCTCTACTTCAATAGAATCAAAAGTTAAACCAAATCAACAAAGGAGAGAAAACAGAGTTTGATTACAA
The DNA here is from genome assembly GCF_007990345.1 of Gossypium hirsutum. Taxonomy (NCBI): domain Eukaryota; kingdom Viridiplantae; phylum Streptophyta; class Magnoliopsida; order Malvales; family Malvaceae; genus Gossypium; species Gossypium hirsutum. The sequence goes on along the minus strand of NC_053430.1, from coordinate 26,092,858 downwards.
ATTGAAAAAAAGAAGAAAAAGAAAGCCCCCTCCTCACAAAACCAAACTATATCATAAACCACCAAAAATTGTACATAAAAGATTGCAACCGAATGAACCCAAAAACCAGTCCTAACCACTGATCGAGAACCCCAATATGACGAACCGAACCAGACATAACATCACCCATAATAATCAAATAAACTATCAGGACACCTACATTGTTGACAATTATGCAAATCTCAGACAAAACCCTAGCTTTACAAGAAACCGCAAACCTAATCAACATCTCGAAAAACAGCACCAGAAACACCAGACCCGGTATTGGGTTTACTTTAAACAAGGGTATAATCATCGAGATTTTTCAAACCATTTCAAACAAAAAAAAGGCAAGTAATACAGTAACTAAACATTAATCTGAAGGGGACTCAAAAACTAACCATTTCAAACCCATGAAGCATATGACCATCGACGAGAGGAAAGGGAAAATGTTAGCGATTCTGGGGATGGGGGAACAGAATAGGGGAAAAAAAGGGGACTTGGGGAAAATGTTAGGGATTTCGAGTTTAGGGAATTAGGGGATGATTTGAGGAAAAAAGAGAAGAGGTGTTTTAGGGATTTAGGGAAGCAAGAGACGAAATGGGGGAAAATTACTTAGCAAAAAATGAAATTGATTTCGGGTAAAGGCCATAAACCTCAGGAGAGAAAAAAACGACGCCGTTTAAAATATGGAAATTTTGTGGCGTTTTCAGCAACGCGCCAGTAATCAGACCTTTTGCGGCGTTTTCAGCAAAGCGCCACTAATGCCTCTTTTATCTACACTATAAAACGACACCGTTCTAATACGAGTTGTGGCGTTTATTACAAAAGCGCCGCTAAAGCCATTACTATTCAGAGGAAACGACGCCGTTTTACTGTAATGTATAATGAAATTTTATGGCGTTTTCTTGAAAAATGCCGCTATTTCTGATCTTTAGCGGCGTTTATACATAAACGCCGCTAATACCTTAATATTTTATAAAAATTGATCAAAATTTAAAACTATATATTTAGAATTTCTTTTAAATTATATCTAAATAATGTTACTGTGATGAATGTTAGTGTAGTACAATATCTATATTTCATATATTTATATTAGGTTTAGTACAAATTCCCAAGAATCTCATAAAATTCTAAATATTCAATATTCAATAATAACAATATTATACCTTAAACTTTAAACCTCAAACAATAAACTTACACTCTGAACCCTAACTATAGTTGAAACTTAATTTTTATTTAATACACATTTTAAATTACATATTATGTATGCATATAAATTAATTTAAAAAATACATGATGCTATTTATTATATCAATAACGCGTAAATATTTTACAAGATCTACATCAAATTACAGAATTCATGTACACAATTATACTCTATATTTAAAACCCTAAACCTGATACTCTAAACCCCTAAACCTTAAACCACAAACACAAAACCCCTAACCCCTAACCCCAAACTTTAAACCCCAAAATCAATCGGTAACATTAAACCAACCATAACTCCTAGACCATAAAGCCCAAACTATAAATTAAGTACTTTAAAAACTGCTAACCTTAAACCATAATCGTATACATATTATTGGGAATTTGTGTGGGCAATGTTAGTGTAGTACAAATTAAAAAACACTCATATATATATGTTTATATTCTTATATTAAATAATATGAGTATATACAAAATAGCATGAATCTTAAATGTTCTTCAGTTAATTTCTAGCTAATAGTTCAACAAATGCTAATTCCACATTCAAAATCACCCTTTCTTAATAGCATCCCATGTATGTTATAAGAATCTGGAAAGAAAATTATCTCTTAAGAAGTTAATAATTTTCCCATTGTAAACTTCAACCCTAACCTTTAAACCCTAAATCATAATCCCTAAACCCATAATTCATCATAAACCTTCAATTACTAGTTAACTCCTAAACCGTAAATCTTAAACCATATATAGTTAACTCATAAACCTGCTTAAACCCTAAACCATATATCTTAAACTATAATGATAATTAATTTAATTAATATTTTAAATTCAATACTATATATCTCTTTTACGATTATATAAGAGAATGTTTAATATATTGTATAACCATAAATTTTAATAATTATTTTTTTAGGGGTTATAAGCTCAGTGTTTATGATTTTTGTTCGGTTTAGGGGTTCTATGACTTTTAGCGGCGTTTTACCGAAAGCGCCGCTAATGCTCTGGTTTTTAGCGGCGTTTTATCGAAGGCGCCGCTAATACTCTGGTTTTTAGCGGCGTTTTACCCGAAGCGCCGCTAATGCTCTGTTTTTTAGCGGCGTTTTACCCGAAGCGCCGCTAATGCTCTGGTTTTTAGCGGCATTTTACCCGAAGCGCCGCTAATGATCTGGTTTTTAGCGGCGTTTTACCTAAAGCGCCGCTAACTGTTTTTAGAGGCGTTTTAGTAAAAAATGCCGCTGTTGCTCTGTTTTTAGCGGCGTTTTTCTTAAAACGCCGCTATTGCTCTGTATTTTAAAATTTTTGCGGCGTTTGTTGATAAAACGCCGCTAAAAACGCCGCTAAAGCCCTATTTTCCTGTAGTGTTCTCATGGACGGAAAGTGGACTACACTATTTGTGAAAACTTTCCTTACCAAAAATAGTCTATACTCCTCCTCACTTCATTTCATTGTCCTTCTAAAATCTCCTCTTCATCATCTGAGATGTTGAGATTTTCTAGTTCTTCTTCTATTAACTATGGAATCTTCAACCTAGATTCAAATACGAAACCAAAGTCGCCCAAAACCTTAGAAAAAAATACTAAACTTGCTATTCGACAGACAGAGAAACGCACTATCAAGCCGACTTGTTTTTAAAATTTTTCAAAAAAAAAGTTTAAAATATATTAATTGTATTTAAATGTGTTGTGTGATGTTTATCACATAAATTTCATGTTTGTTGATTCTTTTTGGTACAATTGTATGTGTATTAAACACGTCATGTTTAACATATTAATTGTATATTTAGTTTTGTCAATTTGACGCGTTTGGTTAATCTTGATGGAGCCAAATTGTGGTTAAAATTTTAGAGCTATTTTGATTTATGTAAATTTTGTGTTTATATTATTTGGAGTTTGAATAATTTAAGTTTGAGACTTTTTTTATTTTAGATGAATTATTAAGAATTTGAATTATTTTAAGTTTGAACTATTTGATATTTATATTATATTTATTTGAATAATTTATCTTTGAATTAGATGAACTTATATTATTAATATTTTATGATGAAATTAAATTAGGTGAAATTTGAGTTTGAATTCAGTAGATCAAATTTTCTTATTTAAAACATATAATGTTAAACATATTAATTGTATTTAAATGTGTGGTGTGATGTTTATCACATGGTTTTTTATGTTTATTTATTATTTTTGGTAACATATTTTTATGTTTATTAATTACCATATTTGTATAATTGTATTATGTTTTTACATCATGTATCCAAAATTTTCGGTTTAGATCAAGTAAAAGGCTTTCTAAGCTAGAACCATTTGCACACTGCTTGTGTGGAGAGTAAGAACGAACAGTTAATTTCATGGGTTTTAGATGTTGGCATCTTGCTGTAAAAACAGATGTAATAAAGAAAGAAATCTTTGGAAATGGGTCCATCAACTTACAAACCCCATATCATCCAACTTTAGGGAACATAAAATCGTTTCTACTGTTATCTTTTTGGATATATTTTCAGCCTAATGTTAGACATTATCATTGTAAACCTCGAAACAGTTTTTATTTTATTGTTCTTTTTTCAAAACCCTAACTTCTTTCTTAAAACCTATTTTTTTGGGTCTTTTTTGAAGTTTCATAAAATATTTTCCTGTCCCACCATCATTTGGTGGGAGAAAATGTAAGCTTCCACCTAAGCCCAAAGTAAAAGCAAAGAAAGGGGAAAAAAAAGCTACTGATTATATTCCACCTCCCATGTCAAAGTTAGGAACATTTATGTACTTTAAAGAAAATGCTATATATATTTTGGTGATGCTCTTGTCGGCCATGATTTCACCACAAAAAAAGATAACCCTTTTTTTCATTCATTTTGAGATTGTTTTTGGGTCATTTAAAGGAAGAATACCCATCCATAAACTATGTAAATAATTAATATTTTCATTCTTTTCATCACTTGGTTTATCTTGAGTTGCTGTTGCTTATAATTAAACAAAGTGCAAGCATAACATGGTATATTTCCAAGTACTGCAACAGGTTTAATTTAAACCCTAGCATTCTGATAGTAAATTAAATTCATTGATCTAACCTAGTAGCATCCCTACCCATCCCTAGGGAAAAATGATAGTAGTAATTCTGATTAGACTTTATTTAGGTCTAATTTCTAATCTTCACATAAAACAATCTAAAATACATTCACATTATTATTATGCACTCCATACAGATACTTAATAATTGAGATATCCTTTTGAAATTGTGATAATTATACTATATAAATGGAGTGAAAACAAATATACTATATATGTTAGAAAGATTGGAAGTACATGAAAGGAAGGCTAGCTAATGAACCAAAAAATCGAAAAGAAAAGAAGGGTAGCTAGCTAGTTGCTTTTGAGAAAAGATTAGGTAGCAAACGTACGCACACACGTATGAAATGGAAATCAAAGTTTGAGCAATTGGTTTGTTTGTTAGTAAAGAAGATCAATGAGATTTATTGATCCATCATAAGGTAAAATTATTAATGTATAATATCTTGGTTGGATTACTTTTGGGGAGAAAGATGGCTCCCTTCAGTAATGGTTAAAGTGGATACCCTCATGAAAATTGCTTTCCTTTTAGCTCATTAAAGGACACGCCTATACCAATTCATTTTCTTCTCTATTTTCATTTTATAGAAAAAAAAATTAAAAATGTCACGGTTTGGAAATTAAAGTGTCACAAGACCTGAAATTTAAGGTTAAATTTTGTTATTAGTCTTTATACTTTGCGAACGTTATGAATTTAGTGTATGTACTTTTATTTGATTAATTTTTGTCCTTGTATTTTTTTAATTTGGTCAAATTTAGTCCATATACTTCTCGAATTGATCAATTTTAGTCTTGACCCAAGCGGTAGAAGTTAAATTTATTTGGTGAAATTCAATTAATAGTCATGTACTATGTGTACAATGATCAATTTAGCCCATTTTCTCCAATTGGATCATTCTAAGTCTCTATACTTTTGAGACGCAAATGACGATCTTTAATCAATTAATTAAATTTTTAGTGAGTAATATGTGAAAATAATAAGTTAACATGACATTACACATGATAATATATTTGACGCATTAGATTCTGAAAACAATAGAATTTAATGAATTTAACTGTTATTGTTTGTTGAGAACTGAAATTTTAAATTTTAGAAAATATAGAGACTAAAAATAACTAAATTAAAATATAAAGATTAAATCTACAATTTTTCAAAATACAAAAATTGATAGCAGAATTTGACCAAATATATCTAAGCTTGATAATTATTTTCATTATAAAGATGATTTTATAAATTAATTAATTAGATAAGATTTTTTTTCACTGATTTTCCTTTCATTATTTGCTTCCATCTATTGTTTTCAAAATCATTTTCAAGCTTCTGATTGATATGATGATTGATCTATACCCCATAGATAGATCAAACCCCACAAATAATGAAAAATGATCATAGAGGTATTTTGGTACAACTGTAATTATTTATTATGTTTCCATTTTACATTCCTTTGGGGACTTTATTATAGAGAAAAAAGACATCCCTATCAAAAAGCATGGGGAAATTTGTGAAAATTTTCTCTGTTATTCCTTTTTGTTTATATATATATTCTTTTCTTTTCTTTTCTTTTGGAAGGGATTTAAATATCATGATGATTTTTATGAAATGTGATGTCATTAAAGAATTCAAGTACGATATGATTTCTAAGGGAATGTGTAAAAATAGTTGGGATTTTTATCTACTGAGAAGTAAGAAGATGTGTATATTCTTAGGTATACCATTAATAATTATTTCAAAACAACTCATATTATATAATCATCTTCGTAAAAATAAGGTACTTAACTCAAGTTTAAACTCTGAAAAAAATATTATTGAAAGAGATAACTATGAATATCTAAAAATATTAACCTTCATGTACCATAAAAGAAATATAAGAAATACTTGAATCATAAAAAAACAATTATGATGATTATTATAGTGGTGAAGCTATAAGCCATTAATCGCTTTATTACCCTATTTATTGCTTATTACTTGTATTAATTTTGTAGGTATTAAAATTAATATTGTTATACCACCCCCATACACCTTACACATTTCCTTTTCAAGTTGACCTCACATTGAGCAAATCTATGATATTGGGTAGCTCCACGATGAACTTAAGGGATTTTTGCACAAGACTATCTCTATCTAGAACACATGAGACTTCGTGCCTATTGAGTGCTCGGGTATCTTAAGAGGTCACGTCATTAACCTTCAAAGTCACATAGTTGCTTCTATAAGAAGACAATATGTGACACTGCCACTAATGAGATCTTAACATGTGGCACACCCTTAGCTCGCGTATATAAGCCTTCTCATTGCATTAAGAATGCAAATAAAGACAACACATTCAAGAAACTCTTTACTCTTTTTCTCCTCATTCATCTTCTCTACCCTTTCCAACTATCAAACGCGATGGCTTTCCATCCAGTCTGAGTGAACCGCCACCATTATCTTAATCCACTTACCTTTTGTCAATTCAACACATCAACAATTAGGTGCGATGAGCATAGAGCACAATGACAAATCTAAATACTAATGCCCCTCTAACTATCGAGCGTAACTCCCATGTTGATATCCCTAAGAGACTTTGGTTGCGGGCAAACAAGTACCAAGAAGGCAACCTAAGACAATCAACATGCACAGTACAACCTCTATCTGTAGTAATATAAACACCCACCACCATGGTACTATAATTATTACCCACAAGGCCACACTAATGCCCCTCGCCTAATCAGAGCTATCAGAATCTTTAATCAGGATCACAAAAATTTTAAAAAATGTAGGAAAATATGAACACTTGAGGAGTTGTTATCTTCCTAACAAAAAAGGTAAGGAGAAAGTTTCTTCAGGAACAGTTGGAAAAACCAAGAAACGTATTTGAGGAATGAAAAGAGAGAGAAGATTATTGAAGAATTAATAGCAATTAGAGAGTCTCAAAGGCAAGCCCCCCAAAATCAAAAAGACGAGATAGCTCATTCCACTCATATACAATAATATGATACCAAGAGTAAAAGCGATCTTGCAGACCATGGTATTAGTTGAGTTCTTCTATTGAATGAAATGCCTTTGAGGATAAAAATGCAGCAATTAAGAAAAGAAACATAAGATTTCAAGAAGGCACAATTGTCTGGCCTACCCAAGAATTAAACCAATGAGCCCTTAGCTCCTGAAATACTCAGGCATCATGTCCTTCAAACGGTCAAATTTCTTAAGATGTTGTATGAAGGATGCAAAGATTTGTAAGATCACTTAACATATCATAGAAACCACATGAACGTTTTGAGTGCTTTGGATGAAGATAAGTGTAAAGCATTTTTGATGAACTTAAAAGATCCTACATAGGTACTTCCATAGCACTCTATCTCCAACTTTGAGTGGTTTGAATATTTTTTTATGAGTAGGTCCCTAGCAAATAAAACATGCAATAATCTCCAGCATACTTGATGTTGATTAAGCAACAAGAAGACAAGTCCCTAAAAGAGTTTGTCAAGATATTTAATGTTGTGATAATGATCACTAAAGATGTATCAAATGGTTTTACAATTCAGGCATTTATGTTAGGTACCAATCATAAATTTTTAAAGTATAATTTGGTTAGAAAATCACCTTCGAAGTTGTCCTCCCTTTATGAAGTAACTCATAGGTTCATCGAGAGCAATGAAATCCAAAAGGGCAATGCTCATTTCCACCATGAATCTCAGTGCACTCTAGGAAACTTTGGTAATTCCAAGTGAGGTAGGCCACCACTTGGTGACAAGTCAAGGAGAGACTTTATGAATCAGCTATACTTAAGGGGGCAACTAACTTATAGCCTAAACAATTCTCCTAGGTATCAAATGATCCTCAACGATGACAGATCCAATCATCACTAACAAAAGAAGCAAAATAGAGCTCCATATAACAAATTTCATTCCTACCATGATTTAACCACTTCCCCAACTTAAATCCTTATTTAAATTAAGCACCAGGGAATCTTTGATCCATCACCACCCATGAAGCCTAGTTTTTATAGGGATAACTTGAATGAAAGATGTCAATTTCACCATGTACTTGACCACAAAATAGAAGATTTTGTCCATTTGAGTGATGCAATGAGTCCGCGGTATATAAGGGCCAACTCAAGTAGTTTTTAGCTCATATATGGAAGCTTAGAGGTTACAAGGGTTCATACGATACAAGCGCATGTTCTTTATATGCTCGCAGAGATTATATAAGTAAAGGTAAGGGAAAACAGGCGATTAGAAGGAGTCAATAATGTCATCGTGGGTTCTAATGAGAACCAGGCAAGATCCAATAGTAAGAGAAAAGTGTACCTTTGTAATGTGATGTCAATGACTACCCTATCAGAAAAGCCTCGCCCTTTTATGGCATGGCAAATGGGTTTCTATAAATGAGATAAGGTAAAGTGTCTTGGTGCTGAAGGCAATGACCTTTTGGTTATCTTAGCTACAATCACTAGTTTTCAAGTCAATAGAATTTTGATTGACATAAATAGCGTAGTCAAGGTATTAAGTTGGCAAGCATTTAAACATATGGGTTTTGTAACATCCAGATTCCTAATAAACCAGAAATTTGAAATGATTGGAGGACTAAATTGAAAGAGATCAAAAGTTGGCGGCTTACATTGAAAGAAATGGGAAAGCTGGAAACGAAATTGGACATGGTTGAGAACCAAATCTTACTTATTTAAAAGGTACTAGCCGATTCCATTATGGGGGACACAATGATGGTGAATGTACGGTTCTCATGAGGTTGGTAATAGAGTGGGAATGACTATAAATAGCTGGAAATGGTTTCCTAAGGATGATTTTCTTCCCAACTTTGTATCATTTTCTCTCGTTTATCATCTTCTTCAGTATCTCGAAGAAGGAATAGCTATGGATCACCCCGAATCTGAAAAAAGACTTTTCGTTTGAATTTCGTTTAATTTCAAATTCTTAATTTCTATTTAAGTATTTTTTTAATTAGAGTATTTTTTCTATATTTTTAGGGGTTGCTGAGTTCGTAAAAAGTTAAAAAATGGATGAAATGAAAAGTAAAAAATTCACATATGGGGAGGACAAAAATAGTCGTGACGTCATGGCGAGCCTCAACAAGGCATCATGACGAGCTATCCTCATCTCGACGTGGGAAACTGCATTGTCATGATGAGCAAGCCACATCTCAATGTGGCTTGGAAACATCATAATGAGCTAGCCCAACAAGCAATGTAACAGATGGTGACGTCATGACGAGTCGTATCGTGTTATCTTGACAAAAGGCTCTACGTTGCGAAAAGAGGCATAGAATGTTGCAACGAGCCAATGTGTAATGGTTTTAGAGCTTGAACCAATGAGGCAATGTTGTGATGAGTTGAAACCTCTTGTCACAACATGGAGACAATTATAAAAGGGATCTCATAACTACAAACCCTAGTCAGCCACTACCATTCTTTTTTTTTCTCTCCCACTGCCACCATTCTCCACCCTTCAAGGGCTCAAGCACCCATAGTTCTTTAATTTTTCTCATTCCTAAACTTTAATCATTAACTTTTAAGTAGTTCATAAACCAAAAATCCTTCCACAAGTGCAGCAACCAAGTTCTTCAGTGAAAAATAATGGTTGCTGACAAGAAAGCACCATAATCCGACCGTCTCGACAACAACCAAAACCTTGGTGATATTCAATTGCTCTAAATCTTTTAATATTTGCACTATATTTGAAAAAATAGAGTAGAGAACCCAAATTTTTTTAGATCTATTCAATTGTTCTAATTGATTGTTGAAATTTCATAATATAGCCCTCGTAAATGATTAGTGTCTTCAAGAATAAAGGAGCACGATGCCCCATTGAATCGAGGTGATGATTTGTCTCCAACGACATCGCAACTCGAGTTGAAAATTTTGTAGACAAACTACTAATTCTCGAGCGTGGATTCGATTTTTCCACACAATTATTTCACGACCCAATCATAACTAGGGTTGATCGATTAAGGTGGTCCTAATTTTTCCAACAACCTCTAGAATTGTTCATGATATCGATTGTACAGAAATTCTACGTGAATTTCCTAAATGCACAAGACAACAAAGTCTTCGTGCGAGGTACTTTCGTAGATGCCTCCTCGACTACAATCAAAACATTTCATAGGACACGTCACTATACCCCAGACTTTTACGAAATTTTACAAGATAGTGAGGTACACTACGATGAGATAATAAATATTTTAACCGACGGTAGAGGTACATAGGTCTGAAAGGCCATAAACAAAGAAGCATTAAGGTTTCAGCAGTTAATTATGACCCAGGAGGTCAAAATGTGGATGTACTTTATTAGTACCAAATTGTTTCCTGCTCAGTACATCAGGAAAGTTACCCATGATCGTGCTCTTTTCTTATACGCTAGCTTGCAGGGTTGAAAAATTAACGTGGGAGACTAGATTCTTGTAAATATGAGGCAATGTGTCGAAGGGCACACATAAAGACTCCTATATTCACACCTGATTACGGAGATGTGAAGGAGGGCTAGCGTAGCAATTGATCCTAAGGAAACGACATATTCGCACTAGACTTTGCTATCATTCCAGATCTGGTCTTTTGCTGAAACTTCTAAAGTCCTTGTACAAACTGCTCTATGCTTGCTTCTAGCTTAAAAGGATAATATTTGATCATATGATCCTTAGATCCACATCGAAAACATGCCCCTGAATGTCTCCAGAATTCTCCTCTATGGTTTCTACTACAGTGTTCATATTTAACATTTCTTACCACTCTAGACCCACTAGAACTTGCTATTGAAATGGCTAATCGATTAAATCCTTCATGCCTGAAACTTGTAAACTTTGAACCTCTTCTTGAAGTTGAAAAAATTTGATCTCTGAGCTCCTTAAAAATTGCTAAAGGTGGAGGACTAGTCATTCTCCTCTTCATATTTTCTCTTTCAAAATTTCTACTTCTATCTCTATTAATAGTTTCCATCTTTTGAGCCTTATTTGCCATTGCTGCTAAACTTTTACATTCAGAAGTTGCTACTAAAGCATGAATTTCATCTCTTAGCCCCACTCAAACTTACCACACATTTTTTTTTCTGTTTGGAACATGTTTTTAACATAACGGCTAAGTCTGAAAAATTCTCACTCATATTCCATCACAAACATTCTTCATTCTCTTAGATACAAAAATTCTTTCTTCATTTGCTCAACATACATCTAGTTTACGTGTCTTTCTTTGAACATTTTCAAAATGAAGTCCCAGTCAATTATCTCTTTAGAAGTCGCACTAATCAATGTTTCCCACCACTGGTAAGCTTCTCCTTCTAGCAAAGATATGGCACATAAAAGACTATCTTTTGGTGTACACTTCAATTCTTTTATCACACAAGACAACCACTTCTCAGCCATAATGGGATCATCACTGTTATCCCCAAAAAACTCCTTAGTACCTCTTTTACAAAATTCTTTCACAGGGTCAACTCTAGATGGAATCATAGTAGGTATTGGTAGGGCAAGTTATGTTGGACGAACCACTTCAGGCTGTGGTTAGTGAGGCTGTTGTGGCTGGGGCATTTGAGTATTCTCCAGATACTGATCAAACATCTTTACCATCATTGTGAAGAAAATGTTTCTGAAAATGTTTCCAACTGTGCCCATACTATTTATAAAGTCTGCTCTTAAGTAGAAGGAGGCTATGACTTTTTATCTCTTCTCAAATAGTTTTCTTTGATTTGTCTGACATCTTTCTTATACCACTACATGAAAACAAACCAACTTTAAAACATTTTGGTGAAAACTTTGAATAATACTTACAAAGTTATATATATAATTATTTTAGTTGTTATTTTATTAAGGTGAAAGAAATATCACCAATTTAAAACTAATATACAAGTCATACGTCATATAATTTTAAATATGGTAACTTTGTAAACAAATTTTATTAACTTAAACCAAATATTAGTACTTTATAAAAATCTCATCAAAATAGAGTCTTAACAAAAATAAGTTCTTTAAATAATTCCTTTTTAAAATACAGTTATGCGCCACCCCCATAAGACATGCATGATAATGACACAAAATAGTTAGCTCACAATCGTAACAACACCTTGGTGTAGTCCTTGAAAAAAATCTCCTTCCATCAACAATCATAAGAAGGAAAAAAGAATTAGAGGTTTGAACTTAGTGAGTTCTAAAGAAAAATCATATAATACATTACTTTGTACATTAACTAAACCCTTCTGAAGATCATACATGAATTACATAGAGTACGCCTACTGGCATATACAGAACACAGACAAACTCATAACACCAACTTACTTATTATTTACGCGTATACTATACTCCAACTTAACATAACTCAGACAAATTCATCTTCATACCATCCATGTACTCAGAATAAAAAATCAGAAGCATATCATTCAGACTTATTAACAATCATTCTCCCCCTTAACTCCTCATATCATTTTCATTCAGAACATCATGTTTTATCGTGATCTGCCAATCCAGATTACAATATATCTGCCCTACAGGAGGCCATACAAACATATCTCCACATCCTCATCACCACATATCAGATCATATCGCATCATAAATATCAGAAGCAAATGATAGTGGCTTAAGCATAAAGAATCGTGCTTACTCAATTTTACAAACAGACTGTACTCAAACTGATGACTATGGATAACTATTACCCACATAAATATCTTTCATTCATTATCCACACAAACATACGAGTTAGCTAAATACAACAAACCTTACTTCAAAGAGGTTTTCTAAACTTAGGTTTTCAAAAAGTTTTCAAAGAAAATCAATAAAGAAGAAGAAAACGTAAAGGTGTTTAGAAAGGCCACCACTGTCCTTATATACTTAAGCTTAAAGACAAGGATTAGTGTAAAGAATAAGATATTTCCTGTAACAGCCCAATTTAGACCCTAGTTGGAATGGTGGTTTCAGGACCACAAATTCGAGTTAGAAAAATATTTTAGTATTATTTTCCATGTTTACAGTATATTTTTAAGCATGTGTGAAAGTTTCGTATGAAAATTTTATCATTTGTGTGCTTAATTTGCAAAAAAGGACCTAATCGAGAAAATGTAAAAGTTACATGCTATATGTTAAGTGTGCCTAATTGATATGGCTTATTATTTTTGAGGTCCTTCTATGGTTATTTGACTATGGCATGCATTAAATGACATATATGGACATTATATAATGGTTTATTAATGTTTTAATGCAAGGGTAAAATGGTAAACTAATTAATAATGTTGATTAATAAAACAAAAGCATGAAAATAAGGCCATTATTCATCATTTAGCTGAAATAGAATAAGGAAAATAGGGTTTTAAATTCTTCAAACATTCGGCACTTGCAAGCATTAATTAAGTATGTGTTTTTGATCTGTTTTTGATAATTTTTATATTTTTGTGATTTTTGCTTAGTAATCTATTAAGCCCATGTCTCAATTTCTAAATTTGATGATGATTTTGAGTTGAGTCATTGATGAAATTATGAGTTTTGTCATGTTAATGGATGAAAAATGAAAGATATGTGTTGGGTTAACATGTTTTGTCTTTGAATTTTTGATGAATTTGAGTTTATTGAGCTAAATTGTAACAATGAGATTTTGAGGGATGAAAATGTGAAATAAATGAAATATGTGGGCTTACATGAACACTATGAATATTCGACCAAGTATGTGAAAAAGGAAATTTTGTGTATTTTGTGAATTAGGGACTAAAGTGTTAAAATGTGAAAAAGTGAGGGATTTGAGGTTGAATAAGAAAAATTTGATTGTGTTTAGATCAACAACCAAAGAAAACAGAATTAGACCGGGGAAAGTCGAAAGTTGTCAAGTAGTCGATTCCATTTATTCAAATCTGTTCGAGATAAGTTTATATACAAACAAATGTTTTTTAACTAATTTATTCACGCTTAAATGATATTGAAATGTGGTTAATGGTTATAGAAGCTGATTATTTGAAATTGAGAAAGTTTCGATAATGTGACGACGTCCAAAAAGCCCCGTACGAACCATAGGAATAATTAGGATACATATGTCATGACATAGGATTCCAATATGTGTTTTCGTGTAAGACCACGTCTGTGACATTGGCATCAACTTGAGATTTATGTGTAAGACCATGTCTGGGACATCAGCATCATATTTGATTTCTTGTAAGACCCTGTCTGGGACAGAGGCATCGATATTTGATTATATGTAAGACCACGTTTGGGACGCTGGCAATATATGAGCTTTCTGAGCTATCCGAGTATCCTTATTGAACCGAACAGTTCAACTGGCATTCTAAGAAAATGGATGACTATGTGAATATGTATCCGATTCAGGTACGTTTGAATTGTATACCATGTTTGAGAATGAAATGTAAGTACATGTACCTTTGTGAACATATGATATAAGTATGAGTTGATATGAGAATGAGATATGATATATATATATATGTGTGTGTGCGTGTGTGTGTGTGTGTGTGTGTGAATCATGATCAAATGAACTATAAGAGACATATGGCTATGTGAATGTATTTTGCCTTGAGTTATATGAATGAATTGATCTAGATTAATGTTATGTGTTAAGTTTATTTGTATATGGCTTACTAAGCTTTTGAAAGCTTACTTTGTGTGTGTTTTCAACTGTTTTATAGATATCGAAGCTACCAAAAGCTAGGGGATCGTCGAGGATCATCACCACACTATCGAACTTCATTTTGGTACCTTTTGAAAATGTGTATATTGAAGTATGGCATGCATAGGCTAGAAGTATTTCAATATGTTTTTGAGTTGTGAATATTAGCCATGTGATATGGCTTAGTTTGGTTGTGATTATGAATGAGTTTTGGTTTAAATTATGTGATGCAATATTACTAGTATGATGTGTTCTTGGATGGCCAAAGAGAACTGGTGAAGTTGGTAAGTTTTTAGTATGTGCCTATTTTGAAATTTGGTAAGATTTTGGCATTAGATTGAATGAGTAAATTAAAGTTATGAATCTTAGGTTTTCGTATGACTTTGGCTTATGTTTTGGTATGTTTTGGTATGGATTAATAGCATGAAAATGGTTGATTATAATATGGCATGATTGGTGTATGATTTGGTTGTGGATTGGTTGAAAATTTGGTATAAAATGATTTGGTTTTGATGCTTGTAGGGAGGGCCCTCTAATGGGTGGCATGTTGGCCTTATAAATGACCTATTTTTTGCTTGAAGGCCATTTTGAAATGAGCCTGGGTAGACCACACGAATGGGCAGACGGGGCGTGTGCCAAGCCGTGTGGCCATGTTAGTTTCGAGCACGGGCTAGACACACGGGTGTGTGACTGGTCGTGTGACCTAAGTCAATAGCCTCCATAATTTGCACACGGCCTAGCACACGGGTGTGTTTTGTGGCCGTGTGGACAAGTCAGTATGTATGCCCTATTTTTCCACGGCCTAGACACACGGGCGTGTCTAATGCCGTGTGAGGCACACGGCCTATTCACATGGGCTTGTGACCTTTATAACTTTGAAAATGTTTAAGTTTTGAAAATTTTTGTACGCATTCGGTTTACTCCCGGCCTCTTTCTACTGCATGTTTAAGGTCTCGATGACCTATGTAAGGGACTTTGTAATGATGTATGACTATGATACTATGATGATTGTGAAATGAATACTAAATGTTTCGATATATCTGGTAAGTCCTCCTAACCCTAGTTCAGCGATGAATACGGGTTAAGGGTGTTACATTTAGTTGGTATCAAGATTTAGTCGATTTTAGGACTAACATAGCGTATGTGGGTCTAGCTATACATGCCATATATATGAACTACGATAGTGTGATGAATCCTGACAATAAAAATGTGTTTTTATATAGTAAATGGATCCCAAACGAGCTGTAGCTGACGATGTCGAGAGTAATGCGCCTGCTTCCACTCAAGGGACAACGCCATTCGATTCTAGACCTGCTATGAGTAGCCAAGAGGGAGAGGCTAGACAAGCCTTTTACCAAATGATAAACGATTGGTTCACGCAATATATGAGAACTAATTCGGCTGTGTCACAACCTTCACCCCGCCTAAACCCCTGCAAGTCCCTGTCATGCCACAAGTTAATCTGATTCAGTTAAATAAGCCTTTGATCGATAAAATTAGAAAATAAGGGGCCGAAGAGTTCTGTGCTATTACTAATGATGATGCTGAGAGAGTTGAATTCTAGTTAGAGAATACGATACGAATGTTCGATAAATTGTCATTAACTCTGGACGAATGCCTTAAATGTACTGTGTCACTTCTGAGAGATACGGCGTATCATTAGTGGAAGACACTGATATCTATGGTTCTGAGAGAACGAGTCACTTGGGATTTCTTCCAAGCTAAATTCTAGAAGAAATACATTAGTTAGAGATCATCGATTAGAAACGTAAAAAGTTTTTTAAATTGAAACAAGGTCGTATGTCTGTTACATAATACAAGTGAGAATTTGTGAGATTGAGCCAGTATGCAGGAGAATGTGTCTCAATCGAAGCAATCATATGCAAGAGATTTGAGGATGGTTTGAATAAAGATATCCGTTTGTTATTCGAGATTTTAGAAATAAAAGAATTTATATTGCTTGTTGAATGAGTGTGTAAAGCTGAAGAGCTTGAGAAAGAGAAAAGAAAAGCTGATTCAGAAGCTAGAGATGTGAGAAAGAGATCCGCAAGTAAATCATTTCAGTCTGCGTCAAAGAAGTTCCGAGATGATTTTAGCCATTCAAAGACTAATGTGGGTCATTCGAGTAGAGGTCGTGCAAGATCATATTCGAGCTTTAAAGCTCCAGCTACTTCTGTTGTAAGTGTTGGAAATGTCTAATTCGATCAACTTGAGTATAAACACTGTGGTCAAAGACATCCGGTAATTGTAGATTGTATGATCTGGTTTGTTTCAAATGTGGGTCTTTAGATCATTTTATTCGAGATTGTCCCGAGTTTGTTGCGCAAGAGATTGTGCAAAATTCGAGGACAAGTGGCAATGCAACTCATGGTAGACCTCTAAGAAATACGGGAAATGTGAGTGGTAGTCAAAGAGGGACTAAAGATACTATTGTACGATCTGAGGCTAGAGCACCAGCCAGAGCCTATGCAATTCGAGCTCGTGAGGAAGCTTCGTCTCCTGATGTTATAATTGGTATTTTCACTCTTTATAATACCTCTGTGATTGCATTGATTGATCCAGGATTGACGTATTTGTACATATGCATGAATTTAGTATCTAGTAAGACTTTGCCTATAGAGTCTACTGAATTTGTGATTAGAGTATCGAACCCCTTAGATAAAAGTGTCTTAGTTGACAAAGTGTGCAAGAATTATCCATTAATGTTTCAAGACATTTGCTTTCCGGCTGATCTGATGTTATTACTCTTTGATGAGTTTGATATAATTTTTTGTATGGATTGGTTAACTTTGCATGATGCTATTGTGAATTGCAAACGAAAAACTATTGATTTGAGATGCAAGAATCATAAAATAGTCCAAATTGAATCTAGTGATTTAAATGGGTTGTCGGCTATGATATCTTCGATGAAAGCTCTAAGTATTGTGAGAAAGGGTTGTGAAGATTATTTTTCCTCTGTGATTGATTCGAAAGTAACAGAAAAGAAAGTTGAATCAGTGCCTGTTGTCTGTGAATTCCCTAATGTATTGCCTGAATAACTTCCGAGATTACCTCTGATCTGAGAAGTTGAAGTTGGCATAGAGTTAGTACCGAGAACTACTCTAATTTTGATAGCTCCGTATAGAATGGCTCTGACCAAGTTAAAAGAATTAAAGTCTCATTTGCAAGAGTTGACAGATAGAGGATTAGCAAAATCGAGTTTCTCACCTTGGGGTGCTCCTGTTCTATTTTTGAAAAAGAAAGATGGCACGATGAGAATGTGCATTGATTATTGTCAATTGAAAAAAGTGACTATCAAGAATAAATATCCTCTGCCTCGAATTGATGATTTGTTTGATCAGTTGAAAGGAGCTATTGTGTTTTCAAATATGAATTTGAGATCGGGCTATTATTAGTTGAGAGTAAAAGATTCATACTTTTCGAAAATTGCTTTCCAAATGAGGTACGGCCACTATGAATTTTTAGTTATGCCTTTCGGATTAACGAATGCACCTGCTATCTTTATGGATTTGATGAACAAAATTTTTAGACCATATTTAGATCGATTTATTGTTGTATTCATTGATGACATTTTAATTTATTCGCGTGATGAAACTGAACATGCCGAGCATTTAAGAATAATGTTACAGGCTCTGCGTGATAAGCAATTATTTGCAAAGTTCAGTAAATGTGAGTTCTAGTTATGCGAAGTTGGTTTTCTAGGTCATATAGTATCAACATCAGGTATCTGAGTTGATCCGAGCAAGATTTCAGCTATTCTGGATTTGAAGCCTCCGAGAAATGTTTGTGAAGTCCACAGTTTTCTGGGACTTGCTGGTTATTACAGAAGATTCGTAAAAGGCTTTTCTATGATTGTAACTTCGTTGACGAAACTACTTTAGGAAGATGTGAAATTTGAATGGTTTGAAAAGTGTCAGAAAAGCTTTAATCAGTTAAAAGCCATATTGACAGAAACTCCAGTGTTAGTACAACCAGAATCAGGTAAAGAATTTTTGATCTACTGTGATGCTTTGTTGAATGGTCTAGGTTGTGTTTTGATGCAGGAAGGAAAAGTTATAGCCTATGCTTCGAGACAGTTAAAGCCGCACGAAAAGAACTATCCTACACATGACTTGGAATTGGCAGGTATTGTATTTGCTTTGAAGATTTGGCACCACTGTCAGTGTGGTGAGAAATGTCATGTGTATTCTAATCATAAAAGTTTGAAATATCCGATGACTCAGAATGATTTGTACCTGCGACAGAGAAGATGGCTAGAATTGCTAAAAGATTACGAGCTTGTTATTGATTATCATCAGGGAAAAGAAAATGTTGTTGCTGATGCTTTGAGTGGAAAATCACTGTTTAAGATTACGTGCAATGAATGCTCATTTAGTTTTGTCTGATGATGGTTCAGTTTTAGCCGAATTGAAAGTGAGACCGTTGTTTTTACAATAGATTATTGAAACTCAGAAAGTTGATAATGAGATAATAGCAAAATGAGCTTAGTATGATTTAAATTCAGTTTCTAAATATCGAATTGACAAAGATGATTGTCTGAGATTTTGAGACCGAATTTATGTTTCGAGAAATCAAGATTTGATTCAAATGATTTTGAATGAAGCTCACAACAGTCGTTTACCTATACATCCTGGTAGTTGGAAAATGTATAATGATTTGAAACAGCATTATTGGTGGTCTGGAATAAAAAGAGATATCTCTAACTTTGTTTCGAAATGTTTGATCTGTCAGCAAGTTAAAGCTGAACATCAAGTGCCATATGGTTTTATTACAGCCGATTATGATTTTGGAATGGAAATGGGATAGAGTGATAATAGATTTGTTTCGGGTTTGCATTTATCTTCGAGAAACAAAGATGTGATTTGGGTTGTGGTTGATCGATTGATAAAATCAGATCATTTTATTCTGGTACGATCTGATTACTCACTTGATAAATTAGCTGAGTTATACATTTCTGATATTGTGAGATTGCATGGGGTGCTATTGTCTATTGTGTTAGATAGAGATCCGAGATTCACTTCGCAGTTTTGAAAGAAACTATAAGAGGCTTTAGGTATGAAATTGCATTTCAGTACTGCTTTTCACCCACAAACGGATAGTCAATCCCAGCGGATTATTCGGATGCTTGAGGATATGTTTAGATGTTGCATTCTTGAGTTTGAAGGTACGTGGAAACAGTATTTGTCATTGATTGAATTCGCTTATAATAATAGGTTTCAAACAAGCATTAAAATGGCACCATACAAAGCTTTATATGGTAGAAAATGTCGTACACCTTTGTATTGGACTGAGCTCAGTGAGAATAAGATTCATGGGATCAATTTGATAAAAGAAACTGAACAGAAGGTAAAAGTGATTCATGAAAGCATGAAAGTGGCATCCGATTGATAGAAATCGTACGCAGATTTGAAAAGAAAAGACATTGAATTCGAGATCAGTGATAAAGTATTTTTGAAAGTATCTCTGTGAAAGAAAGTACTCCGATTTGGTAGAAAAGTCAAATTGAGTCTGAGGTTCATCGGGCCATATGAGATGATCGAGTGTATCTGGCCAGTTGCTTATCGATTATTGTTGCCACTTGAGTTAGAAAAGATTCATAATATGTTTCACATATTGATGCTTTGATGATATAGATCCGATCCATCACATGTGATTTCTCTGTCTGAAATAGAAATTCAATCTGATATGACCTACGAAGAAGAACCAATTCGTATTTTAGCTCACAAGGTTAAAGAATTGTGAAATAAGAAAACTTTGTTAATAAAAGTAATGTGGCATCGACACGGTATTGAAGAAGCTACATGGGAACCCGAAGATGCTATGAGACAGCAATATCCAAATCTTTTCAAAGGTAAGATCTTCGATGACCAAAATCCCTAAGGGGGGAGAGTTGTAACAACCTAGTTTCGGCCTAGTCGGAATAGCAGTTCCAGGACCACAAATCTGAGTCAGAAAAATATTTTAATATTATTTTTCGTGTTTACAGTATGTGTTTAAGAATGTGTGAAAGTTTCGTATGAAAATTTTATCATTTGTGTGCTTAATTTGCAAAAAGGACCTAATCGTATAAAATGTAAAAGTTACATGCTATATGTTAAGTGTGCCTAATGGATGTGGCTTATTATTTGTGAGGTCCTTACGTGGTTATTTGACCATGACATGCATTAAATGACTTAGATGGACATTATATAATGGTTTATTAATGTTTTAATGTAAGGGTAAAATGGTAAAGTAATTAATAATGTTGATTAATAAAACAAAAGCATGAAAATAAGGCCATTATTCATCATTTAGCTGAAATAGAAGAAGGAAAATAAGGTTTCAAAGTCTTCAAACACTCGGCACTTGCAAGCATCAATTAGGTATGTGTTTTTGATCGGTTTTTAATAATTTCTATATTATTGTGATTGTTACTTAGTAATCTATTAAGCCAATGTCCCAATTTCTGAATTTGATGATGACTTTGAGTTGAGCCATTGATGAAAAAATGAGTTTTGTCATGTTAATGGATGAAAAATGAAATATATTTGTTGGGTTAACATGTTTTGTCTTTGAATTTTTGATGAATTTGAGTTTATTGAGCTAAATTGTAAAAATGAGATTTTGAGGGACTAAAAATTAAATAAATGAAATATGTGGGCTTATATGAACACTATGAATATTCGGCCAAGTATGTGAAAGAGGAAATTTTGTGTATTTTGTGATTTTGTGATTTAGAGACTAAAGTGTTAAAATGTGAAAATGTGAGGGCTAATTTGTAAAATGCCCTAAATATGTGTTTATGGATTGATTTGAATTAATGTGAGATTGAATAAGTCAAATTTGAATGTGTTTAGATCAAGAACCAAAGAAAACAAAATTAGACCGGGGAAAGTCGAAAGTTGTCGAGTAGTCGATTCCGTTCGTTCAAATCATTATATGGTAAGTCGATATACAAATAAATGTTTTTGAAATGATTTATTCATGCTTAAATGATATTGAAATGTGGTGAATTGCTATAGAAGCTGATTATTTGAAATTGAGAAAGTTTCGGTAATGTGACGATGTCCGAAAAGTCTCGTACGAACCATAGGAATAGTTAGGATACATATGTCATGACATAGGATTCTAATATGTGTTTTCGTGTAAGACCAAGTCTGGAACTTTGGCATCGATTTGATATTTACGTGTAAGACCATGTCTGGGATATCGACATCGTATTTGATTTCGTGTAAGACCCTGTCTGGGACAGAGGCATTGATATTTGATTACGTGTAAGACAACATCTGGGACGTTGGTATTGTATGAGCTTTTCGAGCTATCCGAGTATCCTTATTGATTTCGAACGGCTTAATGGGTATTCTGAGAAAATGGATGACTATGTGAATGTGTATTCGATTCAAGTACGTTTGAATTGTATACCATGTTTGAGAATGAAAGGTAAGTACATGTACCTTTGTGAACATATGATATAAGTATGAGTTGCTATAAGAATGAGATATGATATATATATATGTGAATCATGATCAAATGAACTATAAGAGACATATGGCTATGTGAATGTATTTTGCCTTGAGTTATATGAATGAAATGATCTAGATTGATGTTATGTGTTAAGTTTATTTGTATATGGCTTACTAAGCTTTTGAAAGCTTACTTTGTGTGTGTTTTCAACTACTTTATAGATATCAAACCTACCAGAAGCTCGAGGATCATCGAGGATCATCACCACATTAATGAACTTCATTTTGGTACCTTTTGAAAATGTGTATATTGAAGTATGGCATATATAGGCTAGAAGTATTTTAATATGTTTTTGAGTTGTGAATATTAGCCATATGATATGGCTTAGTTTTGGTTGTGATTATGAATGAGTTTTGGTTTAAATTATATGATGCAATATTACTAGTATGATGTGTTCTTGGATGACCAAGGAGAATTGGTGAAGTTGGTAAGTTTTTAGTATGTGCCTATTTTGAAATTTGGTAAGATTTGGGCATTAGATTGAATGAGTAAATTAAAGTTATGAATCTTAGGTTTTGGTATGACTTTGGCTTATGTTTTGGTATGTTTTGGTATGGATTAATCGCATGAAATTGGTTGATGATAATATGGCATGATTGGTGTATGATTTGGTTGTGAATTGGTTGAAAATTTGGTATAAAATGATTTGGTTTTGAAGGTTGTAGGAAGGACTCTTTAATGGGTGGCATGTTGGCCTTGAAAATGACCTTTATTTTTTTGCCCACACGGGTAGGGACACGGGCGTGTGTCTCAACTGTGTTGCTTGAGGGCCATTTCGAAATGAGCCTGGGCAGACTACACGGACGTACATACGGGGGTGTGCCAAACCGTGTGGCCAAGTCAATTTCGAGCACGGGCTAGACACACGGGCGTGTGACTGGCCATGTGACCCAAGTCAGTAGCCTCCCTAATTTTCATACTGCCTGGCACACGGACGTGTCTTGTGGCCGTGTAGAGAAGTTAGTGTGTATGCCCTGTTTTGCCACGGCCTAGTCACACGGGCGTGTCTAATGCCATGTGAGGCACACGGCCTATTCACACGGGCGTGTGACCTTTATAACTTTGAAAGTATTTACGTTTTGAAAAGTTTTGTATGGGTTCGGTTTAGTCTCGACCCCTTTCTAAAGCATGTTTAAGGTCTCGATGACCTATGTAAGGGACTAGGTAATGATGTATGACTATGATGCTATGATGATTGTGAAATGAATGCTAAATGTTTCGATATATCCAGTAATGTCTTTTAACCCTAGTTCGGCGACAAATACGGGTTATGGGTGTTACATTTCCACTAACTCTCTTGATTTCCGTGGTTAAGTGCTCTTATTTTAATTTAATCTTATGATCTACAGTAGTCTAGTTCCGTTCTAACTATGTCTCAACTTAACTAACCAAATTACCATGCTTAAATAATAAACAAATCTAAACAAACTAAAAACTTACTGAGTTCGCCCAAAGCATATGAGTTGGGCAGATACTTATAGAAGAGTCCACCAAACCACAAAACACGCTAAAATAAAGAGTTTGCTAAATGGCGCATCACACAGAATCATATACTTAGTCAAAACAAACATTTTAATTACTCATATCTATCCTCATTTTACCAGTAACACACCAAATAGTAACCAGATATAAAGACTTCATAAGGCGAGTTGTTATAAAAGCCAAGCGAGAAAATCTCAAATGAACAAAAGAAAAGTAAGTAGAAAAGAAAATGAAAGAAAGAAAATACTCAGTTTTTCCCATAAGACTCGCTAAGATGATTGTACTTATGAATACTATACTGGACATTTGGAAATGGAGAGAAAAGGAAGGCGAGAGAAGTGGATATAAGGTGGTGAGGTAAGGGATATAATTGGGTTAGTATTGAGGTCAATATAATATGCTGAATTATTTTCATGCTTAAACCGTTTTGTAGATTCAGTTATTGATAAACCGTAATTTATACAGATTTTACCCCATGTTTAACGCATTTTATGGATGATTTCCCATTAGAATTGGTGAATTTAATGCTCCTAATGCTTTAATTTCATATTTTATACTTAGGAAAGCATAGAAGAGTGAAAGGAATGAGAAACGGGCCAAAAACAGAGAAAAATGGGCCAAAGTAAGAATTCAACACGGCCTGGACCTCCTCACACAGGCAGACCACACGGCCGTTCAATTTGGCAGATTCGAAGCACGACTCACACGGACGTGTCACACAAGCGTGTCCCTGCCGAGCCCAAGTTAAGTCCAATTTGGAAAAGGCTAATTTTGAGGGCTTCTAGGCATTCTAAAGCCTATAAATACACCTTATAGGAGGAAAGTAAAGGGACACACAAATAGGAAGGAAGGAATTACTCGAAGAAAGCCGATTGATCCATCTCAGAAGCCGGTTTCATCATCAAGACTGAAGATCTCCCCTCCACTTCCCTTCAGGAGTTTTGGGTTTTCTTTATGTTTTGTAATCATTATTCTTCTGAGATGTTTTCCTTTTTAGTTATGAACTGAATCCCCTAAATACCTAAGGGGAATGAAACCTAAGACGAATCTTGTTATTATTTTCTAAATTGTATGATAAATATTTAACTTGTTCTCAATTATCTGTTCTTAATTCTTGTTTTGATATTCCAGGATACTGATTCAAGATAAGCTCTTATTCAGAGGAGAAATAGACCCTGTCTAAGAGTCTATTTTTCATAATTAAGCGGAGTTGATTGCGCGCCTAGAGATAGGGTGACAAGATTTTGCCTAATTAGGGTGAAACCTAATAAGGGGATCCATAGATCGAGTTAATGCAACCCTAGAGTGTTAATTAGAGAAAAGTCTCAATTATTCAATCTAGGGATTAGACGTTATTAATCTTGAATAGGGATAATAAAATAACTTAGGGATCTCTACGGAACAAGTTAAATGAATAAATCATCCGATTCGGAGCTAGAAAACAAGTACAGTCTAGGTGGATTTTTCCTTAGGTATTGTCTTAATTCAATCATTTTCCAAAAGTAATCCCCAATTCCATTCTCTGTGAATTCTTAGATTAGTTAATTAGTTAGTTAAAACAAAACCACCTTATTTTTAGGCTAGATAATAAAAAGACAGTCATTACTAGTATTTTTAGTTCCTTTGGGTTCAACAATCCGGTCTTTCTAAAACTATACTACTGTTCGATAGGTACACTTGCCTACATCGTGATAATAGTTAGTTTCAAGAATGATTAATTATAAATATTTAAAACTTATCACACAGAATCACGTGATCAAGTTTTTGGCGCCGCTGTCAGGGAACTAAGATATTAGGAACACTAAATTTTTATTACTGTAGCCATTTATTTTTCTTGCAATTTAATTTAATTTAATTTAATTTTTTATTATTATTTATTAATTTATTTTTTCTTTCTCTTGGCAGGTTTTTATAGTTTATGACTAGAGGAAACCCGTCAGGACCACTACTCTTTGACGAAGAAATCGATCGCACAGTACGCAGAAACCAACGAGAAATAAGGTGAAGCTTAAGATACACAGAGAACGAGCAAGAGGATGATACTCAACCCCAACCGAAGAGATGGTTGAAAACCAAGATAATCGGCTACCTCCTGCAATTGTGGTTAATCAAAATCCTGTTCCATGCACTATGTATGATTATTCTAAACCTTCTTTAACAGGAACTGAATCGAGCATAGTTGGACCTCCTGTAGCTGCAAATACTTTTGAACTAAAACCTAACACTATTCAAATGATACAGCAATTTGTTCAGTTTGATGGTTTGCAGGATGAGGATCCCAACGCTCATTTAGCAAACTTTTTGGAACTATGCGATACATTTAAAATCAATGGTGTTTCTGATGATGCCATTCGTCTTCAGTTGTTCCCTTTTTCATTGAGGAATAAAGCTAAACAGTGGTTGAATTCGTTACCTCGAGGGCCAATTACTACTTGGGAACAAATGACCGAAAAATTTTTACTAAAATATTTTCTGCCGGCTAAAACGGCTAAATTACGTAATGATATCTCTTCGTTTGTGCAGATGGACTTAGAAACGTTTTACGATGCATGAGAGAGATACAATGACTTACTAAGAAGGTGCCCTCACCATGGGTTACCGCTTTGGCTACAGGTTCAAACATTCGATAATGGCCTGAGTCCTTCGACTCGACAAATGGTTAACGCAGCTGCTGGCAGAATCATCAACAATAAAACACCTAACTATGCTTATGAGTTTATAGAGGAGATGTCACTGAATAACTATCAGTGGCAAGTCATGAGGACTAAGCCAACTAAAACAACAGGCGTTTATAACGTCGATTCGGTTACTATGCTGTCAAACCAGGTAGAACTTCTAAATAAAAAGATAGATGGTTTTCTTAGTCCTTCACAGGTTCACCCAGTAATGCAGTGCGACACAAGTGGAGGTGGATCAAACAATTCAGAATACCAACCTTATGGCCACAACATGGATAATGAGCAGTTAAATTATATGGGTAATAATCCCCGATCTCAAAACAATCCATATAGTAACACTTACAATGCAGGTTGGAGGAACCACCCAAATTTCTCGTGGGGCGGTCAGGGAAGTCAAAGACCACAACATCCTCCAGGCTTCCAACAACTACCCTACTAACAAGAGAAGAAGCCAAACCTTGAAGAGATGCTGTCTAAATTTATCTCGGTGTCAAAAACCCATTTCCAGAACACTGAGGTAGCACTTAAAAATCAACAAGCATCGATCTAAGGGCTCGAAACTCAGATAGGCCAGCTATCTAAACTAATCTCCGAACGACCAAAAGGTAGCTTGCCAAGTAATACTAAACCCAACCCCAGGGAACAGCTCAACACAATTAATATTCAAGATGACGAAAGAGTCGTTGATCCTGAGCTAGAACCGAGGCAAGAAACTGTGATAAGCAAAGGTCAAGGTGAGGTAGGTCATAATAAAAACAAATAAGTGAATGTCGAATATAAACCTCGTGTGCCATATCCCAATGCAACAAGGAAAAACCGCTCAGATGAACAATTTGGTAAATTCCTTAAACTCTTAAAAAATTACATATTAACTTACCATTTATTGAAGCCCTATCACAGATGCCAAACGCAATGAAAATTTTAAAGGAGCTTTTAGCAAATAAGTGGAAGTTGGACGAGGCGTCGCATGTGGAGCTAAACGCAGTTTGCTTAACTATTCTCCAAAAGAAACTACCCAACAAACTAAAAGATCCAGGGAGTTTTACGATTCCTTGCTTAATTGGTAGTTTAGATGCTAATAATGCATTAGCTGATTTAGGGGCTAGTATTAACGTCATGCCCTACAAAATGTTCAAACAATTAGGTCTCGGGAAACCCAAACAGACTAGGATAAGCATTCAATTAGTAGCCAAAACTATAAGATTTCCTAGGGGTATTATTGAAGATGTGCTAGTTAAAATCGATAAATTTATATTTCCCGTTGACTTCATTATTTTAAACATAGAGGAAGATAGCAACACTATTTTGATCTTAGGAAGGCCCTTTTTAGCAACTGCTAAAACGATTATTAATGTTGGCACAGGTGAACTCACACTCCGTATGGGAGACGAAACAATCACTCTTCAAGCCCGCAATTCTGGTAACACATCAGAAATTGAAGGTGATCGTTTAACCCATTCTACTAAAACTGACAATATGGGACAACTTACTTTACAGGAAATGAGTCTGAAAGAAGCACATGAGTCATTCTCAAGCAATAGTAAAGGACCTGTTCATGAAGATCGAAGGTTACAAATCGAGGAGCTAGATGAATGGCGGATGCATAAACCGAGAACACACGATAAACCAAATCTACGTCAGACCGAGCTCAATACCTTTCCAAATCAACTTAAGGTTAGAGATAAAGTCTTATTAGATACCGCAAATCCTCACATTGTCACTACCACACCGAATGAAGAAATCCCTTTTACGGTACTTAGCTTTTTCTCATTCGGTACAGTCGAGGTGAGTCATCCCAAGTTTGGCACTTTTAAGGTAAACAACACCCATCTAAAACCTTATTTCGATGAGAATGATAGTAGCAATGAGGAGTATAAACTCCTCAAACCACCATGATCATTCAATGGAGAGGTAAGTCGAGCTAGACTATAAATAAGCACTTCTCGGGAGGCAACCTGAGCACTAACTGTATTAACTTCTTTAAAATTTAGTTTTCAACACTTAACTTACTAACGGAGCTCTTGAATACAGGTTTTCCACAGAGACACGGCCAAGCACACTGGTGTGCTTAAGGCAGTGTGAAAATAGGGCAACGATTTTCCCAAACACGGGCTACGATAAAACACCACGGCCGTGCGACATAGCCGTGGTCGAACCTGCCAAATCAACATGGGCGTGCGACATACCTATGCAGAAGAACCGTGGGTGAACCTATTAAAACAGCACGGACGTGCGACATGCCCATGTCTAGAACCCGTGGTCAAACCTGTGAGATTGACACGGGTGTGGGTCTACATACATGGGCGTGGGAGAAGCGAACAATGCCAGATACGACCGTGTGCACCCACATGCCCAAAGAACATGGGCATGTACTAAATGTCAGACATGCCTAAACTCAAAATTCGCGAATCACACAAGCTGAAATTGGGGAACACGGGCGTGTTACCTGGCCGTGTGCCCCAAAATCTATAAATAGGCTGCAATATTCATTGTCTTCTTCACCCAAAAAACCTTAACCCTAGCCGCTACAAGTCCACACGCCCTCCTCGCTACGCCTGTGTGCCGCTTCCAACTTCATTCCTGACGTTTATTCTTCCATTTTTTAGCGTTTGTTCACTCTTTTACCTTTAACTCCATGCATTTTTAATGTTATAATATTCATGTATCTCATACTATGCTATCATTCAAGTTTCATTTCTTTTAAGATTAGTTATCATTCATTCCCCATGACATATTTTTATGAAACTCTCATGCCTTATTCACCTATTCTAAATCAATATTCATAGTTTTCAATTGCTTTTTTTTATTTACCATTACAACTCATGCCATGTGCCAAATTTATGCTCTTTATATTTCCATGAAATTCGATGCCCATTCTCATGCCCTTACAATGCCAATGTCACGAAATTATGCTATCACAATTATTATGTTGGCTGAGTTTGGTTAGTATTAGTAATTTTGGCTGAAATTGTTAGTTCAAATTCATGGCTTTTCAAATTCGTTTACCTACTATAATTCTCTTTTATAATTGCGGGTACCATGTTATCCTCACGTGGTAAAAAGGACGTTGTCCCTGCTTCAAAGAAAACGAAGGGAGCGTCATCTTCCTCAGGTCTTACCGCGGAAGTTTGTCACCCTTTCCTGAGGTTCCCGATTGGGCCCCAAGAAGAACTATTCCAAATACTCTGGGCCCAACCTTTAATTACGGGCCGCTGCATCAACTGGGCTGCAATAGAACAAGTCCAGCTGGCTGATGCAATTCGGGCCGTTCTAACCACCAACCTTTGGGAGCTTTTCTTTGGGATCATCGAGCCGACGTATCTCGAACTTACGATGGAATTATGCTCCACATTTCATCTTTAGACTGTGATGACGAACTACGATGATCCCGGCACGGTGCAATTTCGCCTAGGCGGATTAATCCTTCAGTTCAGCGTACCAAAATTTGGTACTGCACTGGGTTTATATACGGAGGAATTCAAGGAGGTGACTTACATGCTCTCAACCGCCACATCCATTGTTCTCCTTCACGATGCTAGGACGCACTAGTACCAGGTGGGGCCACCTACAATCCTAGCCGCTCCAGGGCATCAGCTCTCCCTCCATCTCTGAGGTACTTACATGCCATTTTGGCTCACACGATTACAAGACAGCTAGAGAGCACTGGTGTCGTCAACACTCACGACGCCTATTTTTTATGGTGTATGTCGCACGGGCATGTCATCGACCTTGCCTATTTTATCGCCCTCGCGATTTAGCACCAGACGGAGCGGCATAGGAAGGGGGTCATCTCCATTTGCCCCTATGTTACTCGGTTGGCTCGACACTTCAGGTTCCTTAACACCGCAACCCAAGAATCATCCTTAACCCTCATTGGCCAGATGTCTCCACAAGGCATCTCGAGCATGCTTAGCATGAGGATGATTGAAAAGCGCTGAGGAACCTACCCTCCTCAATATCGTCTCGGCCAATCTACCGAGGAGGAGGCCTACGAGGACATTCCTAATGATGTCCCTCTACAACACAAGGACCCACTAACTCAGCCACCACCACCCTCTCGTCCAGTTCATGCGGTGGCTTCATATGCTAACATCTCTGAGCGCCTCACTCGATTTTCAACGATTTGACCACATTGATGCTACTCTACAGTAGATTTGTCAGCACCTTTACATCTCATCCCCAGTCTCACCTTGCGAACCATCCAGCGATGAAGATGTTTAAAAACATTTATTTAT
Organism: Gossypium hirsutum; assembly: GCF_007990345.1. Classification (NCBI taxonomy): domain Eukaryota; kingdom Viridiplantae; phylum Streptophyta; class Magnoliopsida; order Malvales; family Malvaceae; genus Gossypium; species Gossypium hirsutum. Next base: position 26,062,091 of record NC_053430.1, on the reverse strand, counting down.
TATTTTATGTTTTTAATTTTTATTAAAACTACTTTTTATTTTTATTAAGATTTTAGAATTTTATTTTATTATAAATTTCGGTTATTTCATTAAGAGTAATTATTCTTACTAATATCCCCTAAAAAGTTCCTGATTTTATCACAGTTATATAGAGCTCCTAAGCTCATCATCGCATAGGAACTAAAAACTCCACCGAGAAAGGTTCTCCACGATTGCCATGTCCTGATCGACCACGACCATAACTACCACTAGATATAATATTCTTTTGGCGCAGGACTTATGGACTAATGAACCTCTCCCACCGCCGGAGTATTCTTCTCCACTCTCGCACCGATTACTCTCTCAAACTCCTGTTCGAGGAATTCATCATACAGGAAGTTTCACTTCTCCCTCTATCTTATGATTACAAATTTATCTTTTCCTATCTATCTTTGTATATTGAGGGCAATGTACATCTTAAGTGTGGGGGTATTTATTTCGTTATAAAAAAAATCCCTGAATGAATGGCTTGTTCTCTTGAAAAGCTCTCAAATCGTATTTAGGATAAATTTTGATTGATTTATGATTTTGATTGATATATCTTGAATTAAAATATAGGCATTTATGCATTGATTGTTTAAACCTTAAGACATTAGAGAATCAAGCATGATAAGTTGATTTTTAAGAAATTAAAATTTTAGGTTGTTTCCCCAAAGTTTAGGTATTACTTTGAGTTGGAATTCACAAGTTTTAAACATAAAAAATCCATAATTTTTGTAAGATTTTGGAGCCTTTTGAGCATCTATTAATTCTTTCATGCTCACTTTTATTATTGCTTTGAGCGCGTCAGTATTGAACTGTTATTCTAAAACTTGCTTGATTATGCATGTCAATACCACACCATTTGATTTGATATGTCAAAATGATTAAGGCACTTAGGATTAACCCACTCATGCCATAAAAAGCCTACCTCCACGATTAACCCCTAGTAAACCCCCTTGAGCCTTACAAACCATTTCTTGTATTACCCTTAATATTACCCTTAACCCATTATTGTTGAAATCCCCTAAATTAATTTGATCCCCATTTTTGTCGAGATTTGAATTGAAATAGTTGCTTAAATATGCTTTATTCTATTTCGTAATTTAACTTGTTCTTAAAAAATATATATACATAATAGTAGTAGTAATCTTTTGTTTTTGAGCTTAAGTATTTAAATTCCATATTCTGATAAGAAGATTTGTTGTACGCAAGTGATATTAAATCTTTTCTAGTTAAGTGATTTTTTAATTTAATCTCGATTCTAACTTTTGCTTTCAGCCTGTGACCACACCCTCTAACCAAGCCTCATTACAACCCTCTAAAGACCTTTTGATTGATGTATCATCTCAATTTATAGTGGTGGAGATTTGATTTCCATGCAAACCTATGGTAATGACTTTTCATTATTGACTATTGAGTGCTTCATTTATTGTCCTTAAACACCTCGAGTGATTTGAGTGAATCTTTAGTGAGGATGTGAAACTCTATGACATTTTGAATCAAAGGTAATTATTTAGACGAGGGGAGACACCTATGTTTTCAGAATAAAATGCTCAACTTGGAATGATTGAAACTGTGATGTTCTTTTAGTTGAATTCTCTATGTATGATTACCTATGGATTATTTTGAGATATTATCGATGGAAATTATAAATTGAGAAGAATTTGTTTTGATTATGAGTTGAGAATTTTGCTTGAGGACAAGCAAATGCTTAAGTGTGGGAGTATTTGATAAACCGTAATTTATACATATTTTTACCCCATGTTTAACGCATTTTATGGATGATTTCCCATTAGAATTGGTAAATTCGATGCTCCTAATGCTTTAATTTCATGTTTTATACTTAGGAGAGCATAGGAGAGTGAAAGGAACGAGAAATGGGCCAAAAATAGAGAAAAATGGGCCAAAGTACGAATTCAACATGGCCTGGACCTCCTCACACGGGCAGACCACACGGTCGTGTCAATTTGGCAGATTCGAAGCATGACTCACACAGGAGTGTCACACGGGTGTGTCCCTGCTGAGCCCAAGCTGAGTCGAATTTTGAGGGCTTCTAGGCATTCTAAAGCCTATAAATACACGCTAGAGTAGGAAAGTAAAGGGACACACAGAGAAGAAGGAAGGAATTACTTGAAGAAAGCCAATTGATCCATCTCAGAAGCTGGTTTCATCATCAAGACTGAAGATCTCCCCTCAACTTCCCTTTAGGAGTTTTGGGTTTTCTTTGTGTTTTGTATTCGTTATTCTTCTGAGATGTTTTCCTTTTTAGTTATGAACTAAATCCCCTAAATACCTAAGGGGAATGAAACCTAAGATGAATCTTGTTATTATTTTCTGAATTGTATGATAAATATTTAACTTGTTCTTAATTATGTGTTCTTAATTCTTGTTTTGATATCCCAGGATACTGATTCAAGATAAGCTCTTATTCAGAGGAGGAATAGACCCTGTCTAAGAGTATATTTGTCATAATTAAGCGGAGTTGATTGCGCACCTATAGATAGGGTGACACGATTTTGCCGGATCAGGGTGAAACCTAATAGAGGGATCCATAGATCGAGTTAATGCAACCCTAGAGTGTTAATTAGAGAAAAGTCTCAATTATTCAATCTAGGGATTAGACGTTATTAGTCTTGAATAGGGATAATAACATAACTTAGGGATCTCTACGGAACAAGTTAAATGAATAAATCGTCCGATTCGCAGCCAGAATAACAAGTACAGTCTAGGTGGATTTTTCCTTAGGTATTGTCTTAATTCAATCGTTTTCCAAAAGTAATCCCCCAATTCCATTCTCTGTGAATTCTTAGATTATTTAATTAGTTAGTTAAAACAAAACCACCTTATTTTTAGGCTAGATAATAAAAAACAGTCATTACTAGTACTTTTAGTTCCTTTGGGTTCGACGATCCGGTCTGCTAAAACTATGCTACTGTTCGATAGGTACACTTGCCTACATCGTGATAATAGTTAGTTTCAAGAACGATTAATTATAAGTATTTAAAACTTATCACACAAAATCACACGATCAGTTATTCAAATCTGAACCAATGTAAGCTACAGAACTTTACAAGCCAAAAAGTTCTATGTGGCCTAAGTGATACAAATCATGGATGAAAATTGAACTAAATATTGACATCTCTGACCACTTGTATTCTTCGAATATAAATGTGTATTTGTGTACTTGTTTTGATGGAATAATACGCTTAATATTCTTGAATTTGTTTACCTTGTAACCTAGTAATCTAACATATTTGATATTGAAAATTGGAAGTCAATTATATATTGTGCTAGAATTATGTGTTTAGTTACAATGTATTTCTTATAATGTTTCAAACTTATCTCGTGTATTAAGCATGCTTAAGCACTGTTTAGTTGGTTAATTTTTTTGTTCTTGTGTGTTTCTTTTTGTTTGATGACAAGCAACAAGTTAAATGTGAAGGAGTTTGATTTACTACAATTCGTTGTGGTAAATTATTGGGAAATGTGTCTATATTGTAGTAAACATCTAACTATTTTCTATTTATTTGAACGATGAATAAATAAATAAAGTTAATTTCACATTTTGTATGAATAGTGAAATTGCGACAAGAAAATATTAGCTCATTTATTGTTTAAGTTCAAACTAATGATAAGTGGCACTGTAAAAACGTTTACATTGCGATAAAGACAACTTACTTCAGCAGATAATCTAAATGAGACTGTAATTCTGTAAAAGAATCAAAGTGAGCATTTGATTCAAATATTGAGGAAGATTATTATGTCGTATACAATTTCAATTAAGGAGATGGCTAGTCTTGGCTATCGGAGCAGTTGACTCTACGGGAAAAGACATAGATGTATTCATTGAAAAAATGATACATTGACTGGACCCAAGATGAATTAATTCTGAATCTGTTTATGAATTAATTCATTTGTGACGCTCATGGTGTGATTTACCTAAATCCTGAGTTAGTCATTGGCCATGTGTATGTAACTCATGTGCTTTGTTATAAGTGGAGGCTTATGCTCTAAAGATGATTGAGCTGATCATCAATATGTTGGATACATGACTTGTGTATGGCATGGTTTTTCTAACAACAGTGGAATTCATAACTCAATTAAAGAGTTAACGATATCCTCTTATTGGCATTGTGTGGATTGATAAATATGTAACGTGGCCACGGGTTGCTTGTTCTCGAACGAGCAATTTATCAGTCACTTGTTGAAAGTGATCATATTAATCAATAAGAAAATACAATGGCGACAATGAGATAAAATAGGATTGTATTGAGTGATCGGATTTAACTCAAAGGAATCAATGTTATCTTATGAGGGTAACACACACATGACGAGGCCATTGGATAAAATAGTTGGATGAATTACTTTTGTAAAGAGTATGCAATAAGGAGCTTTCAATCATGGTACTTTTTATGGACTGACTCTATGATTAAGTAATTGGGAATTATCGAACGATGCTTCTAGACATAATTGCAATTTAGAGCCTAATTGTATATGTCTGATTGGTCCATCTACTCGCTCAACAAAAGCTCAATCAGATTATATTTGAACCAGAAGGAAATTCTATGACTTTAGAACTAATTTAATTGAGTCGATTTATTTTATGTGGAATTAAATGGGGCAATCATAAGAATTGTTCAACTAGAGAATTTGATTAAAAAAATTTCTCGAAAAATTAATTTGAAAAAACTAAGTGATTTTTAGGAAAATTAATTTTGATTAAGTAAAATTAATTTAATCAAATTAATTAAAATTAATATGGTATTTTTGAAAATTAATTTTCAAGTCAGATAATTGGTCCAATGGATAATTGAACTTGAAAATTGGAGCTGAGATCATAAATTGAGCTCGGAAGCCCAAAATGGAGACCAACCCAAAACTAGTTGAACTGTGCTTGGTATGTGAAACTGGGTCAATGCTCCAACCGATGGCTGGATCGGACCGGTCGGGCCTTTACTGGCCCGGACCAAACCAACAACAATCGAACAATCTCGGGGTGTCAACGGCGGCATTTCAGTGGTCAACAAACAGTCGACGGCTGTGGTTCTTCGGTGGTTGAGCAATGGAAGAGTTACACTCCTACTGAAACTCTATCAGAGAATTTGATTTCAGGTTAACTATACCATAAATAATATTATTTTAATATATTTAATATTTAATTTAATTTAATGTTTATTTTATAAATAAATATTCTATTAATTTAATAAGATTTAATATTAAATTTAATCTAGTATTTTTCTTGATAAGTATTATATTAATTTAATATTAAAGTGATTAAGATTCACTATAGTTAAACTCGCTAAACTCTTCCTATATAAAAAGAGCCTTCAGTCATTATTTTACGCACAAATGAATTAAAGAGAAAGTTATGGAGAGAAAATTCTCTGAAGAAATTATTTTAAAAAAATTATAAAGATATTTTTCTTATTTACAACTTGGCCTAAAAGTTTAGAGAAATTGCAAAATTATCCCACTAGTATTTTTTTTGAAAAATTTTCTGATTCGAAGCGAGCCCACACTCGGCAGACATAAGCTTAAGGATAGCAGAAAAGACGACTCAATTGAAGCGTTCATCTTAGACGAATCAAAAAGGTATAATTTTGATTAAGTGTTTACTACTTTAGATATCACAACCAAGTTCTTGTTAAAAAATTTTAAAACTTTGGTTTTTCCCTAAATTTATTTTCTACTGTGTTTTCCAGCCTGATTTTTTAACATAAATTAGAGTCTTTTCGACACTTAACGAGCTTACTTTCTAGCCATTTTATGTCTATGTATTGCATTTACATATTTAGTAGCTTAGATTCATTTTATTACAAAATAAACATTTTTACACACTTATTAATGTTTTAACGACCCGTTAGGCAAAGTCGAGCCTCGGGAATGACTAATAGGATATTTGAGTGTTTAGAGTGCCAGTTTAGGCCCAAGAATATAAAGGACGGTGGTCATGTCGTGAGATAGACATGCGGTGTCACGACACCAAACATTGAAGCTGCTAGGGTTGAAATAGGGACAACGTTGTGACGTGGGCTTCTTGATGTCGTGATGACGTGGCAATTTTAGAGAAAAATATGGTTGATTTTTGGATGGAAATTTTGATTATTTCCTTAATTATATCCTAATCATTTAGTAGTATATTGTATTAATTAGAATTAAAGAGTATTTAGGGTTGTATGGGCACTAAGTAATATTGAGCCTATATAAGTCATCTTAGAGTCACTTTAGAGGAGGTTTTTAAACCTAATTAGACCTAGACTTAGAAAAAAGTTTTATTTTACTTTGTTTTCAGTTTAGTTTATTTTTATGTTCATTTAGTCAGGATTCTTCCTATTCTAATGTGAAGACATTTGCGAACAGAGATTGCTTAGGAACTGCGTTTATATTTATTCATGAGCTTTCTCTTTATATATTTATTTTATTCCATTATTTATATTTTGTTATCTTGATCAACGAATGTTTGTATGAATATTGGGATAAAATCTTGTACGTATTTTAGCATATTTCAGTTATGGATTTGATTTATTAATTAAGTAATTATTTTTCCAAAATTGAATATTTATTCAAGAGTACTTATTATATTAGGGAGAGACACCCCTGATAGAATATCTGGTCAGGTAAGACCAAGAAGGTATCTTGTCTTGTATAACTTGTGTCAAACTGTGAAACCGAAAGGGTATCCATATGCCTAGGAAGAGATCAAAAGGGTGACTTATGTGGTAATCCTTAGTGAAGATGAGACCAAAAGGGTATTCTTAACTAAGGGTGGTAAATAGCTCAATTGAGGGTAATTAGCGATTTAATTGATAATTAGGTATTTTATCGATCATAGGCTAGGAGCTTGCATGGTCGACACTAAGAATAGGAAATTCCATTAGGTTTATTAATTTAATTAGTTTAATTAATATTTTAGTTTTGTATTTACACTACTAATTCATGATTCGATTAGATTAGTAATTATTTTCTATAATTAATTTAATAATAAAATTCTTCAATCTGTAATCCCTTGGATACTATCCTTGGAATACTTCCCAGAGTGCTTTGTTGTAACACTTTATTATATTACAATTTGACTTGTATACTTATAGACATTGCTACTTTATTTTTTATCTTTTTGCTATGGTATTTCCAGTCTAGTCGTTCATACGTCTAGTGACAATCAAGAATCGAATAAATTGTAGCTCTGATACCACTAAATATAACACCCCTTACCTAGTTCGAATTAATCTTGCAAAAATCATTCATATCACAATCGTGATCATAAGTTGTCATCCAAATTGAAATCGATTCTAAATCAAGCTTACTGAAGCTTTATTGGTGACCCAGGCATGAAATAGGACCAAATTGCAATTTTTTGGAAATTTGGACTCCATATCGTTACAACCCATTCTCAAGTCATGACATCGTCCAAAATAATGACTCATATCATGATGTCAAACCACCTGACATCGAGATGTCAGAAACTATCTTTCGATGTTGCGAGTAGGAGGATTTCACGTCGAGATGAGGATCCTATTTTTGGTAAAATTTGAGCATTTGATACCTTTTTCGTACCAAGGCAACCCAATAGCTAGAAAGGTTCATATTTTCACATTCCAACCTACACAACATCAACTTAAACACATGACAAAGCATTCTTTTAACCAACCCCAAGACCATTCAAACAATTCCACATGAAATTGACACTTCGCTAAACATAACAACACACGTATTCATCATCTAATCAAACATAGCTCATCATTCATATGTATATTCCAAACTCAAATAATTCACAATCAAAATATGTCATTCATGCTTCAACCTTTACTTCGCATAATGCCAAAGTAACCACTTTCATGTACAATACATATATCATTCTCTTAAACATCTAACCAATATTCCAAATTGGTACTAATACAATTCAAGGTATCTTGTACCACTACAAGCTATTCAACTACTTAAATTATTCAAGCTTAACCTACCACATTGCCATCATTTTTTCAGGCCAATTCCTTATTGCCATGTACTCCACATTAGCTCAAACAAGCCACATTTGACATTTTCCATATATATACACACATTTATAAGCATTATATGCAAATTTCAAAACTAGGATCACATGTAGTTCAACTTGTAAACTGCCAAAATAATTATATATACAATACATCCCCTATATACATGCCACATAAACAGGTTCAGAACGATAAAATTTTACTAAATCGAAGGCTTGATAGTGTAAGCTCTGATGTGATCCGATCACTATGTTCCACAAAAGGCAACTACAAAATAGAAACATAACTGAATAAGCATTTTAATGCTTAGTAAGTTCATAGATTAAAACATCAACTCACCTCAATATACAATTAACAAAATGATTTATCTAATTACGTGACATTCTTATTTTCACAGTTCACATATAAAAGGTGAGTATAACATGTATATTTCATATAGCCTTCGAAATAGCACTATCAACATATACATGTATATTTCATATAGCCTTCGAAATAGCACTATCAACATATATATACACCATTTATATCAATTCAACATCATATAGTAATTTCTATCTACAACATACACATATCATCAATCACATAAGCTTTCATTTGTACCATTAAGCTTGATAAACTAAATTAATAGATTCGAATATGCGGGTAACCACCAAAACACAATTAGTTGCTCATTTGAGCTATAACTCCAATCCACACCTGAGCACTGAAGTGTTAAGCCCATAGGCTACACATCCCTCCAAAACACTCTTGGATCTTCGTAGAAATAATCAGTAACAATGGTCTCTATACAGATAAACTCGGTAATTCGCAAAAAAAATGTTAGATTCTGGTACAATCAATGTATTCTCGTATGTCAATAACATCTCATGACAATCTTCTACTTTGGGCATATAACCCTATTGCCATGCCAATTGTAGCCTACCCTATCTCACATTCATCTGGGCATAATCTACACATCAAAATCATTCATTTCAATTCAGTCATTTCCTCACCTTGTTGTACCAATTTGAATACAATTCAAAACATATTTTACATAATTTATATTCCAAACATTTATGTATATAACTATATCTTATGAACTTACCTGGTAAAATTGGTAATGGTTGAAGTATCAGTGACTATTCTTCGATTTTTCCTTTTCCTCTATTATCTACTGATTGGTTCATTTCTTGATTTATACGATAATTCATTTGAAATTATCAGTTGTAAATTCCTTATAACAGTGTATTTGATGCATCTGATATCTAGTTATCACTTTTCACAATTTCCCTACAGTTTTATATTTTATTCAATTTAGTCCCTAAAATCAAAATAACTCTAACTATCACATATAAGCTGCAATTTTCAATCCATTTTAAATTTCATCCTTTTATACCCTTATAGAATTCATAATTATAGAAATTCCATGACAATTTTTAAATAATTGCATTTTAGTCCCTAAACTCGAAACTAACAAATTTTACTATACAAATTAGTCCCTATTTCATCTTCAAGCTTATAAACTAACATATTAACATCAAAAGCTTCAAAATTTATCAATGGTAACATTTAAAAACTTCAACAATTTTATGATTTAATATCCAAGTTAGCTAAATTAAGCTACAACGATAAGAAAAACATAATTTTTTCTAAAAACGGAATTGGTTTAACTCCCCATGCAAAGCTACAAAGCTTGAAGCTTTAAAACAATGGCTTTCGCTCTCTCTTTTTGTTTCGCATGGTTGAAGAAGAAAGAATGGATAATGGCTTTTTAATTCTTAGGCATTATGTTTCTTTTAATTAAATAAATGTATAATTTTTTTTTAATATTGTTAAACCCATTCCTCACCAAGCCATCCACTATACTTACCTAATGGCTTTTCAGCACTAATTATTTATTATTTCCTCTTCTACAAATAAGAATGTACAATAATTAACTTTTATCACTTTTACAATTTAGCCCTTTTACTTTAATTACTAACCAATCAACAAAATTATTGGGCCAAAAAATCACTATAACACTTTAATATACTTTTAAATATTAATAAATAATATTTACTTCCTCGATTATCAGAATACGGGATTTTGAAACTATAATTTTTGGTAACATTAAAAAACGAGCTCTTAGAGGAACTTAATTATAAATCATTTGAGCCTTAATCGCATATTTACAATTGGTCCATCCACTAGCTCCTTGAAACCAGAAACAAATTAACAGAAATGGTAAAAATGGATAAATGGGAAACATTTAGAAATGAATGTGGTTTTCTCCAAAATAAAAATGACTTGGAAATGAATTTATGGTTTCGAATTAAATGAAGTTCAAAAATGGAAATAAATCATTTAGTCATAATGAATCCGTTAAATGTAGAAATATTAAATATATTTTCTCATAGATTATTTTGCGGTAAAGATGTCATGATTTCAATTAATTTAAGATGTTTATTTTGAGAAATAGAAAAACAAATATCAGGTTGGATTGAATTATAAAATACTAGGGTAAAAGTCTAGGAAGTACTTGTAATTGGAAGAGATATGGGAGAGGCCGGAAAGCCCCTCATGTTTACGAGAAAGACGACCAACCCTATTTTGTTTAACTAGGGTTGCCACCCCACCTACTCCTAGTTAAACTAAGTGTATGTTTTTCTATTGAAACATACTTCTACAATTCAACATGGGTTTTACTCTTCTCCCAATAAATAGATGGCATCAAGAGGGCTATAAATACAACTTTAAAATATTGTTACTCTACTGAAAAATACTGAGAGTTTATTCTTTCAGTATTAAATTTATTTTTCAGAATAACAATTCTATTAGTTTCTATTGAGAAGAGATTTTGCTTTCACATTGAAAGCAAAAGAAAACTACTTTTGGTTTGTGTTTGATTGAAATTGTTCAAGGCCACACTCAAAGCAGTTTATGGTACGAGAATAATGGAGAAGGTTGTTTGGTCGAAAGCTAAGAACGATAAGGATTCGTCTAGCCGAAAACACAAGTGTGATTTCAATAAAGGGTTAATTGTTATAAAAATCACAAATCAATTTGATTTTTAAAATTTTATTTTTTACGATGCAAGAAAATCATTTTTGAATCAATTTTTTTTAACAATTGATGTCAAAACACTGGGTTATGCTATGTTTATAGTAAAAACTGAGATCTAAATTCTCTCTCTTCTTCATGTGTGAGTGATTTTGATAAAATGTGACATTCTTGTAATTTTTTTTTGAAAAAAAACCAAGGGTCAACATCAATTTATAGCATCTTTTAAAACTAACTCATGGATATCTGACGGATAATCCACATTAAAGTCCATATTACAATTTTTATCCTTAGCCAACTTACAAATATGGTCTGTTATTTTATTACAACATCTAGGAGCCCAATTAATATTGAAACAGTGAAAAAACTCAATCTTCCTATGAATCTTCTGCATTCAGTAGCCTATAGTAGTCAAGTCAGAATTTCTTTTATTAAATCAGTTTACCAGAATGGCACAGTCAGACTCTAGTTCCAATTTATTCCAATTTTTTGACTGTTCAAATTTAATGCTTTCTTCTGAAGCCTGCATCTCCGCCCACTCTATTTACAACTCTTTATCCAGAACACCAACCCAACCTTCAAAAACAAACCCATCAGAATCTCTAACCACTAGCCCAAACCATGTTTTCTTTCCGTTAACAGTAGGGTTGAAGTTAATTTTTACCACCTCCTGTACAGGTTTCCTCCAGACTGTCTGCACAGCCATTCTTGGCAACATAGGGTCCTCCAGTAGATTAAAAATCTGGAAGTCTTTGCTCAAAGACGCAGCTTTTTCCCAGGTCACTTTGGCATCTTCCTCAACCCCCCGAAAAATGCGATTGTTTCTGCTGTTCCAGATGTTCCATAGGACAGTTATAAAGTTAGAGACTTCCGTTTTGTCCAACACTCTAGCAACATCTTCAATCCAGTCAATGCAATGAGAGTAATTACCATCAAGGAACTTGTTGTTAAGACCACTATACGCGAGCACTGCATGAGCCATAGTGCAATCCTTCATTTCATGAATAAGAGTTTCCTTCTCTTTACCGCATCTCGGACAAGTACTTTTGAAGCCATTGCAAATGCTAGAAATTTTATCATACGTTGGGAGAATATTGTGTCCCCAATCGCCAACAAAAAATTTGAATTTTAAGCAAGGTTTTCAACTACCACGTAAATCTCCAAAAAATCCGATAGGGGCCATACCCAACCTGCTTAGGAATCAGCCCCAAATAGGCAGACATGGAGGAGAAAAAACAGTGAGGGTTATGGAACCAGATACGTTGATCATCAGGGCCATTATGGATAATGGGAATTTTGCATATTTGATCCTCCATATTTTCACCGTAGATCTCTAAAACTCTTTTTTCGTTCCAGCCATCTTTTCTCTCGTTAATCAGCTCGCACACATTATACTCATGAACCAGCCTTTTATTAAGACATATAAAGGTTCCCGACAGACCTTCAAAACTGTAGTTATCATGCCTCATTTTGATACTTCTACCATTTTCCACGTTCTAGCCGAAACCCTTATACAGGGAACAAGCAGCCTTGGCAATACTCTGCCACGTATAGGATGGCTTATCCATGCTTTTACGGTCGAAAACATCACTGTCTAGAAAGTATTTCGCACTTAAAACTCTATAGCACAAAGTCTTCCTACAGTTGATGAGGCGCCGACCTAAAAGAGCCACGTTAAAGAGTCGTAAGTCCCTGAAACCAGGGCCATCCATGCCTTTACGGTAACACATCCGATCCCAAGACAACATCTTTCAACCCCTATTCTTCTCCCCTCCCCCCACCAAACCTGACTTATCATGGACTGGATCTCGTCGAGCACCCCCTTAGGAGCCAAGAAAACCGAAAAAGTATATGTAGGAATTGCTTGGAGGATTGACTTGAAAAAGATCTCCTTGCCGCCATTTGAAAAAAGACACTTTGACCAGCTATTGATTCTGCTAGCAGTATGGTCCAAAATACTCTGAAAAACACTAAATTTCTTTTTCCCAACAGGAATGGGAAGACCAAGATAGCCATCTAGCTTATCAACCACCTTCATCTTGAGTAATCTACCTAAAGTCATGCACTGAGGCATTAGGGTGTTAGGACTAAAATATACTATCGACTTTTCCAAGTTAATGCTTTGACCAGACATCTTTTCAAACGTGTCCAAGATTCGTGTGAAAGCTTCCACCTCGCAACATTGGTTCTTGACAAACAAAGAGCATCGTCAGCAAAAAATGGATGGTTAATTCTAGGGCCATCCTTACTCGCACGGATGCCCTTAATCTTATTGATTTGTTGGGCTTTAATGAACATGCACGAAAAAACATCCATACAAAAATGGAACAGATAAGGGGATAAGGGGTCCCCTTGACGGAGGCCCCTATCTAGGATAATGATGTCAATAAGGCTCATATTGTATTTAACTCTATACTGAATCATACAAATACAATTCATGATTTTCTTAACCCAATCTCTAGAGAAGCCCATTTTAATCAACACTTTCTCAAGGAAGCACCACTTCACACGGTCATATGCTTTGCTCATATGGTGCTTGACCACATATCCCTTATTGTGACACTTTTTTGAGCTATGAAGGTAGTGCAAAGCTCATGAGCAACTAACAAGTTGTTGTGGATCATCCGACCAGGAACGAAAGCGCTTTGATTTTAGCTAATACAGTAGGGAAGAACTTCTTTGAGCCAATTTTCCAGGACCTTGGATATGATCTTATAGATGACCCTGTACAAACTTATCAAGCAGAAGTTAGTCATCTTACAGGGGTTTTTAGTCTTAGGGATCATAACAAGCAATGTTTCATTTATATATTCTACATTTTTATTGCCTTTAAGTACATCATGACACATCCTTAAGGCATCATTACCCACGGTCGACCAGTGCTCTTTAAAGAATCTCTCTAAAAGTCCATTAACTCTTGGGGCTTTGTGAGGATCCATTTGTTTGAAAGTAGCCAAAATTTTATTATCGGTGAACTCTCTGTTCAAGTTACTATTCATACTATCGATAATGTATTCCAGGATAAAATGCAGATCAACATCCCCATCTGAAGCAGTAGTGGTCTTAAAAAGGTCATTGAAGTAGCTCCACGCAATGTTACAAATCTCATTTTTATCTTCGTGCCAAGTTCCTTGCGAGTCTTTTAACTTTTCAATATTATTCTTTCTCTTACGACCAGTAGCCTGCACATGGAAGTAAAACGTATTCCTATCGCCTTCCCTAAGCCATTGGATGTGGGCCCTTTGTGTCCAGTATTTCTCTTTCACCTCATACAAATAACCCAGCTTACCACGAGCAGTCTTGAGGAGCTTAATCAACTTCTCCCAGTTAAGCCCACCCATGAGGTTACCAATCTTCTTTTCCAGCCCGGTAATCTTATTCTTCAATCTTTTATACCGTTGGAATTGCCACAGACCAAGCTCCTCGTGGACTTTCTCTATTTTATCCAACATATTATTCTCTTTGTTTGACCAAATGCGAGTTATGATATCCCTAAACTCTTGCTCCTTAGCCTAACATACATCATATTTGAAGCAGGCTTTGGGATCACTGTATTTCTTCCCCAACTTGCTGCCAATCGTGTTCATAATAATAGCTTCATGGTCAAACTTTGACTGGCGTACGACCTTAGTTGTGAGAAACGGCATTTTTTCAACCATGTCCTTAGAGATTAGAAATCTATCCAGTCTCTCATTTACAAGGTCGGAACCCTTTTTGTTTTTTGTCCCAGTACACCAACCGTTGCTCGTTTTAACATCCACCAACAACAGCTCCTCCAAAATATCACAAAAATCATCCACTGAGTTTCTCGGCTTTCTACGGCTTCCTTTCTTCTCAGCATTATTAAGAATAGTGTTGAAGTCACCCCCCCCCCACAATCCATCCTTCTTTAACAGTGCTTTTCACCCTTCTAAGCATGTCCCACGAATGTTTCCTTAAGCATGAGAATAAGCAAGAGTACCTATTGAACAGTAGTATAGTTTAGCCAGACCGGATTGTCGAACCCAAAGGAACTACGAGTACTAGTATTTACTTTCTTTTTATTATCTAGCCTAAAAATTAAGAGGTTTGGTTATCTAAACTAATTACTAACTAAGAATGCACAGAAAGGAAATTTGGGAAACTACTTTTGGGAAAATTCGATTGATTAAGACAATACCTAAGGAAAAATCCACCTAGACTTCACTTGTTATTTGACTCTGAATTAGATGATTTATTCATTTGACTTGATCCGTAGAAATCCCTAAGTTATATTATTATCTCTCTCGAGACTAATAACGCCTAACCCTAGGTTGAATAATTGAAATCTCTTTCTAATTAACACTTTAGAATTGCATTAACTCGATCTATGAATTCCCTTATTAGGTTTCACCCTAATCTGGTAAAATCTTATCACCCTATCTCTAGGCGTGCAATCAACTCCGCTTAATTATGACAAATTTACTCTTAGACAGGGTCTATTCCTCCTCTGAATAAGAGCTTAACTTGAATCAATATCCTGGAATATCAAAACAAGAATTAAGAACACATAATTAAGAACAAGTCAAATATTTATCATACAATTCAGAAAATAATAACAAGATCCGTCTTAGGTTTCATTCCCCTTAAGTATTTAGCGGGTTTAGTTCATACTTATGAATGAAAACATCTCAAAAGCATAAAGATAAAAAAATATAAGAAAACCCAAAACTCCTGAGGAACTTGAAGGGAGATCTTCAGTCTTGATGATGAATCCGACTTCTGAGATGGATCAATTGGCTTTCCTTGAGTAATTCCTTGCTTCCTACTCTGCGTCCCCCTTCTAAGTGCCTCCTCAGGTGTTTAAATAGGCTTTAGAATGCCTAAAAGCCCCCAAAATTGGCCTTTTCCAAATTAGACTAAACTTGGGCTCGGCAGGGACACGCCCGTGTGACATGCCCGTGTGCGATTACCTAAGGTCGTGGCCAAGGCTGTTAAATGGGCACGGGCGTGTGATCTACTCGTGTAAGTCGTGGTTCGATCTTTTTACTCTCCTATGCTCACCTAAGTATAAAACATGAAATTAAAGGATTAGGAGCATCGAATTCACCAATTCTAGGGAGAAACCATCCATAATTACGCTAAGAATGGGATAAAAATATGTATAAATTATGGTTTATCAAATACCCCCACACTTAAGAATTTGTTTGTCCTCAAGCAAAATCCTCAACTCACAATCAAAATAAATTTTTCTCAATTTATAATCCCTATCAATACTATCTCAAAATAATACATAAGTACTCATACATTAAAAATTCAACTAAAAGTACATCAAAGTTTCAAACATTCCAAGTTGAGCATTTTATCACGAAAACATAGGTGTCTCCCCTCATTTAAGTGATTACATTTGATCAAAATATCCTAGAGTTTAACATCCTCACTAAAGATTCACTCAAGTCACTCAAGGTGTTTAAGGACATCAATAAAAGCACTCATTAGTCAATATGAAAAGTTATTATCATAGGCTTGCTTGAAAATCAAATCTCTACCACTATATATTGAGCTGATACATCAATCAAAAAGGTCTTTTTAGAGGGTTGTAACGTGGCTTTGGTTAGGGGGTGTGGTCATAAGCTGAAAGAATATGTTAGAATCGAGATTGAATTGAAAAATTACCTAGCTAGAAAAATAACTAGTCATCAGTTGAATACAAGTGAGCTTCTTCTCAGAATATGGAATTAACACTTAAGCTCAAACATGACGAATTACTACTAATATCTATTGAAGTAATTTTTTTTTAAGAACAAGTCAAATACATAGAAGAACAAAACATAGCTAAGCAATTAATTCAAATCAAATCTCAACAAAAATAGGGATCAAATTAGGGGATTTCAACAATAATGGGTTATGGGTTAATATTAAGGGTAAATCAATTAATGGTTTGCTAGGCTCAAAGGGGTTCACTAAGGGTTAATTATGAAGGTAGGCTTTTGTGGAGTGAGTGGGTTAAACCTAAGTGCCTTTATCATCTTGACATATCAAATCAAATGATGTGGTCTTGACATGCATAATCAAGCAGTTTTAGAATAACAAATCAAAATTGACGCACTCATAATGGAAGTGAGCATGAAAGGAATATAATATGCTCTAAAGGCTCAAGATCTCACAAAAATTATGGCTTTTTGATGTTCAAACTTGTGAATTTCAACTCAATATAATACCTAAGCTTAGGGAAACAACCTAAAATTTTTTAATTCTTCAAAAATCAACTTATTATGCTTGATTCCCTAATGTCCTAAAGTTTAAACAATCAATGCATAAATACATATGTTTTAATTCAAGACATATCAATAAAAATCATAAATTAATCAAAATTCATTCTAATAGTGATATGAGTGATTCACGTGAGAATAAGACAAAATTCAAGGATTTCTAATGATGATATGAAAGACCCCCTCACACTCAAGATGTACATTGCCCTCAATATACAAAGAGAGATATATTGACAAAGATAGATACATAATCATAAGATAGGGAGAAAAGTGAAACTTCCTGAATGATGCATGGACACCTTGAATTGGAGTCATGGAGAATAAACGGCGAAAGCAATAATGAGGTTGGAGGAGGATACTCCGGTGGTGGTAGAGGTTGGGTTCCACAAATGTTGTGCCAAAAAAATATTATATCTCAAGTTGGCTATGGTCGTGGTCGAGTAGGGCATGGCAGACGTAGAGAACCTTTCCCAGTAGAGTTTCAAGTTCTTGAGTAATAGTGAGCTTTGGAGCTCTTTATAACTGTGATAGAATAAGGAACTTTTTAGGAAATATATAAGGAAGAATAATTACTCGTAATGAAATAGCCGAAATTAAAAATTGTAAAATAATAATTATAAAACCTAATAAAAATAAGCTTAAAGAAAAATAAAAAGTAGTCTTAAAATAGTCTAAAAGTAACAACATAAAATAATAAATAAAAGTTTTTAAACATCTTCATCGCTAGATGGTTCACGAGGTGGGGGTGCCGATAAGATGTGGAAGTGCTGACAAATCTGCTATAGAGTAGCATCAATGTTATTGAAGCGCTAAAAACATTGTTGCTCGAATCAAGTAAGGAGCTCAGAGATGTCAGCGTATGAAGCCGCCACATGAACTGGATGAGAGGGGGGTGGTGGCTGAGTCGGTGGATCCTTGTGACGTAGAGAGACATCGTCAGTAATGTCCTCTGGGTCCTCCTTCTCGTTGGACTGGGTGAGGCAATACTGAAGAGGGTATGTGCCACATCGTTTCTCGATTATCCTCATACTTAGCATATTTGAGATGTCCTGTAGGGAAATTTGGCCGATGAGAGTTAGGGAGGATGATTGTGCTGCCGTGTTGAGGAGCCCAAAGTGCTGAGCCAATCGAGCCACATAGGGCCTGATAGAGATGGCCAATCTTCTGTGCCTCTCCGTCTGGTGGCGAATGACGAAGGCAATAAAGTAGGCGAGGTTGATGATGTGCCTCTTCACCATACTCCATAAGAAATAGGCATCATGGGTGGTGACGACACTAGTGCTCTCTCATCTCCTTGTCAGAGTGTGAGCCAATATGGCGTGTAGATACCTCAAGGATGGAGGGAGAGCCGATGCCTTAGAGCAGTTAGGATCATAGGTGGCTGAGGCAGGGACGAGGTCCCTCTAGCATTTCGAGGGGGAGTAGTGGATGTGGCGGTGGAGGGTGTTGAGTTCATTGTCGTTCATGAACTCCTCCGTGTATAGCCCTAGTGCGATCCCGAACTCGAGTACGCTCAACTGGCTTACTAGACCACCAAGGCGGAACTGGACCGTTCCAAGATCGTCGAAGTTGGTCATGATGGTCTGAAGATGGAACGTTGAGCAGAGCTTCAATGTGAACTCGACATACGTTGGCTCGACGATCTTAAAGAAGAGGCCCCACGGGTCAGTTGTCAGGATGGCTCAGACCGCGTCAGTGAAATGAATCTATTCTAGTGCGGCCCAATCAATGCAGTGGCCCACACCTAGGGGTCGGGCCCGTAATATCTGATATAATTCCTCCTAGGGTCCCAAGGGAACTTGGAGGAACGGGTGCCTAATATCCATGGTAGGACCCGAGGATGACGCTGCTCTTTTCCTCTTCTTTGAGGCGGGAACAACGTTCTTTTTACTACGCGAGGACAACATTGTACCTGTATTGAAAAATCGAAGTTCAACCAATATGCCCCAAAAATAGTATGGAAAATCAAGATTAAATATGAAAATTTCATGAGATTAACGTACTAGATGATAAAAACTAAAACAACTAAATATATCAAGTTATAGGATTATGAGAATAATGAATGAATGCATGTGGGTAAGCATAAATTTTATGGAAACAAGGAAAAATGAAAGAGTATAGCATAATGTAGTAACTAAAATGACAAAAATTTCTATTAAACAAGCATGAGTATTTTAATATTCTAACTATGAATATTCATTCAAAATAGTTCAATAGCAGAGAAATCATGAAATAAGCAACATATATAAAGAAAATAGAGAGAAAAGAGTAAACAAACGCAAAAGGAATGAGCTTCGAGCGTCGGAATCGGTGTTGTAGGCCGCGCACGGGCGTGGGAGGTAGGGCGTGTGGAGTTGCAGCGACTAGGGTTAGGGATTTTAGGGGAGGGAGATGATGAATAATGAGGGGTTTATATAGATTTTGGGGCACACAGGCGTGTTAATTTTTACTCGTGTGTTTCACAATTTTTAAATTTGGGCGCATCTGGCATTCGGCCCACGTCCGTGTTCTTGGGCTTTTGGGTGCAGATAGTCGTGTCGAAAGGCCATGTCTTGCTTCGTTCGCTTCTCCCACACCCGTGTACATAGGTCCAAGCCCGTGTTCGTTTTGACAGTGCCGACCACGGATGGATGGCACGGGCGTGTTGCACACCCGTGTTACATTCTCAATTTCAACCACGGCCTCGAGGCACCGGCATGTCTCGCACCTGTATTGTTTTAGCAGTTTTGCCTACGGCCCTGTCACACGGTCGTGGCAACTTATCGCACCCCGTGTTGGGGAAAAAATCTTGCCCTATTTTCACACGGCCTAATATACGCCCGTGTGTCTGGTCGTGTGGTCTTTAGAAAGCCTGCGTTCCATGATTCGGTTAGTATGTTAGATGTTCAAAACTAAAATTTAAAGAAATTAACACTGTTAGTGCTCGGGTTGCCTCCCGAGAAGCGCTTATTTATAGGCTAAGCTCGACTTATCTCACTTTTGCATGGTCAAGGTAGAGCGAGGAGTTTACATTCCTCATCCCTGCTATAAACTTTATCAACATAAGGTTTAAGACGAGTATTGTTTACCTTAAATGTGCCGAATTTGGGATGATTTACCTCACTGTACCATATGGGAAAATACTGAGTACCGTGAGAGGAATTTCTTCATTAAGTTCAGAAGTGGTAATGCAAGAATCTGCTACATCTAGTAGTACTTTGTCTCCAACCTTAAGTTGATTTGGTGAGGTATCGAGCTCGTCCTGGCTTGATTTCAGCTTATCCGGTGTTCTCGGTTTCTGTCTCCTCTATTCATCTAACTTCTCAATTTGTAGGCTTCGTTCTTTATAGATAGGTCCCTTGTTGTTTGAACATGGCTCATATGCATTCTTCGTAACTGTTTCCTGCATAGAAGGTTTCACCACATGATCAGTACTAGTAGAATGATTTATACAACCACCTTCAATTTTTGATGTGTTACTCGAATTACGAGGTTGAAAGGTGATTGTTTCGTCTCCCATATGAAGTGTGAGTTCACCTGTACCAACATAAATAATGGTTCTAACAGTCGCTAAAAAGGGTTGTCTTAAAATTAAATGTGCGTTACTATCCTCTTCCATGTCTAGAACAACAAAGTCTATTGGGTATATAAATTTATCGATCATAACAAGAACATCTTCAATGATACCCCTAGGAAATCTAATGGTTTTATCAGCCAATTGAATGCTCATCCTAGTTTGTTTGGGTTTCCCAAGACCTAGCTATTTAAACATTTTATAAGGCATAACATTAATGCTTGCCCCTAAGTCAACCAATGCATGACGAACATCTAAACTACCAATTAAACAAGGAATCATAAAATTCCCTGGATCCTTCAATTTGTTGGGTAGCTTATTCTGTAATATGGCTTAGCAAACTGCATTCAACTCCACATGCGATACCTCATCCAACTTTCGTTTATTTGTTAAAAACTCCTTTAAAAACTTGACTGCGTTTGGCATCTACGAAAGGGCTTCAATAAATAGTAAGTTAATATATAGTTTCTTTAAAAGTTTAAGGAATTTATCAAATTGTTTATCTGATCGGTGTTTCCTTGTCGCATTGGGGTATGACACACGAGGTTTATATTTTGTACTCATCGGCTTTGGGTCATTTTGGCCTACCTTATTCTTACCTTTTCTTACCACCGTTTCTGGCCTTGGTTCTACAACTAACCCTTCCTCATCTTGAATGGAAATCACGTTGAGTTGCTCCTTTGGGTTAGATTCAGTGTTGTTGGGCAGACTTCCTGGTGGTCTTTCGAAAATCAACTTGGCGAGCTGGCCAATTTGATTTTTGAGCCCCCAGATTGATGCTTGTTGATTTTTGAGTGCCGTCTCGGTATTCTAAAAATGAGTTTTTGACACCGAGATGAATTTGTTTATCATCTCCTCAAGGTTTGGCTTTTTCTCCTGCTGGTACGGTGGTTGCTGAAAGCCTGGAGGGGGTGGTGGTCTCTGATTTCCTTGGTCTCCCATTGAAAATTTTGGGTGGTTCTTCCAGCCTACATTGTAAGTATTTCTATAAAGATTGTTTTGAGATCGAGGATTGTTACCCATGTAATTTAACTGCTCGTTCTCTATGTTGTGGCCATAAGGTGGGTATTCTGAACTACTTGATCCACCTCCACTTGCTTAGCACTGCATTATTGGGTGAACCTGTGAAGAACTAAGAAAACCATCAATTTTCTTATTCAAGAGTTCTATCTGATTAGAAAGCATGGTGACCAAATCGACGTTATAAACGCCAGTTGTTTTTTTTGGCTTTGTCCTCATGACTTGCCATTGATAATTATTTAATGACATCTCCTTTATAAATTCATAGGCATCTTCAGGTGTCTTATTATTGATGGTTCCACCAGTAGTTGCGTCAACCATCTACCGAGTCGAAGGATTCAGGCTATTATGAAAGGTTTGGACCTGTAGCCAGAGTGGTAACCCATGATGAGGGCATCTTCGCAAAAGGTCCTTGTATCTCTCCCATGCATCGTAGAGTGTTTCTAAATCCATCTGCACAAAAGAAGAGAGATCATTACGTAATTTGGCTATTTTAGCCGGCAGAAAATGTTTTAATAAAAACTTTTCGGTCATTTGTTCCTAAGTAGTGGTTGACCCCCTTGGCAACGAGTTCAACCACTGTTTAGCTTTGTTTCTCAATGAAAAATAGAATAACCGAAGGCGAATGGCATCACCAGAAACGTCATTTATTTTAAAAGTGTCTTAAAATTCTTAAATTTGCCAAATGAGCGTTGGGATCTTCGTCCTACAAACCATCAAACTGAACAAATTACTTATCATTTGAATTGTGTTAGGTTTTAGTTTAAAAGTATTTGCAGCTGCAGCAGGTCTAACTATGCTCGATTCAATTCCTGTTAAAGAAGGTTTAGCATAATCATACATAGTGCGCGGAGCAGGATTTTGATTAACAGCAATCACAGGAGGTAGTGGATTTTCTTGGTTTTCAGCCATCTTCTCGGTTGTGGTTGAAGTATCGTCCTCTTGCTCTTCCTCTGTGTATCATAAGCTTCGCTTTATGTCTTGTCTATTTTTGTGAACTGTGCGGTCGATCTCACCATCAAAAAGTAGTGGTCCTGACGGGTTTTTTCTAGTCATAAACTAGAAAAACCTATCAGAAGAAAATAAATGAAGAATTAGAAAAGAAAATAAAAATTTAAATTGCAATAAAAGTAAAATGGCTAAAGTAATAAAAATCAAGTGTTCCTAATATCCTAGTTCCCCGGCAACGGTGCCAAAAACTTGATACGTGATACTCGTGACAGGTTTTAAAGATTTATAAAAGGATTGTTCTTGAGACTAACTTATTATCACGATTAAGGCAAGTGTACCTATCAGACAGTAGTATACTTCAGCAAGACCGGATTGTCAAACCCAAAGGAACTACAAGTACTAATATTTACTTCCTTTTTATTTTCTAGCCTAAAAATTAAGAGGTTTGGTTATCTAAACTAATTACTAACTAAGAATGCACAGAAAGAAAATTTTGGAAAATACTTTTGGGAAAATTCGATTGATTAATACAATACCTAAGGAAAAATCCACCTAGACTTCACTTGTTATTTGACTCTGAATCAGACGATTTATTCATTTGACTTGATCCATAGAAATCCCTAAGTTATATTATTATCTCTCTCGAGACTAATAACGTCTAACCCTAGGTTGAATAATTGAAATCTCTTTCTAATTAACACCCTAAATTGCATTAACTCGATCTATGGATTCTTTTATTAGGTTTCACCCTAATCCGGAAAAATCTTATCACCCTATCTCTAGGCGTGCAATCAACTCCTCTTAATTATGACAAATTTACTCTTAGATAGGGTCTATTCCTCCTTTGAATAAGATCTTAACTTGAATCAATATCCTAGAATATCAAAACAAGAATTAAGAAGACATAATTAAGAACAAGTCAAATATTTATCATACAATTCAGAAAATAATAACAAGATCTGTCTTAGGTTTCATTCCCCTTAGGTATTTAGGGGGTTAGTTCATACTTATGAACGAAAACATCTCAAAAGCATAAAGATAACAAAACATAAGAAAACCCAAAACTCTTGAGGAACTTGAAGGGAGATCTTCAGTCTTGATGATGAATCCGACTTCTGAGATGTATCAATCGGCTTTCCTTGAGTAATTCATTGCTTCCTACTCTACGTCCTCCTTCTAAGTGCCTCCTCAGGTGTTTAAATAGGCTTTAGAATGCCTAAGAGCCCCAAAAATTGGCCTTTTCCGAATAGGACTAAACTTGGGCTCGGCAAGGACACTTCCATGTGCGATTATTTAAAGCCGTGGTCAACGCTGTTAATTGGGCATGGGCGTGTGATCTACTCGTGTGAGTCATGGTTCGATCTTACCAAAGGGACACGGCTGTGTGACACACCCGTGTGAGGAAGTTCAGGCCGTGTTGATTTCCCACGTGGGTCTATTTTCTCCGTTTTCGGCCCGTTTCGCGCCTTTTTTACTCTTCTATGCTCACCTAAGTATAAAACATGAAATTAAAGGATTAGAAGCATCGAATTCACCAATTCTAAGGAGAAACCATCCATAATTGCACTTAGCATGGGATAAAAATATGTATAAATTATGGTTTATCAGTTATAGAATAGCCAGGGCATAAGGTTGAGGATTCTACTCCTATATTCCAAACACCCAAACTTAACGACTATTGCCTTATTTTTCAAGGCTATAAAATTACCTCCTCTTTAATAAACCATAGTGCCCTGAATACCCTATACATCGCCTCCCTATTCAGTTTCTTGTCTGCCATTATTTTGCCTACTACCCATGACTCAAACCCTTGAAAATTATTTTTGACGTTGGAACTAATAACCTGTTTAGACTCTTCTTCCGAGAATTTCAACCTTTCCAGCAATGCATTTATATTGTCAACCATTGTTGCCCTATTGCTATCAAACCTCTCTTCCATCTTTCAATCCAAGCGAACACAAGAACCACCTTAAAGCTAAGGAGAAGGCACAGAGCCAGAGTCTAAAGAAAAGAAAACCTAGCAAAAATAAGAAGACGGAAAACAATCTAAGAAGCAGTAAATAGATAAAAGTAAAATTAAAAATGAACCAAAAAACCAAAACTAAGGGAAACACAAAATCCAAACAATACAGAGAAAGAAACAGGGGAAAATAAACATTGCTATCAATCCCGAGAATAGGAAAGAAACAAAAACGCAAGAACTAGGGCAGTCACCATAAGCCACAATCTGGCAAACGAGAAAGAGTAAGCTACCCACCAAGAAAAAAACAAAGCTACTCCTAAAACAGTAGAGTCAAACCTAAACAGGCCGGTATTAAAGAAACTTAAAAAGTGAAAACGTTAAAACCACCATGCATGCAGAAATACAAATTTAAAGATTTCAAGAAAACTTTTTAAATACCCCAATTTCATGCATATAACATGGAAAAGTCAAACGGAGAACAGTTTTCTAATCACCTTAGGTCCCATTAAAATTTTCATCGATTTTTCCAAAAAGAAAACCATGCACAAAGCATGTAAACAGGAGTTCGCTATACATAGAATGCAGGGGAAAAAATAAAGAAAGGGTAAGAAACAGAAAAAAGATCACCGTTTGACTCAATGAACAACCGATCAAGAACACCTTTTTCCAGCGATTGACTTTGATAGAGACCCCCCACGTCTAATCATTTGCACCGTATGCCACCGAGGAACACCGCTAAAACAAAATAGAACATCCACACAATACCCACACACACGAGGCCCCCTCTACTGCCATAAATTCAAATGAAAACAAGCAGACAAAAGAAAATAAAACAAGAAAAGAAATCGCCAAAATCTTGGAGAGAATATGCGCTGCTACCATGGCATTCTTGTAATTGTATGCATATTTAGGGGAATGTATGCAAATTAATGTATGATATTATTTTATTATTATGTATGATAAAGTAATTTTTTTTTAAATCGTGATACCTAGAAAATTAAATATAATTTATTAATTTCTCAAGTATGCATATTCTAGATCTTGGACTATCATCCCCGCACAAGGTTTAATTTTTTTATTTTAGAATAAATTATATGAGTCAAAAATTGACATATGAATTTGTAACCTATAATTTTTGATGAAACCCAAAGAATCGAGACTTGTCTAGGTCAACCAATACGGTGTAAATCTGACCCAGCCAAATCAGCAAGAAACTAATAGTGGTCCAGCAATAGGAGGTTGTAGGTGGTTCGACGGTAGTATTCGATGACAAGGGTTGACAACAGAGGCTGACAGTGGTGGTTAGTGGCAACTGACGGTGGTTCAGCAGTGGCTAGCAGCGACGACGACACAAAAATGACAATGACGAAAACGTAAATCGATAGTACAAAAAAAGTCCGTGGTGGCAAAATAGAAGAACCAAAGTATGCTTTGGGGTGAATTTTGTAATTTTATATTTTTCTAAGACGGAATCATGGAAACTTTGGCTGATGAAGGTCATTTAAATTTTTATGCTTTTATATATATGATAAGCATGATGATTGCGAATGTATGTTCATGCATATGTAAGATAAGCATGTCATATGGTTTAGGGAAGAATATCACATGTACTTGTCATGCATATATTGATAATTCATTATTGAAATCAGACATTAAAAACCTTACATGTTTTTAAAATATTGAGTGGGAAAAGTTCTCTAAACAAGACCTATGGCCTCCATCAATGGTCTTTTTGTGATGGCATGATAATTTAACTACCCCACAAAAGGATTTTCATGCGGACCTCATCGAGGAGATTTCCTGAAACTAAATAGAATTGTCTTGTAATCATATGATAGTTAGACTAGCCTCTATGATAGGTATTATCATATGATATAACAAGAAGTTTTGTCTTCAAAGTGGACAACTAGTCACAGCATTTTACTCGGTGAGATTATCCCACAATAACTTATTTGTGGTGAATGATTGACCGCCTTTGGACGTGCTAACATCCAGAGTGTGAATACTGCAACTAAAGATATAATATTGATATAGTGTCTACAAGTATACGGGTCAGGTTGTAATAGAGTTTCTAACAATGAAGTAGGTGAGTACTCCGAGGATCGTATGAAATTACAGGGAACAACTGGGAATCTAAAAGTTGTCCATAAATAAGTGTTAACTGAGCCTATTTATAAAGTTTGGATCAGTTGTCGTCATTAACCCAAGGTTGGCTGGCGTTTTCATGTTAATTTACATTGTACAGACTAAAATCCCCCTCGCTTGTAATTATTTTCATATAAGGCTGGTGTCGCGCTACCCAGTGCCTGTGTCGCGACATCGAAGGCAGTGTACTCTGATTCAAGTTTGGCTTCAAGGATGTTTCACGACATCTTATGGTTGTGTTGCGACACTAAAGCCAGTCTTGCAATTCTTGTATTCTTCTCCCTATATTGCGACATTGAACTTCCTGTGTTGCAACACAACAACTAGCCTTGAGTTCCTATGCCTTTGAATGGTGTCTTGCACACTCACTAAATACGTTAGCTCACCTTTAGGCCTCATTTGGCCCCTAAAGTCATAAAAAGACTCATTTTACACTTTTTATTGAATTCAAACTAAAATAAGAAAATTGACTAAAACATAATGAAATTGCTCATATTTAAGCTCATTAAGTATGAAAACTAGTTTAATATGCTACACCGAATTATGGCAGATCAATGATGCAATAGGTGTTCAATTAATGGCTATACACTCAAGATCTTCTAGTTAAGTAACTTCCACGAAGCTCTAGTTAAGTTAGAGTGATGTCCAAATGTTACACGATTATTTTTACATATAAATGCCTAAGGGATTAGGTTCATGTACTAATTGGATGGAAATCCATGTTCTTACTAATTGATTATATTACCCCCACGATGGCTTGATTAAATGGGTGTAAGAATTATTGTTACAATGACTTGCAAATGTTTTTAATGTTTAATGTAAGACGCATGCATCATTTTTATACATATCATAATTTTGCAAAATATTTTCAAATATTTTCTTAATATAAAGATATTAATGAATGAATATTTTATTTTTAGTTCAAAAATGACATTTACTCCATTATTAAATATACTCATTGAGAACAAACCAAATAGAAATAACTATATGGAATGGAAAAGAAACTTGATGGTTGTCCTAAGCTATGAGAAAATTAAAATAGTTCTTGATAATAAGTACCCTTCGGCCATTCAAGTTCAGGCTAGAAAATGTAGGGAGGATTCTAATGAGATAGTTCTTTGTTATATGCAAGCAAACATGACCAGCACCCTTTATAAACAAGTAGATAGTTGTAAAACTGTCAAAGTGATTCTAAACAAACTAGAACACATGTTTGGAGGCCAACCTGCCTTAGCTCGACAGTCGACTATTACTAGTTTGATGAATGCCCAACAAAAGTCTGGCAGTATTGTCAAAGACCATATAATTACTCTTAAGAGATAATTTATCAAGGTCGTAGATAATGAAGCCAAATTGGACCAAAAAACTCAAATTGAGATGGTGTTTAATAGCTTGTCTAAGGATTTTACAAGCTTTCAGGTCGTATATAACCATGGGAACAAGACCCTGACACTTGCACAACTTATAAAGGATTTACAATCATATAAGTTGGTGTTGAATAGCAGTCAATCAGTCGAACGAGCAGAAGAAAACATAATCGTCGATACTTCCTCAAAATGGAAAAGAAAGCATGCTAAGAAAGGTAAGACTATGGTCTTTGGGCCACCACAAGTGGAAAGGAAGAAAAACAGGAAGCCTAAAGACTTATTCAATTCTAAATGATTCTTCTATATTAAGAAAGGGCACTTTAAGACAAATTGTAAAGAGTGGAAGGAATACCTAGCCACTAAAGGCAAAGCTATGGAACTCTTTATAATAGAAGCTTGTTTAGTGGAAGATTCAATAGACCACTGGGTCATTGATTCTAGAGCCACTAATCACGCATGTGCTTCACTACAAAGGTTTAAAGAGATGAAAGATCTTATAGATAAAAGTCTATCATTGCAGACTGAAAATGAGACAAATGTGGCAACTGAAGTAGTTGAAGATGTACATCTTTATTTTGATAATTTTGGAAAGATTATTTTGAAAGACATTTTCTATGTACCAAGTTTCAAAAGAAACTTGATTTTTGTTGCATGTTCATATAAAGGCAGCTTGATCGTGACTTTTAGTAATAGTATTGCAATATTTAGAAATCGCAAACTTATATGTAATGGATGGATATCAAATCATCTCTATTTTATCAAACCAAGTATGTACACATTACTTGAGACTGAAATTTCAAATAAAAGACTTAAAACATCTCACTCTAATAAGGCATACCTTTAGCATTTGAGACTTGATCATATTAACCAAGAAAGAATCACTAGACTTGAGAAAGATAACACTTTAAGTTCACTTAAAGAAGTTTATTTTCTACAATGTGAATCTTGCTTGGAAGGTAAGATAACTAAGCAATATTTTAATGTAAAAGGGACGAGGACTGTGAAACTGTTAGAACTTATGTACATTGTCATATGAAGCCTTATGAGCATTAGTACAAGAGGTGATTAAAGTATTATGTAACCTTTATTGATAATTATTCCAGATATGGGTATGTGTACCTATTGCACCACAAGAGTGAAACATTTGAAAAATTCAAAGAGTTTCGTGCGAAAGTGGAGAAAAAACTAGGTGTACTCATAAAGGCACTTCAGTCTAATTGATGTAGGGAATATTTTTCAAATGATTTCATAGAGTACCTGACAAAGAATGAGAATGAATTGAACGTTGTTAGACACGGTTCATTCAATGTTTAGTTATTCAAAGCTACCAATCTATTTATAAGGATATAAGGTGCAAACAGCTTTCAATATTTTGAATGATGTACCAACTAAGACAGCATCGAAAACTCCATATGAATTGTGGCATGGTAAGAAGATGAATCTAAATAATTTAAGGATTTGGGGATGCTCGACCTACGTATTCGATAAAGATAAAAGGAAGTTGGATTCATTGATAGAATTGTGCATGTTTGTAGGATATCCAAAGGGAACAAAACATGGTTTTATTTTATAACCCGAAAGAGCAAACTTTGATAGTGTCAACTCATGCTACTTTCCTTGAAGAGAGTTACATGAATGACTTCAAACGTCGAAGTAAAGAAGTACTCAGATAACTTCAGGAAATACAATAAGCCCTACAGAAACGGTTCTAAAACCAAATCCTAATATTAGACTTACAAATAATCAACAACATAAGGTGCTTCATCGCAGTGGGAGGGTCTCTTATAGGCCTAAATATTTCCAATCTGGCGGAAATGTTTTAAAAACTAAACTTGCCAAAGGGGAAGATGATGACCCACTCACATATGATGAAATGATACAGAGCGTTGATTTTAAGCTCTGGGAAATAGTTATGAAAGATGATATGGATTCTATGGATTTCATCTAAGTGTGAGAAGTTGTAGACTTACCGAAAGGGATAAAACCCATAGGGTGTAAGTGGATCTACAAGAGAAAAAGAAATGTGAATGGAAAAGTGGAAACTTATAAAACCAAACTCGTAGCAAAAGTTTATACTCAGAAAAAAGGTATTGATTACGAAGAAAAATTCTCTCTGGTTGGCATGCTCAAGTTAATCCGAGTATTGTTATCCATTACGATGGCTCTCGATTACGAGGTCTAGCAAATGGATGTCAAGATAGCATTTTTGAATGGTTATCTTAAAGAGAGCATCTATATAATACAACCCACTGGATATATAGCTAAAGGAAACAAGCATAAAGTTTGCACGCTACTTAGATCCATATATGGACTTAAGCAAGCATCCAACTAATGGAATCAAAGATTTGATCAAGTGATCTACACTTTTATATTTGAGCAAAACATAGATGAACCTTGTGTTTATAAAAACATTAGAGAGTATCTATATGCTATGTTATGCACACGTCCAAATATCTTTTTCGCAGTAGGATTGGCGAGTTGATATCAGGTGAATCCAGGACCAAGACACTAGCAAGTAGTTAAGCAAATACTCAAGTATTTCGGAGAGTAAGGGATTATGTGCTTGTGTATTTTAGAGGAGATCTTGTTCCTATCGGATATACTAATTCTAACTTCTAAACGTGTCGGGATTTGAGAAAATCGACATCGGACTGTGTTTTTGTCCTAGGCAATGGGTCAATTGTATGGAGAAGTGTAAAATAAAGTTGTATTGCTAACTCCATTATGGAGGCTGAATATGTGCCTACTTCTGAAACTACCAAATAAGCAATATGGCTTCAAAGGTTCCTTATGGATCATAAAGTTGTTACTGATATGGAAAAAGCTATCACACTATATTGTGACAATAGTGCGATAATAGTTAATACCAAGGAGACGAGAAACCATAAGAGGATAAAACATATTAGTCAGAAGTATCATATCATAAGGAAGGTAGTTGTAGATGAAATCGTGGATGTAATCAAGGTCACATCCAAGGACAACCTTGTGGACCCGCTTACCAAGACTCTACTAGCTAGGAGTTTTGAGAAACACGTGTAGAGCATGAGAATGAGGAATATGACCCATCTACTTTATTAAGGAAAGTGTGAGACTGTTCGACTTGGTGCCCTGGGTGTAGTATATTCATTTGTAAACTTGTAATTTTTTTAATAGATTGGTTAATAAAACAATTCATGGATTACATTAATTTACTTTGTATGGTTGTCCTCATGTGGTTTTTGTATGAAAAGCAAAATATAAACAAATATTGACTTACTGGTTGCCTAATGTTTAAACCAATACTAAGCATTATTGCATGGTCAGATTGTAATATGAAAAGACAACTTATATTAGTAGACAAACCTAAACATGTCCTTAGTCTAATCGAAAATGAGCAAACCAATTGAAAGATTAATATGTTGTCTATCAAGTCCACTTGAGGAGATGCATTGTCTTGGGCATCGGAGCGGATGACTCCCAAAGATAGAGACATAGATGTGACTGACTAAACTGAAAGTACATTAAACTAGACCCAAGAAGAATAGATCCTGAATCTGTTTATGAATTTATTCTCTTGTGATGCTCATAGTGTGGCATACCTAAATCCTAAGTGGATGACGAACTATGTATACGTTAAAGCCAAGATTTCTTGATAATATAATAGGTTAAGTACAAATCTTACAACTAATCCATAGTTAAATTATGTACAAAAGATAATAATTGATGCCGACAAATATTACTTTCTTAATGTAATAGAAAGGTAGTTTTTAATGTTAAAGAGGGGAAAAGAAATTTTGTTGTTTTATCCTGAACTGGAAAATGAAAAAAAAAGGGAAAGTTTTGATTGGAATGTTTTATTCAGAAAGATTTAAAATTTTGGCTTAAGGGTGTAAAAAGCCTTCAAACTTTTTTTAAAAAAAAGTAATTAAACACCTTTTTTTTGCACTCAATTGGGTACTTGAACTGTCAAAATGCATCAAAAAGGCTCTTTGATCATTAACTTTAACAGTTGACCGTTAAAGTTAACTGCCTCTAATTTTTTTTCAATTAAAGTCACCCCGTGTCACAACCACAGCGTGACATGTGGAAAAAAAATTATAAAAAATAAAAATCAATAAAAATTATTAAAATTATTAAATTTTAATTTAAAAAATTTTGAAAATTTATTGAAAATTAGAAAAAACTTATAAAATGCATAAAAAGGCATTTTAATCATTAACTTTAACTATTAACCATTAAAGTTAACCACCCCCTGTGTTTTGTTAGCTAAAGCCATCATGTGTAGCAACACAACGTGGCATATAGCGAAAAATGATAAAAATTAAAAATCAATAAAATTTATAAAAAAATTTATAAAATTCTTTTTTTGGTACAATAAATTTTATATTTTTTATGAAATTTATATTTCTTTACATTTTTATAATTTTTTTTACGATTTTATAACTTTTTTTCTAATTTTTTTTCTAATTTTTATGTTTTTATTAAAATATAATATTTTTATAACTTTTATTGATTTTTATTTTTTTATCATTTTTTGCCACATGTCACGGCGTGGTTGTGACACGTGGTATTTTTAACTGAAAAAAATTAGGGGCAGTTAACTTTAACAGTCAACTATTAAAGTCAGTAGTCAAAGGGCCATTTTGATACATTTTGACAGTTCAAGTACCTAATTAAGTGCACAAAAAAAAATAGGAGCTTAATTGCTTTTTGAAAAAAGTTTAAAAGTTGTTTTTTATGCATTTTAAAAGTTTAAGCCAATTGAGTGCTAACGAGAGCTTAAATTACTTTTTTTTTGAAAAAGTTTGAGGGTTTTTTACACCCTTAAACTTATTTTTTTTCTAATAATTGGGAAAGGAGAATAGGGTTGTTTAGAATTAAACTCAAACTCTTATGCCTTTAACATATTGCTTTTATCATTAGGTAAAGAGGTTGTTAGTAAAAAATTTTAACCTTAAGTCATTTATTTTGATGTAATGGTTAAAAAATGGTGTAAAATTAAATGTAAATTTTATTAGTAGTTATTTAACTATTCATCTCTATTTTGATTACTCAAGTTCAATTTTTTTTATTTCAGTCATTAATTTAATAATATTTAATAATTTTGGTCACTCTTTTATTAATACAATCATTAAGTCACTAACAAAATGTTAATGTGATTTTTTATTGGTATAATAAAAAATTTAATTCTCTAATATTTATAAATTCCATCAATTAGATCTTAACTCTAAAAAATTAACAAGTTTAACTATCAACTTTATACAATTTGTGAATTTAATTTTGGTTCTAAAAATTTAAAAAAAAAACTTTAAAGAAAATATGAAAAACTATGAAAATATAAACGATTTTTTTTTTGGAATATAAAAAACTGAATTCCCAGATACTATCATGTAACGAAGTTCTATATGAATAGTAAATTTATGCTTCTAAAATAATGTTGTTTAGAGGGCAAGAAAATTATTGGCTTCCTATAGATGAATTTGTACCGATATCTGTTAGAATAGTAAAATTTTAATATAAATTTAAAACTATAAATCAAAATTTATTATTTCAGATTATCAAGAAAATTAAAAAAATGTGAAAGTGTACATGAATCTATTAATATTAAATTTTTAAGTCTTGTAGTTTTGATATTTCAAATTAACACACTAAATAAATTAGATAATGTGACTCTCTCTTTTTTGAAAATAAGATATCAAAAAAGTTACATATGTGTAATTTGTGACCATAATCTTAATATATAACTTTTGAATATTAATATTTCTTTTAATCAACTCATCATTAATTAGAAATTAGTTAATAGGTATTTACACATAGTTGGTTAATATTTATTTAATAATTGAAGCTTAATAAACTTTAACTAAATTAAATTATTTTTAATTTAAGCTAATAATATGTAATTATTTTTATTATATTTTTCTAACCATGCCGTATTTCGCTCATTTGTCTTTGCTTAGCATTTCTTAGAGTTCCTTTCATTTGATTTAAATATGGATTTTCATGACTTTAAATGGGCTTTTGGGTTAGAAAATCGAAGAGAGAGAGGGGAAAATAATTAAAGAAAGGCATGTGGTTGTCGTAGGAGTAGGGTTATTAGCTAGGGCATGGAAAACCCTTGTTTGCATGCCCCCTACAACAAGACGAGGTCCAGTAGGGAGGCCAGGTCCGATGACCCAGTCCACACCAATAGTTAATGATTCTGTGGAGCAATTGATGCAAAAAGATAGTGAGAAAACAGCCCCCACTCTAAACTCTAAAGATGAAACTAATGATTTGGAAGAGATTCAGCCTGACGGAGGGTGGCAATTCTCCAGGGTGGATGTTAGGACTAAATTTCGGTGTAATTACTTTTTAAAAAAATTAAAAGTTTAATGAGAATATATTTTTTTAAAAATTTAGGGGATTAATTAAATTCTATAAGATTAAAAAAAATTCAAAAATTTTAGGAGAGTCTAATTAAAATATTTAAAAAAATTAAAAAACATAGTAAGATTTTTCAAAAATTTTGGGTGCTAATAAAAATTTTTCAAAAATATTGAAGGTTGATTCAAAAGTCTCTTGTTCTCTTAGAAACCTTGCCTAATTTTATATTGAATTTTTTCTTAATAGGGCAAGTAAATGTTCACATTTTGCCATTTTTTAGAAAGGGTTCTTTAAAATAATTTTTTTCCAATCTCTCAAATTTCATTTTCAACTCAAAATTTTCTTTTTTAATTATTTCAACTTTCTTTTGAGAAGCTTCAAATTTTATTTTCAAATTTTTATTTTGACTTTCCAAATCAATTTTTGTTTTCAAAAGGAAATAATTTTCAACCTTGAACTTTGAAATAATTTTCTTGTATTTAAAATTCATAATCTCAAATTCTAATATTAACTTATTGAAAGTATTTTATCATTTATCAAAAGAATATGAATTTAAGTCAAGTGAAATAGAAGATACATCTTACTCTTCAAAAGCCATCAAACACACTAGCCTTATATTTGAGGGGTGACTTTCACTTGATTGCTGATCATTGATTTCCTTGCCACTAGTTGAGCATTGATATTCACAAAGTACAACAATTTGCTTCTTTTCCTTCTTGGCTCCATAAATTTCCTCTATTAGATTCTATATTTCTTGTGCACTTTAACATGAGAAAACTCGATTGAAAGTCTGTTTCATCCAATGCATAAAGGAGAGTGTGCTAGTCTTGGAATTTTGTTTAGCTTTGATTTTGCCATTTGCACTCCATCTTTGTTCTTCCTTTGGCACCTCCAACGAACCTCTCGTAATGCTCCTCTAAGCACCATAATCAAATGCTAGGATAAAGAATCACATCCTCACTTTCCAATTTGAGTTGTCTTCACCACTAAATAAAGGAGGGCATATGGAATAGCCTTATTCGAAACTTCTTGACCTTTGATCAATAACCATCCTTGAAATTTTGGTATTTTTTACCTTGAATCACTTCTCCCATGATGAAACCTTTGATGAAGAACTTGCTCTAATAACAGTTGTTAGGCCTGAAAATACCAAAAAGGGGGTGGATTGGTATTTTAAAATTTTCTATAAACTTTTCTAAATAATAAAGAAAGAGAATAAAAGCTTGGACAATTCAAATTATAATGGTTCAACCCCAATTGCCTACCTCCACTTCGTTAGTATACCTCAATTAAGGATTTTCCCAATTCGCTATAAGAATTACTACCTTTGAAGGAAAACGTATAACCTTTATGATCTCTATCTTATATATATATAAAACCTAATATAGAACCTTCCTCCTAGTTTTTATGGCTAAACTAGAACCCTTCTTAGTTTTGTGGCTTGAAGAAAGCCAGGCAATCTTGAGACTTACAAGCACTAAAACTATTTTGAGATTAAAAGAATGTTATGCTAATCTGAAGAAAAATTAATTTTTGTATTTGGACTTTCAATTCTGCCTTTGTACACTTAGAACGTAGTATTTATAGAGCTTTAGAATTAACTGCTCTATAACAGACTTGCTAACAGTCTTAACAATCTTAGCTAACACTAACGGCTTGAATAACAGATACTCATCCTTAACATTCATCTATCTTCTCCATAGGTAAGACCCTAAGAAAGTTTTGAAACCTAGTAAATAACGTCACTGAAAGTGGTTTGGTAAGTACATCAGCAACCTGACCACACGCAGGAACTTCACCAACCAGAATTGAGCCATCAACGACCTTCTCACAAATAAAAAACAGATCAAGCTTGACATATTTGAACTTAAAGTGTAACATAGGATTGGCTGCGACAGCAACCGCATTGGAACTGTCACACCAAATATTAGGAGTATCATCAGACGTAACATGAAGTTAATTAAGTAGTAATAGTAACCAAGTAACATCACTGGTAGCTACTACAAGACTCCTATACTCAGCTTCAGCCGTTAACCGAAAAACCACTTGCTGTTTCTTGGAACATCACGACACATGAGTTTGACCAAAATAGACACAGTATCCTGACGTCGAACGCCGATCGTCAAAATCTAACCCCTAGTTGGCATCAGCATACCCAACCAAAGACAAACGAGCAGATGGGCAAAAAAAACTCCAAAGTCACATGTGCCGCATAAGTATAGTAGAATCTTCTTCAGGGAGATCATATGAACAATAGTAGGATTATACATGAACTGACAGATTCGGTTTACTGTATATGTAATATCAAGCTTAGTAAGAACAACATACTGTAACGCTCCAGCAAGACTCCTATACTCAGTCGGATTAGTCAGACTATCTCCGTCATCTTTAGATAGAGGCGACAAGCTAACCATTGGTGTATGAACACTTTTTGCTGTAGACATTGAGCTTCGGTCAAGAAGATCACAGATATACTTCCTCTGACAAAGATGAAGACACTCGGAGGAAGAACGAGTAACTTTAATCCCGAGGAATAGTGGAGATCACCCATATCCTTAAGCGAGAATTCATCATTTAACAACATGACAAACCAGTCGATAGAAGTAGGTAGATCTCCAGTTATGATAATATCATCTACGAACACAAGAACATAAATAGTGGAATCAGACTAAACTCGAATAAATAAAGAGGCATTAGATTTCGAATAGACAAAACCAACTGAAACAAGAAACCACATTAACTTCTCTGTAACACCCCTCACTCATATCCAACACCGGGACAGGGCTCGAGGCATTATCGAAACTTTATCATTCACAAACATACAAAACCGGGTCACCAAATTTTGCCCAAAATTTAAAACTTCTAGAACATGAACATATCGTCCCGTATACAGGCCATCAAGGCCTATAACCTACATTAAGGCAGTTCGGTACAAAACCGAAATCATTCGGTAACTTTGAGCGACTTAATAAATTTCTAGCTTTGGAGTGTCACACGCCCATGTAGGTGGGCCGTGTGGACTCACACGTTCGTGTGGCCTAGGGCACATCCATGCCTTTAACCCGTGGGCAACATTGACTTTTGGGCACGGCCAAGACACATGCCCGTGGGCTCACCCATTGTCCAAAATTTGAGCATCCTGTTAAAATAACACGGCCTAGACACACGCCCGTGTGCTAATTTGACTTAAAGTTTTAGGTACAGGGGACACACGGCCTAGACACACGCCCGTGTGTCTAACCATGTGGACCTTAATAGGCTATTTTCCAAGCCTTTAGTCACCCATTTCTACTACTTGTGCCTAATGGTTACCAAGTTTGAGAGAAAGCATGATTATACACTTGTGAATAATCTTAATGAAAATAGTTGTATGGAAACCTCATATCATTGGTTTTATACATAAATGGTTATTTCCTATTTAGTGTCATGGGTTCTCATATTACATTAATCCATCTGAAATTGGCTCATTCATGTGATTCATTGCCAATTGATAGGAACCCATCATTTGTAATTAAAACCATGCATAAAATCGTAGGTCATAGCCTACTTAATTTAAGCCAATTTTCATGGCCATGTACAAAGGCATAAACATATTTTTACATGCCTTTACTGGGAAAATAAAATGACATATATAACAAAATACTCAAAAATACTATACATGCCATTGAACAAAATAAACAGAGTCTTTATACCAAAGCTTCTTTAGTTAATAGTGTGTTGCTTCTCCAACCGTCTTCCAATCCTTATGAGTTCTCGAGCTCTGTAAAACAAGGAAAAGAGAGGGGTAAGCATTTTCATGCTTAGTATGCTCAAATAACCGAAGACTAAACTTACCGAGTAATTGGCATACATCCATACTTAAATCATGAAATCATCCAATATGAAATGATTTCCTATCACATGCACTCAATCAATGAGTTAGTCACATAATCATGTATCATGTAAATTAACTAGATGAGCTCATCATTCAACATTTCATGCATACATGTATCCTACGTTAATCTGATTGAGTTTCTAGGAAATCTCGATGGACTACCCGTTATCCGTCAATTCATTCAAATGATCTTTCCATATATGCACTCCCGCGAACCTCACATTATATGGTGGGATTACCAGTCCCGGCTAAATCCCCCATTATATGAACTCCTAAGGTGATGTCGGGATTGCCAGTCTAGGCTAAATCCCTTATAACAACAAACACCCTTAATGAGCTCAGATCTGAGTTACCAGTCCAGGCTAAATTCAGATCCTAATTGGATTACCCGTCCAGGCTAAATCCACAATGCACTCATATTCTTCGGGAGGCTTGATCATTCAAGGAACACCCTTCCGGGTTAGATTCCTTTCCATACTTGAGATCACGGATTACCTGTCTGGGCTAAATCCTTACTGCAACACATGTAGGATCTCCTTTCACATGTAAAACATGGTTTATCCATCGAATTCCCTTTTAACCTCAACCGAGACAGTTATCAACAAGTCATTATCAAAGACGCATTTCATGCATTTTCAGCGATTAATAATGCAATCATTATGCATTAATAAATCATACAATCATGCATATTAGGGGTTTACTTTAAGTTATCCGAACATACCTGGTAGCAGTTTCAGAGTTATGTTTCGGTTATTCCGAAACCTTGCGTTTACCTCGATCGGCCTCCGGAATTTGTTCCTCGGGGTCTATAACAACAAAATTAGCTCATTAATACCCCACGTTATACATTTCAAGTTTAATATCTACCCTCGGTCCAAATGACCGTTTTGCCCCTAACCTTTGACATTTTTACGATTTAGTCCTTAGGCTCGTATAATAAAACACATGCAATTTCTATCTTATCAGGCCTAACCTAACATTTTTCTCTCATATGGTAACCCACATTTTTCATTATTTTCCTCATTTCTACCACACATTTACATCTTTTGCAAAATAGTCCCTATAAGGGTTTCTCATGAAAACCAACTTGGAAAAGATGTTTAACACACATTTATCTTTCATATTCCTCCACAATCCATCAAAATACCAATAAATCATGTATGAGTAAATTTTTAAACATGACCCCTAGCATGAAATATGGGTAGAAATGGAGAGAGCAAGCTACCGGGATTTCAAAAATACAAAGAACATGAAAAACGGGGCTTAGGAGCACTTACTATTGAGCTTGAAAATTGAAGAAACCTAGCTATGGTGTCCTCCAAATTTTGGCAGCTATGGGAAGAAGATGAGCATATTTTTGATCCATTTTTCCCTTTTTATTTCATTAAAATGACAAATGACCAAAATGCCCTTATGCCCTTTCTTTAAAATTTTATCCATGCAAGCCTATTTTTGTCCAAAAATTTAGAATTTGGGCAAATTGATCTCCAAGACCTTCTAATTCATAATCTATAGCAATTTAATACAAATTTCTTCTAGAATCCAAGTTTTGTAATTTATTCAATTTAGTCTCTAATTTCCAATTGGACACCTTATACTTAGAATTTCTTCATAAAACTTTAACACATGCATATACTCATATTCTTGGCCTCATAATAATCATAAAATAAATATTTTTGATGTCGAATTTGTGGTTTCGAAATTACTATTCTGACTAGGCCCTATTTCGGGATGTTACATTTCTCCCCCCTTAGGGACTTTTATCCTCGAAAGTCTTACCAGAAAACAGATTTTGATGTTGGCTTCTAATGGTTTCTTCTGGCTCCCATGTGGCTTCTTCTACACCATGTTGATGCCATAAAACTTTTACAAGAGCCACATCTTTATTTCTCATCTGTTTAACTTCATGAGCCAATATCTTAACCGGTTCTTCTCCATAGGTCATGTCCGGTTGAATTTTGATATCAGTTGGCGAAATTACATGAGAGGGGTCTGATCGGTATCTCCTTAACATGGATACATGGAACACATCATGAATCTTTTCTAGTTCGGGTGGCAACGCCAAACGATAGGCTAATAGTCTAACTCTTTCGGTGATCTCGTACGGTCCGATAAATCGTGGACTCAATTTACCTTTTCGACCAAATCTCAATACCTTTTTCCATGGAGATACTTTCAAGAATACTCTATCTCCAACTTGAAACTGAATTTCTTTTCTTTTCAGATCAGCATAAGACTTTTGTCTATCTGATGTCGCTTTTAAATAATCCCGTATCACTTTAACTTTTTCTTCAGTTTCTCTAATTAGATCAACTCCATGAATTTGATTTTCTTTGAGTTCTGTCCAGTACAATGAAGTTTGACATTTCCTACCATACAAGGCCTCATAAGGCACCATATTCAAACTTGTTTGGTAACTATTGTTGTAGGCAAATTCTACCAATGGCATATATTTTTCCCAACTACCCTGACATTCAAGGATGCAGTAACGCAACATGTCCTCGAGAACCTAAATCATCCGCTCAGACTGACCATTAGTTTGAGGGTGAAAAGCTGTGCTAAAGCTCAACTTTGTACCCAAGGCTTCTTGTAACCTCTTCCAGAATCTCAAAGTGAACCTCGGGTCTCTGTCCAAAATAATCGACAGTGGTACTCCGTGCAATCTTACTATCTTAGAAATGTACAAATCGACCAATCTATCAAGGGAATAATCCGTTCTTACCGGGATAAAATGAGTCGACTTTTTTAGTTTGTCCACTATAACCCATATGGCATCTTTCTTTTTCGGGGTCAAAGGTAATCCTGTCACGAAATCTATAGTAACTTTGTCCCATTTCCATCTGGGGACCATTACAGGCTGTAATAGACCTGAAGGCACTTGATGTTCAACTTTAACTTGCTGACATACCAGGCATTTCGATACAAATTCAAAAATGTCTCTTTTTATGCCGCTCCACCAGTACATCTTCTTTAAATCGTTGTACACCTTGGTACTTCCCGGATGAACTGACAAATGACTGTTATGTGCTTCTTGCAAAATCTTCCGAATAAGTTTATTGTCTTTGGGTACACAAACCCTATCTTTGAACATCAAACATCTATCAGGACTAATTCGAAAATCGATCTCAATACCAGACTCACATTGAGCCCTTTTTGCTTGCAAGTCATCATCATTAAACTGAGCATTATAAATTTCCTGCAGAAATGTCGGCCTAGCCTCTAGCTCTGCCAGAACTGAACCATCATCAAGCAATGTCAAACGAGTATTCATGGCTCTCAAGGCATACAGGGATTTTCTACTCAATGCATCAGCGACCACATTCGCCTTTCTTGGGTGATAGTCGATAATCAAATCATAATCTTTAATTAATTCTAACCATCTCTACTGTCTCAAATTTAATTCTTTCTAAGTCATCAAGTATTTCAAACTCTTGTAGTCCGTGAATATACGACAAGTCTCACCATACAAATAATGTCTCTAAATTTTTAAGGCAAAAACAATAGCAACAAGCTCTAGGTCGTGGGTTGGATAATTCTTCTCATGAGGCTTCAATTATCGTGAAGCATAGGCTATCACCTTGCCATCTTGCATAAGCACACAGTCCAATCCATTTAAGGATACATCACTGTAGACCACAAATTCTTTTCCCGGTTCAGGTAGCACTAAAGCAGCTTCAGTCAGCAATATCTTCAACTTTTCAAAACTTTGCTGAAACTTTTCCATCCATTCAAACTTTACGTCTTTCTGTAGTAGCTTCATCATCGGAGTCGCTATCATGGAAAATCCTTTTACAAACCTTTGATAGTAACTGGCCAAGCCCAAAAAGCTTCTGACCTCGGTTATAGTTTTAGGCGATTTTCATTTAACAATTGCAGAAATTTTACTTGGATCAACTCGGATGCCTTCACCCGAAACTATATGACCGAAAAATCCAAACTTCCTGGAGCCAAAATTCACTCTTGCTAAACTTAGCATACATTTGATTTTCCTGCAAGGTCTGTAACATAATTTTCAGATGCTTCGCATGCTCTGCCTCATCTCTAGAGTAAATTAAAATGTCGTCAATAAACACAATGACAAACTTATCCAAATATGGCCGAAAGATCCTATTCATTATATCCATAAACAAGGCCAGTGCATTCGTCATCCCAAACAGCATGACAAGAAATTCATAATGGCCATACCTCATTCAGAAGGCTGTCTTGGGCACATCCGAGTCTTTAACTCACAACTGATAATAGCCAGACCTCAAGTCTATCTTAGAGAATACGGTAGCTCCTCTCAATTGGTCAAACAAATCATCGATCCTTGGCAAATGATACTTATTCTTGATAGTCACCTTATTCAGTTGCCGATAATCGACACATAACCTCAAAAACCCATCTTTCTTATTCACAAACAACACGGGGGCACCCCAAGGTGAAAAACTTGGCCTTGCAAATCCTTTATCTGTCAGCTCTTGCAACTGTGCCTTCAACTCTTTCAACTCAGTTGGTGTCATTTTGTACGGAGCAATAGAAATGGGAGTCGTCCCTGGCAACAACTTAATACCAAACTCTATCTCCCTTTCAGGAGGTAGCCCGGGTAATTCTTCCGGAAACACATCTAAATACTCACATACTATCGGCACAGACTCAATCTTTAATGCAATTTCCTTAGTGTTCATCACAATCACAAGGTAGGCTTCGTGTCCTTTCCTCATATATCTCTGGGCAACCATTGTCGTGATTGCAACTGGCGACGAACCCAATTCTCTTGATTCAACCCATAGAACCTTACTATCCAGGCATCTTAACTTAATATACTTACTACCACAATTCACAGTTACATCATGAAGGACTAACCAATCTATACCAAGTATTACATCAAATTCATCAAATGGTAACAAAATAAGGTTAACCGGGAAACAACAACCTTTAATTGTCAAAGGACAATTCTTACAGACTTTATCAACTAGGGCTGATCTGCCTAGTAGATTCGACACTCTAATAATATCTTCAGTATGTTCAACAGGTATGTTCATGCTAGATGCCAATCTCATACAGATATATGAATGCGTCGACCCCGGGTCAATTAAAGCAACAACACTTATATTAAAAAGAAAGAAGGCACCCGTAATAACATCAGGAGCAGTGATTTCCTCTCGAGCACGTATCGCAAACGTTCTTGTCGGGGCTCAAACCTCTGGTTTTGCGGCGTCTTTAGTTATGACTCGACTGCCATAGCACTCCTAGAGTATCTCGGAGGTCTACCTCGAAGAATAGGAGTGCTCAATTTCGGGGTTACATCCACTCAATTTTCAGCTCGTTCTGGGCAGTTTCTAAGGAAGTGATCAAGAGAACCACATGTGAAACACGCACCGCTCTTCATTCGGCACTCACCAAAGTGAAATTTGTTACAGCTCTTACACTTAGGTTTTTGATCATCTACACTCACCACACTAGTCTCCATCGGAGAGGAAGACTTTTGACCTCCTCGTTTAGAGCTTCTCGATCTACTTGAATATCCCACTGACGAAGTAGAGCGTTCATATAGGCTCTTGGCTTTCTTTGTGGAGAACGAGAGTGTTTTACTGCTAGACCTCTTGCTCGCAACTTGAGCCTCTCTCTTAGCTTGTTTTCTTTCATTATTAAGTTCCTCGGCCTTCTTGGCTCGATCGGCCAATGCGGCGAACTCCTGTATTTCCAAGATCCCAATCGACAACTTGATATCCTCATTCAGACCTTCCTTGAAGCGTTTACACATTTTCGATTCCGTTTGGACCCATTCGGTTGAGTATTGACTTAGTCGTACGAACTCTCTCTCGTATTCAGCTATAGTCTTGTTACCTTGTTTGAGTTCCAAGAACTCCTTTCGCTTCGAGTCCAAAAACCGTGGGCTAATATCTTTCTTCCTAAACTCTGCTTGAAAGAAATCCCAAGTAATATTTTCCTTAGGCACTATCGAGGATAAGGTTTTCCACCAATTATAAGCAGTGTCCTTCAAAAGGGACACAACACACTTCAAACATTCCTCGGGTGTGCATGACAAATCATCTAACACCCGTGTAGTATTTTCGAGCCAGAACTCGGCTCTTTCAGCGTCATCATCAACTTTAGCTCTGAATTCTTCAGCCCCATACTTTCTAAGCTTATCAATAGGGGCTTTATCGATTCTCACCGGTGCCATACCTCGTGGCACATCCTTATCGGGTTGGTTAGGGGGCGGGGGCGGTCTTGGTATACTGAGGCAATTAGATAATCCCCAAACCATTCATCCATCATATCAAAGAAGGTAGCTCGGGCCTG
The DNA here is from genome assembly GCF_007990345.1 of Gossypium hirsutum. NCBI lineage: Eukaryota > Viridiplantae > Streptophyta > Magnoliopsida > Malvales > Malvaceae > Gossypium > Gossypium hirsutum. The sequence goes on along the minus strand of NC_053430.1, from coordinate 26,017,328 downwards.
TTCTCGGCCTTCTGACATCAGCCTTCTACTACTACTAGAAACAGCTCATTGTACGGAAACTGGAGCATGCCTTTCGGCTCCCTCGGACTCATCTTGTGCTTGATTGGAAGACATTTATTATATTCAAAATAATTTAAACAATTAGGAGACGTCACACTATCAACATTCGAGTAATGGCATGTAAAGCGAACCTTTAACGTCCTCTACGGTAGTTCTAGAACAGACTAAATCATAGCTCTGATACCAATAAATATAAGACCCTTCATCGTATCCAACATCGGGACAGGGCTCAAGGCATTATCGAAACTTTATCATTCATAAACATACAAAATCGGGTCACCAAATTTCGGCCAAAATTTAAAAATTTTAGAACATGAACATATCGTCCCTTATACAGGCTACCGAGGCCTATAACCTACATTAAGGTGGTTCAGTACAAAACTAAAATCATTCGGTAACTTTGGGTGACTTAATAAATTTCTAGCTTTGGAGTGTCACATGCCCGTGTAGGTGGGCCGTGTAGACTCACATGCCTGTGTGGCCTAGGGCACCTCCATGCCTTTAACCCGTGGGCAACACTGACTTTTGGGCACGACCAAGACACACACCCGTGGGCTCACCCCGTGTCAAAATTTGAGCATCCTGTTAAAATAACACGGCCTAGACACACACCCGTGTGTCCTACCCGTGTGCTAATTTGACTTAAAGTTTTAGGTGCAGGGGACACACAACCATACCACACACCCATGGGGATGGACCGTGTGACACACACGGCCTAAACACACGCCCGTGTGTCTAACCATGTGTACCCTAATAGGCTATTTTCCAAGCCTTTAGTCACCCATTTCTACTACTTGTGCCTAATGGTTACCAAGTTTGAGAGAAAGCATGATTATACACTTGTGAATAATCTTAATGAAAATAGTTGTATGGAAACCTCATATCATTGGTTTCATACATAAATGGTTATTTCCTATTTAGTGTCATGGGTGCCCATATTACATTAATCCATCTGAAATTGGCTTGTTTATGTGATTCATTGCCAATTGATAGCAACCCATCATTTCTAATTAAAACCATGCATAAAATCGTCGGTCATAGCCTACTTAAATTAAGTCAATTTTCATGGCTATATACAAATAGATAAACATATTTTTACATGCCTTTACTGGGCAAATCAAATGACACATATAACCAAATAATCAAAAATACTATACATGCCATTGAACAAAATAAACAGAGTCTTTATACCAAAGCTTCTTTAGTTAATAATGTGTTGCTTCTCCAACTGTCTTCCAATCCTTATGAGTCCTCGAGCTCTGTAAAATAGGAAAAAAGAGGGGTAACCATTTTCATGCTTAGTAAGCTCGAATAACCGAAGAGTAAACTTATCGAGTAATTAGCATACATCCATACTTAAATCATGAAATCATCCAATATGAAATAATTTTTCTATCACATGCACTCAATCAATGAATTAGTCACATAATCATGTATCATGTAATTTAACTAGATGAGCTCATCATTCAAAGTTTCATGCATACATGTATCCTACATTAATTTGGTTGAGTTTCTAGGAAATCTCGATGGAATACCCATTATCCATCAATTCATTCAAATGATCTTTCCATATATGCACTCCCGCGAACTTTACATCATATGGCTAGATTACCAGTTCCGTCCAAATCCCTCATTATATGAATTCCTAAAATGATGTCAGGATTGCTAGTCCAGGCTAAATCCCTATAACGACAAACACCCTTAATGAGCTCGGATCTGAGTGACCAGTCCAAGCTAAATTCAGATCCTAATCGGATTACCCGTCCTGGCTAAATCCACAATGCACTCATATTCTGCGGGAGGCTTGATCATTCAAGGAACACCCTTCCGGGTTAGATTCCTTTCCATACTTGAGATCACGGATTACCTATCCGGGCTAAATCCTTACTGCAACACATGCAGGATCTCCTTTCACATGTAAAATATGGTTTATCCATCGAATTCCCTTTTAACCTCAACCGAGACGATTATCAACAAGTCATTATCAAATACGCATTTCATGCATTTTCATGTCATTAATAATGCAATCATCATGCATTCATAAATCATACAATCATGCATATTAAGCATTTACTTTAAGTTATCCGAACTTACCCGGTAACAGTTTCAGAGTTATGTTTCGGTTATTTCGAAACATTGCGTTTGCCTCGATCGACCTCCAGAATTTGTTCCTCGGGGTCTATAACAAAAAAATTAGCTTATTAGTACCCCACATTATACATTTCAAGTTTAATATCTACCTCTGGTCCAAATGACCGTTTTGCCCCTAACTTTTGACATTTTTACGATTTAGTCCCTAGGCTCGTATAGTGAAACACATGCAATTTCTATCTTACCCAAGCCTAACCGAACATTTTTCTCTCTTATGGCAACCCACATTTTTCATTATATTTCTCATTTCTACCACAAATTTACATCTTTTGCAAAATAGTCCCTATAAGGGTTTCTCATGCAAACCAACTTGGAAAAGATGTTTAACACACATTTATCTTTCATATTCCTCCATAATCCATCAAAATACCAATAACTCATGTATGGGTAAATTTTGAACCTTAGCATGAAATATGGGTAAAAATGGATAGAGCAAGCTACCGAGATTTCAAAAATACAAAGAACATGAAAAATGGGACTTGGGAGCACTTACTATTGAGCTTGAAAATTGAAGAAACCCTAGCTATGGTCTCATCCAAATTTTAGCAGCGATGGGAAGAACATGAGCATATTTTTGCTACATTTTTCCCTTTTTATTTCATTAAAATGACAAATGACCAAAATGCCCTTTTGCCCTTTCTTTAAAATTTCATCCATGCAAGACCATTTTTGTCCAAAATTTAGAATTTTGGCAAATTGATCTCCAAGACCTTCTAATTCATAATCTATAGCAATTTCATACAAATTTCTTCTAGAATCCAAGTTTTGCAATTTATTCAATTTAGTCTCTAATTTCCAATTGGACACCTTATACTTAGAATTTCTTCATAAAACTTTAACGCATGCATATACTCATATTCTAGGCCTCATAATAATCATAAAATAAATATTTTTGATGTCAAATTTGTGGTCCTGAAACCACTATTCCGACTAGGCCTTATTTCGGGATGTTACATTCTCAAACTAGGCGCGAGGAGCCTGTCGAAGAGCATATAGAGCTTTCTTTAGATGACACACAAGGGGCTTGCCATCTGAATCATACTGAACATACCCTGGCGGTTGTTGCATACACACTTCTCTATCAATATCACCATTTAAGAATGCGTTGTTCACATCAACCTGACGAAGTGGCCAACCTCTAGATACCGCAATAGACAAAATGACCTAGATAGCAGCAAGTTTCACCATTAGACTAAACGTTTCCTGAAAGTCACACCCTGGAACTTGAAAATATCTTTTGGCGAATGACTGTGCCTTATGACGATCAACAGTGCCATTAGGATTTTTCTTGACCTTGAAAAGCCATTTACACCCGATAACCTTACGGTTTGGTGGCAACAGAACAAGTTCCCAAGTAGAATTGAAAATAAGTGGAGGTAGAGAATGCTTCCTCAATTGTAGACAGTTCTGTAGCTTCAACAGTCATGGCTTTTGGTTTAAAAATACCAGCCTTCGATCGAGTAACCATCGGATGAGCATTTATTGCAGGTAAAGAAAACTCCAGACGTAAAGGAACGGCCACAGTGGGTGTAGTAGATGACAGATCACTATTACTAGTGCTTAATGGTCTAGATTCTATAGACGCTTGACCTGAAGTCACCCCATCCTAAGGGACTGCAGAGACAACAAGTGAAGAACGAAATTCAATAACAGGTGTCAAGTCCGTAGATTGAGAAGAAGCTGCTTGAACCGGAGTAACACAAGTTGGTATAATAGCATACAAACCACCAAACCCTGACGTAGCAAACAACAGAGACAGAAATTGTTGTTCATCAAGTCTGTAGATCGAGAAGAAACTGCTTGAATTAGAGGAACACAAGTTGTTATAATAGCATACAAACCACCAAACCCCAACGTAGCAAACAACAGAGACAGAAATCATTGTTCATCAAATACCACATTACGAGAAATGATAATCTTACCATCGGGTAGAAGACGCTGATATCCCTTGTGTTGAGGACTATATCCCAAGAATGTACAGGGCTGTGATCGAAAATCTAACTTATGACGCTAAAACGGACGCAAGTATGGAAAACAGCAACATCCTAATACCCGTTAGTGATCATAGGTGGGATGACTTCCATACAAAACTTTATATAGAGTTTGAACACTCAGAATAGATGTCAAGAGCCGATTGATGAGATGGACCGTACAACAAAATGTATAAGCCCAAAACTCCATAGGGAGATCTGCTTGTGCTAGAAGATTAATCCTCATATCTACAATGTGCTGATGTTTGCGTTCAACCACTCCATTTTGTTCAGAGGTATGCAGACAAGTCAGCCGATGAATTATCCCTTGAGACACTAGAACAGAAGTAAACGCAAGATACTCTCTGCCCCAATCACCCTAAAATTGTTTGATAGTTTTGCCAAACTGAGTTTTGACTAATTTCTGAAACTGACAAAAACAATCCACGGCCTGAGACTTTTTTCGAATTAAATAAATCGAAGTAAAACCAATGCACATATTAATAAACGACATAAAGCACCAGTTATTAGCACAAGCAACTGACGCTGGTCCCCAAAGATCAAAGACAACCAAAACAAATGGATCACTATACTCAGTAATCGAATCAGAAAATGGCAGGTTATGAAATTTCCCTTTCTTACAGGCAATGCAAACATTATTAAGAGACACTTTATTTAAATTGATATGACACTTATTTAGAACAGATTTGACAACAGATGTTGACAGATGCCGAAGATGTTTGTGCCACAACGAAAAAGTATCACTGTTACCAATCTGACTCTGAATTTCCACTTGAGTAGTAGAAGGAGCTACAACACTCTGAACAGATGTTCCTTGTAAGGAAAAGTGATACAGCCCATCACGAATATGACCCTTCAGCAAGATTTCCCGTGTTACGCTATCCTTAATAACATAATATCTAGAGTAAAATTCAAAAAACACACTATTTTCAATGGCAAACTGAGATACAGACAATAGATTTTTTCGTATAGTTGGAACGCACAAAATATTAGATAACCAAAGCAATTTAAAGTGTGTATGTAAAATGCCTTGACCAATTGACCATCACCCATTAAGAGAGAAAACGTACCTGAATACGGGGGTAGCATCATACAGTGCTGACAGATCCCGACATACATGATTACTGGTACCAGAATTGGGATACCACGATATGGTACCTACTGGCATTGGAATATATGAATCAATGTCATCACCATTAGTCCTAAGCTGTATGAAATTGATATGAGAATTGGAAGAGTCAGAATAACCAGATGCGTAAATGTCACCTACTCAAGGAAGCCCAATGCACGGATCAGACCCAGAGTAAACACGAGCTCATGGTTTAGTGTGACAAAAAATTTTCGATGGTCCATCATTCGGATCTAAGCCATGAGACGAATCAAATTAAACATTGTTAGAAACAAGCCCAGTAGGCATAAGTGGAGCATTCGGCTTTGGAAGTCCATGAATAGGCCCACCATTAACTGGCCTATTACCATGTGGCAATGAAAACCTTGGCCCAAGTGGCGCATTAGTTGCAAGCAGCTCACGTGCAAACATACCTTGCATCCCAACATTCGGCCTAACACAGGGATTAAATTCCTTTGGTTGCTTAAGATAATTTTGACCACCATCACCCCAATTTTGACCGAACTCATTTTCAAACTTAGGGCGTTGGGGCTATTGAGAGAACCATCCATTTTCCTCAAACGCTCCATGAAATGGCTCCAGAAAATACCCATGAGACGGCCCTCCTTGGTGCGACACCGGAGTCACCACCGGTGATGTCTCTTCATGATGGTACCTATAATAGCATCGTTGTGCTAGATGACCGTACCGTCCACAAATCTGGCACTGAAGACGCGAATGGAAAATCCTTCCGCGACCACTAGTAGGAGAACAACCATTACGAGGAGATCCGTCCCCCATTTACGACTAAGGTCCTTCTACTAGATTCGCAGCAAACACAACTTCTTGAACGTTCCTCGCCTGCCGAGCCTTGCACTCATGAAGTGCATCAACCAAATGTTGAAATAGCAACGGAGACGAGGAGAGTGAGCAAAAGACACAACAGCATCAAACTCGAAAGACAGGCTTGCAAGCATGACCACCGTCCTTTCGGCCTTCAAAATATGAGAACCAGATGCTGCAAAAAGAGCACACAATCCTTTTATTTTTTCAGCATAGTTTCTGATAGAAAGACTACCTTTCTTGAGAGAATACAACTCCTGACGAAACTGAGACTGTTTTGCACTAGTATCAGCCGTAAAAAGACTATTCACCATCATCCACACATCACACGCGGTTCGTACGTCCGTGAAAAAGGATAAAAATGATGAAATGATCGTGGAAAGTAGCCACGAGGTGAGGAGGTTGTCTTGTTGATTAAAAATTGCGGCAGACGAATTTGCAACAAGAGCGTCATCAGGTGTTTGAACATACTGCGTCGAGGCTGATATAGTGCCATCAAGAAACCCAGCCAAATCATAACCCACAAGAATGAACCTCACCTGCTATTGCCATTAAACGAAGGTGCCCTCGTCAAGCTTCAACACCTCATGCTGAGGAAATGAAGTGATGATCTGGTCATCAGTGAACACAGAGCCACTTGGCTCAACTGAATTAGAGTCAGCTGAATGCGTGGTAGCCATTCCTAAGGATCAACTAGCGTTTGAAACCATAAAGAAAATTAGGCAATCTTAAGACTTACAAACACTAAAACTATTTTGAGATTAAAAGAATGTTATGCTAATTTAAAGAAGAAATCAATTTTTGTATTTGGACTTTCAATTTTGCCTTTGTACAATTAGAACATAGTATTTATAGAGATTTAGAATTAACCGCTCTATAACAGACTTGCTAACAGTCTTAACAATCTAAGCTAACACTAACGACTTGAATAACAGATACTCATCCTTAACATGGCTCATCTAAAATCTTCTTAAGTTACAAATGTTGATATAAAAAAAGTAAATAAAGAAACATCTAAAAGATGCATGTTTATAAAAAATAAGCTCTCAAAGAAATGAAGTGACAGTAATAAAATGATCTAACAATAAGCCCCTAAGAGATATGTACAAGTGAATGAAAGAATGGAGAATTTAAAGCTTTTCTCTTGACTTCGATGCTTGGGTCTTCAACTCTTGAGTCTTAAAGTGTTCATGATACATGCATGGATGGGATGAAATTTATTAAATTAAGTTCATCAAATTTACCAATTTTTTACTCTAGAAAACCAATCAATTTGCAATACATTTTTTGATGGGATCTAAGCATTTTTGGATTAAGATTCCTCCTAATGGATGGAATATATATCTTTTATCATCAAAATGCACTTTGAATGACCTGATTTTGAGTTCAAGAGATCAAGTTATAGTCGTTTTAGTGAAGATTGGGTGAGTAGAACTTTTTGTAGAGATGACAAATAGGCAAACTTGAATCGGGCTTTTTTCAAAGTTGGATTTTCTTGGGCTTGAATCAACTCGAGCTCAAATTTACTTAGATTCGAGCTCGGATCAAGCCTAGTCAGCTCTTTAGGAATCAAATAATTTTGAATTTTCTAAGTTATAAATATTTTAATTTTATACAATGACAATGCAATTCAAGTTTAAAAAGAACAAATTAGATATATTTGATAGAGTTCTTTTATATAAATAATTTAAGTGCTTATTGTATGCAAAATTTATTATTATATGGGCTAAATTAGAGAAATATGTTGTTTTTTTTAATTGGACGAATAAGCCTTTTTCAGAATTTAGGGAAATAGGTTGTTTTTGGAGAGAGTGTGTGTGAAAGCACGTCCAGCTGGGTCCACTTTCCTCTAACGGTCATTTCCCAACGGCCAGGATTTAAACATTGCCAACGATAATTTTTTTTAAGGGGAAACGATATTTTTTCCCTATAAATACCACATCATTTTTCATTCTTTTCACTCAAATCTAACTCCCTCAATTCTCTCTAAACTCTCAATTTTCTCAAGTCTTGTTCGAAATTTTCCAATACAATTGTTTAAAAATATTGTAGCTTTATTTTATTATTTCGTATATTATTCATTTCGATAAATTTTCATGAATGGAAAACTCTCTGATTCGTTTAGGTGACAAGCACATTTTCGTCACTCAATCGATAATAGTAAGGGAAAATTTTAAATTTCATTATTTTCAATTAAGTTAATTTTAAAGTTTTTAAATTTTTAAAATATTTTATTTTGTCGATATAAATAGGCGGATAATCGTGTTTTGGAGGGGTTCAATACATAATTTTTCAAAGAGCCTAGACACTGGAATTCATGTTATTTGCAAGATGCAAGATTCTTATATGCGTCTCGTATGCTCGGGGGCTGCAAATTGGATCCTACACTTATTAACACGTTGGTGGAAAGATAGAGACCCGAGACACACACATTCCATCTTTCATGCGATGAGTGTACAATGAGGACATAGCTTTTCAACTCAGTTTACTGGTGGATGGGTCAATCGTTACAGGGTTAGCAGTCGGTGAATTTTGTAACAGCTCGTTTTTAGTCAACTCGAAACAATAATTTTGGGACCACAAATCTGAGGTAAAAATAATTATTTTATTATTATTTTAATGTCTATAGGATTATAGTATGATTGTGTGAAAATTTCATTAAGAAATTTTATTGTTTGAGTGCTTAATTTGATAAAAAGGACTAAATCGCATAATGTGTAAAACTTGTGTTCTATTAGATAAAGGTGTCTAATAGCTATATAACCTTAAAGTGGAGGTCCTTATGTGGTAAATAGGCCAATAACATGATAGTGGATGATAATGGCTTGGTAATTTTGAAATTTGTGATAATTTTAAAGGTTAATTTTGGTATTTAGTAAATAAAGGCTAATTAAATAGAACAAAACATTTTTTTTATGTGTTCATCTTATTCAAAACACACTTAGGCCAATTTTTACTTGGAGAAAGAAAGCTAGGGTTAGACCATATTCTTTTCTTTCAAATAGGTATGATTTTTTGTCCCGTTTTCAATTATTTCTATATTTTTGAGATCGTTGCAGCTTAATCTAGCTAGCCCAGGGACTAATTTGCAAAACTATTAAAGGTTTAGGGTTTTTCCATTGATGAATATGTGTGTATTATGATGTTTGATGATAGAAAATATATGTTTATTGTTAGATAAACAACATTTGTAAAGTGATTTTTAGTAAAATTGTCAATTAGGGATTAAATTGAGAAATATGGAAATTTTATGGTAGAAATGTGAAATAAATGAAAAATATGGGCTGCTATGGTAATAAGGGAAATTCGACTAGCATGGGTAGGGACTTAATTGCATGAATTTGTGTTTTTATGATATAATAACTAAATTGTAAAAATGTTGAAATGTTAGGGGCAAAAGTGTAAAGTTTCCTTAAGATACATTTTGGGCTAAATTGAATAGAATGATAATTAAATAAGTTAATTTTGATTACATATAGATCAAGAAAAGCGAAGTTCAAATTTAGATCGGGGAAAAACAAAGTATCCATTTTGTTGTTTTTACGATCGAGGTAAGTTCGTATGTTAATAAGTATTGTTATAATTGCATTTTAAATTCTTTATTATTGAATTTAATTGTGAATACGATCTTACGGATATGTTCGATGAAGATTCAACAAAGTGAGATCCCGGTTGAACCTTACAAATGACATGTCATTAGGGGTTATGTGATTTGGGTGCTGGTCTGTACGTCCTACCAGTGGATGAGTTATCCAGCATGTATTGCAGATTTTTGTCAGCTTGTGTGAGCAGCACCGTGTAGCTACATCATGATCATCAGCTTGTGTGAGTAGAACCGTTGATAGCTCGAGAGTGAGCATTAAATGTGATATGAGATTGAGATAACTTCGGCTATGTATTGGCACTTAGGGTGTGAGATTCCTGAGTAAATGGTTCAACGGGTATAACAAGGATATGGATGAGTATAAGATTGATACAAGCTTGTACAGGCATGTACGTGAACTATACAATCATCAAATCGAAGAAATTGATGGAAATTGTGTTTAATCTTTGGATTGAATATATGTGTTAAGTTATGCTTCAAATTTGAATTGTTGGTTGGTAAGTTTTACTTACTTAGCATACGAGCTTACTAAGCTTTATAATTTACTTTGTTTACTTTTTCATGTTTTATAGTGAATATCGAAGCTAGCTTGGATTGGGAGTCGTTGAAGATTGCATCACACTATCGAGCTTCCACTTTGGTACTTTTGAGCTTATGTAATTTGGTTATATGGCATGTATAAGAGTTATTGTCATTTGGTATATAGTTTGGTAATGGATTTAGCCATTTGAATCGGCTTGTAAATGATGAATGGCTAGTTATGTGTATAGCTAGATGACTTGGCTTATTTTGGCATGTTTGGTGTGTATATATATATGTGCATATGGAATTTTGTTATGTGGTTGGTAATGGTTTTGTGATGTTTATTATGAATTGGTAAATTGAGTACCATTTTTTTGAAAATTTGAGATAGATATGCTTGTGATTTTAGGCCAATTAGTGCATAGTTGAAAGTGACTATTTTGGTTATTTGCGAATGTGAATTTGGTATGAATTTGAATAACATATTGTGGTACTTGTGTGCCTTGTAGTTGTTGGCATTGATAAATCATGAATTGGACTTGATTTGGATGAGTTTAAAGGCCATTTGAAGTTGTGGTTATATTCAAATTTGGTTGGTGTAGGTGAATGATATTGGGTGAGAAAAATGGCTTGGTAAATAGCCTATTTTTGTCCACACGAGTAGAGACACGTATGTGTGTCTTAGCCGTGTGTGACACACAGTCAAGTGACACGGTCGTTTGTCCCCTAGTGTTTAATTAGAAATTAAGTCAATATGCTCCACACGGCCCAACACACGGGTGCGTGACTTGCCCGTGTGGCATAAGTCAGTATACCCTACAGGTTTGGCATGGCCTATCGCACAGCCTAACACACGGGCGTGTGAGGCCATTTTGAAGGTCACACGGGTATGTGGTTGGTCGTGTGACCCAAGTCAGAGAGTTACACGGGGCAGGACACGGAGTGGGACACGTCAATGTGATCCCATTTCGAATGTCCACACGACCTGTGACACGGGGGTGTCTTTGGCCGTGTGAGACACAGGCCAAGCCACATGGGTGTGTGTCCCCTATATTTTGTAAAATTTTCTAAGTTTTCTGAAAATTTCCTAAGATATTAGTTTAATCCTGAACCACTTCTAAAGCATGTTTTGGGCCTTGTAGACTCATATTAGGGACTTGATGAATGATTGTGAATGACTCATATTTGAATTTGATAATTGTTTGAGAAATGTATGTTTGATTGTGTTATAAGTCCAGTAATACTCTGTAACCCTATTCTGGTGACAGATATGGGTTAAGGGTGTTACAAATTTAGTATAAATACATTTATCTGCACCATTATGTAAAAAACCATATGACAAGATGACCGAGTCAAATTTCTCATGTCACTTTTTAGGAACTTGTTTTAAACCATATAATGGCTTGATCAAGTTACACACCTTATGTTCATTCCTAAGAAGCACAAAGCCTTCTGGTTGCTCCATGTAGACTTCCTCTTTAAGATCACCATTCAAAAAAGTCGTCTTAACATCCATTTGATGTACATGTAACTTATGGATATATGCAAATGCCATAAGAATTAGAATGGAGGTCATCCTAGCCACTGGTGCATAGGTGTCAACATAATCTAGGCCATCCTTTTGTCACCAACCTAGCCTTAAAGGTTGGAGAACCCCCTATTAAAGTATTCTTCACCTATTTACACCCGATAGGCTTCGATCCTTGAGGAAGATCAACTAGAATCCAAGTATTGTTGGACAATATTGAATCCATTTCATCTCTTTCCAAAATGTTGCATTGGAACGATGGAAATGTACAATGTACACAATCGTTATCAAGTAATGAAGTGACAAGTAAATGTCGAGTTATCGTATCCACAGGGACTGTGAAATAAAAATATTTATGAAATGTAAAGTTAAATATTTGGTGATGAAAACAATTGTTGATTTGAAGAAGTGATCTAAAAACTAAAACTAATTTAACTAAGTAAATAAAAAATAAAATAATCCAATGCACAATTTCTAAAATATGGGTTTAAATCAAGATGACATAATGTGTTAGATCAATTACATTCTTTATCTTAAAATTACTAAATTCATGTTCGTATTGTTACAAATAATTTCATGGAAACTTGGTATTTTGCTAACCAATACACATACAAACTTACTAAACCAATTAATCTCTTGAACATATTACTATGTCAATTCAAACAATTAATCAATTTTCATAAGCAAGTATAAGATTAAGTGAAGTAACAACATAGTCCTATATTGAAACAATCCAATCACAATAATCTTGCAAGTTATGCAAGGCTAATGTACCATGTAATACCGTTGCTAATTTAACTTTTAGCTGCCTTAGAAGATTAAACATGTATCAATTAAATACCATGTCAATGAAAATCAGCTAAAATTAGCTTATTGGATCAACTTTAGGGATGGTTGTGGGTTACCCAATTGCTTGGTGGTCCAGTCCTCTATAGTTAACATACTGGGCCACTTTCTTCTTCAGACTTTATATTAATTTTTGACCCAATTAATGTTGGATAAAAATTAAATATAAAGTATGCATAATAATCATTATTGGACCATCCTTGGCTGGAAAATAATTTAGCTATGCTCTTGATTGACTTGATGCAAAAATTACCCTAATGGTTTAAGCCTTTCAAAGTGTCTACAAGTCAATTTTCACTTTTGTCCAAAACTATCGAAATTAAACCAAATTTGTGAAAATTTATTATAAAAATAATTAAAATTCAATATGTTAATAATTTAAGTGAAATTAATTATTTTATAATTAAAGTATGAATTTCGACAAAATTTATTACGAAACTACATGAATTAGAACTCAAAAAGTACTAAAAAAGTTTATATATTTTGTGTTTCCACGAATCCCTAGAAGTCATGGCTTCACCATAGGATTGTGAATCACCATCCATATTAAACATTATGGGGATTTTCCTAATTATGAATTATCTATTTCCCTCAACGAGGAATGCTAGAGATTGAGAAGAAATGAAATCGGGACCGAAGTCCTTTACTTTTCTCACTATTTCACTTTTCCTCGACTTCGTATCCTTATTGTCACAAAGACTTTTCTTGGTTTAATCACTTGAGATCTTTGGTTCATATTATTTTTTTGAATCCATTGAATAATAAAAAATCTCATTCTCAATGAATACAACATCTTTTATTTCAATTTTCGTATTTGACACTAAGTCAAGAACACGATAAGCTTTAGAGTGTTGGGCATATCCAATGAATGCATCCTTGACGGCTCTTGGTCCTAACTTTATTCTCTGTTGGTTAGGAACTCTATAGTAAGCCAAACACCCTCACACTTTGAAATAATCTAAGTTTGGCTTCCGACCCTTTCTCGATGGTATTCTGCTAGGGATATAACACGTAGTTAATAATGCTTCACCCTATAGATTATATGGAAGTTTAGCATTTAAAAATATCGAGTTAACCATATCCATTAAAGTACAATTCTTTCTTTCCGCCAAACCATTTTGTTGTGGAGTATAAGGCACAGAACACTCATATACCACACATTGTTCCTCACAAAATACATTAAGGGTTTGTTTGTTTACATGTAAAAGGTTTTACGGAAAATGTTTTATGTATTTTCTTGTGCTTGTTTCACAGAAAACAACTTGGTCAACGGAAAATAACTTACAGGTCAACGTAAAATAAGCCCCTTTTCTTGTAAAACGACTTATTCTTTTGAAAGCATAAGTCATTTTCTGGAAAAGAGTTCCTCTATAGGTAATTTTATTTTTATATAAAAATTATCTTAAATTAAGTTTAATATTATTATATTGATAATAAATTTTATTTTTATTTTTAAAAATATTTAAAATTATTAAAATATTATATTTTTCAATATTATTAAACATACATATTTAATTATTTATATTTAGTCATATAATAAATTATTTAATACTTCAATTTTATTTTAATAAAAAAATTTAAAAATGATAATTTTAAATAATATTCTTCACATATTATTGAAAATATTCAATATTAATAATTTAATAATAAATTTTTATTACAATTATAAATATATTAATAATAAATATTTTGTAGTATAAAGGTTAAAATATGTTATAAGTCTATGTATTCTTCACAAATTTGCAATTTAGTCTCTATACTTTTATTTGCAAGAATTTAGTCTCTCTACTTTTTAGATTTGAAAATCAAGTCCAATTGTTGATATTGTTAATTTTTTTTTCAATTTTTTTGATGTCACATTTTTAAATAAAAAATAATCATTTGGTAGTCATGTAACTAAAAAATGGCGTTATAATAAATCTGAATTTAACAAAATAATTTTAATATATGTAAAATAAATGTAAAGTATAAATTTATAGATATAAAATAAACTCATTTAAACAATGAAAAGATAAGAAAATCTCAAATGTATGTTTGTTTCATTGAAAATAGCTTTTATGAAATATTTTTAAGAAATATGTCAAACAACAGAAAATATATTGCACATATTCATTCAAACACCAGAAAACATTAATTTTTCTAGGAAAGTAAGTCATTTTCCAGAAATTATGTTCTGGAAGCCATTTTTATTGAAACAAACAGACTCTAAATTCATTTGAAAAATATTCACCACCTCAATCACTACGAAGCATTTTGATTTTCTTATTAAACAAATTTTCAACCTTATTTTTAGAACGTTTAAACATATCAAAAACCTCGTCTTTACTTCTCATGAGATACACATAAGTAAATCGAGAGAAGTCATCTATAAAAGTGATAAAATATCATTTTTCCACCTCTCGTTAGAACTCGATTTAATTCACAAACATCTGAATGGATTAAATCTAACACTTGTGAACTCCTTTCACACTTATTAGGAAATGATTTCTTGATAATTTTAGTTGAATACAAATTTCACATTTATCCACAAACTCAACATTAGTTAGACTAATATAACCATTATTTTGCATATATTGTAAAGTTTTAAAATTAAAATGTGCTAGACGCGCATGCCACAACAAATAAGATTCAATAATATAAGCAGAAGATTTGGTCTTATTCATATCAATGCTCAACTTGAACATGCCCTCGTTACAATATCCTTTTCCTAAATATATATCACCCTTAAGAAAAACTAACTTATTGGAGTCTAAGATAACCTTGAACCCCTTGTTACACAGAAGACTCGCGGACACTAAATTCTTTCTCACATAGAGAACATGCAACACATTGATTAAGGTCAATTTCTTCCCGGGTGTAAAGTTGAGTTCCACCGTCCCTTCATCGAGCACATTAACCAATTGATAGTTACCTATAAGCACTTCACGGTTTGTCACTAATTTATAACTTTGAATTGTTTTTGGTCATTACACACATGGACAATAGCTCCGGAGTCGAGCCACCAATTATAGGACTTATCAATCATGGCAATGTTGTGTTCGGTAATCATACCAATCTCCAAACCCTCTATCCCTTCTGTAACCATGGCCACTGAGTCCATATCCTCCACCATATTGGCTTTGAAAGTTGTGGCATCTTGCTTCCTTTTAAGAAGTTGCAATTATTAATGTAGTGTCATTTCTTATTGCAATTATAATAATTGTGAGATTTTTTCTTCTTGTCTTGTATATCCTTGGTCTCTGTAACACCTATAACCCGTTTTTATCACCGGAATAGGGTTACGGAGTATTAACATAAAAAAACATTTTATAACCAATATCAATTAATTTTCAAATTAATTTGATAAATACATAAGAAATTCAAAATGAAATAAATCATGCATATACAAGCCTTAAATTGAGCCCACGTGGCCTTAAAAATACCATTCGAGCAATCAGGGACCAAATCATGCATATACATACAGGGCCGTGTGTGTCCAAAAATGACCAGGATCATGCTATTTCCTTACCCAATTGCATCGGTACCTAAACCAATTCATAATACATGTTCGCAAGTCTATAAACATGAAGATCGTTTTATGATTCACTAAACTATACTATGATCACGACTAAGGCAAGCGCACCTATCGAATGGTAATATAGTTACGGTGAGTCCAGAATATCGTATCCACAAGGACAAAAAGTATTAGTATTAACTCTCTTTCTATTATTTAGCCTAAAATAAAAGGGATTTATTTTAATTTAAATTTAACTAACTAATTAACTAATGAATACGACAGAGAGTAAAGAAAATAATCGAATAAACCAATGATAAAGACAATACCCAAGGAAGAATCCACCTAGACTTCACTTATTATTCCTACTCTGAATCAAACGATTTATTCACTTGTCTTGATCCATAGAAATCCCTAAACTATGTTAATATCTCTTTTGAGACTAAGAATAACTGACTCTAGGTTGATTAATTGAAATCTGTTTCTAATTAAAACCCCTATTGTTGCATTAACTCAATCTATAGATTCCCTTATTAGATTTGACTCTAATCTGACAGATTTATGTCATCCTATTTCTAGGATTGCAATCAACTCCGCTTAATTATACTAGATTTACTCTTAAACAGGGACTTTTGCTCCACTGAATAAGCACATCAAACTTGAATTAATATCTTGAAAATATTAAGGCAAGAATTAATAACACATAATTAAGAACAAAAACAAGTATTTATCGTGTAATTTAGATAATTAAATAATAAGATCCATCGTAGGTTTCATCCTCCCTAGGTATTTAGGGAGTTTAGTTCATAATGTAATAGGAAAACATCTCAAAAATAGGAAAACAACAAAACATAAAGAAACCCAAAAAATTCGAGAGAAATTGGAGGGAGATCTTCAGTCTTGAAGGAGATCCTGCTTCCAATCTGAATCCATTGGCGTTCTTCGAGTAATTCCTATGTTCTACTCTGCTTGTCCCCTTAGGTTTTCTTCTAGTGTGTTTATATAGACTTTAGAGTGCTCAGAAACCCTCAAAATTAGCTTTTTCCTCATGTTTGGGAAATAGGGAGTGATATCGACACAGGCTGCCACATGGGCGTGTGGCCAACCCGTGTGGCCCACATGGGTATGTGCTCAGCCCGTGTGGAAATGGTCTTGGCCGTGTGGATCTTTAAATCAGCCTGTTTTCTGCTCCTTTTGTTCGCCTATACTCTCCTAAGTATAAAACATGAAATTAAAGAATTAAAAGCATTAAATTTACTAAATTAGATAATAAATCATCCAAAAATATGCTAAGTATGGGATTAAAATGTGTTACTTTTATGGTTTATCAAATACCCCCCACACTTAAGCATTTGCTTGTCCTCAAGCAAAATCATCAACTCACAATTAAAGTTAAACTCTCTTAATTCATAATCCTCATCAATAATGTTTTATCATAATTTCACAAATAATCATACATTGATAATTCAACTAAAAGAGCACTAAAGATTCAAACAATTCAAGTCACATATTTTAAAAGCATGAAAACATAGGTATCTCCTCTCATCTAAATAATTACTTTTAATTCAAAATCGACAAGATTTGACATCCTTACTAAAGATTCACTCAAATCACTCAAAGTGTTTAAGGTTCAAAAATTAAGCACTCAAAAGTCAAACATGAAAAATTATTACGATAAGCTTGTATGAAAATCAAATCTCCACCACTATAGATGAGATGATACACAAATCAAAAGGTCTTTAAAGGGCTGTAACGAGACTTGGGTTAAAGTTGTGGATAAAGGCTAAACAAGAAGGTTATAATCAAGATTGAATTGATAAATTACCTAACTAGAAAAACTAAACTAATACTGAAAAAATTACATCAATCGAAATTTATTAAAGAAAAACATGAGCTTCTTCTCAAAATATGAAACTAACTACTTAAGCTCAAAGCAAAGAACTAAAAATAATCAACATATATGTATTTTTTCACTTTTTATTTTTATTTTTGAATGAATGAATGAATAATAAGAGAAAATTATACACTAAAATAAAAAAAAACATAGTTAGGCATTTAACCAAATCAAAACTCGACAAAAAAGGAGTCAATAGAATAGGAAAAATTCTCAGTGAATCAAAAAGTATGATGTATGGGTTAATATTAAGGGTAAATTAATAAACGGTCTGTTAGGCTTAAAGGGGTTCACTAAGGGTTAATTGTGAAGGTAGTCTTTTTGTGGGGTAAGTGGGTTAAAACTTAGGTTCCTTTATCATCTCAGTATATCAAATCAAAGGTGTGGTCTTGACATGTATAATCGAGGCAAGTTCTAGAATAACAATTCACTATTGACACACTCATAATTAATAATAAAGTGAGCATAAAAAAATGTATGCTCTAAAGGCTCAAAATCTCACAAAAATTATGGCTTTTGATGTCAATCTTCCAACTTTCAAACTTCAAGGTAATACCTCAATTTATGGAAACATCCTAAAATTTTTAATTCTAAAAATAGACTTGTCGTGCTTAATTCTCTAGTATCTTAAAGTTTAAACCATCAATGTACAAGTATTTATGAATTTAATCTAAAACACCTCAATGAAAATCACAAATTAATAAGAGTTCATTCTAAAAGTAATATGAGAAAATTGCTTGAACACAAGGCATAATTCAGGGATTTTCAATTAATTATATAAATAGATAATCACAGTAAGAACATAAATATCATAAGAGAGGAAGAGAATTGACACTGCCCTAAATTTTTGGATAAAATTCCCAAAATAGTGAAAGGTGGAAGTGTAGATAAATGTAGGGGTAGTGCAAAATTCTGAGCAACTGAGAAGAAGATAAACACAATAATGAAGAGGATTAAGAGGGTTACTCAATTAGGAACAACCATAATAATTAAAATAGAGTTAAAAATATAAATACAAAATAAAAATAAAAATAAAAATAAAGATAATCGGACTCAATGGTCCCCATCATCAGACTGATCAATGTCACAAGTCGGTGGCGCTGGAGGAGCGATATGAAGATATTGACAAATCTGTTGTAAACTCCCATCAATACTGTCGAACCTGTGAGCGCAGTACTGACGGAAACTAACAAACTTCTCGGAGGATACTCCTTGGGAGCTAACAGCAGAGGAAGCATGTGGGTGACTCGATGGTGGAGGCTGTGGTGGGTCCTCGTGTTAGGGAGGAACATCAACAGTGAAGTCCTCTAGGTCATGCTGAATGTCAGACTAGATTAGTCTGTACTGAGGGGGTCAACTCTACATCACCACTTGATCATCCTCATGTGGATCATGCTCGAGATGCCCTGAGGGGACATCTGGCCTATGAGGGTAAGTGTCGAGGACTGCTCCATTTTGTCAAGAAGACCGAAGTGTCGAGCGAGGCGAGTCTCGTAAGGGCCTAAAAAGATGGGACCTTTCCTGTGGTGATCTGTCTGATGGTGAAAGACAAGGGCGATGAAATAAGCTAAGTCGAATATGTGGCCGGTCGCCATGCTCCAAAGATAATATGCGTCAGTAGTGCTCACAACTCCTGTGCTTTCTCTCCTGCCAGTCAAAGCGTGAGCTAATAAGGCGTGGATGTATCGTAGAGCCGGAGAAAGAGATGTCACCTTCGAGCAACTTGCATCATAAGTGATTTGATTGGCTGTGAGAACAGTTCAACAGCACGAAAGTGAGTACTGGATGTGACAGTGGAGGTGAGGAAAGTTATCGACGCCCATAAACTCATCGGTAGAGATGTCCAAAGCTGCGCCAAACGCAGGGACACTCATATCTCGCACCAAGCCACCAAGCCGAAATGTAATGGTACCGTACTTGTCATGCGATGACATCATGAGCTGAACATAAAATGTCGAGCAAAACTCCAAAGTAAGCTCCATATATGTGGGCTTATCGATATCAAAGAAACGGTCCTATGGTGCTGTAGTAATGAAAGTGCGAACCTCATCAGCTAGTCCGACTTGCTCCAACGCGGCCCAGTCAATGTATCGACCCAAACCTAGTGGTCGCATGTGCAGGAGCTGAAATAAGTCCTCAGGTAGGTCTATAGAGAATCTGAGATAAGGATGTCGAACCTCGGTAGAGGCACTCGAGGAACAGATCCCACTAGAGCCCTTTCGCTTTTTCGAAGCGGGAACAGCGACCTTAGATTTGCCTCGTGTGTTTGTCATAGTGTACCCAAAAGAGAGTGATTAAATAGATGAATTAACATAAAGAGAATATGCTAAGGGGGTACCAATAGTTTAGTTAAGCTTAAACAATTAAAATAATAAAGAAACGTGCTTTTTACATGATAAAACTAAATGTTAATACTAAACCAAAAACCTAATAATGAACAGGAAGAACTAGAATAGTAAGGATAAAATCTAGATCGAACTCAACTTTTTAAAACAGAAGACATGAACAATACTGCTAATTGAAAGAGAGTAAAGTCAGAGCAACACAATTATGAGAAATGTCTAAAATTTCAAGAATTAACAAAGAATCAGCAGTAAAGAACCAATATTAGTCAAAGTAATAAAATGAAAATAAAAGTAAAGAAATAAATAAATAAATAACAAGATAAAAGGAAAAAGAAAATAAAGAATTAGTAATAATAACAATAAAAGTAAATAAAGAATAAAATAAATACAAAAAGAATGGGAATGAAACCAACGGTGGTATGGTGGTGATGGAAAAGAAAGGCGATGGTGATGCAGGAGGGGCCATACGATGGGGTAAGGGTCGAATGAGGGACATGAGGGCTGGTTGTGGTTGTGGCGGCATTTTTAGGAGGGTTGTGCGAGGGAGGAAGAAATGGTGGTTGGTGAGGGAGAAGGATAAAGGTGAAGGAGGGGGTTCGAATGGGGTCCGGGGTTGTGTGTGAATGAGGGGGAAAGGTTGGAGCTTATGTGGCTAGTCGATAAAGAGGGAGAAAGGGAGGCATCGGAGAGGCTAGTGGCCGGACGGTGGGGGTGGGATGTTGGGGCAGCTAGGGCTTTTTAAGGAGGAAGAAGACAAAAAATAGTAGGGCAAATTAGGGTTTGAGGGATTTTATGGGTGACACGGTCATGTAACGGTCCGTGTTGGGCCACACGGTCGTGTCACACACTCGTGTGGATTGAATTCCAGCCTGTGTTCATCGAGGAAAATAGTATCCCACTAGTCACACGGCCGTATCGCACGACCGTGTGCTACGTGTTTCACTTTTCCCATGCCCGTGTGGTCTCTCGCTGTGTGCCTCGCCCATGTAGCTCTCTGACTTGTTTAATTGAAAATTTAGCTCCAGTTTTCACATGGCCTAGGACACACCCGTGTGTCTAGGCCGTGTGGTCCACACACCCGTGTCGCACCCCCGTGTGGCCTCTTTTTAGCCCTTGTCTCTATCGATTTTTTGGGATTTAAATTTCAGGGCTCAAATGGCCGAAGACACGCCCGTGTGTCTAGGCCGTGTGGGTTACATGGCCATGTCGCTAGGCCGTGTACCTCTCTGTCAATTTCCTTAAAATTTAAAAACTAAGTCTTAAAGTCCACACAGCCAAAGACACGCCCGTGTAGCAAGGGTGTATGGGTCACACGGCCATATTGCGCGACTGTGGAAATTGTTATCGCGCCCATGTTAAGTCCACGGCCTAGGACACGCCCTTGTGTCCAGGCCGTGTGGGTCAAAAACCTGCATTTTAATGTTTAGTTAATTTTTAAAGAAACAATATGAAATAAAAATGAGGAAATTAGTAATGGTAGTACTCGGGTTGTCTCTTGAGAAGCGCTTATTTAGAGTCTAAGCTCGACTTACCTCTCATTCACATGGTCATGGAAGATCACAGAGTCAAGACTCCTCTTGCTCACTGTTAATTCCTTTATTTAAATAAGGTTTAAGTCGAGTACTGTTTACCTTAAAAGTGCTAAAATGAGAATGAGTTACCTCGACTGTACCATATGGAAAGACATTGAGTATCGTAAAAGGGGTCACTTCGTTTGTGTTGAGCTCCGTAGTGTTAATTCGAGGGTCCTTTTGATCTAATAAGACTTGGTTCCCAGCCTTGAATTGATTGGTTCTATCGTTAAACTCGACATGGTGTTGCATCTGTTCCTCCTTGCCATAAGTCTTCCATTCGTCTAGTTCATCTATCTATAGCATTCGTCTTTCATGAATAGTTCCATTGTTAGTGCGTGAACTAGAACGTGGCTCATTTATGCTTCTCAAAAGTGTTTCCTACAAAGAGGATTGGACCACATGATTAGTTTTATTAACCGGATTTACAAAGTCATATTCATTTCTTGATATCTCTATTGAATCATGAGCCTGAAGAGTAATCGTTTCATCACCTGCACGAAATGTGAGTTCACGTGTACCAACATTAATAATAGTCCTGGTAGTCGCTAAAAAGGGCCGCCCTAAGATTAAAGGAATGTTACTGTCCTCTTCCATGTCTAAAAAAACAAATTCTACTGGGAATATGAATTTATCAATTTTTACTAGTACATCTTTAATGATACCCTTAGGAAATCTAATAGTTTTATCCACTAGTTGAATACTCATCCTAGTTTGTTTGAGTTTCCCAAGACCTAGTTGCTTAAACATTTTACAGGGCATGACGTTAATACTTGTGCCTAAGTCAGCCAAAGCATTCTTAACAGCTAAACTACCAATTAAACAAGGAATAGTAAAACTCCCTGGATCTTTCAATTTACTAGGTATTTTATTCTTTAAAATGGCTAAGCAAACTGCATTCAACTCCACTGCCACGAATCATCCAACTTCTGTTTGTTTACCAGAAGCTCTTTTAAAAATTTTACTGAGTTGGGTATCTGTGAAAGAGGTTCAATGAACGGTAAGTTCATATGCAACTTTTTCAAAAGGTTAAGAAATTTACCAAATTGTTCATCTGTACGGTGTTTCTTTGTCGTATTACGGTATGGCACACGAGGTGTATATTCTCTGCTCACTGGTTTTTGTTTATTCTAGCTTTTATCCACTTTATCTTTACTTACCACACCTTCTTGCCTTGGTTCTGGTTTGAAATCAACTAACCCTTCTCCATCTCGAACAGTAATCGCATGGAGTTTCTCTCTTGGGGTAGTCTCAGTGTTGCTAGACAAGCTACCTTGTGGTCTTTCTGAGATCAGCTTAGCAAGTTGACCTATTTGATTCTCGAGCCCTTGAATTGACGCTTTCTGATTTTTAAGCGATGTTTCGGTGTTTTGGAGTCATGTTTCTGACACCGAGATGAATTTTGTTAGCATCTCCTCAGGGTTTGGCTTCTTTTCCTGCTGGTAAGGTGGTTGAAAGCTTGGAGGGGGTTATGGTCTTGGATTGCCTTGACCACCCCAAGAGAAATTGAGATGGTTCCTCCAACCTACATTGTAAGTATTACTATAGGGGTTATTTTAAGGTCTAGAATTGTTACCCATATAGTTGACTTGTTCTTTTGTAGTGCTAGGGTCGTAGGCTAGGCATTCTGTATTATTTATTCCTCCTCCACTTATGTTACACTGCATCACCGGATGTACCTACGTAGAAACACATAAACCATCAATCTTTTTATTTAAGAGTTCTACCTAGTTTGATAACATGGTGACCGTGTCAAGGTTAAAAACACCGGCTGCTTTATTAGGCTTTGTCCTCATGACTTGCCACTGATAGTTATTCAGTGACATCTCTTCAATAAATTCATAAGCCTCCTCAGGTGTTTTTTTATTCAAAGTACCACCAGCGGCTGCATCTATTAACTACCTAGTTGAGGGGTTCAAACCGTTGTAAAAAGTTTGAACCTGTAGCCATAAAGGTAACCCATGGTGAGGGCACCTTCTCAATAAGTTGTTATACCTCTCCCATGCATCATATAGGGTCTCTAAATCCATTTACATGAAGGAAGAGATATCATTCCTCAGCTTGGTTGTCTTAGCTAGTGGAAAGTATTTCACCAAAAACTTTTCGGTCATTTGCTCCAATGTAGTGATAGACCCTCGTGGTAGAGAGTTTAACCACTGTTTAACTTTATTCCTCAATGAGAAGGGAAATAACCGAAGGTGAATGGCATCATCAGAAACCTTATTTATCTTGAAAGTATCACAGAACTCTAAGAAGTTGGCCAAATGAGTATTTGGGTATTTATCCTGCAAACCATCAAACTGAACAAACTGTTGAATCATTTGTATCGTGTTAGGTTTCAGTCCAAAATTATTTGTAGCAATGGCAGATCTAACAATACTTGATTCAGCCCCTACTAAATTAGGCTTAGCATAGTCATACATAGTACGAGGAGCAAGATTCTGATTCATAGGATTCGTGGCAACCACAAGAGGTAGCGGATTATTCTGATTTTTAGCCATCTCCTCGGTATTATTGGTTTCATCCTCATGCTCTTCCTCTATATACTGTAGACTCTGGCTTATTTCTCTACGATTTTTGCGAGCTGTGCTTTCAATTTCTTTGTAAAAAAGTAATGGTCCCGATGGATTTCTTCTAATCATAAACTAAAGAAACCTGCCAGAAGTAAATAAAGATAAGTTAGTAAAAAATAAAAACAAAAATAAATTGCAATAAAAATAAAAATGGCTAAAGTAATAAAAATTAAGGGTTCTTAATATTTTAGTCCTCGGCAACAGCGCCAAAAACTTGATGATCGTTTTATGATTCACTAAACTATACTATGATCACAACTAAGGCAAGCGCACCTATCAAATGATAATATAGTTACGGTGAGTCCAGAATATCATATCCACAAGGAATAAAGTATTAGTATTAACTATCTTTCTATTATTTAGCCTAAAATAAAAGGGATTTATTTTAATCTAAATTTAACTAACTAATTAACTAATGAATGTGACAGAGAGTGAAGAAAATAATTGAATAAACCAATGATAAAGACAATACCTAAGGAAGAATCCACATAGACTTCACTTATTATTCCTACTCTGAATCAAACGATTTATTCACTTGTCTTGATCCGTAAAAATCCCTAAACTATGTTAATATCTCTTTTGAGACTAAGAACAACTGACTCTAGGTTGATTAATTGAAATCTCTTTCTAATTAAAACCTCTATTGTCACATTAACTCGATCTATGGATTCCCTTATTAGATTTGACTCTAATCCGGCAGATTTATGTCGTCCTATTTCTAGGATTGCAATCAACTCCGCTTAATTATGCTATACCTACTCTTAAACAGGGACTTTTGCTCTATTGAATAAGTATGTCAAACTTGAATTAATATCCTAAAAATATTAAGGCAAGAATTAATAACACATAATTAAGAACAATAACAAGTATTTATCGTGTAATTCAGATAGTTAAATAATAAGATCCATTGTAGGTTTCATCCTCCTTAGGTATTTAGGGAGTTTAGTTCATAATGTAATAGGAAAACATCTCAAAAATAGGAAAATAACAAAACATAAAGAAACCCAAAAACTTCGAGAGAAATTGGAGGGAGATCTTAAGTCTTGAAGGAGATCCCGCTTCCAATCTGAATCCGTTGGCGTTCTTCGAGTAATTCCTATGTTTTACTCTGCGTGTCCCCTTAGGTCTTCTTCTAGTGTGTTTATATAGACTTTAGAGTTCTCAGAAACCCTCAAAATTGACTTTTTTCGTGTGTTTCTGAAATAGGGAGCGATATCGACATGGGCTACCACATAGGCGTGTGGCCAGCCCGTGTAGCCCACACGGGCGTGTGCTTAGCCCGTGTGGAAATAGTCTTGGCTGTGTTGATCTTTAAATTAGCCCATTTTGTCTATTTTTGGCCCGTTTTCTGCTTCTTTTGTTCCCCTATACTCTCCTAAGTATAAAACATAAAATTAAAGGATTAAAAGCATCAAATTCACTAAATTAGATAATAAATCATCGAAAAATATACTAAGTATGGGAGTAAAATGTGTTACTTTTATGGTTTATCAAAACACAGCTTTAAACAACCAAAACCTGTCATTTTCAATCACCTAACACCATACCAAGTGTCATTTACTAAAACACATTAAAATGCTCATGTTACTCATACAATCACTTATAAGCCATATCATACACCAAACTAACTCATTTCAAACACACCATTCCAACTTAATATGACACTTACCATTTCATTACCTCACACTCAAATTTACTTAAAGTTTGACAACCATACTACAAATACCACCATTCTATCATCAAGTACCAAACATCACACATAGCCATGAGATATAGCATAATAACCATTTGCCTTATTAAATGCCATATAAGCCAAATGTTTACAAAATCTACCAAAGGAGTCTCAGAATAGTATGATTTTGCGAGTTTATCCGATCTCCCAACCACAAAATGTAATATACAAAACAAGGACAAAGCACGAGTAAGCTTACTTGAAGCTTAGTAAGTTCGTTAAATCAAACGATAAATCTTACCAAATTTAACATAACAAATCAAATTATAAAATTAAATAACAAATTTCCTGTCTGTAATAGGCCAATTTAGCCTGGGCCCGTACAAAAACAAAACCCAAAAATTATTACAATAAAAATATTATAACAGTCCAGTTTTAAATAGTCTAGGGCCCAAAAATATGACCTAAATTACAAGGGTCCATGGCCCAACAACGAATGCGGCCCAAATCTAAAACCTAGGCCCCAAAAAATAAAACAGTTTCAGAAACCCTAGTAGCCAAGCCCCAACCCGCAGCACTGCACGGCCTCCTGGCGCCATAGCCACTCCTGCGCCTCTGTACGCCAGCGCACGTCCCCCGTACACGCGCCACGCACTCCGTACCTGCGAAAGAAAATAAAAACAACAGCAAGAGCAGCAACCAATAGAAAAATTTGTATTTTTTTCTTTTCGGCTATAAAGTCCTTTTGATTTTCGATTGTAAGGGTTCCTTTCTTACGCGCAATATACGCACACTACACAAACTCAATACAAAGAAAAATCAAAACTTTGAAAGGTAATTTTTGGGCGTTTCATTTACCTTCTTTTTGAATCTGTTCTTTTCTTCCTAGTTTTTGCATGTACTCTTGAGCATAAGAAAATAAAAAGAAAAGAGTGATCTTACCTTGTGAATAAGCCATCCATTCTCCTTTACTTCGTCGAAATCGAAGTCTACAGGGGATTTCATGGCTAAAAAACCGACCCTTTATCGCCCCGAAATCGTTGGCTGCCATTTTTGGTGGTGGATCGGTGTATAAACTCAAGAGTTCAAGGCTTGCTGGTTGAGAAAAAAGGGGTTAGGGTTAATTCGGCTGAAGCAGGCTGGTTTCAGCCTTTTTAAAGGACCAAAAACGATGCTATTTTGAGCCTATTCCAATGGCTCCAAAACGGTGCCGTATTAGCTATACCCGGTCCGATTCGTTTCTTTTCCCCTGGGACCCGCGCGTTTTTGTGGTGAGGGAATATTTTCATGATGGGTCCTCCCCTTTCGTGTGCGCATTCAAACGCACCTTATCTGTTTTGCTTCATTTTTTTTAAATTATCTCGTTAATTTGTGCGCGTTTGCACTTTAGTTCGCGGTACAGCGCAACGTTTTGGTCCCAGGGATATTTCCATTTCTAGTCCCCATACATTTGCATGGATTGCTTATTGATCCTATTTTCGATTATTTTATTTAAATTATCTCTCTTATTTTAATTCAGTTTTCTATTTGTATAATTTATCGTTTTAAAATACATTCAATATATTTTTATATGTTAATCCATTTTAATGATTTTGTTTGTTTTGGTTTGTACAATTGTTTTGAAGTTTGTTTTATCATATTATTTACATAACATTTGGTATAACATCTTATCTAAATATTTGGTGTATATTTGTACATATATTATTTTGGTGGAATTTTCTATTTAAAATACTTATTGTTTTAAATTTTACTTAATGCTTTTACGTATATGTAAAGTTATTTAAAAAAAACTTCATTTTTGTGTTTATAAAATTATTATTTCGGAACCCTTCTTTATAATAGGTTATTTTAAAATTTTCTATAGTGTCACATATAAGTGCTTTGACATGTATTTGCATATATATAATTTATAGCAAAATTAATTTAATCTTATATGTAGTATCATTTCTGTGTTATTTTTACATTTAATTGCTTTTAAATCTATTTATATATATATATTTATGCGTGTGTGTGTATGCCTTTAATCTATTATGTATATAGTCTACTTTCCTAAGATTATATTTTATCGTATATTTTTACTACCCTTTTAAATTCTATGTTTCTGATGTCGTATGCTGTCAATTTTAAACAAGCATTTTATACATTTTGCATATTATTTGACACAAATGTTTTAGCAACATCTATTTCGAAAATTATGTGTATATTCTTGTTTAAGTTCTAGCATGTGTTCTTTGCTCATCAATGCACCATTTTTAGAAATTGTTTTGTATCATATTAGTTTTATGTTGTTTGGTACTTCATGTGGTAATTGTTTTTATATTATTTCATGTATATTTGTTGTACCACATTCGTTTATTTTTGGTATCATTAAATCAAATATTGTTCATCCATGCTTGTGAGTTTGATTATATTTTCCTAGATTAGTTATACTTAATTATTAGTTTGTTAATTGGTATTGTATTTTATGCATACATATAATCCCATGCTTTTATTGTTTCCTTTGGTTTACGAAATGTTGTTTTATAAGATCTAACTCTTTAAAATTAATTATTCCATCTTATTTCAAGTAAAATTAATACGTTTTGAGCTAGTTCTACGATTGTTTATTTGAAGATTCATTAAAACAAAGGCAATATTTGATGTTTGGAAATTCGGGGAATAGTGTCCTATCATGCTGGGTTTCGATTTCCCGTTTGTTCAAAATAATTGAATATTCCTTTAGAATTTTACTCATGTTTTTCCAAACGCTGAAACAAGGCAATATCCGATGTCTGGAAATTCGAGGAATAATGCCCTATCGTGCTAGGTTTCAATTTCCCGCTTGTTCAAAATAATCGAATATTCCTTTGGAATTTTACTCGTGTTTTCTAAAGCGAGGCAATGTTCAATGTTTGGAAATTCGATGAATCGTGCCCTACCGTGCTGGGTTTCGGGTTTTCGTTGGACTAAATAATTGGGCATCCTTTTGTAATTTACAACATATGAACTTTTGGAAGTCGAAATTTATCGTGTTTTCGAGGGTATAAAGGATCGTGTCCTATCGTGTTGGATGTGATGCTATATTCCTCTGAAATAAGAGAATTTTGACGACCAACTTGAACCATTCAAATGTTTTCAAAGGAATCACATTTCAGAAACATTTTTAAATCTTAGACATAAGGACAATATTTAATCGATTTGGTACCAATTTTGGGCGTAGTGAGGGTGATAATCCTTCCTCATGCGTAACAGAATCCCGAACCCATTTTCTCTAATTTACGTAGGCCAAAATTGTTTTAAATGGAGTAAAATATTTTATTAAGGTGATCCAATCACACTGAAACAATAGATTGGTGGCGACTCCACATTTTTCATTTTTTAAAGTCGATCCCCACTATTTTTTAAGTTTTAAAAAAAAATTGGTTTCGACAGCTTGGGGACTCCACTGGGGACAGAACAAGAGAGTCAAGCCATAAAATTGATTGTTTGCTGTCCTTTTGTCAAAAATCAAAAATTTGTTTTGAAAATCATAATTGTATTTTTTTATATGATTGTTATGGTTCGGGCTTTTAGAATAATACTGCATTTCATTGCATGACCGCTGTGGTCACACCTTCTAAGTGGGAGTAAGAAACTATGCTTTCGTGAGGTTTTCGCCTCCACATGTGCAAGTAGATTGCTTCCCAGATACATCTGTACTTATGATTTCTTGAGATTTTCATCTCTGCATGGTCATAGGGAAATGTATTCTCCTGAATCGAACTCGATCCATATAAGCCCATAATGGGTGAGGATTGAGGAATCTACTGGTTCAGGTACCTTATCTCTAGAACCGAACCACATATAGCGAACCTTAAGAGCTATCCTTGGGTGGAGCTGTGTCAAGCCTTAGTATTTGCCCATATATGTGTTATAATTATCTTTCTGTGCTTGTATTTTATCACTATTATTTGATACTAACTTGTATTTTGTTTTGATTGTGTTTTTGCATGACATTGCATACTAAAGGAGGTGTTGATTCGTATTCTATTACTAAGTTAGAAAGTTTGACATGGAGAATGAATTTCTTAATAAAGTTGAGGATAATACGGCCGTTCGCGCATGGTCAGAGAAGTCACAATCGGAGAAAGGGGATACCTTGGCAAAAGGATATACATCAGAGTTGCAAGAATTCACTCGCGTCAATGTAGCATAGAATGAGTTGCAAGAGTTGAGAGATATATGGGCTCGTTGGGATGAAGGGACCAAACAATTGTTCTATCAAAGCTATGGTGATATATCCTACTTACTAGATATTAGAGTGGACAAGCATCTATTCTGAGTTATGGTGCAATTTTAGAATTCTGCTTACAAGTGTTTCACTTTTGGGGAAGTGGATTTAGTACCTACCGTGGAGGAATATACTACTCTGCTCAGGTGTCTGAAAGTTCAAGTTAGAAGAGCTTATGCCAAGGTCTTTAATGGTCAGACTTTCACGAAGAAATTGATGCACATTTCAAGGATGAGCGATCCTTAGGTCACTGCTCGAATTCAATAAAAGGGAGATAGTAAATGTATCCCTTGGGAGAATTTCAAAGAGTTGGTTTTAACACATCCGGATGAAAAAAAGAGGGTCGATATCTTCGCCTTAAGTATCTATGGATTGGTAATTTTTCCTAAGGCTTTAAGGCACGTAGATGAGGCGGTCACTGACTTATTCGATCGTCTCGAGAAGGGAATCACACCTGTACCTGCAATATTGGCTGAGACGTTCAGATCCTTGAGCATGTGTCGGAAGACAGGCGAAGGGCGGTTTATTGGATGTGCACAGCTGTTGATGGTGTGGTTTTATGGGCACTTTTAGAAGTTGGACAAGGTTTCTTATCGGGTCTTTTTCGAAGGTTATTCCCTGTTAAAAGAGGAGGCAGCCATACAAAGGAGAGAGGATATCTCAGAGGAAAAGTGGATGGAAATCCTCCAAAACCTCAAGGAGGGGGATATAGAGTGGAGAGCTTATTGGATGGTTCCTGATGAGATCATGTATCGATGTGGGAACTTTGATTGGGTACCGTTGCTAGAAATTTGGGGAGCTACTAGGTATACTCTGTTGCTTACATTAAGACAGTATAAATCGAGGCAGTTTGTACCCACGACTTACGGGATGGCTCAGTGTGATTTCCCATATAAAGGTGACCACCATAAGAAGAAATTTTGGGAACTATCGGATGCTTGGAAGCAAACTCGTTGGATGAAGAGGTTGGCTGTTGGTTCCATGGTGACACCTGAATATGATGGATGGTTTAGGAATAGGGTCAATGATAATATTCCTAGGCCAAGTTTAGAAGATACTCGGCCTGTGGTGGAACAATTACAAATCGCCCCGTCAGAGTTGGAAATTATAAAGCAAGACTTCAAGAAGAAGAGTTCTGAGCTTGGGAAAAAGATCAAACAATTGGAGGAAGAAAAGATGCATCTGAGATTAGACATAGACATTCAGAGATTAGAGGCTGAGAAGTGGAGAAAAAGGAAAAGTAAGGCCAAAGAAGATCTAGACAGTTTGAAGACAGATTATAAGTAGTTACGCCTGTCTATGAGGACTGCGAGGAAGTTACGCCTGTCTATGAGGACTGCTGGGTTAGGTAAAACTTCCGAACAATGGCGCCATGAAATTCGAGAGAAAAAGACCAAATTCGATCGATGGGAAAAGAAATTCTAGGAGGCTCAAGCACAAAATGAAGATTTAGAGAAGAGTCTGTCAGAAAGCAGAAATGAACGAGGTGAATTAAGGGCTAGAGTGGCAGAAGTCGAGAAGTCCCTTCATCAATACCGAAGCCACAATACTGTAATAGAGTTGAGGGTAAGCTTGAGCAAAGTAGAAGAAATAAAAGGAAAAATGGAAGAATTAGAAGCGTCACTACAAAACTGTGAGATGCGGATTTAGTTTTTCGAAGCAAGTGAAGAGCGTTGGAAGGAGTAGCTTCACCATGCACAAGACCAAGTCAGAAGCAAGGATTATATTATGGGGGAAGCCATAACCCAGATTCGGGAGGTAGCCGATTACTTGCAAGCTTTAGCAGTACAAGCGAAAATACTAAGCGTGAAGTACGAGTTGGAGTCGGATCGGGGGCAGGAGCTAGCCTCGTTGCTTAGGAAAATTAAAACTTTGAGCACTAGGGCAAAGTTTTATTTGTAACTCAATTTTATGTAAAGAATTTTTTTTCTAGTGAAGTTTTCTAAAGGGAATTGAATCAAAATTAATGTCTGCTTTGCATTCATGCATTTGCATTACATTACATCATAATTCATTAAATGTCATAAAAAGTTTCTGATTAATTAAAAATTATTTCAGTAATCTGGAAACCAACGAAAACCAACCAACTACGTACCCCTACGGTGTAAGGAAAAAGACCAAGTCAATGGATAAAAGACTTGAGAAATTGGAGCAAATCCAAAAGGACATGCAGGAACAAATGCAGTCTCAGATGCAAGAGTAGCTAGCTAAGATTTAGCAAGAGATGAAAGAGTAAATGATGGAGTCCCAAAGAGAGATGATGAGTCAATTGTCCCAATTGCTGATGGGAAGAATGGATAAAGGAAAGGGTCCCATGGATAATATTGGGGAAAATAATGAAGACCCTCAATATCCTCCTGGCTTCATTCTGACACATGTACCAACGCAATCTGAAATTAATCTACAGAGATTGTTTGTTGCGATTAGGCCTTAGTAGATTCAGGCTGGAGCTTCGATACCAATGAATTTCCAAGCCGGCTTAGGCTCTAACCTTGTTAATAACTCGAATTATCCACTCGTTCCTGATTTGGATGAAGTCGCGGAAGAGGAAAATGCAAGGATAGAATCACAAAAACAATTAGAAGAATGGTGTAAATGGCTGGAGGAAAAATTCAGAGCTATGGAAAGCGCTGATAGCCATCATGGGATTGATGCTAAGGACCTGAGTTTGGTCCCAGACTTGGTCCTTCCCCCCAAGTTCAAAATGCCTGAATTTGAGAAGTACAATGGAACAAGCTGCCTTGAAGCTCATATCACTATGTTTTGCAGGCGAATGACGGGATACGTCAATAATGACCAGCTATTAATTCACTGCTTCTAGGGCAGTTTGGTTAGGGCGGCATCTAAATGGTATAACCAATTGAGTCGTACTAAGATTAATTTATGGAAAGACTTAGCTCAAGCCTTTATGAAACAGTATAGTCATGTGACAGACATGACTCCCGACAGGATCACTCTCCAGAATATGGAGAAGAAACCAAATGAAAGTTTTAGATAGTATGCACAAAGATGGAGAGAAGTTGCCATACAAGTTCAACCGCCGCTTTTAGAAAAAGAAACCACGATACTCTTTATCAACACTTTAAAGGCTCCTTTTATCACTCATATGTTGGGGAGTGCCACCAAAAGCTTCTCAGACATAGTGATGACAGGCGAAATGATTGAAAATACTGTGAGAAGAAGCAAAATTGAAGTCGGGGAAAGTACCAAAAGATCGGCACCGAGGAAAAGAGATAACGAAGTGAACAACACGAGCACATTTAGTAAGGGTCAGTCCAAGTCACTCACTATAAACCAACCAAAGACGGTGACCGCCAATCAACATAGCACTGTGACACAAGAATCCAACGCGAGGGAGAACACAGAAAGGCCACAGTTCACCCCTATACCCATGACGTATAGGGAGCTGCACCAGAACCTATTCAACACTCATGTAGTGTTCCGTTTTTACATAAAGCCACTGCAACCCCCGTTTCCTAAATGGTATGACACAAACGCCCAATACGAATACCATGTGGGAATCACCGGGCATTCAATCAAAAATTGCACCGCGTTCAAGAAGCTAGTTGAAAGACTCATCAAAATGGGGATTGTAAGGTTTGATGATCCAATCGTACCCAATGTAGCAGGAAACCCGCTCCCCAATCATACCGAAGAAGGGTTAAACGGGGTAAGCGAAGGCGGAAGCAAGGAGATCAAATACGAGGTTGCAGAGGTTAGGACCTCATTGAGACGGGTGTGGAAGGAAATGGTTAAGAGAGGATTAATCGTGTGGGATTCGAGAGAAGAATCTGAAGAAGAGAGGAAATACTATGAGCTCCACAACAAGGTGGGGCATGAAATTCAAGAGTGTGTGGAGTTCAGGGCCCTTGTGCAGGAAATGATGAACAATAGAGAAATGGAGTTTTATGAAGAAACCAAAAACCCCAGAGAGGGAGATATATGTGCATCGGAGGGAGAATCGACAACGCAGAACCAAATAGTTAACTACCTCGTGGTTATCATATCACGACCCAAAAGTAATGAAGCAGGAATGCAAATGCCACCGAAAGTCATAATCCAAAGACCGGCAGTCTTCCCCTATAAAGACAGTAAGAGGGTCCCATGGAATTACGACTATAGCGTGACGATCCTAGGAAAAGAGAACCTGGTTGACACTTCAAAAGAGGACCAAGATAGGGGCCCCTATATACGTAGCGGGAGACACTACGATTCAGTGAGCGAGAAGGCAGGACCCGTAAAAGGAAAAGCCATAGTGGTCGAACAGACGAAAGAAAAAGCGACCAAAATTGAACTTCTTGTTAATGAGCCGGTCAATGAAGAAGAGGCTAAAGAGTTTTTAAAGTTTCTAAAGCACAGCGAATACAGTGTTGTGAAACAACCGCGTAAACAATCAGCTCGTATTTCAGTGCTGGCCTTACTTCTAAGTTCGGAAGTCCATCGCAGCGCGCTGATGAAAGTTTTGAATGACACATATGTTGCCAATGATATCTCCATCAACAAGCTAGACCGCTTGGTTATAAACATAAGTGCTGATAACTTTATCTTCTTCAATGACGACGAGATCCCGGTGGCAGGGGGTTGGCTAAAGCTTTACATATCACCACGCGTTGTAAGGGATATACACTACCAGGAGTACTGATTGACAATGGGTTGGCCTTGAACGTCCTACCATTGTCCACACTAAGCAGATTACCTGTAGACAGCTCTCACATGAAAGAGTGCTAGAATATAGCGAAGGCATTCAATGGTATGGAGAGAAGGGTGATGGGCAGAATTAAGATACCTCTTCTGATCAGGCCAAACAATATGAGGTGGATTTCCTGGTGATGAATATCAAGCCTTCATACAACTGCTTATTGGGGAGGCCCTAGATACATTCAGCTGGGGCAGTGCCTTCATCGTTGCATCAAAAGTTGAAGTTAGTATTAGAGGGGCAATTGATAATGATAAATGTTGAAGAGGATATCATTACAGCTGTAAGTAGTGATGCACCCTATTTGGAGATAGATGACGAAGCAACCGAATGTTCATTTCAGTCTTTGGAATTTGTTAATGCAACATTCATTACTAAGGGGAGCAGGATTCTGATGCTGAAATTATCCAAAACTACAAGGATGAGTCTACAGTTGATGGTCAGAAAAAGAGCTCTACCGGGAAGAGGACTCGAGAGACATCTCCAAGGAAGGGTTGCAACACTAGTATTGAAGGACAAGAGAGACCTCTTCGGCTTAGGATTTAAGCCAGACGCGAGACAAAGGAAAAAAGAGCTGGAAAAGAAATAAGAAAGAAGGAGAGTACGGTTAACAGGGGAGAAAATCAAATGGGAGCCAATGATATTCCCCCATATATCGAAAACTTTTGTGTCCGGAGGAATCATTCATCTTGAGCGAGGCACGCCAAGAAAGGAAGCCATAGAAGAAAATTTGGAAAGCTTAGACATCAATGCCATATACGAAAAAGGGGTTGGAGGAGAAAATTTGTCGGGCATTTGCCCCTACATACCTGGAAGTGTTCTGGATAACTGGACTCGGAAGAGATTCCTGTAATTTTTAGTGCTGACTCAGAATAATGTCCAAAAAACAATTATTGCTCTAGGTCTAGGAGAAATAAGAATCTTTTGTAAAATAGGCTTATGTTCAAAAACTTTATTTCAATAAAATGCACAGTTATTATCATTTTGAGCAAATATTCATTCATTCTTTCCATTTTATTCATAATCATGTTATACAAATGATTACTTTCGGATTCTTTTATCCTTCAGACATTCTTTTAAATATTCTTTCGTTCTTCATTCATAATCATACCATATAGATAAGTATTCTTCATCCTCATAATAGGTCCCCAGATATCAATGATATGAGTGACACTGCTAGTGGCTCAGAATCTCCTTTTGAGCAAGATATGTGTATGGAGGATTCTCAAGATTTTGAAGATGGCCAAGGCTATAACCTATCTCCTGATTTATTGAAGATGGTAGAATAAGACGAGAAACAAATCCTACCTCACAAAGAATCAGTAGAAATTGTG
The DNA here is from genome assembly GCF_007990345.1 of Gossypium hirsutum. Taxonomy (NCBI): domain Eukaryota; kingdom Viridiplantae; phylum Streptophyta; class Magnoliopsida; order Malvales; family Malvaceae; genus Gossypium; species Gossypium hirsutum. Next base: position 25,980,848 of record NC_053430.1, on the reverse strand, counting down.
AGCTTGGGAGAGGGACAAGAGGTGAAGATCGAAACTTGTATCACCATGGAGATGAAGCGGGACCTTATCAAATTACTTCAAGAATTCAAAGATGTCTTCGCGTGGTCATACCAAGATATGCCTGGGTTGAACACTAATATCGTGGTACACCGACTCCCTATAAAGGAAGAATGTAAGCTAGTTCAGCAAAAACTCTGAAGAATGAGGCCCGACGTATTGCTAAAAAAAAAGAAGAGGTTAGAAAGCAGTTTGACGTTGGATTTTTAAAGGTGGTAAAATCATCAGAATGGGTAGCTAACATCGTTCCTGTCTCTAAAAAGGATGGAAAAGTACGAATGTGTGTAGACTACAGAGATTTGAATAAAGCCAGCCCGAAAGATAATTTTCTACTGCCTCACATCGACACCTTAGTGGACAACACGACAGGACATTCACTGTTTTCCTTCATGGACGGTTTCTCCGGATATAACCAGATCAAGATGCATCTTGAAGACATGGAGAAGACCACATTTGTAACCATGTGGGGCACGTTCTGCTATAAGGTGATGCCGTTTGGACTGAAAAATGCAGGTGCAACATATCAAAAGGCCATGGTAACCCTATTTCACGACATGATGCACAAAGAAATCGAAGTTTATGTCGATGATATGATCGTAAAGTCCCAAACAGAGAAGGAGCACGTACAAGTCCTAAGAAAGTTGTTCTTAAGGTTGAGGAAGTTTCAGCTAAAACTCAATCCAGCCAAATTACCTTCGGAGCCAAGTTTGGAAAACTTCTCGGATTCTTGGTTAGTGAGAAAAGGATTGAGATCGATCCAGACAAAGTCAAATCCATACAAGAGCTATCTCTGCCGTGTACCCAAAAAGAGGTTCGAGGCTTTTTAGGAAGATTAAATTACATCGCTCAGTTCATTTCACAACTAACCGAGAAATGTGACCCTATTTTCTGCCTCCTCAAGAAACATAACCTAGGTGTATGGGATGAAGAATGCCAATGGGCTTTCGACAAGGTCAAATGGTACTTATCCAACACTCCGGTACTGATGCCACCTAACCCCGATAAGCCATTGATACTGTATTTGGCAGTATTTGAGAATTCCATAGGATGCGTACTTGGTCAGCATGATAAGTCAGGAAGGAAAGAAAAAGCTATTTACTATCTTAGTAAAAAGTTCACTGAATGTGAGACAAGATATGCACCGATAGAAAAGTTGTGTTGTACCCTGGTTTGGGCAACCCGAAGGTTGAGGCAGTATATGTTGTATCACACTACTTAGCTCATCTCAAAACTGGACCCTTTAAAGTACATGATGGAGTCAACAACTTTGAACGGAAGAATGGCCCGATGGCAAGTTCTGCTCTCTAAATTTGACATGGTCTATGTGAACAAGAAAGCAGTAAAAGGGAGTGCAATAGCAGATTTTCTAGCCAGTAGAGCTTTAGAAGATTATGAGCCCTGAACTTTGATTTCCCGAATGAAGACCTGATGTGTGTTGCGACCATTGAAAAAGGTGCTCCGGAAGAACTTCCCTGGAAACTAAACTTCGATGGGGCGTCAAATGCTATGGGTAATGGAATTAGGGCAGTTTTGGTATCTCCAAACAGAGATCACTATCCATTTACTAGTAAATTGGATTTTGATTGTACGAATAACATGGCAGAATACGAAGCATGCATCATGGGAATTCGTACAGCCATAGAACGTAAGATTAAAGTGCTAGAGGTGTATGGAGATTCTGCGCTAGTGATTTATCAACTCAAGGGAGAATGGGAGACCAAAGATTCCAAGTTGATCGATTATCAGAAACTGGTCTTCGAATTGGTTAAAGAGTTCGATGACATTACCTTCCGCTACCTTCCGCGGGACGAAAATCAGATGGCCGATGCTTTGGCCACCTTAGCTTCCATGATCAAGGTGAACAAACAAGAAGATGTCAAACTCATCCGGATGAGCATTTATGAAACTCCGGCTCACTGATACAATATTGAAGAAGACGAAGAAAAAGATGATCATCCTTGGTATCACGATATATTGCAATACGTGAGGAATCGCGAGTACCTAGACCAGGCAAGAAAGAATGATAAAAGGACATTGAGAAGATCGGCCATTGACTATGTCTTAGATGGGGAGATTCTATACAAAAGAAGAAGGGATCAAGTGCTATTAAGATACGTAGACGCTAAGAAAATCTTGGAAGAAGTCTATGAGGGCGTCTGTGGGACACATGCTAACAGCTTTACAATGGCCAGGCAAATTATGAGATTCGAGTATTATTGGTCCACTATGGAAGGAGACTATGTCAATTACGCCAAGAGATGTCATAAATGCCAAATCTATGGAGACAAAATTCATGTGCCTCATTCACCACTGCATGTCATGACTTCCCCATGGCCTTTCTCTATGTGGGGTATGGATGTGATTGGACTAATATCACCGAAATCTTCCAATGGGCATAGGTTCATCTTTGTGGTTATCAATTACTTCACCAAATAGGTAGAAGCCGCTTCATATGCCAATGTTACAAAGTCGGCAGTGAGCAAATTCCTGAAAAAAGAGATCATATGTCGATATAAAATGCCGGAGAAGATCATATTTGACAATGCATTAAACTTGAATAATAGTACGATAGCAGAAGTCTATAGTCAATTCAAGATTAGACACCACAACTCGTCACCGTATCGCCCAAAAATGAATGGGGCGGTGAAAGCGGCCAATAAAAACATTAAGAAGATTGCGGGGAAGATGACTAAGACCTACAAAGATTGGCATGAGAAGTTACCATTTGCCCTCTTGGCTTATCGAACATCAATCAGAACCTTTACTGGGGCAACACCTTTCTCTTTGGTCTACGGAATGGAAACGATTTTGCCAATCGAAGTTGAGATCCCGTCCCTTCGAGTGTTGTCAGAGTTAGAGTTAGATGAAGCAGAGTGGATCCAGTCTCGATACGATCAATTGAACTTGATTGAAGAAAAGAGGCTAAGAGCTGTCCGTCATGGTCAGATGTACCAAAAACGAATGATGCGGGCTTATGACAAAAAGGTTCACCCAAGAGAGTTTCATGAGGGAGATCTAGTTTTGAAAAAGATCATTCCTATACAGAAGGATTTTAGAGGAAAATGGATGCCCAATTGGGAGGGGCCTTACGTGGTGAAGAAAGCTTTCTCCGGAGGAGCATTAATTCTAGCCGAAATGGATGGGAAAAACCTGTCCAATCCTGTGAATTTGGATTCTGTCAAAAGTATTACAATTAAAGAGGGAAAGAGGCCAAAGTGAAAACCCGCAAAGGGCACTTTGAAAAAAAAACGGAGAGGCCAAGGTGAAAACTCGCAAAGGGCACTTTGAGACCAAATGGGTTTTTGAGTTGAAAACCCGAAAATGGGCAGCTCAAATTTTGAATATAGGGCATGTGGTAGTCTTGTCCTCCCAAGTCAACAAGAGGGAATAACAGTACATCTTGGAGCATCAACAAAATACGCGGGATCTCCTCAACACGTATTTAGCTCGAAATGGCCTTTGAGAAGTTAGAATAGTGAAGCTTGTGCTACGATATCTAGGGCACCCTTTTCTCATCTTATTTTGTACCTTAGCATATTTGTTATCCTATTTAATTTATTCACTCTGAGTTTTGTTCTTAATAAAATTCCATCTCGTCCATTATGATAATCTCTTTCGAGCATTTTTCGTTGAAATCACGATTTTTGGACTTATAATATTCACACAAAAGAAGTTATGCATATTACTTTGGAAGGTCTCTAAATAGTACAAGGACCTAAAACAGGGCCACTAGTCAGGACTAACCAAATTCAAAAGTTGGAAACATTAGAAAAAGAATAGTCCAGATTGTGATTATTTCTTCAAATTTTCTGTCAAAGATACCGGCTAAACAAAAAGACACGATAGCACATCAATGATAGAACCCTAATGAACTATGAGCAATGACACTTTAAGCTTTTAAAAAGGAATCATTCTCATGACATTTCTGCATTCATTCATCTATTAGGAGCATTTGACTCATTTTGATCATGGCATCCTAGTTATTTGGCATAAGCATAGGTGCATGAAATCGATTTTACAGATCATGTCCCTAGAGGACTGTGTAGCAACATCAGTGAATTCACAGATCTTGTCTCCCTAAACAATAGTGGAGCAAATCGAAGAAGCAAGCCTTAACCCCCTAAGTAGTAGGGTAACAGGCTGAAGATTGCAAATCTTATCTCCCTAAAAAATAGTGGAGCAGATCGAAGAAGCAGGCCTTAACCCTCTAAGTAGTAGGGTAACAGGCTGATGATTGCAGATCTTGTCTCCTTAAAATAGTAGTGGAGCAAATCGAAAAAAGCAGGCCTTAACCCCCTAAGTAGTAGGGTAACAGGCTGAATTTCAGATCTTATCTCCCTGAAGTTGCAGTGGAAAAGATCAAAGAAAGCAAGCCTTAACCCCCTAAGTGGTAGGGTAACAGGCTAAAGATCATAGATCTTGTCTCCCTGAAGTTACAGTGGAACAGATCGAAGACGATGAGCCTTAACCTCCTAAGTAGTAGGGTAATAGGCTAAATTGTAGATCTTATCTCCCTGAAGTTGCAATAGAGCAAATCGAAGTCACAATCCTTATCTCTTTGAAGTTGTAGCAGAGCAGGATAAAAATACACGAACCATATCTCCCTGAGGTTGCAGTGGAGTAATTTCGGTAGAACAGATTAAAAGTTACAAGGCAAGTCTCTCTAGAGTTATAGCGGAGTAGATTGGAGCAACAATTCCTATATCCCTGAAGTTACAGAGGATCGGAAAAAGGCTATCTCGAAGAAGAAAAATGCCAAAGAAGTCATGATTATGCGAGACCAGGCAAAATTGGCCCTCTTTGAAGTCTTTGCTCTATTCATGTTACACGACAATGAGCAAAGAGGGGCAGCTGTAACGGGCCAATTTAGCCCGGGCCCTTATGAACACAAAACCCAAAAATTATTACAATAAAAATATTATAACAATCCAGTTTTAAACAGTCCAGAGCCCAAAAATATGACCTAAATTACAATGGTCCATGGCCCAACAACGAATGCGGCCCAAATCTCAAACCTAGGCCCAAAAAATTAAAACAGTTTCAGAAACCCTAGCAGCCAAGCCCAACCCGCAGCACCGAACGGCCTCTTGGCGCCATAGCCACGCCCACGCCTCTGTACGACAGCGCATGTCCTCTGTACACGTGCCACACACTTCGTACCTGCGAAAGAAAATAAAAAGCAGCAGCAAGAGCAACAACCAATAGAAAAAATTTTGTATTTTTTTCTTTTCAACTATAAAGCACTTTTGATTTTCGATTGTAAGGGTTCCTTTTTTACGCGCAATATACGCACACTACACAAACTCAATACAAAGAAAAATCAAAACTTTGAAAGGTGATTTTCGGGTGCTTCATTTCCTTTTTTTTGAATCTGTTCTTTTCTTCCTAGTTTTTGCATGTACTCTTGAGCATAAGAAAATTAAAAGAAAAGAGTGATCTTACCTTGCGAATAAGCCATCCATTCTCCTTTACTTCATCAAAATCGAAGTCTACAAGGGATTTCATGGCTAAAAAACTGACCCTTTGTGGCCTCGAAATCGTTGGCTGCCATTTTTTGTGGTGGATCAGTGTATAAACTCAAGGGTTCAAGGCTTACTGGTTGAGAAAAAAGGGGCTAGGGTTAATTCGGCTGAAGGAGGCTGGTTTCAGCCTTTTTAAAGGACCAAAAACGGTGCCGTTTTGAGCCTGTTCCAGTGGCTCCAAAATAGTGCCGTATTAGCTATACCTGGCCCGATCCGTTTCTTTGCCCCTGGGACCGGCGTGTTTTTGTGGTGAGGGGATATTTTCATGATGGGTCATCCCCTTTCGTGTGCACATTCAATCGCACCTTATCTATTCTGCTTCGTTTTTTTTAAATTAGCTCGTTAATTTGTGCGCGTTTGCACTTTAGTCCGCGATACAGGGCAGCGTTTTAGTCCCAGGGATATTTCCATTTCTAGTCCCCATACATTTGCGCGGATTGCTTATTGATCCTATTTTTGATTATTTTATTTAAATTATCTCTCTTATTTTAATTCAGTTTTCTATTTGTATAATTTATCATTTTAAAATACATTCAATATATTTTTATATGTTAATCCATTTTAATGATTTTGTTTGTTTTGGTTTGTACAATTGTTTTGAAGTTTGTTTTATCATATTATTTACATAACATTTGGTATAACATCTCATCTAAATATTTGGTGTATATTTGTACATATATTATTTTGGTGGAATTTTCTATTTAAAATACTTATTGTTTTAAAATTTACTTAATGCTTTTACGTATATGTAAAGTTATTTAAAAAAAATCATTTTTGTGTTTATAAAATTATTATTTCAGAACCCTTCTTTATAATAGGTTATTTTAAAATTTTCTATAGTGTCACATATAAGTGCTTTGACATGTATTTGCATATATATAATTTATAGCAAAATTAATTTAATCTTATATGTAGTATCATTTCTATGTTATTTTTACATTTAATTGCTTTTAAATCTATTTATATATATTTATGTGTGTGTATGCCTTTAATCTATTATGTATATAGTCTATTTTCCTAAGATTATATTTTATCGTATATTTTTACTACCCTTTTAAATTCTATGTTTCCTATGTCGTATGCTGCCAATTTTAAACAAGCATTTAAATCATTTTGCATATTATTTGACACAAATGTTTTTGCAACATATATTTCAAAAATTATGTGTATATTCTTTTTTAAGTTCTAGCATGTGTTCTTTGCTCATCAATGCACCATTTTTAGAAATTGTTTTGTATCATATTAGTTTTAGGTTGTTTGGTACTTCATGTGGTAATTGTTTTTATATTATTTCATGTATATTTGTTGTACCACATTCGTTTATTTTTGGTATCATTAAATCAATTATTGTTCATCCATGCTTGTGAGTTTGATTATATTTTCCTAGATTAGTTATACTTAATTATTAGTTTGTTAATTGGTATTGTATTTTATGCATACATATAATCCCATGCTTTTATTGTTTGCTTTGGTTTACAAAATGTTGTTTTATAAGATCTAACTCTTTAAAATTAATTATTCCATCTTATTTCAAGTAAAATTAATACGTTTTGAGCTAGTTCTATGATTGTTTATTTGAAAATTCATTAAAACAAAGGCAATATTCGATGTTTAGAAATTCGGGGAATAGTGCCCTATCGTGCTGGGTTTTGATTTCCCGTTTGTTCAAAATAATCGAATATTACTTTAGAATTTTACTCGTGTTTTTCCAAACGCTAAAACAAGGCAATATCCGATGTCTGGAAATTTGGGGAATAGTGCCCTATTGTGCTGGGTTTCGATTTCCTGTTTGTTCAAAATAATCGAATATTCCTTTGGAATTTCACTCGTGTTTTCTAAAGCGAGGCAATGTTCAATGTTTGGAAATTCGAGGAATCGTGCCCTACCGTGCTGGGTTTCGGTTTTTCGTTGGACTAAATAATTGTGCATCCTTTTATAATTTACAACATATGAACTTTTGGAAGTCAAAATTTATCGTATTTTTGAAGGTATAAAGGATCGTGTCCTATCGTGCTGGATGTGATGCTATATTCCTCTGAAACAAGAGAATTTTGACGACCAACTTGAACCATTCAAATGTTTTCAAAAGAATCACATTTCAAAAACATTTTTAAATCTTAGACATAATGACAGTATTTAATCGATTTGGTACCAATTTTGGGCGTAGTGAGGGTGCTAATCCTTCCTCATGCGTAACCGACTCCCGAACCCATTTTCTCAGATTTACGTAGGCCAAAATTGGTTTAAATGGAGTAAAATATTTTATTAAGGTGATCCAATCACACCGAAACAATAGATTAGTGGCGACTCCACATTTTTCGTTTTTTAAAGTCGATCCCCACTATTTTTTAAGTTTTTTTTAAAAAAAATTGGTTTCGACACCGTCAAGCATATCTCATAGCAAGTAAGTATTGTGCAGTACATTAATTCAAATCATATTTCAAATTCGTCATTTAGTAAGATCTCATTTTAGGTAATTTCAAGGTATCACTCATTCGAGTTAACTTCAGAACTTTGACTGGCTCACGATACTGGTCACACAAGCTGTAAAGAATCCACAATAGATGTAGGATCTCAGGCCATTGTTACAGTCTGTATCATCGGTACATAGTACCTGTTAAAAAATCACCGGCTCATGATGCTACTCACACAAGCTGTAGAAAATCCGCAGCAGATGAGGATCTCAGCCATCGCTATTGTCTGTATCACCTGTACATAGTACTGCTAAATGATCACCGGCTCATTGCCTGATAGAAAACATTGACACAAGGCATGCTAGGCACAAAGCTCGATAAACACATTAGCACAAAGCTTGCTAGGCACAAAGCCCAATAAATACACCTACACAAAGCCTGATAAATAACACCAGCATAAAGCCTAAGGTTTAGGTAAATCACGTACTCACAATATTCATTTATTATTATCAATTTATTCAATAGCTAAGCACAACATTAGATTTAATTATAATAAACATGTAATACGTAAGAATCCTTATAAACATAAAAATATAGTACAAACTTACAGGATTGATTTACAATAACGGTTCAAGTATCTAAATCAGCGATCGACATTATATCAATTCAATATTTCCATTTTCATTCACACACATCAATATAATCCAAAACTATGTAATTATATTTTTACAATACATTTATAAATGTACTACAATTAAACCAAATAAACTTACCTGACTAAATTGTAGCAATAACAAAGGTACTGAGACTATTTGGTAATTTTCTCTTTTCTTAAAATTTTCACCCGTTCTTGACCTAAAATAATAAATTTATTCAATTCACTAATTCCAATAGTAAAATTAACTCATTTTATGCTATTAAGCTCTTTTTGACGTTTTTACAAAATTACCTCCAATATTTCACTTTTATGCAATTTAGTGCCTAGGTCAAAATCATGCAATTTAACCATTTTCTATTAAAACCAAGCTTAGTCAATCTATTAACCCCCTTCATTACAGCCCATACTTGCTGTTATTTTACATCAAGTCCTTGTACTTTTACTATTTTTACATTTTAGTCCTTAAACATTAAAATCAACAAAAACTACTTTACGAAATAATCTTATTTAGCAACCAAGCATAATATTCTATCATAAAACTTCAAGAATATAATAAAATCATCAATGGCACAGTCCAAAACATTTAATACTATTACGAATTAGTCTCGGGTTAGTTAGATTAAGCTAATACGAGCTCAAAAACATAAAATTACTAAAAATGAGTAATGTTCACTAACCCAATTGAAGAATTCAATCTTAGCCAAGCTTTCAATACCCTAGCTATGGAGTTTCGGCTTGCTTAACAAGAAGAAGAAAGAAAATTTGATAATATTAACTTTAACTTATTAATTTAATTTACAATTTACTTATTTACCAAATTAACCTTTATTTTAACGCATAAAATCACTAAAACATGCCTAAAAATTTCCATAATTTAAATATATGCTACAACTACCAACCAAGGAAGGTTTAATTATTCCTTCAATTATTTTAAAATTTAACTAAACTAGTTTATTTTCAATTTAACCCTAAACTAATTAGGACTCAATAAGCAAATAGCCCAAAAGTTAGTGGATTTAATCATATCCACCTTGTTTAATAACCATTTTGGTTCCTTTACTATTTTGAATCAAAAGCAATCAACTTTTACCTCTTTTACGATTTAATCCTTTTTTCGTAATTGAGCAATAAATCATCAAAATTAATGGACCAAACTTCAATTCACATATAATACGACTCTGTAAATATTTAATAAAAATATTTACGGCTTTAAATTATGGAAACAAGGTCCTAATACCTCATTTTCAATAACCACTTGACTTTTGAATCGAGCCACTTATACTAACTTCTAATTCAATTGGTTAAAATTCTTCAAGCCAAAATTCATTGTAAAATTACTATTGACTCATATAATTTAAATATTAATTATACAACCTTACTCGTCAAATTTGTGGTCCCAAAAACACTATTTCCGATACCACTGAAAAATGGCATGTTACAGTCTTGAATGTGGCCTTTCGCTTACTATTTCGAGAGTTCTTGGACTCGCTCACGTGGTTCACATTAGAAATTTGGGAAAGATACACCGCATCACGCTTCCGAGTTTCCCCTTTAACACAAATGCCTAAGTATTTTCTCCATAGTGAAGTCCTCTACCATATGCAAAAGTTTCTTTCGATAATTGTTCCAAGACGAGGGTAACTTCGAGATGATAGCTTCGACTTGTAACAATCCCAAAATAACAATTTTCAGGTTATGAAGCCTAATTACAAGGACATGTAGTTTATGGATTTGATCCATGATCAGGATACTATCAATCATTTTGAATTCGAAATACTTCATCATTAAAAATTTATTGGTACCCTGTCGCTCGATGTTGTATTCCTCTTCAAGAGCTTTCTATATTTCCACCGGGGATTGCACTGACATGTAAAGATCATACAATCGATAAGACAAGGTGTTGAGGATGTGTCCATGACATTTGAAATTATTTTCCTCGCGCTTCTTCTTAAGTTTGACCATTTTTCAATTTCATTGAGGGTTGCATTAGGGCAGGATCCTCCACGAGTTGTAGGTTTGGATTTAGAATGTATGCCATGTAACACCCCTAACCCGTATCCGTTACCGGATTAGGGTTATGAGATATTACTGTACAAAACACAGTTCAACACACTCATTACTCACCTTTCATACACCAAGAATTAATAAACATTTAAAACTTATTAATTTCAAATATCCACAATTCACTTATTATAAATTCGAATACATGGGTCATAATTCCAATTCAGAAATAATTAAACCTTACTAAACATATATCACAAATAAGCACATTTCAAAAATTCCAACTAATTCAGTACGAACATATATCAAAACCCAACTGACTATGTTCCATAATTACTAAATTCGAACCAAGCTTGTATATATCAAAGACATGTTCACATATTTAATACTTCCAATATTCAATTCCTTATATCCATCATATTAATGCCATTTTCATAATTAAAATCATATTCCATTATATATCATTACACTTCATACTTCGAATATATGCCAATTTCTATCTCATTAATCGTATATCAAACATATCATTTGATAACTTCTGCACAAGTTCATAATAAAACCAATTGAATCATATTACATGAATTATTATGCAATCACATATGAAATTTAAATACATTATAACATGGTCGAACATACTAATGATGCATATATATACAAGTGTGCAATTCATCCTAAAAATAAAAGCCATACTTAGCACTTGAACACAAATAACACTCCAGCGTGCATCTAATTCACATCTATATTAATATACCTAAACTTCATATTTTTATCCTATTAACTAACCCAAAACATACTTAATCATTACCATCATTAACCATTTGAACCCATACCAATACAATCAACCAAAACAATCATAAAACATATTCATTACTTACCACTTAGTAACTGAACCTGTTAAGTTAATATACCATCATCCACCACTCTAATTATACCACATTTCATATTTCCAAAATGAGCTAACTATTAAAACGACTACCAAAACCAAACTCATTAAACATTTTAATTAAGAACATGTAAAACCAAACTTAAGAATAATAAGCAAGTCATTTTCGCATGGCTTTAAATACATACTCATTCAAAATAATTAACTTTAAGACTAGCCTATACATGCCACATAACCGAGTCTTAAAATATTATTTACTGAAATGATAACAGGATACTGTGATGTCGTCTCCATCGACTTCCAACCCGAGCAAATCTCAAAAAATCTACAAACATAAGAAAAATGAAACACAGAGTAAGCTTTTAAGCTTAGTAAGCTCGTATCTTAATAAACTTAACATAACAAATACTTTCATTACAATGCTGTAAACATAATATGCTATCTCATACAACCTTTGTAAATTTCATAACATGTTCTCATATCAAATTATCATCATTCAATATTATACTTACTCACTTAACCAACTTTAACTTTCACAAACTTATTCAATTAAATTTTCATACATCAACCATTTCACACTTTCATATAGCCAAATGAACACATTATGGGAAATAACACGTTTAATTATATATCTTTCTCATATGAATCTCGTATGATCATTTATAATCAAATTCACTTTTCATTCATATAGCATCTGACAAATTTCACATATGCAACTTTACAAATCACATCTTATTCATTCATTTATGTTTCATTGGCACATAATCATATTTCATTTCCACATACATCACAATACATTCTTTGTACATATACTTACCTTATTTTCAAATAGGTAATCAATTATCATGTACCTGATCGTTTTAGCTCGTTTAACGTATTGAACTACCATATAAGCAATAAATCTTTTAGGCATAAACTTATAATAATTCACCGACATAAAGCCTGCTAGGCCTAAGCCTGTATCTCACACCGGCACAAGGCCTGCTAAACTCAAAGTCTGATTTTATACACCGACAATAAGCCTGCTAGGTATAAGCCCGATTTAATTCACCAGCACAAGGCTTCCTAGGCTCAAAGCCCGAATATCACCATTATAAAGTCGTCTCATAAACAATTCATATAATATAGCATGTATACCTGTTCACTTTGCTCGATTTAATCATTCAATCAGAATTTATAATTGCCTTTTTGAATCATTCGATATTTCGCACACTAAGTTTCATTCTCAATATTTCGTACACTGAGTGCTATATTTGATTGCCTCGCACACTAAGTACCACATTTAGTCGATATGTCGTCAGACATTAAAATATTCACGTATATACAATTTATATGATATTAAAGCATTAGAAGGATAAATTTAACAATGCTTATTGCATAGGAACTTACCTGGCTAAATTGTAGAGATACCAAAGTTCAGGGGCATTTTGGTAATTTTCTCATTTTCCTCAATTTTCCACCCGATCTTGATCTAAATTAATAATTTTATTCAATATATTAATTTAGACAGTAAAACACTTCATTTCATATAATTTGGTCATTTTTTCATTTTTACAAAATTGCCCTTAAAGTTTTACTTTTATTCATTTTAGTCCCTGAGCACAAAACATGCAAATTAATCATTTTTAACCATAATTAAGCTTAGCCAAATGCTCATGGTATCAAAACACTCCATAATTCACTTTATGGCAAAATTACAGTTTTGCCCCTAATATTTCAACTTCTTTACAATTTAGTCCCTATATCATAAAAATGCAAATTCATGAAATTGAGTAAAATTATACTATAGCAAAATATCACTAGTGTCTCTAACAACCCACAAATTTCATTTATTTCACATTTTAACCACAAAGTTTTCACATTTATCAATTTAGCCCTTAATTGTCAATTTCACAAAAATTTACTTAACAAAAAGTGTTTAACTATCAACAAGGACTCATATTCTTCCATTAAACTTCAAAGACATATTATACTCATCAATGGAAAATATCAAACTATTCAATGGTTTTGCAAAATAGCCCCCTCATTAGATAGATTAAGCAACAGCGATCCCGAAAATATAAAAATAATTAAAAACGGGGCTAGAAATGCCTACCATGCATTAGCTGAAAGTTGGAAGCTTCTCCCATGGCTTCTCAAGCCTTCATATTCGGCTGGTAAAAAGATAATGAAAAAGATGACACCTTGATTCTTTTATTTTATTCATTTTATTATTATTAACCAATTTACAATATTAACCTTTATACACTTTATTTATTACACCAAATGCCAAGCCATCATATCCCACTATCTCTTTAATGGGCTAATTACCAAATAAGGACTTCCACTTTAAAGTTCTATAGCTATTTAATACCTTTAGCTTATATAACACAACTTTTGCACTTTACGTGATTTAGTCCTTTTTGCTTAATTAACTATCGAAACGATAAAATTTTTTAACGAAAATTTAATACCATCTTATTGCCACTACGTAAATATTTATAAAAATATTTACGACTAAGTTATAGAAACAAGGTCCCGATACCTCATTTTCTAAACCCACTTGACCTTAGGGTCATACCACTTAAACTTAATAAATCGCTTATAAAATAAAAATCATAATATCAAAAACATTTTTAAAATCAAAATTAACTCGTAAATATTAAATATAATATTTACAAACCTACTCGTCGGATTTGGTGGCCCTGAAACCACTGTTTTGATTAACCCTAAAAATGGACTGTTACATGCCACATTCAAAATGGTAAGAAGGAACAACATCTTATCCTTCCAACGATTGAAGTTTGAGCCATCAAATCGGTCAAGTTTCACAAACTCTAGTTCATCACTTTGAATGCGATGGTAGCCTCCGTTACCATCTACAAAATTGTTCTCTTTGATTGTTGGGGTATTTGAGTGAAGAAAATAGATCCGAAGATGATATTAAATTAAACAGTAGACTTTGAGGTGCGGGTGACGCTTTTAAAAGAGAACAATTTGTCCCCACAAAAAGTTGATAGAGGGTTAAGACAAGGGTCCTCTCGGGATACAATGAAGCTTTTTTTTTTTTATTTCTCTGGTTAGCAAAATCGAAGAATTCCCTAACTCTTACTCTAATTTTTGAAATTGGATTTGTTGTAATGATTCTTGGGAGCACCACAGCCTCTCTATTTATATGGACTCAATGGACGCTATTAAAGAGCCATAACCCTTCGTGTTGGACATAGTTCTTAGAAAAAACATGTCCCATGGAAATCAAATGTATCCATTGGATGAATAAATCATCACTTTCAAATTTGAATAAGTGCTCATGAATAATGAATTTGCAATCTACAATTCCCAACAATTATAAAATAATTACCCAATTGTAGTAAATTTATCCATTAACTAAAAATTAAATAAGTAGAGAGACAGAATTAAGATTATCCATGACAGGGAAAATGGTTATTCTCCAGGGGCGAAGTTAGAAAATTTTTTTAGGGGGCCGAAATTAAATTATAATTTTTACGAAAGTAAAAATGTAATTTCACCATTTTAATATCTATATCTTCATAATTTTTAAAGGATGAAGTTAAATTCTTATTATTTTTAGGAGAGCCAAAATGTAATTTTATTTTTATTAATATAAAATTTTAAAAATTTTAAAGAAACCTAAATGGAAGGGTTTAGGGCCTCTGCCACCACCCTAACTACGCCCCTACTATTCTCACCACGAATGTATTTGAGTTTAACATGAACCACTTGTATTTGATACACTCCATACCACACACTGACAAATCTTTAACAACAAATAAGAAATTTTAATCGTTTTAATAATTAAATATGTTTATAATTTTTTTTTTTGATTAGTTTAAATTGAAAGATATTGCCCGACAGTTGTAAAATAGATTTAAATGTTTTTAGGTACATGTAAAATGAACATCAACTTAGAGACGTAGGAACTTATATTTCGAGATGCTTTATAATGCAAGTTAATACGAAAGCTTCGTAATAAAGGAAATGAAAGTTGAAGTAAAAAAATAGAGACAGAGGAGAGAAGGCCTGAAGGGGAGAATACCTATGTCTCCTGCCCTTGTGGGCTGGCTTTTAACTAGGATATCATTTATGCTTAACAGCTATCTATACCATCAATGTAATTAGACAGTTAGCACAACTAAAATTTTGGTACAACAAATTAAATTTACTAAACGCAAGTCACTGTAAAACTTATACACCATTACTGTATTAAATATAAGCCCTAATCTTAATTAAATTAAAATTTAATAACACATTGCAAGGTGTAATAGTAATGGGGGTAAAGTTAAAAAAAGAGTTCGAAACAGGGTTGCATGTTTTTGTTGTGTCATGTCTTCTTCTTGCACTTTAATTTGTTTGGTATAGATATGGGTAGCTCTTCCAAAACAAAACAAACCTAGCTCTAACCCTAACCCTAAGCAATATCCTGGGTCCATAATATATTTAATAAAGTATAAGAAGAAATTTAAAGAGGGTGTCCCAAATACACGTGCCTTAGTAAAATAATGGGTTCATACCGAGGCGACACGAGCAATTCCCCGGCGATTCCTCCCACCATCTCTTGGAAACTCACAAATATATATATTTATAAATTTTGTGTGGAGTCTCGTGACCTACATTGCTCACAAATGCCCTTCTTTTCTTTCCTCACTATACATATAAATGAATTCAATTCTCAGTTTGTAACATATATACATGGATTACTAGGATTTAAACTACTTGTTGATGTTATCTGGTCACCTAGTTCAACACTCATAGATTTTAGTTTCACCATTCAACAATAATATTTCCACAATTGCTGGTGACTTTTTTGTGTGTGTGCACTTGATATCTATGGAAGCGCGCGCGGGTTCCTTTTTCTTTCATTTCGAGGTCACTGCACAATTCGATGTGTAAATTGCAATAAAGCTAACGCTAAAACTGATATAATAATATTAATAAATCATGCAATATCAAAAAACAATTTTGAACATTAGCATGATATGATTGGCAATCCTACTTCTCGTTTGCTTGGAAAATACCATGAAATTGTATTGTTAGCGTCCAAAATATTGACGGTGAAAATAATACAATTCATGGTGATCAATTTTGCACCCATTTTTTTTTATATTGATAAGTGTGCATCATTTTTATTATATTGATTTTACTAATTGCCTCAACTTGTTCTAGTCACATAAGTTGAAATAATGTGTATCAATTGATGCATAAATAAAGTTGAAAGAAAATGTAAAATTACATATATTGGATTATCTAATCTTTAAATGTATTGGATAATTTTATTATTTAATGTATGTGATAAATTTTTTTATTTTAGATTTTTTAATGATGTATTTTTATTAATGAAATTTATGATAAATATTTTATAAATTGATAAATATTTTAAAATTATTTAATTTTATTCCTGTGATATTTTGTAAATATTTTTATATACATATATATTTTAAATATCAATAAATCTAAAATGGTACATCGAAATTGATTGATATCTATAACATTGGTCACAAAAAAAAAAGCCAGCACATTTATCAATACAATACTGGCTACCTTAAGTTAACTTCATATCACATATATATATAAAACAAATGTTACCAATAAGTGTTGAGTGTAGTGGTAAGATACATTGCATTCTCAAGGAGAGAATGCAATTATGAATCTTAGAGACAACATTGTTGAGAAAAAATAACCACAAACCCTAAACATATATCATAAAATGGACATAATATATAATACACGTGCTAATAACTGTAGCATTTTTAATTTCAATGGCAAACTCATAGAAATGAGAAATTTTCATACAAAGGCCTAATTGCAGCAGTGTAATAAGAAAAGTAATATCGGATGATAAATTAAATCAATTAAGTCCAAATTTTTTTCAATTTTATAATATTAAAATAGGCATTTGTGAATTAATAAGTGTTTGGTACAATGGTAAAATATATTATATTCTTAAAAGAGTAACTTAAGTGTTTGATAATGAAGATAACATTAATAAGAAAGACAATGATAAATCCTAAAAGGATTAAAACTTTATGAATTAATTTTAAACATTTGATTTTATAAAAATAATATTATTCTTGTAAGTGAACCATCTGATAAAATAAGTTAAGTAAATTTATTTATTTAAAAACATTAAATGATGTATGGACATAAAAATTATATACTATTACTTTATAAAATATACATATTTCACCAATTTTATCTCTAATATTTTCAACATGGACTCAAGTTGTAAGCCACACATCCCTGGTGGTTTCTCCAAGTATGATAAAGATTTTTGAATAAATTTTTAAACCATTGTTTAGTTTTACTTGGCAGAAGATATAGCTTATTTTGATTAATTGTTTTCTATAGATATGGATGTATGGTACATAATGGAATCAATTGCAGAACCTTAATAATTAGTTGGAACGTTTATATATATATTTGTTAAATTTTACTTTCAGTTGACTAAATTATTAATTTTATTCTGATTTTTTTATTAATTTCTTTATACAATATTGAAAATAAGGGATGAGAGTAACAAATTTGTGTCAAATAAATGTACGATAAAAATTTTAACTATTTCTCCGTTCAAACCAAAACTCTTTTGAGTATTCATTAATAGAGACTTAGCAGATTGTACATTTATATTTTTTACATCCCATAATTATTTTAAATTAAAATCTATTTATCATGAATAGAATGTTTTTGAAAGGAAATTTTAGTAGTATTATTCGAATATTAATTCACATATGTGCCAAAGAAGCAACAACACCCCCCGATAATATCAAACCAGAAAAGCATATAGAGTAGGAAGACCTAATATAGATACTAACCAACAGCAAATGAAGTACTCCATATAACATCAAACAAGCAACCATTGTGAAGCAGAAAGCATCACCAATAACACCCAGGGTCAATTAGATCTCCTCCTTCATTTCACACTGTTTACACGATTAGTTCCAACGTCGTCTTAATGTTCTTCTAAAAAAAAAAAAGTAGTTGAATGGATTAATTTACAAAAGAATGGTGATGGCAGGGTGGTCAAAGTTTTTGGTTTGTAGAGTATGTTTTTTTGTGCAAGCATGCAAAACAAAAGGCCGCAAAAGCCAAAGTTAAGAGTAATTAAACTTCAGAAAATAATAATTAAAGGATAATACCACTAATTAATAACTCAAAAAAGGAAAAAAATAAAAACTGAAACGTGCTGCCCACATTCTTCTGAATTTGGCCGCAATATCTGAAACGACATCAACACTCTCTCTTCCTTCAATTCATTTACCATTACCCCCACTCTTTCAAACTTTCACTATTCTATTTATAACTAATCCATGATGCTTCTCTTATCTTTATGTTTCTTCCATTATTAACATATAAGGTTTTATTTTATTTCTTAAAAAAATTTGTTCATCTATGGTATAAAAACAAATTTTATTTACTGGTCTTCTTAGTCAAATTTGTTTGGCGTGATATTTCTTTAATTATTTTGGTGAGTTTAGGGTTTTGGTGTAAAAAAGTAAATAAATCAGAGATATTGAAAAAGTTTTTTTACTTTAGAATAGAAGAAAGCGAGAGACGAGGCTGCTGCTCCCTTATTGTGGCGCATTTCGGTCAATGCATGCAATTAAATATGTTCCACCATTTGGCGGGGACTGTGTCATCAACAATGGCAGGTGATTGATTCTTCTTATTTCTTCCCTACTTTTTACTTAAATTTTTTTGCTACTAACTCATACAGACTTGAGATGAATGTGGGATATCTGTACCATTTGATACGAATATATTTAATTTTCTTTTTTAAAAATTTCGTATATGTATAAAGGATTATATTTTATTCCAATATACATCAAACAACAATACTTAGAATATTGAAGAGACATCTATTTCTTAGTTCAACGACGCATAATTTAATTTAGAAAGAGCTCTGAAACACAATGTGAACTTTGAGAAGTCTCTGTTGACAGATGAGTTTCCAAATGCTATGGGATAGATTCACTGAGCAATTGCTGAACCGACTGACTCGGGTTACACGCATGGACATTTATTTATATATATATTTAATCAGTTTAAACAATGGATATACTTTCTATAAAAGATCAAAAGTTAGATAAACCATAAATTTGTAATATTCTTTTGCAGTCCTACAGTATCACCAATCTATATTCCTTCTTGTTTGCATGAAATGCATGCATGCTTTCTCCACATGAAATATCAATTCTCACTAATTTTTCTTTTATTCTCTTAGTGGATTTAAAAAAAAAACCTGTGAACATATATCAAACTCAAATTTTGAATAAAACGTAATTAGTATTTTTAGAGAGTATAAGGAATTTGACTAAAAGAACTTATTGCCACATTATGTAAGGGGTTTTTCTCATGATCTAAAAAAAACACATAGTTAGGGTTTGATGTTATTGGATGGCATAGGACACCAATTTTCTTTTATTTTTATTTTAGAATATAAGACATAAATGGCAGACTCTTTTTAATTATATGTTAACCTTTTGACGGGGCACGAGAACCAATTAAGTGGTCAACAGATTTCTACTTGGGAAACCTAATAAAATCTCTTAATTACATCTTTCTCTTTCTATATTATTAATTTTAAAAATAAAGAAAAGCAACAAGTAATAAATTAGGACTAGGAATGGATGAAATATCACACTCGGTGTTGTGTAGCAAGATCGAGTAATCCTTACTCAACATCTCTTCCCTTAAATATTAATTTGGGATTAATATTTTCCAAATTAACAATGCATGTCCGTACACAGTCTTCTCCAACACATGACATGCAGGGGAGAGGAAGTCGGGGATCTACAAAAATTTTGGATTTTTGGTGATGGAGAAAATTAAGAAAAACCACATTTCAAAGCCAATCCCTTGTTCTTTTTTTTTTTTTAAGAAGAGAGAGAGGGGTAGCTTTACGTAGAGTGGTCAATCGTGTTAGACTAAGGAGATGATTTGCAGAGTGTGGGAATGCTGGGCTTTGAGGAGTCATGAATTGCTATGAACGAGGACCCGAGAGTTCCAATAAACCCAGTGGGGCATAGAAAGAGAAATATATATTTATATAATTAGTCATGTATATAATAATATTAGGAGTTTTAAAATTGGTGGAGGTGGGGGAGGTGGAGATTGGATTTTTCCACTTGGAGTTGTGGTTTTGTCTTGCTACAAAGACGAAAAATCTCACTTCTCAAACCTTCTTTTTTCTACTTTAGTTTTTTTATTTTAAAAACATAAAGAAATTAATCACTAACAAGCCCCATATCCCTGATGTTATTCCCTCTATTGTCCCTAATATATATTCAATTACTATAATATCATCACCTGGTTCGTTTTTCAAGTCTTGGAAAGCTGCTGGTTCTACATTCAAACCACTTCAAATAAGCCCTCCTCTCTTTATTATATGAGAGAGATCTTCCTCTAGATTTCCTTCTCCTTCTAGCCTCCTTTCTTCTCTCATCTTTTCATTCTCCTAAGATATGTATGCATCCCTTGCCCGAATAAAAGCTTGAGGAAAGAAAAGAGAGAGTGAGACAGTTGCCAAGTTCAAACTCACTTGGGTAAACCTTTGATAATAGATATTTATTTCTTTCATTATCTAAGTTGTTGTCTTGATGTTCATTTCACTTTGTTATCTGTCATTTGCAGAAGATTTTTTGTTTGATTTGTTGGAGTTGTGCAAAGGACAGTCTCTGCCTTTGGATTGATTTATATAATACATAGGATATATGATATGGGTTCCATGAATTCAAACAACTGGCTTTCTTTTCCTCTTTCTCCCACGAATTCGTCTTTGCCAACGCATTTGCACTCCTCTCAATCTCAACAGTTCAATCTAGGGTTAGTGAATGATAGTATGGAGAATCCATTCCAAAACCAAGGTACATCTTTCTTTCTTTCTATCTCTTGCTCTTTTGTTTTTTTTTCCGTCAATCTAATTCCTCACTGTTTTATCATCTTTTTTCAGAATGGAACCTGATAAACACCCATTATACAAGTGAAGTTCCAAAGGTTGCAGATTTCCTTGGAGTTTCCAAATCCGAAGGTCCATCCTTGGATCTTGTGGCCTTCAATGAAATTCATCAGCCTAGTGATTCTGACTACTCTCTTCTGCCGCTGCAAAACACTGATGTAGCAGCAGCACCCAATAACAACTATGATTTCCAAGAAAATGCTAATACTTTGCAGTCACTGACATTATCCATGGGTAGTAGCGGCAAAGGCTCAGCCTGCGAAACCAGCGGTGAAAATAGTACTACTACTAATATTGTGGAGGCTCCCCCTAGAAGAACCTTGGACACTTTTGGCCAAAGAACTTCCATATACCGTGGCGTAACAAGGTCAGCACGGATGAATGCTTCAACCAAATACTAATAGTTTCTTTTTTCCCTCTCCTTTTATAAAAATATCTTGAAAAGTAGTGTGTACTTATGAATTTTCAACTTTTGAAATGGATTCATGTGGCAAGTGCAGGCATAGATGGACTGGAAGATATGAAGCTCATCTTTGGGATAATAGTTGCAGGAGAGAAGGGCAATCAAGGAAAGGAAGACAAGGTAGAGTTTGGACTTCCTTTAGGGTTTCCTTTATTTCATCTACATGTAATATAAGCATCCTAACATTTCTCTCTATACTTTTTTCTCCATGGTCACCTTGGTTTGCATCATTATTCCAGTCTACTTGGGTGAGTGCAGTTCTTCCAAATTCTTTTTTCAATTTTTTTTTTTACTTCAGAACTGTTTTGAAATATGCTATGTTGAGCAGGTGGGTATGACAAAGAAGAGAAAGCAGCTAGGGCTTATGATCTTGCTGCACTCAAGTACTGGGGAACATCCACCACTACTAATTTCCCGGTATATATATCCTAAGTTTTATACTACTGCACCTTACAGCAAAATCTGCTTGTAGTATTTTTCACGGCATTTCATAACAAAAACCCACAAAGTGTAGATTTTAGTGGCATCGGTGTAGTCTAACAAATACATATAAGTTTTCTCGAGTTTTCATAGTGATTTTTTTTAGTGTGTGTCTATTTTAGATTAGTAATTATGAGAAAGAGCTGGAAGAAATGAAGCACATGACCAGACAAGAATTTGTGGCCGCCATTAGAAGGTATATATATATGAGATGTAATTTAAACTATTATCTTTAATAATTTCTAATGTAATCGATCTGCAGGAAGAGCAGCGGTTTCTCAAGGGGTGCATCCATGTACCGAGGAGTAACAAGGTAGACTTTCAAAATGAAAAGCAATATGGTGCATATATCTTTCCCAATTGGTTCTTCTCTATCTAACATATATGTGTGTGTAATACAGACATCATCAGCACGGTAGATGGCAAGCGAGGATCGGTAGAGTTGCAGGAAACAAAGATCTTTATCTAGGAACTTTTAGTAAGTAATTTAATTAATAACGACGCTGTTTATGAAATTAACTTAGGCGCTTAACGTAAGTCACTAATGATTTGTTACTAATCAATACAGGTACTGAAGAGGAAGCAGCTGAAGCATATGACATTGCAGCAATTAAATTCAGAGGACTAAACGCAGTCACAAACTTTGACATGAGTCGTTATAATGTGAAAGCCATTCTTGAGAGCAATACATTGCCAATAGGAGGAGGAGCTGCTAAAAGGCTAAAGGAATCTCAAGCACTTGAATCATCAAGGAAACGTGAAGAAATGATAGCTCTGGGTTCAGGTTTCCAATATGGAAGCTCTGGTTCAAGCTCTAGCAGGTTGCAGTCATACCCACTGATGCAGGCCCCATTTGAGCAGCAACCTCAACCTTTTCTAACATTACAAAACCACGACATCAATTCTCAATACACTCAAGACGCATCTTTTCACCAGAATTACATTCAAACGCAGCTGCAATTGCATCAGCAATCGGGTGGGTCTTATAACTTGCACCAGTCCAGCCAGAACACTCAATTTTACAACAGTTACATCCAAAACAACCCGGCATTGCTTCATGGGTTGATGAACATGGGGTGTCCTTCACCAGCATCTGTTGTGGATAACAGTGGCGGGTCTAGTGGGAGTTATATGGGGAATGGAATTGGGTTGGCTTCCAATGCAACATCAGGAAATGCAGTGGGATCTACGGAAGATGTAGCCCTTGTGAAGGTTGATTATGACATGGCTGGTGGGGGATATGGCGGCTGGTCAGGGGACTCAGTTGCAGGCTCCAATCCCGGAGTTTTCACAATGTGGAATGACTGATGGAATTATAAGACACAACTCATGGCTTCTGTTTCTACTAATATATCTCTTAAATTTTTAATGCAACCAAAAAAAAGAGTTAGGGTATCTTGATTTAAATTTTGTTTCTGTATTTTGTTTTATGTTCTTTATATTGCTTTAGGGCTTTAATTTCCCTATGAAGAATTTACCCCAAATCCAATTTATTTGGATTTTAATGGGTTCAAGCGGGACCCAAATTTTGTATTCGGAAATATTAATATATTTAATATCAAATTTTAATGCATCTAAAAATTAATTTTTTTTAAATGAGTTTTTATTTTAACTCTTCTAACTTTAATTTTTTTAATTTAATTATTAATGTGATTAACATTTGATATTTTGATTATTAAAATTTTTTTAATTTAAAGTAAACTTGCAATATTTATAGGTATTATAATTTTAATTTTAATTCTAAAAGATTCAATAAATTTAGCACTAAACTTCACACACACGGTTAATGTAGACATGCTTCTAAAGCAATTCAGAAAAAATAGATAAAAAAATTCAAAAAAAAATTTTAAAACAGAAAAATATTAAAAAAATCATTTTTAAATAAAAAACTATAAAATTTTATGACAAATACAATAAACATTATAAAAATTTTAAATTTTGATAAAAAATATTAAAATAATATTTAAAAATGGTAAATTATCTTATTAATTATAATTCCTAAACTAGGATCACAAGTAAAGTAGGACAAGTAATGCCTACTCTACTTAGAGCTAGTTTGACAATATTTTTGAAAAGTCTTTTAAAAAGTGTTTAGTATTGCTGCCAAAAATTGCTTTTGAGAAATAAAATATCTATGTTAGACATGATATTATAAAGTAACAAATATGCATTTAAATAATGTTTAAATTAGTTAATATTATGATATTTTAGTAATAATATAAAAAATAATTTATTATAACTTATTGTTAATATTTTAATATATAATATTAATTTTAAATAATTCTAAGTAATTAATATTAATTAATTATTAAATTTAATTAGAATATTTAAATATAATCATTAAATATTTGTAATTAGATATTGACACAATTGTATTATTTTAAAAATGATTTTTTTTATTTTTAATTAATAATTTTAACACATTTGTATTATTTTATTTTAAAATGTAATTTGAATATATAACTCATATTAGATATTAACATAACACAGAAACCATAAACCTAACAAATTAAAATATTCAATATATTTGGATTAAAGTTTCAAAAAGGGATAATATTTATATACCAAATATAAATACTAAAAATTTTACAATAGCATTTACAATTTCAAGTGAATTCATTAAACTAAAAGCTATAGCATCTCTTATTAATTTTATTTCAAAACCACTTGAATTATTTGATTCACCGTCATCATCACCATCATCATCGTCATCATCATCATCACTTTCTTGACCATGCGTATTTTCTGAATAATTAATATTTTCATATGCCCTGTTAATATCTTCGTTTTCCATAAAATCTGCATCATTTCGACCGACATGTTTTCGGATAAAATTGTGTATGGTCATTGTAGCAACAACGATCATCGTTTGCTTTTCAAAACTATAACTTGGCATATCCCTTAAAATGGCTCTCTCTTTTTTTCAAAACACAATAGTTCGTTCTATCACACTACGTAATGATGAATGTGAATGATTGAATATCTCTTCTCTACCAAATATTGGTCTACCTCTACGAAAGTCTGGTAAATGATATCGCTGATTTTTATACGGTCCAAGATAATCTTTCATTTGTGGATATCTAGAATCAATAAGATAATATTTTCCTACATGTCATACTATAACAGACAATTAATTCAAGAATTTTTTTTATAAAAATTATCAATTAAAGAACTTGACACATTATTATTTAAAAAAATAAATAAATGAAATATTTAACCATTTGGTGTGTACGAAAATTTGTATTTTGGATCTCAAATTGCATCAAGAAATATTCTAGTGTCATGTGCTGATCCTTCCCATCCAGCCATGATAAAAGTGAAACACATTAAAATCACACACTGCCATAACATTTTGAGTCGAGATACATTCCAATATAGGGAATTTGTTCTTTTGGTGGAAGAATAGCGGCAATATGAGTACCATCAATTGCACCTATGCAATCCTGAACAAATAATCATATTAGTCTCGTGCATATTTTTAGTCGACCAAAAATATTAAAATATAATAATATAAAATTAAATTTTAACCTTAAAATGTGGCATATATCTAGAATCATTATGTATTTGTTCGGGTATTGAGCTAAAAAAAGGATATTCGGGTGTAATTAGATCAATGGCCATCCTTGAAACTTTCTCAAGCACAATTACAAAGTATCAACTTATTGTTATCTAGACCTTTGAAATCTTTCTCGACATTGGGAGACTTTAGCACCGGTGCCCAAGATGTATAAAGAAATTCCCAACATTTCACTAGAAGATATGTTAATTGAAGTTTGCAAGTTGTATCTTGTCTCCAAAACTCTCAACAAACTTGTGAATACAATTTTAGACATCCTAAAATTAATCATACAACGTGATTCGTGACAGTCAAGAATCTCTCAGATCCATGTCTCACCTGACTGTTTTAAATCCATGCCTGGTTGCTTCAATATATACTTCTCGTAATATAATTGCACGGAAGAAGATGCAACAACAAATAACCGGTTAAAACATTCCATGCGTTGTAAAATCTCTTTCTTTTCCCTTTCATCATCACTTTCATCACCACTGGAATTTTCAACTGTACTCATCACCTTTGAATAAATTTTATATCCAAAATCATATATAAACAACTATTGATAAAACTAATTTAGTATAAATAAGTAGAACATAAATTTTGTAACACCCCTCATCCATATCCAATGCCGGGACAGGGTTCGAGGCATTGCCGGCCTTAAACCTTCACCAACATAAAAAACCAGGTCACCAAATTTCGCCCAAAATTAAAACTTTTCAAACACATGCGTACCGTTCCTTATACAGGCCTTTGAGGCCTAAAACATACATTGGGGCGGTTCGGGACAAAATCCAAGAACATTCAATAAACTTTGGGCAACTTAAAAATTTTCTTGCTTTAGTAAGACACACACCTGTGTGGGTGGGGCCGTGTGGTCACACACGCCCGTGTAGCTTAGGACACGCTCGTGTCCTCAGCCCGTGTAACTCTCTGTTTATGACGTCAGCATGCATTTAAGGGCACACAGCCAAGACACACGCCCGTGTGCCTAGCCCGTGCTTGAAACTGACTTAAAATTTTAGGTGCAGGGAACACACGACCATACCACACGCCCATGGGGGTGATCCGTGTGCCACACACAGCCTAGACACACGCCCGTATGTCTACCCGTGTGGACCTTGTAGAGCTATTTTCCAAGCCTTTGGTCACCCTCTATCAACCAATCACACTTATAGGTTATCTTAATACATAATAAAGCCAAATTTTACACTTACATATAACCTTGATAAACCTCATTGCATGTAAATCTCATATCATCGGTTTTATACATGCTAGGTTAATTCTCTTTTCGTATTAAGGGTTTCCATGTCTCATTGACACATTTAAGATTGGCTCATTCTTATAACTCATTGCCAATTACTGTCAAGCCATCCCATGTAAACATAAACATGCATAGATTTGTAGGTCATAGCTTACTTCAAAATGAGCCAATTCCCATGGCCATATATAAATAGATGTGTATATCTTTACATGTCTTCATTATGGCTAATCAAATGACATATCTAACAAAATAAACCAAGAGCCCTATACATGCCATTGAACAAAATAAAAGTGCCTATATACCAAAGTTGGACTAGTTGATAGTATGTTGACTCTCCAATCGTCTTCCAATCTTTACGAGTCCTTAAGCTCTGTAAGACAGGGAAATGAGAGGGGTAAATATTTACATGCTTAGTAAGCCCGAATAACTGGAAAGTAAACTTACTGATTAATTAGCATACAACCATATTAAGCAAATAAACCAACAAGAATGAAATAGTTTCCCTATGCAATCAACAAGTTAGTCACAATAAAATGCACCATGTTATTTGTCTTAGATGAGTTCATCATTCATCATTTCATTTATATAAATCATATTAATCCCGTTGAGTTTTTAGGAAATCTTGATGGATTATCCATTATCCGTCAAGTCATAAGAATGATCATTTCAAGTATGCACTACCGCGAATCTCACATCTTACGGCGGGATTACCAATCCAGGCTAAATCCCATGCATCGTAAACTCATAAGGTGAAGTCGAGATTACCAGTCCAAGCTAAATCCCTTATAGCGGAAAACACCCTTAATGAGCTCGAATCTGAATTACCCATCCAGGCTAAATTCATACCCTAATCAAATTACCTGTCCGGGCTAAATCCACAATGCACACATATTCTTCGGGAGGCTCGATCACTCAAGGAACACCCCTCCGGGCTAGATCCTTTTTATATTTGAGATCAATGGATTACCCGTCTAGGCTAAACCTTTCTGCAACACATGCAGGATCTCAAGTCATGTAAGCATGGTTTATCCATCAGATTTCCTTTTCAACCTCAACCGGGACATTTATCAACATGTCATTATTAAGGATATATTTCATAGATTTTCATGCCATCATCAAATGCAATTACCATACATTCATAAATCATGCAATTAAGCATACTATGAGTTTACTTTAAGTTATTCGAACTTACCTAGTACTCGTCTCGGTATCGTGTTTCAATTATTCCGAAACCTTTCGTTTTCCTCGATCGACCTTCGAAATTTGTTCCTCGAGGTCTATAACAATAAAAATAAATCATTAACACCTCACATTGTACTTTTTGAGTCTATATTTCACCCCCAATCCAAATGACCGTTTTGCCTCTAACCTTTCACATTTTTACGATTTAGTCCCTAGGCTCGTATAATGGAATGCAAGCAATTTCTACATTACCCAAGCCTAGCCGAATGTTCTTTCCTCTTATGGCAGCCCACATTTTTCCATTATTTCACATTTCTACCTCATATTTTACACCTTTTGCAAAAAAGTCCTTTTTAGGGGTTTTTCATGAAAATCACCTAGGAAAAAATGTTTAACACACATCTAACTTCCATAATCCTCCATAAACCATCAAAATACAAGTAACTCATGCATGGTTAAATTTCTAAAGTCACCATTAGGGAGCACTTACTATTGAACTTGAAAATGTTGAAAACCCTACCTATGGTGACTTTAGAATTTCAGCTGGACAAGGAAGAAGAATGGCTGATTTTTGCCTTCTTTTCCCATTTTATTTCATTAAATTGCCAAATAACCAAAATGCCCTTAAGCCCTTTTTTTAAAATTTCATATATACAAGCCTATTTTTGCCCCAAAACTTAGAAATTGGGCAAATTGCTCCTCAAGACCTTCTAATTAATATTCTAAAGCAATTTTATACAAATTGCTTCTAAAACCCACATTTTGCAATTTATTCAATTTGGTCCCTAATGTCCAATTTGACACCTTACTTAAAGAATTCCTTCATGAAACTTTAACACATGCATATTCTCATATTCTAGGCCTCATAATGATCATAAAATAAATATTTTGATGTTGGATTTGTGGTCCCGAAACCACTGTTTCGACTAGGCCCTATTTCGGGATGTTACAAATTTAATATCCAAAAATCAAACATAAAAAATTATTGATAAAACTAGCTCTAAGCATAAATAATTAGACCATAAATTCAATATCCAAAAACCAAACATAAACAACTATTGATAAAACTAGATTACACATAAATAAGTAGAATATAAATTCAATATCCAAAAACCAAACATAAACATCCATTGATAAAACTAGATTACACATAAATAAGTAGAACATAAATTCAATATCCAAAAACCAAACATAAATAACTATTGATAAAACTAGTTTAGCATTGTTGTTTAGTCACATAGTAGATATCTCTGAACCCTAGAAGATCGAAAAATTTTCAACTATCCTCCATTTCTATCTTAAGCCACAAAACTCTAATCTTGGGATTAATTGATGAAAGCATAATTCGCTTGTCCTTAGCAATAATTTAAGTGAGAAAAAGTATAGCGGACTAGCTTCTAGAACTTCTTCTAACAGCTATCAAGCACTTTGACTACTTGTGGAATACCATATGGATCCATAACAGGAGTCAAACTAGATATGGCTTGACTCATATTGTCAGCTACATTGCATAATTTTTCTATTTGATTGGACAATCTTGCAGCCCCTCCAATTTGCTTTGAGGATTTCTTCTTTCCAGTTTTAAAATGTGAACTTGATATCTTAGGTGTTTTTCTTTTTTGACTGTTTCCATCAATGTGAACATAATTTGAAATGTGAACATCATTTGAAATTTGAACATCATTTCTCACATTTTTTCCTCATTCTCTTCAAGTATTTCATTGTTAACATCCTCAAAAAAATCACTATGGAGTGTACCAGAAAAAGGTGCCCATGCTTTATCACTTGTTGCAACTATCCCTATGAACATTTGGTCCAACTTCCCTTCGAATTCAAGATCAATGCCCAATGTTTTAAATTTTTGAGCTCCAGGCACAACCTACATATAAAATGATAGTTCAATAACAGTAATTATCAATAACCTCATTAATAAGAAAAAAACAAAAATACTTAGAATTATTAATGTACCTTTTGCCTACTCTCCCATCAATCATCCGATGTATCAACGATTCTTTTTCTAAGATTCCACCCTAGACTAGTATCTTTGCCTTTAAGTTTCTTCTAAGCCTTCCATTCTCTTTTTAGGGCATGCCACCTATTTTTAAGTTGTCTTTGTGAATAAGCCTTGCCCGTTTCTATCTCAAAGTTGGTCATTATTTTCAACCATCCATCTTTTGTGAAATGAGTACCAAGCCTATTGCCTTTCATTATCTCTTTAATAAAAATATCACAAAATATTTTTGTCAATCTCTTATCCCACATTGCTTTGACTTTTTCACCACTAACTTCAACTGCCAAAGTACTCATCTATTGTGCATACGAACATATTTGTTTCAGCCAATAAAGTAATTAAGAAAATCAAATGTCACATAAGTATATTTTTTTATATGTGTATCAAAATAAAGATAGGATCCTAAGTTTTTTTCTCAATCAAAATCAATATTCCAAGACCAGAATAATAACCAAGAAAGAGAACACAACTAATAATAGCATCAAACACAATTAAAAAGTCAGTATGAACAATATTTTATCAATTGTTATTTTAAAAATATAATATAAGGTAAAGAAATGTGAGAGATGATATGCATAACCTTTAGTATCTCAGCTTTTAGGGTATAAAATTATGCAGAAAATAAAATGCTAAGATTTTTGTAATACATAAACTTGAACTTTGTTTTTTCTAAAGAAAAAAAAGGAAAGAAAGTATAATACTACTATTGATGTCTTTTGAATAGTGAAACCGATTGAGTTATTAGGATTGTATAGTGCATGCTATGCCATAAGGCTGATAATCTTTAACATCATGTTCACTACTTATATGGTTGCATCAACCTTTTCTCACAACTAAAGATAAAAATATTCTCTATATAACTTGGTATTTACTCTTAATTTACCACATCTAGAAACTTATATGGATCTTACAAACCAGATCATAAATCATTAAACCAATAGTTTAATCATGCAACTTCAATGGCAAAACAAGCATACTAATAAACATAGAGAGGCTGTTTAATGCTAAAACATATACAATCGAACCAATTTGACATATAGAAGAGAAAATATTCCAATCATCTCCTTGTTGAAAAAAGATAAACTATGATTAAATAGTAAATGAATATTTTGGGCTAAACTATAATAAGGAAGTAGACGACTATTTTTTACTCAATATTGCTTATTGATATTCTACAAAAGGACACTATTTGCATATTCACTTCACTCTGAATGCATAAACATACTAATCCTTCTATATTCACTTTATTTTTTTATTTCTTTGTTAAACTTGGGTGATACTTGGTCAAAAAGAGAAAACAATGGATTGGCTCGAGGGTCTGGTTTTTCAGTCTTTTGTCTTCCTGCCTTCTGAAAGGATGGCATAGGAGGAACAGGGTGTGAACTTCCGTTTACCAGACCACATTTCCTGCTAGAAATTAGTGAACTCAAGATTTAAAGAAAGGTGTCTTGGTATTAATTGCTAATTTTTTTTAAACATGGATAGAAGTCTCATCATTTATATGACAAAAATTCTTTGATCTTTTAACAGATTGCCAAGCTTCTCTATTCTACAACATTTCGAAAACATAAAACGTTGCTACTGTTAATTTACAATAATTTATTTATGGTTTCCTCCTAAATGCTCCGTGTTTGTAGGAGACAACAACCATGTTATGATAAATTGACCTAGAATTTATCCAATGTTGTTACCTAAGAATTTTAAGAACGTGCCAGTTGATTATTTAGCACCAAATAGGAGTAAGAAAATCCTATCTTCTCACTATAAAATGGACAGTCTTGCAATAATACTTAAATAGGAAGTCTATCAAACATGAAAGAATGAAATAAAGAAACGTAATAAGCTCACAAACCTGGGATTTTCTTTGTCAAATCTAAGAACCAAAGGTACAAGCAAAAGAGAAAAGTTGAAAAAAAATGTGAAAGAACTTTTTTTATTTCATAAAATCAAACAATCAAAAAAATAACTAAAAACTAAAGCATAATGAATAATTAAAGAGAAGAAGAAGTATTTCACTAAAAAAAAGAAAAAGAAAAGAGAGACCCACTGGTGGAGAAGAGGAACAAAGAACCAAAGGAAAAATAAGGTTCAGGCAAAAGAGAAAAGAGGAAAAAATGGGTCTGACAACTATTTGGAAGAAGAAAAAATAATGTTAAAAAAGTAATATCAGGCCAAAAGCACTTTAGGCTGAGAAAAAGTGGCAAATTTCTGCTTTTTCATCTGTGAAAAAAACACTTAATTTAAGTTGAAAAAGTTTCTAAAATAATGATTGTTCTTTAATGTTTTTAACTGAAAAGCACTCTTTTATTGCAAAAGCCAATCAAATAAGCAGAGCAGAATGGAGTCTTACTGGCTTTAAGAATATCGGCGATAGTGTCCTCTAGTTGTTTAACATATCCTTGTTCTATCATATATGATTGAGACAGCATCACAATCTGCGATGATGTACCTGAATTAATAATTTTTTAACCAAACAAAGAGAATCATCTTCCGGAATAACCTTTGAATAGTTTTTTTTTTGTATTATGGTTGTTTCTAAAAGGAAAAGGAATTTGCCATCAATCATATTCAATCGTCTTACCCATTGAAACCCCCCACTCTCCTTGGGCTTGTTTCCGATAAGAGATTGTTTTTTGCACACATTGGCTCATATTTATCTGCTAAATCCTTTGCGGTGACTTGCAAATAATACCAATGATTTGCCAAAAACTAGGTCAAAAGTTTTGAAAGGCACAATTAGATTTGCATACAAGACGAACCGATTATTTCCTTTTCAGTTATCCAAATCATATGCTGTGAAATGCTTTTCACCAAGCTTACTGCCTTCAAAAGAGTCCCCTTATATTCCTCTCACAAATGAGACTGCATACTTCCTTGTAACCAATGGATCCTCACCAAGTTTTTCTTACCCTCTTCCCATGTTGGGTCCCAAAATATATTAATATTTGGTGTCCAAAATGTCATGCCTCTTACTTTTCCAGTATTATACACTCCTCTAGCTTTTATTCCAATTGCCTTTTAGTTGTCAAACAATGAAAATGATAGAATATCTCAATCTACTTTGAGTTATGCACTTCTACTTAAACAACTTTTCTTATTAAAAAATCGATATAATTAATTAGAATTAGATCCACGTTTCTATCTTTGTATTTAAACTTGTTATGGTACTTCCCATTATCGACACAAAACTTGAATATAACCCGAAATGCCGACTCGTAATCGAGCCTGGGGTTCTACAAGGTGGATACTTTAAGGGCTCACAGGGAGGGCTTGGAAGCCAAGTTCCCATGTTCCTGTATGTTCGTAGGCAGATGATGTGAAGTCAAACAAGTTGACCAGTGAACACGTGTTAAGTCTAGGACAGTATTGATAAACCATAATATATACATATTTTTACCCCATGCTTGGCATATTTTTGGATAATTTATCATAAGATTTAGTGAATTTGATGCTCCTAATCCTTTAATTTCATTTTTTATACTCAGGTGAGCATAGGAAGGTGAAAAGAGCAAGCAACGGGCCAAAAACGGACAAAATGGGCTTATCTCAGTATTTCACACGGCCTAGGCATTTTCACACGAGTAAACCAAACGCCAGTATGTCATGGCCATGTCGACTAAAAACCAACTTAGAATTACACACGACCTGAACACCATCACACCGGCGTGCCACACAGCCGTGTCCCTATCGAGCCCAAGTCTAATTCTACTCGAAAAAGGATAATTTTAAGGGTTTTGAAGCATTCCAAAGTTTATATAAACACCCTAGAAGAGGATTAAAGGGGATACACAGAGTAGAAGGTGGAAAATACTTAAGGACAGCCATCAGAATCAGCTCGGAAGCAAGATCTCCATTCAATTTTCTTAGAAGTTCTTTGGGTTCTTTATGTTTTGTTGTTTTCCCAATCTTGAGATGTTTTCTATTATTATGAGCTAAACTCCCTAAATACCTAAGGGAGATGAAACCTAGGAAGAATCTTATTACTATTTGAATTATATGATAAATACTTATTCTTATTCTTAATTTTGAGTTCTAATTCTTGCTTTAATATTCTAGGATATTAATTCAAGTTTTGATGTGCTTATTTAGTGGAGCAAAGGTCCCTGTTTAAGAGTAGATCCTTTATAATTAAGCGGAGTTGCATGCAATCCTAGAGATAGGACGATATAAATCTGCCAAATTAGAGTCAAATCTAATAAAGGAATCCATAGGTTGAGTTAATGCGACAATAGGGGTTTTAATTAGAAAGAAATTTCAGTTAATCAACCTAGAGTCAGCTTTTTTTAGTCTCGAGAGAGATAATAACATAAATCAGGGATTTCTATGGATTAAGTCAAGTGAATAAATCGTCTAATTCAGAAGTAAATAGTAAAGTCTAGATGGATTCTTCCTTGGGTATTATCTTCTCCATCGGTTTTCCAAAAAGTATTTTCCAACTTTTACTTCTGTCGCGTTCTTAGTTAATTAGATAATTAGTTTTAGTTAAAAACATTCCTTTAATTTTTAGGCTAGATAATAAAAAGATAGTAATTACTAGTACTTTTAGTCCTTATGGATACGATATTTTCGGTCTTACCATAACTATACTACTGTTCGATAGGTGCGCTTGCCTTAGTCTAATTTTTAGTTAGTTTAGCGACCATCAAGTTTTTAGTGCCGTTGCTGGGGACTAAGATATTAGGAATGCTTGATTTTTATTAGTTTAGCCATTTTTACTTCTATTTCAATTTACTTTTTCTTTTTAGTTTAATTTTTCTTTTCTAAATATTTCTTTTTAATTGCTTCTGGCAGGTGTCTCTAATTTATGACTAGGAGGAACCCATCAGGACCTTTGCTTTTTGATAGTGAGATCGAGAGCACAGCTCATAGAAACCGAAGAGAAATAAGGTGAAGTCTACAATACATAGAGGAAGAGCGAGAGGACTATATCCATACTACAACTGAAGAGATGGCTGAAAATAAAAATAATTCGCTACCTCCTGTGGTTGCTGCAAATCTAGTGAATTAGAATCCTGCTCCTCGTACTATGTATGACTATGCTAAGCTTAATTTAACGGGGGCTGAATCGAGTATTGTTAGACCTACAATTGCAGCAAATAATTTTGAACTGAAACCTAACACTATACAAATGATTCAACAGTTTGTTCAGTTTGATGGTTTGCAGGATGAAGACCCAAATACTCATTTGGCCAACTTCTTAGAGTTCTATGATACTTTCAAAATAAATAGCATTTCTGATGATGCCATTTGCCTTCGGTTATTTCCCTTTTCATTAATGAATAAGGCTAAACAGTGGTTGAATTCGTTTCCACGGGATCAATCACTACTTGGGAGCAAATGACTGAAAAAGTTTTACTCAAATATTTTCCGCCAGCTAAAACGGCTAAATTGAGGACTGATATCTCTTCTTTTGTACAGATGGATTTAGAAACACTATATGATGCATGGGAGAGATACAAGGATTTATTGAGAATGTGCCCTCACCATGGCTTACCTTTATGGCTACAGGTTCAAACTTTCCACAATGGCTTGAACCCCTCAACGAGACAGATGGTCGATGCAGCGCCGGTGGAACCTTAAATAATAAAACACCTGAGGAAGCTTATGAGTTCATTGAAGAGATGTTACTGAATAATTATTAGTGGCAAGTCATGAGGACAAAGCCTAATAAAACAGCAGGTGTTTTCAATCTCGTCGTGGTTACCATGTTATCAAACCAAGTAGAGCTCTTATTTGTCTCGACGCAAGTACATCTGGTGATGCAATACAGTACAAATGGAGGAGGAATGAATAATACAGAATGCCTAGCCTATGACCCGAGCATTACAAACGAACAAGTTAACTATATGAGTAACAATTCTAGACCTCAGAATAACCCCTATAGTAACACTTACAACGCAGGTTGGAGGAACCATCCCAACTTCTCTTGGGGTTGTCAAGGCAATCAAAGACCACAACCCCCTCTAGGTTTTCAACCACCTTAACAGCAGGAAAAGAAGCCGAACCTCGAGGAGATGTTAACAAAATTCATCTCGGTGTCAGAAAAACATTTCCAAGTGATACGTGATATTCGTGATAGGTTTTAAAAATTTATAATTAATCGTTCTTGAAACTAACTATTATCACGATGAAGGCAAGTGTACCTATTGAACAGTAATATAGCTTTAGCAAGACTGGATTGTCGAACCCAAAGGAACCAAGAGTACTAGTTATTACTTTCTTTTTATTATCTAGCCTAAAAATTAAGGGATTTGTTTATCTAAACTAATTAACTAAACTAAGAGTGCACAGAGAGAAAATTAGGGAAAAGCTTTTGGGAAAACTCGATTGATTAAGACAATACCCAAGGAAAAATCCACCTAGACTTCACTTGTTATTTGACTCTGAATCAGACGATTTATTCATTTGACTTGATCCGTAGAAATCCCTAAGTTATATTATTATCTCTCTCGAGACTAATAACATCTAACCCTAGGTTGATTAAATGAAATCTCTTTCTCATTAACGCCCTAGTGTTGCATTAACTCAATCTATGGATCCCCTTATTAGGTTTCACCCTAATCTGACAAAATCTTGTCACCCTATCTCTAGGCGTGCAATCAACTCCGCTTAATTATGACAAATTTACTCTTAGACAGGGTCTTTTGCTCCTCTGAATAAGCACATTAACTTGAATCAATACCCTGGAATATTAAGACAAGAATTAAGAATATATAATTAAGAACAAGTCAAATATTTATCATACAATTCAGATAATAATAACAAGATTCGTCTTAGGTTCATTCCCCTTAGGTATTTAGAGGGTTTAGTTCATAGTTATGAAAGAAAACATCTCAGAAAATAATGAATATAAAACATAAAGAAAACCCAAAACCTCTGAATGGAAATTGAAGGGAGATCTTCAGTCTTGACAATGACTCCCGCTTCTGAGATGGATCAATTGCTTCCCTTGAGTAATTCCTTGCCTCCTACTTCGTGTCACTTCTAAGTGCCTCCTCAGGTGTTTAAATAGGCTTTAGAATGTCTAAAAGCCCTCAGGAGTGGCTTTTTCCGAATAGAACTAAACTTGGGCTCAACAGGGACACACCCGTGTACGATTTCTTCAAGACCGTGCTCAAGGCTGTTAAATAGGCACAGGAGTGTGATCTACCCGTGTAAGGAACTCCAGGCCATGCTGATTTCCCACGTTGGCCCATTTTCTCCGTTTTTGGTCTGTTTCTCGCTCTTTTTGCCTTTCTATGCTCACTTAAGTATAAAACATGAAATTAAAGAATTAGGAGTATCAAATTCACCAAATCTAAGGAGAAATCAACCATAAATGTGCTAAGCATGGGATAAAAATATGTATAAATTACGGTTTATCAAATACCCCCACACTTAAGCGTTTGCTTGTCCTCAAGCAAAATCCTCAACTCACAATCAAAATAAATTCTTCTCAATTTATAATCCCTATAAATAATATATCAAAATAAACCATAAGTAATCATACATTGAGAATTCAACTAGAAGAACATCAAAGTTTCAAACATTCCAAGTTGAGCATTTTATCACGAAAACATAGGTGTCTCCCCTCATCTAAGTGATTACCTTTGATTCAAAATATAACAAAGTTTAACATCCTCACTAAAGATTCACTCAAATCACTCAAGGTGTTTAAGGAAAATAAATGAAGCACTCATTAGTCAATATGAAAATTTATTACCATAGGCTTGCAAGAAAATCAAATCTCCACCACTATATATTGAGATGATACATCAATCAAAATGGTCTTTAGAGGGTTGTAACATGGCTTTGTTTAG
Source organism: Gossypium hirsutum (assembly GCF_007990345.1). Lineage (NCBI taxonomy): Eukaryota > Viridiplantae > Streptophyta > Magnoliopsida > Malvales > Malvaceae > Gossypium > Gossypium hirsutum. Next base: position 25,942,609 of record NC_053430.1, on the reverse strand, counting down.
GGGGTGTGGTTACAAACTGAAAAAAAAGGTTAGAATCGAGATTGAATTGAAAAATTGCCTACTAAAAAAATAACTAATTATCAATTGAATACAAGTGAGCTTCTTCTCAGAATATCGAATTAACACTTAAGCTCAAAAACGACAAATTACTACTAATATATATGTATGTATTGTATATATATATTTTTTAAGAACAAGTCATATAATATAGGCTATCTATCAAAAATAAAACATAGCTAAGCAATTAATTCAAATCAAATCTCGACAAAAATAGGGATCAAATTAGGGGATTTTAACAATAATGGGTTATGGGTTAATACTGAGGGTAAATCAATGAATGGCTTGTTAGGCTCAAAGGGGTTCACTAAGGGTTAATTATGAAAGTAGGCTTTTATGGAATGAGTGGGTTAAACCTAAGTGCCTTTATCATCTTGTCATATCAAATCAAATGGTGTGGTCTTGACATGCATAATCAAGCAAGTTCTAAAATAAAAAATCAAGATTGACGCACTAAAAGCAACAATAAAAGTGAGCATGAAAGAAATAACATATGCTTTAAAGGCTCAAAATCTCACAAAAAAGTATGGCTTTTTGATGTTGAACCTGTGAATTTCAACTCAAGAAAATACCTGAACTTTAAAAATTTTTAAAACTCAAAAATCAACTTATCATTCTTGATTTTCTAATTCCTTAAAGTTTAAACAATCAATGCATAAATGCCTATATTTTTAATTCAAGACATATCAATAAAAATCATAAACTAATCAAAATTCATTCTAATAATGATAGGAGAAGATTATTTGAGGATAAGACAAAATTCAAGGATTTTTTTTATAATGAAATAAATAACCCCCCATACTTAAGATGTACATTGTCTTCAATGTACAAAGTTAGATTTACGACGATATATATATAAGATCATAAGATAGGAAGAGAAGTGAAACTTCCTGAATGATGAATGGACTCCTTAAATTGGAGTTATGGAGAATAATCGGCCAAGGTAATGATAAGATTGGAGGAGGATACTTCGGTGGTGGTCGAGGTTGGGTTCCACAACCACAGTGTCCAGTGAAGAGGTTATCGTGCTGGTCGAGCAGGATATGGCAGTCGTGGAGAACCTTTTCCAGTGGAGTTCTAGGTTCCTAAGTAATAGTGAGCTTTGGAGCTCTTTATAACTATAATAGAATCAGGAACTTCTTTTAGGAAATATAAAGAAGCATAATTACTCGTAAAGAAATAGCCGAATAAAAATTATAAAATCCCAAGATAAAATAAAAATAGTATTAAAGGGAAATAAAAAGTAATTTCAAAATATAAATAAATATAAAAATAAAATAAAAATGTAAAAATAAATAATAGGTGTTTATAAAGAAATTGGGGCACATGGCTGTGGGGTGCGCTCGTGTGCCCTCATTTCAGCACGTGCGTTTCGTGGTTTTCAAAATTGGGTGCATTGGTGCACACGACCATTTGGCATGGCCGTGTCATTCTTCGTTCGCTTCTCCCATGCCCGTGTATGCAGGCGCATGCCCTTGTTATTTTAATAGGCTCGACCACGGTCGGTGGGCACAGGCGTGTCGCACGCCCGTGGTAATTTGGCAGGATTGCCCACGGCCATGTCGCACTGCCGTGGCAACTTATCAAATCCCATGTTGGGGAAACATTTTTGTTCTATTTTCACACGACCGTATTGCACGACACGCCCGTGTGCCTGACCATGTGGTTCTGGAATTCCTGTGTTTCGTGACTCAGTTAGTGAATTAAATGTTAAAAACTAAAATTTAAAGAATTTAACACCGTTAGTGCTCGAGTTGCTTCCCGAGAAGTGCTTATTTAGAGTCTAAGCTCGACTTATCTCTCTTTTGCATGATCATGGTGGTGCGAGGACTTTACACTTCTCATCCTTGCTATCAATTTCATCAAAATAAGGTTTTAAACGAGTACTATTTACCTTAAAAGTGCTGAATTTGGGATGAATTACCTCGACTGTACCGTATGGAAAAATGCTTAGTACTGTAAGCAGGGTTGCTCCGTTAGGTTCAGAAGTTGCAATACGAGGTTCTGTTGCATCTAGTAGTACTTTGTCTCAAATCTTAAGTTGATTTGGTGAAATATTGAGCTTGTCATGGCGTGGTTTTGGTTTATCGTGTGTCATTGGTTTATGTGTTCGCCATTCATCTAGTTCCTCAATTTGTAGCCTTCGTTCTTCATAGATGGGTTCTTTGTTGTTACTTAAATAAGGCTCATGTGTGCTCTTCGAATGTGTTTCCTGTAAAAAAGGTTGCACCACATGGTTAGTATTAATAGGATTACGAGCTTGAAGAGTAACTAAGTCATCACCCATACGAAGTGTGAGTTCACCTATACCAACATTAATAACGGTTCTAGAAGTTGCTAAAAAGGGCTTTCCTAGAATTAGAGGTGCGTCACTACCTTCTTCTATGTCTAGAACAATAAAATTGTTTGGGAATATAAATTCATCAATTTTTACAAGTACATCTTCAATGATGCCTCTAGGAAATCTGATAGTTTTATCGGCTAACTGAATACTCATCCTAGTTTGTTTGCGTTTCGCAAGACTTAGTTGTTTAAACATTTTGTAGGGCATGACATTAATACTAGCCCCTAAATTAGCCAAAGCATTTTTAACATTTAAACTACCAATTAAACAAGGAATCGTAAAACTCCCTGGATTTTTCAATTTGTTGGGAAGCTTGTTCTGTAGAATGGCCGAGCAAACTGTATTTAACTCCACATGTGACGCCTCATCCAACTTCTGTTTATTTGCTAAAAGCTCCTTTAAGAATTTGACTGCGTTTGGCATCTGTGAAAGAGCTTCAATAAATGGCAAGTTAATGTGTAATTTCTTTAATAGTTTAAGGAATTTACCAAATTGTTCATCTGTACAGTCTTTCCATGTCGCATTGGGGTATGACACTCGTGGTTTGTACTCTTTACTTACTAGTTTCTGCTCACTGTGGCCTACCTCGCATTTACCTTTACTTGCCACAATTCATTGCCTCGATTCTAGTTCAGGTTCAACTAACCCTTCCTCGTCTTGGATGGTAATTGTGTTGAGTTATTCCCTTGGGTTAGATTCAGTGTTACTACGCAGGCTACCTTGTGGTCGTTTAGAAATCAATTTAGGGATTTGGCCTATCTGAGTTTCGAGCCCTTGGATCGACGGGTGTTGATTCTTAAGTGCTATTTTAGTATTTTGAAAGCAAGTTTTCGACACCGAGATAAACTTTGTTAGCATTTCCTCAAGGTTAAGCTTCTTTTCCTACTGGACAAGTGGTTGTTGAAAACCCGGAGAGTGTTGTGGTCTCTGATTCCCTTGGCCTCCCCATGAGAAATTTGGGTGGTTCATCTATCCTACATTGTAAGTGTTACTATAAGGATTATTTTGAGGTTGAGGATTATTACCCAGATAATTTAATTGCTCGTTTTCCATGATGTGGCCATAAGGTGGGTATTCTGAATTGCTCGTCTCTCCTCCACTTGCATTGAATTGCATTATTGGCTGAAACTATGAAGAACCAAGAAAACTGTCAATTTTTCTATTCAAAAGTTCTAACTAATTAGAGAGCATGGTGAAGGAATTGACGTTAAAAATACCGGCTACTTTCATTGGATTTTTCTTCATAACTTGCCACTGATAATTATCCAGTGACATCTCTTCTATAAATTCATAAGCATCCTCAGGTGTCTTATTATTAATAGTCCCACCCACGGCTACGTCAACCATCTGTCTAGTTGAAGGATTCAGGCCATTGTGAAAAGTTTGAACCTGTAGCCAGAGAGGTAGCCCATGGTGAGGGCACGTTCTCAACAGATCCTTGTATCTCTCCCATGCATCGTAGAGTGTTTCTAGATCCATCTGCACAAAAGAAGAGATATCATTCCTTAATTTAGCTTTTTTAGCCAGCGGAAAATATTTTAATAAAAACTTTTCGGTCATTTGTTCCCAAGTAGTGATTGACTCTCGTAGTAAAGAGTTTAACCACTGTTTTGCTTTGTTCCTCAACGAAAAGGGAAACAACCTAAGGCGTATGGCATCGTCAGAAACGCCATTGATTTTAAATGTGTCACAAAACTCCAGAAATTTGCCAAGTGATTGTTTGGATCTTCATCCTGCAAACCATCAAACTAAACAAATTGTTGTATCATTTGAATCGTGCTAGGTTTTAGTTCAAAATTATTTGCAGCGATAGCAGATCTAACTATACTTGACTCGATTCCTATTAAATTTGGTTTAACATAATCATACATAGTGCGCGGAGCAGGATTCTAATTTACTGGATCAGCAGCAATCGCAGAAGGTAGCGGATTTTCCTGATTTTCAGCCATCTCCTCGATTGTGGTGTGAATATCGTCCTCTTGCTCTCCCTTTGTGTATCTTAAGCTTTGCTTTATTTCTCTTCAGTTTCTATGAACTGTGCGATCGATCTCATTATCAGATAGTAATGGTCCCAATGGGTTTCTTCTAGTCATACACTATAAAAACCTGCCAGGAGCGAATAAAAAAGAAATTAGAAAATAAAATAAAAATTTAAATTGCAAATAAAGTAAAATGGCTAAAGTAATAAAATCGAGTGTTCCTAATATTTTAGTTCCCCGGTAACGGCGCCAAAAAACTTGATACGTGATATTCACAACAGGTTTTAAAAATTTATAATTAATCGTTCTTGAAACTAACTATTATCACGATGAAGGCAAGTGTACCTATCGAACAGTAGTATAGCTTTAGCAAGACTGGATTGTAGAACCCAAAGGAACCAAGAGTACTAGTAATTACTTTCTTTTATTATCTAGCCTAAAAATTAAGAAATTTGTTTATCTAAACTAATTAACTAAACTAAGAGTGCACAGAGAGAAAATTGATAAAAAGCTTTTGGAAAAACTCGATTGATTAAGACAATACCCAAGGAAAAATCCACCTAGACTTCACTTGTTATTTGACTTTGAATCAGATGATTTACTTATTTGACTTGATTCGTAGAAATCCATAAGTTATATTCTTATCTCTCTCGAGACTAATAACGTCTAACCCTAGGTTGATTAATTGAAATCTCTTTCTAATTAACGCCCTAGTGTTGCATTAACTCGATCTATGGATCCCCTTATTAGGTTTCACCCTAATCCGACAAAATCTTGTCACCCTATCCCTAGGCGTTCAATCAAATCCACTTAATTATGACAAATTTACTCTTAGATAGGGACTTTTGCTCCTCTGAATAAGCACATTAACTTGAATCAATATCCTGGAATATTAAGACAAGAATTAAGAACACATAATTAAGAACAAGTCAAATATTTACCATACAATTCAGATAATAATAATAAGATTCATCTTAGGTTTCATTCCCCTTAGGTATTTAGGGGGTTTAGTTCATAATTATGAAGGAAAACATCTCAGAAAAATAATGAATACAAAACATAAAGAAACTCAAAACCCTTGAATGGAAATTGAAGGGAGATCTTCAGTCTTGACGATGAATCCCGCTTCTGAGATGGATTAATTGCTTCCCTTGAGTAATTCCTTTCCTCCTACTCCGTGTCACTTCTAAGTGCCTCCTCAGGTGTTTAAATAGGCTTTAGAATGCCTAAAAGCCCTCAGGAGTGGCCTTTTCCGAATAAAACTAAACTTGGGCTCGACAGGGACACGCCCGTGTGACACACCTGTGTGCGATTTCTTCAAGATCGTGCTCAAGGCTATTAAAAAGGCACGGGCGTGTGATCTACCCGTGTAAGGAACTCCAGGCCGTGCTGATTTCCCACGTTGGCCCGTTTTCTTCTTTTTTGCCCGTTTCTCACTCTTTTTGCTCTCTTATGGTCACCTAAGTATAAAACATGAAATTAAAGAATTATGAGCATCAAATTCACTAAATCTAGGAAGAAATCATCCATAAATGTGCTAAGAATAGGATAAAAATATGTATAAATTACAATTTATCACCAAAACCTCGAAATAGCACTTAAAAATCAGCAGGCATCGATTCAAGGTCTAGAGACTCAAATAGGTCAGCTTGCTAAGCTGATCTCAGAAAGACCAGAAGGTAGCTTTCTCAGCAACACGGAAACTAACCCAAGAGAGTAGCTCCATGTGATCACGGTTCAATATGAAGAAGGGTTAGTTGAGTCCACACCAGAACCAAGGCAAGAAACTATGGTAAGCAAAGATAAGGTGGATAGAAGCCAGAACAAACAAACACAGCTAAGCAGAGAATACACACATCGTGTGCCATACCCTAAAGAGATAGAGAAAGACCGTACAGACGAATAATTCGGTAAACTTCTTAACATCTTAAAAAAATTACATATTAACTTACCGTTTATTGAAGCTCTTTCGCAGATGCCCAGTTCGGTGAAATTTTTAAAGGAGCTTATAGCAAACAAACAGAAGTTAGATGATTCGTCATATGTGGAATTAAATGCAATTTGCTCAGCAATTCTATAGAATAAACTACCCAACAAGTTAAAGGATCTGGGGAGTTTTACTATTCCTTGTTTAATCGGTAGTTTAAATGTCGATAATGCTTTAACCGATTTAGGGGCAAGTATAAATGTCACGCCCTATAAAATGTTTAAACAACTAGGTATTGGGAAACCTAAACAAATTAGGATGAGTATACAATTGGCAGATAAAACTATTAGATTTCCTAAGGGTATTGCTGAGGACGTACTCGTTAAGATTGATAAATTCATATTCCCAGTAAACTTTGTTGTTTTAGATATGGAAAAGGACGATGACGTTCCTTTAATCTTAGGACGACCTTTTTAGCAACTACTAGGACTATTATTGATGTTGGTACAGGAGAACTAACACTTTGTGTAGGCAATGACACGATTAAACTTCAAGCTCATGATTCTATCAGACTATCTAGTGATCGAAATGATACTACGAATTCTTTCCATGAGAATAACATCTTGGCTCAAAATTCTGTGCAGGAAATCCTTAGGGATAATGTGATGTAGCCACGAACAACTCTTGAGGAACGAAGATTACAAATCGAGGAACTAGATGAATGACAAACAAAAGTTAAAGGGAAACCGAGAATACATGATGAACCAAAGCAGTGTCATGATGAACTTAAAGGTGAATCGAATTAACTAAAGGTTGGATACAAAGTACTGTTAGATGAAGCAGACCCTCGTGTTGCCACTTCTGAACCTAATGGAGCAATCCCTTTTATTGTACTCAATGTTTTTCATACGGTACAGTCGAGGTAACACATTCCAAATTCGGCACTTTTAAGGTAAATAGTACTTGTCTAAAACCTTATTTTGATAAGATTGATAGCAGGAATGAGGAGTTTCAACTCCTCAAACCACCATAACCGTACAAATACGAGGTGAGTCAAGCTTAGATTATAAATAAACACTTCTCGGGAGGCAACCCGAGCACTAATACTACTAACCCGTTTATTTTATCTATTTTTTCATGTTTTTATACAAGTACAGTGACCCATACGGCTTGGGCACACGGGCATGTCCTTGGCCGTGTAGAAACAGGGCTAAAAATTCCTAAGTATTGACATACACACAGCCATAAACTCAAGCCACACGACCGTGCGACACACGACCTGGACACATAGGAGTGTTCTAGGCCGTGTGAAAACTGGAGCTAAATTTTTAAATTTTAAATGGGTCAGATAGATACATGGACGAACCACACGGTCGTGTGTTCAGACACACGGGAAAACCACATGGCCGTGTGTTAGAACACACATGTATGCGGGAGACGACACGGGCGTGGGAGAAGCAAAAAACGTAGCACACGGCCGTGCGATACGGCCGTGTGAACCACATGAGCTGGACACACGGGCGTGTCTGTGGCTGTGTGACGAATGGTCATTAAATTCTCGCGACGCACACGGGCAATACTCGAGCCACACAAGAGTGTGGCCCAACACGGGTCTCACACGACTGTGTCCCTTTTAAAACTCCCAACCCTAGCATTTTATTTTTGTCTTCTTTCTCCTCATACACTCCTAACCAGCCACTGCCGTAGCCCCCTACTCCAGCCACCTTTACCCATCGTTCCATCGTCGCCCCACCACCCCTCTTCTTGTTCTTTCTTTTCCTTTGTTCCCCTTCCTTTCTCTTATTCCCCCTCTCCTCTTCTCCATCTCCAACCAACCATCCACTCCCCCAGCCGTTCGCACAACCCCCCACCTATAGTCGTAACCATCCACCTACCACACACCCCCACCTCTGTTGACCGACCCATACTGCTCCGACCACTACCCATCGTCGGTTTTTCCTTTCTTTTATTTTTTTCTCATTTTTAGTTATTTATTTCATTATTATTATCATTATCATGTTTATTTTTATCATCTTTCTTATTCTTATTTGTTATTGATCATTATTATTTTTCTATTTCTTTATTACTACTTTATTTTTAGTTGTTTATTAATTTATTATTCTTATTGCTGCTTTATTGATGTGTTGAGTCTTGTTTAGTTTAGTTCTTTGCGCTAATTTTGTCTATGCTTGAATTAGTTTGGAGATTGGCAATATTTGGCATAAATTTTTAGGGTCCTTGCCTTTTTTATTTCATTCACATTCTGCTTTTCATCCCATTTTCTATTTCATTTAATTGTTGGGTAGAACTTGGTTGTTTATTCTTTATTTTATTGCCTATTACATTCATGTGTCAAATTGTATTTATTGATTTATTTTTGTAGGCACACTATGAAGAACACACGAGGCAAGAAAACTACCTTCCCCGCTTCGAAAAAGTGAAAGGGTCCTAGCACAACTTCCTCGAGTGCCTCGACCGAAGCTCGTCAACCTCTACATCAATTCTCATCAGGCCCACAAGACGACTTGTTTCAACTCTTTCGAGTACAACCATTAGGAGTAGGCTGTTGTATTGACTGGGCCGCATTGGAGCAGGTCGGACAAGCTGATTAGGTCTGTGCTTTCATTACCACTGTCCCGTGGGATCGATTCTTTATGATTATCGAGCCCACCTATTCCAAGCTTACCTTGGAGTTCTGCACTACTTTCTATCTACAGCATGTGATGAATACCCATTGACGAGGCTAGTACTATCACTTTCTGACTTGGTGGCTTAGTGCGACATATGAGCATCCTTGAGTTTGGCACAGCTTTGGACATCTACATCGATGAGTTTATAGGTGCCGATAACTTTTTTACCTCCACCATCATATCCATTACTCACCTTCGTGCTATTGGACCGATCTCATAGCTAGTCAGATCCGTTATGACACGAGTCGCTCTAAGGCGACATCTCTTTCTCTGGCTTTACGATACATCCACGCCTTATTAGCTCACATGTTGACTGGCAGGAAAGAGAGCACATGAGTTGTAAGCACTACTGACGCAGACTATCTTTGTAGCATGGCGACTGGTCATGTCTTTGATTTGGCATACTTCATAGTGTTGGCTTTTTGCCATCAAATGGACCACCATAGGAGGGGTCCCATCTGTCTTGGTCCCTACGTGACTCGTCTCACTCTACACTTCGGCCTCTTCAACACTCTAGAGATGTCATCGACACTCACATTAGTAGGCCAGATGGCTCCTCAGGAATTTCTAGTATGATCCACATGAGGCTGATAGAGTAACGCCGTGGATTTGACCCCGTTCAGTACAGACTAGTTCACTCTGATGGCCAGGATGAGCCAGAGGATATTAATGATGATGTCCCTCCCCCTCACGAGGACCTACACCCACCGCCACTACCAAGTCGCCGATCTCCTGCTACCACTATGACCAATATATCCGAGCGACTCACTCGCTTCGAGCAACAATGTTTTGTGAGGTTTGACAGCATCGAAGCAACTCTGCAGTAGATCTGCCAGCACTTCTACATCTCGCCTCCACCACCACCACCTCGTGATGCTGACGCATCTGATGATGAGGACCTCTGAGTCCATTTGTTTTTATTTTATTCTATTTTTATTTTTATTTTTCTTTTATTTATTTTTTGAAGACTTCTATTTTATATTTTGAACTATGTTTATCTTTATGGTTATTATCAAGTAATCCATTAATTCTCTTCCACAGTGGTGTTTATTTTCTTATTAGTAACTCAGAATCATGCCTTTTATTAGCCTTATCTAAAACTCTAGCTGTCACTATTCCAAGGATTTCATCAAAAACATTTAGGGCAGTTTTGCTTCTCTCCCTCTCTTCTGATTTTATGTTTATATTATTATTATCTATCTTCGTACATTGAGGACAATGTACAACTTAAGTGTAGGGAGGTTATTTATATGTTTATTAAAAAATCCCTAAATTTTTATCTAGTTCTCAAATAATTTTCTCATATTATTATTAGAGTGAATTCTGATTGATTTATATTTTTTGTTGATATGTTTTGAATTAAATCATTGGTAATTGTACATTGATTGTTTAACCTTAAGATATTAGAGAATCAAGCATGATAAGTTGACTTTTGAGAATTAAAATTCCTAGGTTGTTTCCCTGAATTGAGGTATTATCTTGAAGTTCTGAATTCACAAGATTGACATCAAAAGCCATAATTTTTGTGAGATCTTGAGTCTTTAGAGCATATATCCTTTCTTGGTCACTTTTATTGTTACTTATGAGTGTGTCAATACTAATTTGTTATTCTATAACTTGCTTCGATTATACGTGTCGAGACCACACCATTGATTTGATATACCGAGATTATAAAGGCACTTAGGTTTTAACCCACTTACCCCATAAAAAGCCTACCCACATAACTAACCCTTAATAAACCTCTTTGAGACTTAACCATTGTTTCTTGATTTTCCCCTTAATATTAACCCACAACTTAACCCTTTTTGACTCGTTAAGAATTTCTCCCTTTTCATTGACTCCTTTTTATCGAGATTTGATTTGATTAGCTACCTAACTAATGTTCATTCATTCTAGCTGCTGAATTATTTCTTATTATGTACTTTCCATTATTGTACTTGTTCTTGTTCTTAAAAAAACCTATATATTTATATTTATATAATTACATATTGTTATAAAAAGCTTGGATAAGTTAAAGTTATTATTTCAAGAAAAGAAAGCTCATTTCATTAGTTTTGGATAGTTTTAATTATAGCAATTGTTTGTAATTCAGTAATTAGCTTTAATATTCTAAGTTTGGTAACTTATTAAATTAATCTTGATTCTAACCCTCTTTTTCAGCCTTTACCCACACCTTTAACCCAAGCCCCATTACAACCCTGTTAAAGACCTTTTGATTCATGTATCATCTCATTTATAGTGGTGGAGATTTAATTTTCATGCAAGCCTGTGGTAATAACTTTTCATGTTTGACTATTGAGTGCTTAATTATTGAACCTTAAATACTTCGAGTAATTTAAGTGAATCTTTAGTGAGGATGTCAACTCTTGTCAATTTGGAATTAAAGGTGATTACTTAGATAAATGGGGATACCTATGATTTTATGATTAAAATGCTCAACTTGGATTGTTTGAAACTTTGATGTTCTTTTAGTAAAATTCTGAATGTGTGATTATCTGTGGATTACTTTGAAACATTATTAATGAGAATTATAAGTTGAGAAGGATTTATTTTAATTGTGAGTTGAGAATTTTGCTTGAAGACAAGCAAATGCTTGAGTGTGGGGATATTTGATAAACCATAATATATACATATTTTTACCCCATGCTTGGCATTTTTTTGGATAATTTATCATAAGATTTAGTGAATTTGATGCTCCTAATCCTTTAATTTCATTTTTTATACTCAGGTGAGCATAGGAAGGTGAAAAGAGCAAGAAACGGGCCAAAAATAGACAAAATGAACTTATCTCAATATTTCACACGACCTAGGCATTTTCACACGAGTAAACCACACGACCGTGTGTCATGGCCATGTCGACTAAAAACTAACTCAAAATTACACATGGCCTGAACACCCTCACACCGGCGTGCCACACGGAAGTGTCCCTATCAAGCCCAAGTCTAATTCTACTCGGAAAAGGCTAATTTTGAGGGTTTTGAAGCAATCCAAAGTCTATATAAACACCCTAGAAGATGATTAAAGGGGATACGCAGAGTAGAAGGCAGAAAATACTAAAGAACAGCCATCTGAATCAGCTCGGAAGCATGATCTACTTTAAGATTGAGAAGTTCTTTGGGTTCTTTATGTTTTGTTGTTTTCCCAGTCTTGAGATGTTTTCCATTATTATGAACTAAACTCCTTAAATACCTAAGGGAGATGAAACCTAGGATGGATCTTATTATTTGAATTATATGATAAATACTTGTTCTTATTCTTAATTGTGAGTTCTAATTCTTGCTTTAATATTCTAGGATATTAATTCAGGTTTTGATGTGCTTATTCAGTGGAGCAAAAGTCCCTGCTGAAGAGTAGATCTTTCATAATTAAACGGAGTTGCATGCAATCCTAGAGATATGACGACATAAATCTGTCGGATTAGAGTCAAATCTAATAAGGGAATCCATAGGTCTAGTTAATGCGACAATTGGGGTTTTAATTAGAAAGAGATTTCAGTTAATCAACCTAGAGTCAGTTGTTTTTAGTCTCAAGAGAGATAATAACATAAATCAGGGATTTCTACGGATTAAGTGAAGTGAATAAATCGTCTAATTTAGAAGTAAATAATGAAGTCTAGGTGGATTCTTCCTTGGGTGTTGTCTTCTCCATCGGTTTTCCAAAAAGTATTTTCCAACTTTTATTTCTGTCACGTTCTTAGTTAATTAGATAATTAGTTTTAGTTAAAAACATTCCTTTAAGTTTTAGGCTAGATAATAAAAAGATAGTAATTACTAGTACTTTTAGTCCTTGTGGATACGATATTTCCGGTCTCACTATACTATTGTTTGATAGGTGCGCTTGCCTTAGTCGAATTTTTAGTTAGTTTAGCGACCATCAAGAGAACACACAACAAAATACTCAACCAAACTAGTTTTTTTTTATGTATTTTTATTGAAGAATGATTTTTAAAATTTTAAAATATTTTTAAAATTGACCGGTGAACACGTGTTAAGTCTAGGAAAGTATACATGTTAACATGTATAGAGCCTACTTAAGACGTCATTTCGATGAATAACTGTATCTTATAAATACTCGATTCCCCCCATCATGAGGACACACAACAAAATACTCAACACAACTAGGTTTTTTTATGTATTTTTATTGAAGAATGATTTTTAAAATTTTAAAATATTTTTAAAATATTTTTTCAGAATCAAGACTAAATTGATAGAATGCATAATGCATAAAATTGGGGCTAAATTTATTTAATTTTTTAGAATAAGGACCAAATTGATAGAAGCATTGAAGGATTTAAATTTGTTATTATGCTAATTAAAAAAGACCACGTCAACATTCCTATGAAACCCTTAGATAATTATTTTGGAAGTACTCTGAAATACTAAGAATTTAAGTATCTGTTGGGAGTACGGAGAATTATTTTGGAATTCAATTGATCATAAGGATCATGATACAATTTCAAAGGTTTGGTAGTTTATTATAAGGACTATATAAATACCAAAAGGATCTAAATGATGATATTATTGTACGCATCATTACCGTAAAGGTAAAATCCAAAATTTGATTTGGAGTGGCATTTTAAGAATTAGAAGTGACCGTAACAAATACAAGGTGCTACATAAAACACTTCTTATCCCGACATAGAAGAAAAAAGGTGTTATATTCTTTTAATATCCAAGGTGAATGGCCATGTCAAAGATTATGAAACATTAACTTTTTTTTGAAAGGTGTGTGAAGATGAGACAAAGAGGATTATGACCCTCTCAATCGATTTTAATCTTCACAATAAACTATGCAAGATTAAAAATATCCATGGATGATCTCACACTTGGTTTTGTAAGATCTTGTGTAGCAAAAGAGTTGGCGTACTAAATTGAAAAGTTCTCTAATGAAGTGGGTTCATTTCGTAAATAAGAACAAGTAGCGAGCTGGTTGAGGAAACGTTGGATTTCAACCATGGTCCAATTGGTTAAGAACTAGACAGTTTCTAAGTAGGGGACAAAATGATTAAGGCATTTTCTAGTTGGTTGTAAATTGAATTCAGTGAAAAGGGATCAAAGGCATTATATATATGGGAGAAGCATTCTTCTCCGGGGACTTCTTTTTGCTGTTCTTCTTCTTCTCTTTTTGGTTTTCCATGGAAGAGAGAAAGATTGAAGAATGTTTATGCATGAAGGGGAGAGTGAGGATTAAGTCTTAGAAATTGGAAATCTTGCATTCTTGTAAGTTTTCTAATCTCTCTACATTATTAGATTCAAGAAAAAGAATGTAGTTAAAACTTTTAGTGAATTATTGGTTCTGTTTTTTTTTAGGTAAAGTGGTGGGTAATCATTCGAATGGCATTTGCATGCTAAGAAATTATGATTTCTGGTTATAATGAATAGTCCTAGTTGGATTCTAATATAGTTCTTGTATTGTATTGATTAAGGAGGCTCATGTGGTAAAGGAAAAATGCTTAGAAGATGGAACTGGCGATGATTCCCATGTGAGTTTCCAATATTCAACAAGTAGATGGATGTATACGATGTAATTAGTATATGTATATGGAACAGGATGATGTTGTCAATGATAAGTTGATTTGTTGAAAAATGTTGTTACATTATGTGTACATGAAGTCTTGAGTGCAAATACTGTTTGAATGAATCTGAACATGATTTAATAAATGAGTGCTTGGAATGATATATGTTGCTTAATGAGACGAAATTTTATGGTTGTAAGTAGACTATGTTAAATGAATGACTGTTTTGGCATAATGCGATATTGAGTGTTAAAGTGATACGATTGGCTGATAATTAGTACGTTATGATATGTCAATGGAATTTGCATGTTATATGTTGTATGATTAATAGCCTTTAATGGCATAATGTATGTATGATGTGCATTCTATTTATGTGTCTTTGTAGAGGATTGAATGGTCATGCACGGGTTGCATATGCATTATATTTATGTGACTTTGAGGGAGGTTTGGTGGGATTGAGGTAGCAAAGGAGATTGAATGATATGGAGACTTGGTGTGCACCGATATATGAGAGCCTCTTGTGTGGGACGTAATAGTTCCCTTTATGGGATGTTTAAAAGCCCATCCGGGGGCATATATGAGAGCCTTTAGTGGGACATATGGAACTTCATGACCATGAAATTATCATATATTTGGAAAGTTCGTCAGGACTATCTTATATAGGAAGTCCGCAAGGACTATCTATTAAGGAAAGTCTGTCAACACTATATTATGTGGGAAGTCCACAAGGATCATTTATTATATGGGAAGTCCCCAGGGACTATCTATTGTGAAAATCTACAAAAACTATCTATTATGGAAATCCGCAAGGACCATCTATTATGGGAGTCCACAAGGACTATCTAATGGGAAAATTCCATCAGGACTATCTAATGTGGGAAGTCCGCAAGGACTATCTTATGTGGGAAGTCCGTCGGAACCATCTAGCTAATATGATATCGCAACATACTTATGGGTATAAGTCCACCAGAGGGTGTTTTATATTCATGAAAAGGCCATCATGTCTGAATTGTTGGATCTAGTGTCTTAAGTGTAGTATTTTTGTCTAATTACACTTGTATTTTTTTTCGAATAGATTGGTTAATAAAATTATTCATAAATTACATTAATACTTTTCATATTGTCCTCACATCGTTTTTGCACCAAAGTAAAATGCAAGCAATTGTTGCTCATTGGTTGTCTAATGTTTAAATGATACAAAGCAGTATTATGTGGTTAGATCGTAATATGGAAAGACAACTTGTATTAGTAGACGAACCAAAACATGTCCTTAGTCTAATCAAAAATGAAAAAATCGATCAAAAAACTAATATGCCATCTATCAAATCCATTTGGGAAATGCCTTATCTTGGGCATTGAAGCGAATGACTCCCAAAAGATAGAGACATGGATGTGATTGACTAGACTAACAGTACATCGAACAAGACCTAAGAAGAATAAATCATCAATCTATTTATGGATTTATTCACTTGCAACATTTATAGTGTGGCATACCTAAATCCTAAGTGGATGATAGACTATGTATGCGTGACTCGTACACTTTAATGTAAGTAAAAGCCTAAGTTTGAATAGATAAGGAACTGAGAGCTGGTGCGTTGGGTGTATGACTTCTATGGTATGTAGCATCATTCACAACAGTGGAATTCATAGCCTAAGACATGGGTAAATGATATCCTCTTATTGGCATTACATGGTTGATGAAAAGTAAACATTGGCACAAGTTGTTCGCCTTTGTGATGAATGACTTGATTGACTTTTCTTGAAGAAAGATGTAATAGTTACCATGAGATAAAATAGGGTCATATTGGGAGAGTGAATATCATCTCAAAGAGATCAAGGACTGTAACACCCCTTACCGTTGTCCAACGCCGGACAGGGTACGAGGAATTACCGGATATAAACATAAACAATCATACAAAACCGAGCTATAAATTTTTTTTCAATTTGAAATTATTCATATACATCCATATGGTCCCTATTACGGACCTACAAGGCCCAAAACATACATTGGGAGTAGTTCGGGACTAAACCGAGAACATTGGAAACATTTGGAAGACTGAGAAAAATTTTCATGAAAACAGAGTCACACGCCCGTGTCCTCAGCCTATGTAACTCTCTGTTTATGACGTCATGTGCAAAATGAGATCACACAGCCAAGACACAAGCCCGTTAGGGCAGACCGTGTGTCACACATGGCCTAGACACACCCCCGTTGGTCTACCCATGTGGACAAATACAATGCTATTTCCAAGCCATTTTGCCACCTTCACTTGCACACATTCACACAATATCACATGACACAATTCATGGCATATAAATGCCTTCAAAATAACTACCACCAAGCAATAACATATCATTTTCACACCATCATCTAGCATGCATTATAACATCATGCCTTACCAAATCACTTCATGCTAAATTCACATTCAAAAGGCATTAACATATGAATAAATTCATATCCATTATATATCAAGGAAATATAAACCACATCACAAAACATTGACATATACACATGCATTACTATATGGGCTTACAACCAATTAGCCAATATAAGCCAATTTGCATGGCAACAAATTACATCCAACCTTTAGCCATCACAAGCTAATACATTTAGCCAAATCATAATGACTCATACACCAAATAACCAAGTCCCTATACATGTCATAAACTTAAGAGGTTTTTTTTTCACTTTTACCCCACAATGATAGCTTGATAGTGAGATAACATCTTCGGCGATCTCCAACTCGACCTAACATACAACCCTATAAGATATGGGAAAGGCTACAAAGCTTAGTAAGTTGGCATGTAAACAATAAGCAACGTTAATCATACAATATCATACACATAACATAATGTAAAATTTATCACAATATCATCAAGTATCATAGATATTTCGGAACAATTACGGATAATTGTGATATTTATTGTTCATAACAAAACTGTCCACTTGAGTCACAGTCACTAAATTATTTATATCTTGAGCTACAGCATTCTAAATTAAGATCTGCTTGATTTTTCTGAAACTAGACTCAAATATATTTCTTCCATAAAATTTAAAATTTATGGATTAGCCAATAAGTACAGTTAATTCTTCAAATTCATCCCTATTCTACTGTTTGACAATTTTGAGCTTTCTTCACTAAAAAATAATTATCTCTTAGTACGAGATTCGGATGATGTTCCTATTTGTTTCTCTTGAACATAGACTTATTAAGAATTTAAACATATAAATTTAAACCCCCAATTATTTTTATACAATTTTTTAATGGTTTTCCAAAGTCAGAACAGGGAAACTCAAAATCTTTCTGACCTTATCTCACAAAATTTACTATATCTTATAATTTACAATTCTATTGCTTACACCATTTCTTCTGTGAAAAACTAGACTAAATAAAATTTAATTTCATATTTTATTCAATCTCTAATTTGATTTTTAAATTTTTTGGTGATTTTTCAAAGTTATACTACTACTGCTATCCAAAACTGTTTTAATGCTAATTGTACTCTTTCATAATCATTTTTAAATAGGAATTTATGCCAATCCGTTTCTCTTTTCATATTCATCAGGCCACAAGGTAAAGGGATAAACATTTCATGTCTCAATTTAATTTGGCATAAAAGCCTCACACATAATCATCAACCAAATTTACCACATATTTATACATCATAAGTACAGACCTATAATCCCAAGGTCGTCACAAAATCATTGTCATAGGTATGACTTACTCATTTACATTCTTACCAAATGTCCAATATACATCAAGTTCATTACTCATGAATTTTTCATACATATCTGTACCCTTTCAACATGATCATACATTTTCACATCTTTGACATAATCCTTAAATTACACATTGAACCACTTGGAATACTAAAGGATACTCAGGGAAACTCGTACACATAGTAAGATGCCAATGCCATATCCTAGATATGGTATTACATGGGATCACACATATCGGTGCTGATAGCCCAGCTATGGTCTTACACGATGTCTCATATCGATGCCATGTCCCAAACATTGTCTTACAAGAAATTACATATCGATGCCAATGCCATATCCCAAATATGGTCTTACATGGGATCTCATATCGATGCTAATGCGATGTCCTAAACATGGTCTTACATGGGATCTCATATCGATGCTAATGCCATGTCCCAGACATGGTCTTACATGGGATCTTATATAACCGTAATGTCGTGACATTTGTATCCTAGCTATTCCTATGGTTCAAACAGGATTTCGAAGTATCAATTCTTCGTCAAATAGTCATCGAGTCATCATTAATCAAATCCATAGAAACAAATATACATTTCATACTATATTAAAGCATTAGATACATAACAACATAATGTTGAATTATTTACACACGGAATTACCTTGATACCAATAATGGTGAAAAAGACCTAACCGTCCAATGCCCTTTTTCCCTCGTTTAGTCCCGAATCTTACTTTTCTTGATCTATAACAACAAATTTAGCTCACTTATTAGTCACATTATTCATTGTGACCCAAAAATCATATTATGAAAAATTATATTTTTGCCCCTAAACTTTGTCATATTTACACTTTTTCCCCTAGGCTCGTAAAATGAAATGTGTTCAATTTCTTTACTACCCATGCATAGCCGAACCTCTTCTATACTTATAAAAGTCCACATTTTCATTAAATCACACTTTTATGACATATTTTATAACTTTTACAAATTAGTCCTTTTAGGCATTTTTACCGAAAATCACTTAGTAAAAGTCGTTTCTCTAACCATAAACATGTATTTTATACCATTAAACACAAAAATATACACATAGTCATCATGGGTCAAAACCCTAGACTTTAACCATATCTCAAATTACTGGTAGAAATAGATAGATCTTGTTACGAGGATTTCAAAAACATGAAAATCATTAAGAACGGGGCTAAAACGAACTTACAATCGACCTTGGAAGCTTGAAAAACCCTAGCCATGATTTCCCCTTATGAAATTCACCATAGGGTTGAAGATGGACAAAAATTGGCTTTTAATTTTGTTTTTAATTCATTTTAATTACTAAATAACCAAAATGCCCCTTACTTAAAAATATTCTAATTTACCTATTTCATGTCCATTTTTGTCCAAAAAATTATCCAATGGTCTAATTACCATTTAAGGACCTTCAATTTTAACATTCATAACAATTGGGCACCTCTAGCATATAGAACTCAACTTTTGCACTTTTTACAATTTAGTCACCAAACGTCAAAATTTTTGAACGAAATTTTTACAAAATAACTCCATAAAAATTTAGACCATGAAAAATAAAATAAAAACACATTTTCTATGTCAGATTTGTGGTCCCAAAACTGCTGTTCCGACTATACCTAAAATTGGGCTGTTACAAGGACATCCTATGAGGGTAACACACTTATGACAAGGTCATTAGACGAGCACTCAGTTGTTGTTGTCGTAATGGTATGTTGTTAGGGAGAGCTCAGTCATGATATTATAGTGGAATGGCTTCGTGACTCAATGAGTTTATAATTAATAGGCAAAAATTCGAAACTTATTTATAAATAATTTGAGCCTTAATTACATATGTTCAATCAGTCCCTCTATTAGTTTATTGAAATTAGAAATGAGTTGCATATTGAATCAAAATGTAAAGAATGAACAGAAATAGAGAAATGGGAAACATTCAAAAAAATTATTATGGTTTTCTCTGAAATGAAGAAATGGAATCATTTTGGAAATGAATATCGGTTTCTATAAAAAATGGAAATGGAAATGAAAATGAAAATGAGAAATGATCCATTTGCAAATATATTTGGATTACTTTGATATGATCAAAAGAATGATTTTATGTTTTTAAGCAATTTAAAGCCCGAAAATGAAAATAAACCATTAGGTCATAGTAAACAAGTTGAATTGTGAAATATTGAATATATTTTCTTGGAAATTTTACCAGGGGTAAAATAGGTAAAATTGGGATGAGAAAATTATTTAATTGGAAAATTAATATTTATTCTAGAAAATATAAAAAATATATATATTGGGTTGGATTAAATTATAAAG
Source organism: Gossypium hirsutum (assembly GCF_007990345.1). NCBI lineage: Eukaryota > Viridiplantae > Streptophyta > Magnoliopsida > Malvales > Malvaceae > Gossypium > Gossypium hirsutum. The sequence goes on along the minus strand of NC_053430.1, from coordinate 25,922,050 downwards.
TATTTGGTTAAAAGTCCAGAAAGTACATATAATTGGATCCAATACAATGAGAGGCCTAAATCCCCATCATAATACGTATGAGGGGAAGCAGACCCAATTAGCCCATTTTACTCTCTTATTTGCACTAGGAAGTTGTATTTTGAAATAAACCTCTACAATTCAACAAGGGTTCTTCCATTCCCTCACTATAAATAGATAGTATTGATAGAGCTATTTACATAACTTGAAAACATTGATACTCTGCCGAAAAATAGAGAGAATTTATTCTCAACTATTTTTTTTGATAAAAAGACCATGAGGTCAAAACTCAATTAATTGCATCATTCATTACAAGATCATGAATTTATTCTCAACTATTATATATATTATTTCAGAACAATAATTCTATCGGTTTCTATTTTGAAAAGACAATTTTTGTTTTCACCCTAAAAGTAAAGAAAACTTTTCTAGTTTTGTGTTTTGATTCGATTGGTTTAAGCCTACACTTGAAGCAATTCGTGGTATAAGAATAGTGGAGAAGATGGTTTGGTTGAAAGTGGAAAAACATTTAGGATTAGTTTATCTAAAAACACAAGTATGATTTCAGTTCACGGTTTATTATTATAAATATCACAAACCAAGTCAGTTTTGAAAATTTTAATTTTTCGTTGTACTAGAAAACTGTTTTCAAACTAGATCCTTTCCAACATGGATAATAGATAAATGAGGTGGACACAAGATAAGACAACCTACCAATTCTATCATCATCTCTTAACATCTATAGTAGTGATGGGATTCACCCTTGTAAGGGATTGGCGTATTTTGTTTGGGGTTTTGAAAAAAAATATTATAGGACCACTGAGTACAAGTCCTCGGGCTAATGTTGCAATGTACGCCAGAACCAAATATAAAAGAATTGTAATGAATTCATTTACATATATATGACAGTTCGTTTGTTCTGTTTGGAATGACACAAAGGTGTTTTCCTATGCAACAGAAGTGAAGAAATCGTATAGGAAAGATACACCAATCTACCACAAATGTCTCTTATGCATGGTTCTGCAAATCAAGGATTTAATGTTAGGAATCTACCTATAAGTTAGGTATTTTGATAATAAACCACTAGGGTGGATTACTCAATTGTGGATTAGGGGTAAGATAATGAACTGCTCAAACTGCCCGTTAATGGGAATGAGCAGGCTTTCTATATTGAGCCATGAGAAAATCTCCTTAGAGATTCAAGAGGATCAAAAATCAAGCCTAAGTTTAGAAGGATAAGACACTATTAACAGCCTACAAGAGGGACTATTCAACAAAGTTAGTTTTATGTAGATATATGTAGTCATTGGGGTAAGGCTTGTCATGGAGAATGCCCGTGGGATATCTCTTACAGCAAGTAAGAATTTGGAAGGATTTCCTTCCTCGAAGAAAGTAAATGCATGAGGAACTATGAAGGTAACTAATTAAAAGAGAATCTTGTTTTAAAAAAATTGGATTTGAAAACTGTTTTCTTGCACAGCAAAAAATTAAAATTTTGAAAACCGATCTGGATTGTAATATTTATAGCAATAAACCTTAACTGAATTCATATCTATGTTTTTAGCTTAGCAAACATTCGTTGTTTCTAGCTTTCAACCAAATGATCTTCTTTATTATTCTTATACCATGAATTACTTCAAGTGTGAGCTCAAACTAATTGAATCGAAACACATAACTAGAAAAAGTTCTCTATTTTATTTGGGATGAAAACGAAAATTCTCTATACTTTAATAGAAACTGGTAGAGTTGTTATTCTGGAAAAATATATTTAATAGTTGAGAATAATTTCTCTCTATTTTTCAGTAGAGTAACAATCTTTCAAAGTTGTATTTAATGTCTTACTGATGCCATCTATTTATAAGAAGAGAAGGTAAACCCTTGTTAAGTTGTAATAGTTTATTTCAAATAGAAAAACAACTTCCTACTTACAATAGGAATGGGGTGGATAGCACACCCTAGTATTCCTACTAGGGTTGCCACCCATTCATGTTATATGAGGGGTTTTGGGCCTTTCTCACATCGAGTCCAATTACGAGTACTTTTTAGGTCTTTTGACCTGGTACTCTATAATGCGATCCAACTCGATTTGGTTTTTCTATTTCTCAAAATAAACTTTAATACTATATATTAAACAATTTTCCAAACCCCATTTTACCCCTAATAAAATTTTGACGATTTTACTTTTGTTAAAGTTTGGACAATTTTACCCCTAGTAAAATTTCAAGAAAATATGTTTAATATTTCACAACTCAACATGTTCATTGCGACCAAATGGTTTATTTTCATTTCTAGGCTTCAAAACAGCTCAAAAACATAAACTCATTCTTTTGATCATTTTTAAGTAATCCTTATAGAATTGTAAATGAATCATTTTCATTTCCATTTTTAGAAACCTATATTCATTTCCAAATTATTCCATCTTCCATTTCAAAATAAATCATAATCATTCCTGAATATTTCCCATTTCTCTTTTCCTATTCATTTCGTTCGTTTCTATTCAAACACACAATTCATTTCTTATTTCAACGAGCTAGTGGAGGGACCGATTGAACATATGTAATTAAGACTCATATGATTTATAATTAAGTTTCAGCTTTTTACCTAATAATTATAAACTCAATTAGTCATGAAGTCATTCCACTACAGTATCATGACTGAGCTCTCCCTAACAACATCCCATTACAAAAGTAACTACTCAATGCTCATCCAATGACATTGTCGTAAATGTGTTACTCTTATAAGATATCCTTAATCTCTTTGGGATAATATCTGTTTTTCCAATATGGTCCTATTTTATCTCATGGTAACCATTACATCTTCCTTTATGCAAAGTCAATTACTATCGAATAATAATTAAGTCATTCATCACAAAGACAAAAGACATATAATCATGTTTAATTTTCATCAATCATGCAATGCCAATGAGAGGATATCATTTAACCATGTCTTAGGCCATGTATTCCACTATGACACGACGTATTGTAGAAGTCATACACCCATCACACTAGCTTTCGGTTTCTTATCTATTCGAACTCAAGCTTTTACTTGCATCAAAGTTTACGAGTCAAGTATACATAGTCCGCCATCCACTTAGGATTTAGGTATGCCACACCATGAATATCATAAGCTAATAAATCCATAATAAATTCAGGATCTACTCTTATTGGGTCCTATATGATGTACTATGTAACACCCCAAACCCGGCCTAGACGTTATGGCCGAATCTGGTGCGTCACATCAAACCATCTTTCAAATTTGATCTTTCCAGTGAAAATCCACTACTGAATCTAAATTTATTATTAAACCACAGTTCCCATCAAAACATTTACCAATTTGTTTGCCTTTGGTATATTACCTCATTTAAAATCGCGGAAGCATTTTGAAATCTTTGTTGTTGGAAGCTCGTATTCCTTAAAAAAATAATGCCATTTTGAAATCTCGAGTTTTCCTAGACTAGCAGTTTAGTATAAGAAATCACAATCCAAATTAAAGCTTAAAACCCACCAACAGCCTTATTACAAAAAAAACCCAAAACGAAATCTAATTGCAATTAAAAGAAAAAGAAATATTAGTGTGGCCATCTACGAGCCCCTCGCAGCTCCGATCCGTCTAAGGCTAGAAATTACCTGAAAGGTTAATAAACGGGGTGAGTTTACGAAAACTCATTATGTAATCCCAATAACAAACAAACAGTGAAAACACAGTATCAGTACAATCTGGGCCAAAGCCCTATTTAGTTTCGACATATACTGGGCCGAAGCCTTTCGTTTAACGGTCACTGGGCCGAAGCCTTTATTGTAAACGGTATGGCCTATAGGCCCATTTCAATAACACATGAAATTTCAATGAATGTATGCAAGCCCATTTCAATATCACATGAAATACCAATGAATGTATGCAAGCCCATTTGGGGAGACTACTCAACCCACCATCCGCTACTCTCCACCCGTACCAACCAAGCTCTCCATGTGGGGAACAACTCAACCCACCCAACCAAACTCTCCACTGGCAGCATAGCTACTTTATCATATAACTGGAGGCCTAGCCTCTTTTAATAACTGGGGCAAAGCCCTTTTTGATAAACTGGGGCAAAGCCCTTTTCGGTAAACTGGGGCAAAACCCTTTTCGGTAAACTAGGGCAAAGCCCTTTTAGCACTTCCTCCATTTATAAAACACAACCCATGCAACATGTCATGTATGCAGAATGTCATGCCCATATTTGAATCAAACAATCACAATCAAGTCATTCATATCACCAACATATATTCATAATCAAATCCGTCAACCACACAATCCAAGTCAGTCACTTGCCCACAAGGGCAAAACAGTCATTTTTCACATTATAAGGGTAATTTCGTAATTTTACCAAATATCAGGGTTTTCCATGTTCATCAACAATTATCAATATTTTTGAGTGTTTAAACAATAATCTTTAACCCACTTTATCAAACTCGGGCTTTTGGGCCCAATACCTCTAATGGGCCCTACGAATGCCGATTTAGCCCATTAAGCCCATATAATCCAAATTTTACAATAGTACTAATCGTGTTAACATGCAACTTTTCCAAACTCAATTTTCTATCAATTTTACCCAAATGGGCCCGAAAGCCTATTCAGCCCAATTCCAGCCTCGTGAGGCCCAACTTACCATCGTGCACAAAATTGCGCTCTTACCTACTCCATCGATCCAAACACCAATCATATCATTTTTATCGTATCTAAAACCACATGCAAAATCTCAAGTTCCCGAAATGCCGAGATTTTAGCATTTCGGCTTTTCAGCGAATATTATTCTAAGCTACTACGAGGGTTGTTACACACCTGTTATGGGTTGAAGTTGAAACGTTTCCGAAATCAATCACCTACGATAACCACCACCTATCACTCAAACTTAACTAATCCAATATCAATATATGTAAATCCTAAGCACATCAGTCATACGAAACATAAGGGTATATTCGTTATTTTACGATACAAGGGTATTACGGTCACTTTACCCTACAGGGGCTTTACGATTTTTTTACCTATTAGGGGTATTTTAGTCATTTCATCCTACAAGGGTGTTTTGGTAAATCTACAAACCAAGGGTATTTCAGTAATTTTGTAAACCAATGGTATTTCTATAATTTTTAGAAAGTCAAGGGTATTTTTGTAATTTTGTAAATTAGAGGTATTTTGCTAATTTTACAAATTGAGGGTATTTCGGTAATTTCACAAACCAGTGGTATTTAGATAATTTTACAAACTAGGGGTATATTGGTAATTCTATCCTATAGGGGTATTTCAGTATTTTCACAATCGAGGGTAAAACGGTAATTTTGTAAATCAAGGGCAAAACAGTAATTCTGTAAATCAAGGATAAAACGGTAATTCTATAAATCGAAGGTAAAATGGTAATTTGATAAATCGAGGGTAAAACGGTAATTTTGTAAATCGAGGGTACTTTGGTAATTTTACAAATTGAGGATATTTCAGTAATTTGGTAAACTAAAGCATTCTAAACAGGGATAACAATACGAATGGCCCTAAAACCCATTCTCGGCCCAAATGGGTCCACACGCTCGTGTGGCCCTTTTATCCCAAATCTAGCCACGAATATGAGATTCACCTAACCTAGTCCAATATTTACTACACAATCAAACAACTTATCCAATTGGGCCCGTAGGCCCATTGGGCCCACATAGCTCCTTTCGGCCCATCGCGGCCCGAAGTAGCCATCCTACAGCTAGAGTAGTGAGAAATACACACCTGATTGGAGACTGGAGTTAATCCACGCTCCGAGCACTCTTAGCTGGTGCCCAACCCAACCGAGCACGCCACAAAGCAAAAGGGATCAGCCAAGAAGGGTACCTTTACTCTCTTCATGGTTCTCTCTATTTAAAGCCAGCTTCGCATCCACTATTATGTTAGCTTTCCGATGTGGGATCCCTCCATCATCAGAGTTTAAATTCAACACCAACTCTTGCCGCCCCCTGTTAGCAAAATAAATGCTCTTTGCTTGCCATGGGATTCGAACCCACGCCTCCCCTTAAATGCTCCACACGCTACTTGCCACTAAGCCACAAGGCTTTTTGTGGCACAATTTCTCCAACAATATTTTTAAAGCCTACCTACTACACCCAGGGTTTGATTCACCTTAAACCAAAATTTTTGCTAGAGTCCAGGTTTGAACCCAGGACTTCTCCAACACTTCTCAGCACACTTAACCACTAAAACAAGCCTTCAACTACAAAATTTTCACCCACAACAGAATATTATAAGCTGCCTTCAACCGCTCCCACGTTCAAGGCCCAAAACTTCTAGGCCCAAATTCAGGGTGTTACAACTCTACCTCCCTTAAAAAAATTTCGTCCTCGAAATTTCCATCTAACAGGGTAGTCGTGTAACATCTACCCCACTACGCTACCGCTGCGCACTCTGATCCTACTATCACTATCACACTTCAACTAGAACTTGAAACATCTCATACATACAACACTTATTCACAGAAGCAGCCACATATTTATCACACATATATACAATTTCTATATCCAAACATCACATCCACATAAAATAAATACCAAACTTAAATTCAGACCAATATCTAAGGAATCCACAGTATTTCAATTTCTGAACAGACAAAAGTATTCAGAAGACTTACGGATTCGGCGCCGGAGACTCGGTGTGCTACACTTTTTAAGAGAAATACTTCAAACAGTCCACGTTGTTGAAAATAATTTTCTGGAATTCAACCTTTGAAACCCAATCCACAGCCGAGTTGTTGCAACCCAGGCTCTGATACCACTAAATGTAACACCCCAAACCCGGCCTAGACGTTATGGCCGAATGTGGTGCGTCACATCCAACTATCTTTCAAATTTGATCTTTCCGGTGAAAATCCATTACTGAATCTAAATTTATTATTAAACCACAGTTCCCATCAAAACGTTTACCAATTTGTTTGCCTTTGGTATATTACCTCATTTAAAATCGTGGAAGCATTTTGAAAACTTTGTTGTTGGAAGCTCGTATTCCTTAGAAAAATCATGCCATTCTGAAATCTCGAGTTTTCCTAGACTAGCAGTTTAGTATAAGAAATCACAATCCAAATTAAAGCTTAAAACCCACCAACGACCTTATTACATAAAAAACCCAAAATAAAATCTAATTGCAATTAAAAGAAACAGAAACAGTAGTGTGGCCATCTACGAGCCCCTCGCAGCTCCGATCCGTCTAAGGCTGGAAATTACCTGAAAGATTAATAAACGGGGTGAGTTTACGAAAACTCAGTGTGTAATCCCAATAACAAACAAACAGTGAAAACACAGTATCAATACAATCTGGGCCAAAGCCCTACTCAGTCTCGACATATACTGGGCCGAAGCCTTTCGTTTAACGGTCACTGGGCCGAAGCCTTTATTGTAAACGGTATGGCCCATAGGCCCATTTCAATAACACATGAAATATCAATGAATGTATGCAAGCCCATTTCAATATCACATGAAATACCAATGAATGTATGCAAGCCCATTTGGGGAGACTACTCAACCCACCATCCGCTACTCTCCACTCGTACCAACCAAGTTCTCCATGTAGGGAATAACTCAACCCACGCAACCAAACTCTCCACTGGCAGCATAGTTGCTTTATCATATAACTGGAGGCCTAGCCTCTTTTATATCACCAACATATATTCACAATCAAATCCGTCAACCACACAATCCAAGTCAATCACTTGCCCACGAGGGCAAAACAGTCATTTTTCACATTATAAGGGTAATTTCGTAATTTTACCAAATATCAGGGTTTTCCATGTTCATCAACAATTATCAATATTTCTGAGTGTTTAAACAATGATCTTTAACCCACTTTATCAAACTCGGGCTTTTGGGCCCAATACCTCTAATGGGCCCTACGAATGCCGATTTAGCCCATTAAGCCCACATAATCCAATTTTTACAATAGTACTAACCGTGTGAACATGCAAGTTTTCCAAACTCAATTTTCTATCAATTTTACCCAAATGGGCCCGAAAGCCTATTTGGCCCAATTCCAGCCTCGTGAGGCCCAACTTACCATCGTGCACAAAATTGCGCTCTTACCTGCTCCATCGATCCAAACACCGATCATATCATTTTTATCGTATCTAAAACCTCATGCAAAATCTCAAGTTCCTGAAATGTCGGGATTTTAGCATTTCGGCTTTTCAGCGAATATTATTCTAAGCTACTACAAGGGTTGTTACACACCTGTTATGGGTTGAAGTTGAAACGTTTCTGAAATCAATCACCTACGATAACCACCACCTATCACTTAAACTTAACTAATCTAATATCAATATATGTAAATCCTAAGCACATCAGTCATACGAAACATAAGGGTATATTCGTTATTTTACCATACAAGGGTATTACGGTCACTTTACCCTATAGGGGCTTTACGATTTTTTTACCTATTAGGGGTATTTTAGTCATTTCATCCTACAAGGGTGTTTTGGTAAATCTACAAACCAAGGGTATTTCAGTAATTTTGTAAACCAATGGTATTTCTATAACTTTTAGAAAGTCAAGGGTATTTCTGTAATTTTGTAAATTAGGGGTATTTTGGTAATTTTACAAATTAAGGGTATTTCGATAATTTCACAAACCAGTGATATTCGATAATTTTACAAACTAGGGGTATTTTGGTAATTCTACCCTATAGGGGTATTTCAGTAATTTCACAATCGAGGGTAAAATGCTAATTGTGTAAATCAAGGGTAAAACAATAATTCTGTAAATCAAGGATAAAACGATAATTCTATAAATCGAGGGTAAAATGGTAATTCTATAAATCGAGGGTAAAACGGTAATTCTGTAAATCGAGGGTACTTTGGTAATTTTACAAATTGAGGACATTTCAGTAATTTGGTAAACTAAAGTATTCTAAACGAGGATAACAATACGAATGGCCCTAAAGCCCATTCTCGGCCCAAATGGACCCACACGCTCGTGTGGCCCTTTTAGCCCAAATCTAGCCACGAATATGAGATTCACCTAGCCTAGTCTAATATTTATTACACAATCAAACAACTTATCCAATTGGGCCCGTAGGCCCATTGGGCCCACATAGCTCTTTTCGGCCTATCGCGGCCCGAAGTAGCCATCCTACAGCTAGAGTAGTGAGAAATACACATCTGATTGGAGACTGGAGTTCATCCACGCTCTGAGCACTCTTAGCCGGCGCCCAACCCAACCGAGCACGCCACAAAGCGAAAGGGATCAGCCAAGAAGGGTACCTTTACTCTCCTCATGGTTCTCTCTATTTAAAGCCAGCTTCGCATCTACTCTTAAGTTAGCTTCCCGATGTGGGATCCCTCCATCATCAGAGTTTAAATTCAACACCAACTCTTGCCGCCCCCTGTTAGCAAAATAAATGCTCTTTGCTTGCCATGGGATTCGAACCCATGCCTCCCCTTAAATGCTCCACACGCTACTAGCCACTAAGCCACAAGGCTTTTTGTGGCACAATTCCTCCAACAATATTCTTAAGGCCTACCTACTACACCCAGGGTTTGATTCACCTTAAACCAAATTTTTTGCTAGAGTCCAGGTTTGAACCCAGGACTTCTCCAACACTTCTCAGCACACTTAACCACTAAAACAAGCTTTCAACTATGAAATTTTCACCCACAACAGAATATTATAAGCTGCCTTCAACCGCTCCCACGCTCAAGGCCCAAAACTTCTAGGCCCAAATTCAGGGTGTTACAACTCTACCTCCCTTAAAAAAATTTCGTCCTCGAAATTTCCATCTAACAGGATAGTCGTGTAACATCTACCCCACTACGCTACCGTTGCGCACTCTGATCCTACTATCACTATCACACTTCAACTAGAACTTGAAACATCTCATACATACAGCACTTATTCACAGAAGTAGCCACATATTTATCACACATATATACAATTTCTATATCCAAACATCACATCCACATAAAATAAATACCAAATTTAAATTCAGACCAATATCTAAGGAATCCACAGTATTTCAATTTCTAAAGAGACAAAAGTATTCAGAATACTTACGGATTCGACGCCGGAGACTCGGTGTGCCACACTTTTTAAGAGAAATACTTCAAACAGACCACGTTGTTGAAAATAATTTTCTAAAATTCAACCTTTGAAAACCCAATCCACAGCCGAGTTGTTGCAACCCAGGCTCTGATACCACTAAATGTAACACCCCAAACCTGACCTAGACGTTATGGCCAAATCTGGTGCGTCACATCAAACCATCGTTCAAATTTGATCTTTCCGGTGAAAATCCATTACTGAATCTAAATTTATTATTAAACCACAGTTCCCATCAAAACGTTTACCAATTTGTTTGCCTTTGGTATATTACCTCATTTAAAATCGCGGAAGCATTTTGAAAAATTTGTTGCTGGAAGCTCGTATTCCTTAGAAAAATCATGTCATTTTGAAATCTCGAGTTTTCCTAGACTAGCAGTTTAGTATAAGAAATCACAATCCAAATTAAAGCTTAAAACCCACCAACGGCCTTATTACATAAAAAAACCAAAATGAAATCTAATTGCAATTAAAAGAAACAGAAACAGTAGTGTGGCCATCTACGAGCCCCTCGCAGCTCCGATCCGTCTAAGGCTGGAAATTACCTGAAAGGTTAATAAATGGGGTGAGTTTACGAAAACTCAATGTGTAATCCCAATAACAAACAAACAGTGAAAACACAGTATCAATACAATCTGGGCCAAAGCCCTATTCAGTCTCTACATATACTAGGCCAAAGCCTTTCGTTTAACGGTCACTGGGCCAAAGCCTTTTCATAAATCATATCACTGGGCCGAAGCCTTTATTTTAAACAGTATGGCCCATAGGCCCATTTCAATAACACATTAAAATATCAATGAATGTATGCAAGCCCATTTCAATATCACATGAAATACCAATGAATGTATGCAAGCCCATTTGGGGAGACTACTCAACCCACCATCCGCTACTCTCCACCGGAACCAACCAAGCTCTCTATGTGGGGAATAACTCAACCCACCCAACCAAACTCTCCACTGGCAGCATAGCTGCTTTATCATATAACTGGAGGCTTAGCCTCTTTTAATAACTGGGGCAAAGCCCTTTTTGATAAACTGGGGCAAAGCCCTTTTCGGTAAACTGGGGCAAATCCCTTTTAGCACTTCCTCCATTCATAAAACCCAACCCATGCAGCATGTCATGTATGCAGAATGTCATGCCCATATTTGAATCAAACAATCACAGTCAAGTCATTCATATCACCAACATATATTCACAATCAAATCCGTCAACCACACAATCCAAGTCAGTCACTTGCCCACAAGGGCAAAACAGTCATTTTTCACATTATAAGGGTAATTTCGTAATTTTACCAAATATCAGGGTTTTCCATGTTCATCAACAATTATCAATATTTCTGAGTGTTTAAACAATGATTTTTAACCCACTTTATCAAACTCGGGCTTTTGGGCCCAATACCTCTAATGGGCCCTACGAATGCCGATTTAGCCTATTAAGCCCACATAATCCAAATTTTACAATAGTACTAACCGTGTTAACATGCAAATTTTCCAAACTTAATTTTCTACCAATTTTACCCAAATGGGCCCGAAAGCCTATTAGGCCCAATTCTAGCCCCTTGAGGCCCAACGTACCATCGTGCACAAAATTGTGCTCTTACCTGCTCCATCGATCCAAACACCGATCATATCATTTTTATCGTATCTAAAATCACATGCAAAATCTAAAGTTTCCGAAATGTCAGGATTTTAGCATTTTGGCTTTTCAGCGAATATTATTCTAAGCTACTACGAAGGTTGTTACACACCTGTTATGGGTTGAAGTTGAAACGTTTCCGAAATCAATCACCTATGATAACCACCACCTATCACTCAAACTTAACTAATCCAATATCAATATATGTAAATCCTAAGCACATCAGTCATACGGAACATAAGGGCATATTCGCCATTTTTCCATACAAGGGTATTAGGGTCACTTTACCCTACAGGGGCTTTACGGTCTTTTTACCTATTAGGGGTATTTTAGTCATTTCATCCTACAAGGGTGTTTTGGTAAATCTACAAACCAAGGGTATTTCAGTAATTTTGTAAACCAATGGTATTTCTATAATTTTTAGAAAGTCAAGGGTATTTCTGTAATTTTATAAATCAGGGGTATTTTGGTAATTTTACAAATTGAGGGTATTTCAGTAATTTCACAAACTAGTGGTATTTCGGTAATTTTACAAACTAGGGGTATTTTGGTAATTCTACCCTATAGGGTTATTTCAGTAATTTCACAATCGAGGGTAAAATGGTAATTTTGTAAATCGAGGGTAAAACAGTAATTCTGTAAATCAAGGATAAAACGGTAATTCTATAAATCAAGGGTAAAACGGTAATTCTATAAATCGAGGGTAAAACGATAATTCTGTAAATCGAGGGTACTTTGGTAATTTTACAAATTGAGGACATTTCAGTAATTTGGTAAACTAAAGTATTCTAAACCGAGATAACAATACGAATGGCCTTAAAGCCCATTCTCGGCCCAAATGGGCCCACACGCTCGTGTGGCCCTTTTAACCCAAATCTAGCCACGAATATGAGATTCACCTAGCCTAGTCGAATATTTACTACACAATCAAACAACTTATCCAATTGGGCCCGTAGGCCCATTGGGCCCACATAGCTCTTTTCGGCCCATCGCGGCCCGAATTAGCCATCCTACAGCTAGAGTAGTGAGAAATACACACCTGATTGGAGACTGGAGTTCATCCACGCTCTGAGCACTCTTAGCCGGCGCCCAACCCAACCGAGCACGCCACAAAGCGAAAGGGATCAGCCAAGAAGTGTACCTTTACTCTCCTCATGGTTCTCTCTATTTAAAGCCAGCTTCGTATCCACTCTTATGTTAGCTTCCCGATGTAGGATCCCTCCATCATCAGAGTTTAAATTCAACACCAACCCTTGCCGCCCCTTCTTAGCAAAATAAATGTTCTTTGCTTGCCATGGGATTCGAACCCATGCCTCCCCTTAAATGCTTCACACGCTACTTGCCACTAAGCCACAAGGCTTTTTGTGGCACAATTCCTCCAACAATATTCTTAAGGCCTACCTACTACACCCAGGGTTTGATTCACCTTAAACCAAAATTTTTGCTAGAGTCTAGGTTTGAACCCAGGACTTCTCCAACACTTCTCAGCACACTTAACCACTAAAACAAGCCTTCAACTACGAAATTTTCACGCACAACAGAATATTATAAGCTGCCTTCAACTGCTCCCATGCTCAAGGCCCAAAACTTCTAGGCCCAAATTCAGGGTGTTACATACTATCAGTCTACTCAATCACATTTTTGTCTCTATCTTTTGGGATTCATCCGCTCCGATGCCCAAGACAAGACATCTCCTCAAATGGATTTTATAGATGGCATATTAGTCTTTCAATCATTTTGCTAATTTCCGATTAGACTATGGACATATTTAGGTTCATCTACTAATACAAGCTATCTTTCCGTATCACGATTTGACTACGTAATATCACTTAGTATTAGTTAAATATTCGACAACCAATTGAGGACTGTAGCACTCCATGCCTGACTCGATCGTCGAATTTAGGTATGGAGCGTTGCAAGTTGACCTATTGGATTAATCTAGTGCTTCTTTTTAAACACTCTGACAATTTGGTGAGCTCCACTTTTGTGGTGCAACTCATAGAATTGTGACTCCCTCATGAGTTGTGTAAGCATCAGGTTTTTGTTGCCAAAGTTATATGCGGCCTCATTGTCTGTGACCTTGGTAAAGTATCCTATAAGAGTAATCATATGGTCTTTGATAGGTGTGTTAGGTTTTTGCTGGGTATTCATCAAGCTAGTTGTAGTAGACTGTCAAACCAAGGCAACTTGTCCTTCGAATGTGTCTTCTAGCTTATCCAAAACCACTTTGGCAATCTTACAACTCTTCAGTTGCTTATATAAGAAGTTGGTCACAATTGCCAGTATATAGCAACGAGCTATCTCATCAGACTCCTCCTAATGTTTTCTAGCCTCAGCTTGAGAGGTCGGTGGACACTTATTATCAAGAACTATTTTGAGTTTCTCACAGCTGAGGGCAATCATCAAGTTCCTTTTCTATTATTTATAGTTATTTTCGTTTATTTTTTTTCAGTGAGTATATTAATACGAGAGTGGGTGTCATTTTCAAACTGAAATAAAACATTTATATATTAATATCTTTGTAATAAGAAAATGTTTGAAAATGTTTTGAAACATTATGAAATGCATCAAGATGATACTTGCATCTTACATTGTTGGATTAGTAAGTATGTATGATAATTTCTCTTTTACATGTGTTAATTCATATGTTGGGATTATTTGTTAATTTATTTGACATTGAACATCTAATTCCAATGCTTAGTCAATTTAGATAGTTCGGTGGCTTTTGAATTAAAGTGTTCGTTATCTAGTTTAATCGATGTGTGTGTTATAAAGTTGAAATATTGTAATTAGATTGTTTTATGAAAATTGATTGTTTATAAATTTTCTTGGTAAGTATATCATTCTTAGTTGTTTAATTTTAAATGTATTTTCTAATGGAAAAAAATATAAATAAAAAATTTCTACTCCATTGATGGCTTAAGTTATGAGTGAAGATTTTAGGAATGTGACCGAATTTAGTAATCGGGATGAGGTGCTTGGGTTGTCATCTCATTTCGCATAAAAAAGTTCAAGTGACGAACCGAGGACTTGCAAACACTCTGCTAATCGAGCTACCATGAGTAGGGAAAAATAATCCGTTTGGAAACATGTCAAAATAAGTAATCAGGGTAAAGTGCTTTGGTTGTCATCTCACTTCGCGTAATAAGGCTTGACTATGTCCCAAATTTACGACATGATTAATTGAGAATAAATGCCTTGCAAATTTTGGTTCAATTTCAATTTAGTGAAATGATTGAATTTATATGTTTGAATTTTATGGACACTCGTTGATTGAACTGAGTATTTGAACACTTATTCATTTTTACCTAAATTATTTGCATTGATTATGGTTAAGGAAGAGAGGCTTGACTGTTGATCAGTTATTAGATAATTTCTAATGTAGGAACATACAATATGCTTGAGGAGAAGCATAGACTAAGTAGGGCGATTCGATAGCATGTTTATTTTGCATATGTTACATGTTCAAATAAATTAATTCTTTAATTAATTCCTGATAAATTATCATGAAAAAAATTTGGACACTTTAATTAAAAAACAAGCAGAAAAAGACTAAATTGGAGCACAAGCAATAAAAGAAGAGGCTGAACCAGAAATTTGGAGACATTGGATCAAATTTTTTACTTTGTAAAAGCCATATTTAGAAAAAAATCTGATATGAATGTGATTGTGTAATTAGTTGTTAGGTGAGTTAGGCTAATTTGAGTATGTGATATGTATATAAAAACAGGGTGTATGGTGGACTTTGAAAAACACATTTGAATACACTAGAAATATAGAGCAATTTATTTCTTTCATTTGTCTGTAACCATTTTTCTTTCCTTTGAATAAGCATTTCTCCATTTTCGTTTCATATTAGTTTTATTTTACAAATTCAATTTAATTGCTTTCCAAGTCCCTTCCCTTTCCACCTTTTACCATATCTATTAAATCCATTTACATAAACCAACAAAGTATGATTAATTTCATGCTTCACTAAACTTCTACTTAGCTTTAGGCCTGTATTCTTTCTGGTCAAGAATTGTGAGAAATGAATCCGTACAAAAAATCTTTCGATATTCACCATTTCTATGGAATATGGGATAGTACAAATTCATCCCTTAAAGTCAATTTAATTTCAATTCAAAAAACGTGCATTGAGTTGGAGTTGTTTGGCGTACAATTAGGAAATTGAGTCGACCGTGCTGTATTCAGATTCTCGTGAACAAATTGGCCTATCCTGGCCAGGTCATACTAGTGGGATTTTCGTCAAGGGAGATAGTGATTGAATTTAAACATCCCACGTGATTGAGGCCATTGATTCGAGTTGGTTTCTTCAAAACACAAGGCTGTCGGGGTCTTCAATAGCGAACGCGTGTATAGCGGTTAGACAGTTGGTAAAGGTTGGTTTGGAGGTCATATCAGAATCAACTACGGAATGAAGAATTGGCGGTTGGGGTGTTCTTAACTGCTATGACCAACTTATAGTTTGGAGGAAAAAACTCATTTCAAGGATTGATCCAGAACTAAAATTAACCGAGTCTAAGGCTAAGACTTTATATTATTGCTTACATAGTTCAACTCCACTTACTTTTTTTATTTTCGATTAATATAATTGTTATTTGTTGCTATTTCATTTTATTTACTTCCCAAACATTTTCGTTCCCCTTTATTTATTTTATTTCTTTTTTTTCAGCAAGCTCATCACAAGTTGTGGGCAAAACTATTGCCGTAACAATAATTCTGTTCATAAGAAAAGGCAAAATTAGATAAGCAATCCTTGTGGATTTGACCCTACTACTCTATCCTGCTATTACGTATTATTTTGGAATTTGATGGTCATCGAAACCACCAAATAAAAATTCCTACGACAAAATAATACGAAATTGATAAACCATGAAAGTAACACATTTTAATCTCATACTTAGGATTTTTTGGATGATTTATTATCTAATTTAGTGAATTTGATGCTTTTAATCCTTTAATTTCATGTTTTATTCTTAGGAGAGCATAGGGGAACAAAAGGAATATAAAACAGGCCAAAAACAGACAAAACGGGTTGATTTAAAGATCCACACTACCAAGACCATTTTCACACGGGCTAGCCACACGCCCATGTGGTAGCCCGTGTCGATATTGCTCCCTATTTCTCAAACACGTGGAAAAAGCCAATTTTGAGGGTTTCTGAGCACTCTAAAGTCTATATAAACACACTAGAAGAAGACCTAATGGGGCACGTAGAGTAGAAAACAGAAATTACTCGAAGGAAGCCATTGGAATCGTCTCAGAAACAGATCTACCTCAAGATTGAAGATTTCCATTCAAATTTCTCTCGAAGTTTATTTGGGTTTTTTATGTCTTGTTGTTTTTCTAAAATTGAGATGTCTTCCTTTTACATTATGACCTAAACTCCCTAAATACCTAGGGAGGATGAAACCTACGATGGATCTTACTATTTAATTATCTTAATTACACGATAAATACTTCTTCTTGTTCTTAATTATGTGTTCTTAATCCTTGTTTTAATATCTTCAGAATATTATTCCAAGTTTAATGTGCTTATTCGGTGGAGAAAAAGTCTCTGTTTAAGAGTTGATCTACCATAATTAAGCGGAGTTTCATGCAACCCTAGAAATAGGGCAACATAAATCTGCCAAATTAGAGTCAAATTTAATAAGGGAATCCATAAATTGAGTTAATGCAATGATAGAGGTTTTAATTAGAAAGAGATCTCAATTAATCAACCTAGAGTTAGTTGTTTTTAGTCTTGAAAGAGATATTAACATAATTTAGGGATTTCTACGGATCAAGGCAAGTAAATAAATCGTTTGATTCAGAGTCAAAATAATAAGTGAAGTCTAAGAGGATTCTTTCCTGGGTAGTGTCCTCTTTATAAGTATTCTTCAAGTATTTTTCCCAATTCACTCTTTGTTGCCTTCAGTAGTTAATTAATTAGTTAATTTTAGATTAAAACAAATCCTTTATATTTTAGGCTAAATAATAGAAAGATAGTTAATACTAGTACTTTTAGTCCTTGTGGATACAATATTCTGGACTCACCATAACTATACTACCATTCGAAAGGTGTGCTTGCTTTTGTTGTAATCGTAGTCTAGTTTAGTGAATCATAAAATGATCATCAGAAATAGTAGTATAGAGTAGTAGGATCGAATCCATATGGATTAGTTATCTAATTTCACATTTTCTTATGAACAAAATTACTGTCACAGTAATAGTTGTGCCCACAACTCGTGACAAGCTTGTTGAAAAAAAGAAATAAAATAAATAAGGGGGAATGAAAATGTTTTGGAAGTAAATAAAATGAAATAACAATAAATAATAATTATATTAATCAGAAATAAAATAAGTGGAGTTGAACTTCATAAGCAATAATATAAAGTCTTAGCCTTAAACTCGGTTAATTCCGGTTCTGAATTGATTCTTGAAAATTAATTTTCTCCTCCAAACCATAAGTCGGCTATAGAGGCTAAAAACGTCCCAAATGCCAATTCTTCCTTTTGTAGTTGATTCTGATATGACCTGCAAATCAACCCTTATCGACTGTCTAATCGCTATACACGCATTCGTAATTCAAGACCTCAACAACCTTGTGTTCAGTAGAACCCAACTCAGATTAGCGGCTTCAACCGCGTGGGTTGTTTAAATCCGATCACTATCTCTCTTGATAAAAATTCCACTAGTATGTCCCTGCCAGAATACGCCAATTTGTTCGTAGGAATACGAATACAGCACGATCGACTCGACTTTCCAACTGTACACCAAACAACTCCAACCCAACGCCCGTTTTTTGAATTGAAATTGAATTGACATTAAGGGACGAATCTATACTATCCCATATTCCTAAGAGATGGTGAATACTGTTTAGGTTAGAGTTGTTTGGCATACAGTTGGGAAGTCAAGTCGATTGTGCTGTATTCGAATGCCCGTGAACAAATTTGTGTACCCTGGCGAGGTCATACTATTGAGATTTTCATCAATGAAGTTTGTGATCAGATTTAAACAACCTACATGATTGAGGCCGTTGATTCAAGTTGGGTTTTACTGAACACAAGCCTACTAGAGTCTTGAATTGCGAACGCGTGTATCGCGGTTAGACAATTGGTAAAGGTTTATTTGCAGGTCATATCGAAATCAACTACGAAAGGAAGAATTGGCAGTTGAGATGTTCTTAGCCTCTATAACCAGCTTATGATTTGGAGGAGAAAACTCATTTTCAAGAATCGATTCAGAACTGGAATTAAGTAAATCTAAGGCCAAGACTTTATATTATTGCTTACGAAGTTCAACTCCACTTACTTATTTATTTCCGATTAATACAATTTTTATCTGCTGCTATTTCATTTTATTTACTTCCAAAAAAATTTCATTCCCCCGAGTCATAGGCATGACTATTGCCACAACAGTAACTCTATTCATAAGAAAAGGCGAAATTAGATAACTAATTCTTATGGACTCGACCTTACTACTTTATAATGCTATTTCGTATTATTTTATCGTAGGAATTTTATTTGGTGGTTTCGACAACCATCAAATTCTAAAATAATACAAAATAGAAGTATAGAGTAGTAGGGTCGAATCCACAGGGATTGGTTATTAATTTTGCCTTTTCTTATTAATAGAATTACTATCACGGCAATAGTCGTACCCACGACTTCTGACGAGCTTGCTAAAAAAAAGAAATAAAATAGATAAGGGGGAATGAAAATAATTGGGAAGTAAATAAAATGAAATAGCAGCAAATAACAATTATATAATCGAAAATAAAATAAGTAAGTGGAGTTGAAATAAAATAAGTAAGTGGAGTTGAACTTCATAACCAAAAATATAAAGTCTTAGCCTTAGACTCGGTTAATTCCGGTTCTGAATCGATCTTTGAAAATGAGTTTTCTCCTCCAAACCATAAGCTAATTATAATGGCTAAGAATGTCCCAACCACCAATTCTTTCTTTCGTAGTTGATTCTGATATGACCTGCAAACAAACCCCTACTGACTGTCTAACCACGATATACACATTCAAATTCAAGACCTCGATAGCCTTGCATTTTGAAAAACCCAACTCGGATCAACGGCCTCAACCACGTGGGTCGTTTAAATTCGATCACTATCTCCCTTTACGAGAATCCCCCTAGTATGACCCTGCCAGGATACGCAAATTTGCTCGTGGGAATCCAAATACATCAAAGCCTATTTGACTTCCCAATTGCACGCCAAACAACTATAACCCAACGCACACTTTTTGAATTGAAATTGAATTGAATTTAAAGGACAGATTTGTACTATCTCATATTCCAAAGAGGTGGTGAATATTGTTACGAAAGATTTTTAGTACGAATTCATTTCTCACGATTCTTAACCGCAAAGAATACTGACCTAAAGCTAAGTAAAAGTTTAGTGAAGCATGAAATTAATCATACTTTGTTGGTTTATGTAAATGGATTTAATAGATATGGTAGAAGGTGGAAAGGGAAAGGACTTGGAAAGCAATTAAATAGAATTTGTAAAAGGAAAGTAATATGAAACAAAAATGGCAAAATGCTTATTCAAAGGAAAGAAAAATGGTTACAAATGCATGAAAGAAATAAACTGCTCTGTATTTCCAGTGTATTCAAGTGTGTTTTTCAAAGGTCACCATACACCTTATTTATATACATATCAAATACTAAAATTAGCTTAACTCACCCAACAACCAATTACATAAATCACATTCATATCAGATTTTTTTTCTAAATATGACGTTTACAAAGTCAAAACCCTTAAATGTCTCCAAATTTCTGATTCGACCCCTTCTTTTATTGCTTGTGCTCCAATTTAGTCATTTTCTACTTGTTTTTTAAATAAAGCGTTTGAATTTTGTTCATGATAGAATTTAAACATAAAATCACCAATTTAAGAGTTAATTCAATATTTAATTTATTTGAACACGTAACATATGCAAAATAAAAATTCTATCATACATTAAACCTTGAAAACATTTGTAAGTCATTGCAACGATAATTCCTACACCCATTGAATAAAGCCACCTTGGGGTGATTATAGTCAACTAGTAAGAATATGGATTTCCATCCAATTAGTATATGAACCTAATTCCTTAAGCATTTACACGTACTAGCAATCGTGTAACGTTTACCATCATTTTAACTTAATCATAGCTTATTGGGGAGTTACTTCACTAGATGATCTTAAGTGTATAGCCATCAACTCAACACTTATCGCATCATGCACCAAAAATCCAACTATCATACAATCATTATAAAATTCTACTTACTTTTAATAAATCTCCTCGGTGAAATCCACATGACAACGTTTACTTTAGGGTAGATTTGTTTCATGCCATCATAAGAGACCATTGATGGAGGCTATAGGCCTTATTTAGGGACCTTCTCCCACTCAATATTTTAAAAACACGAAAGGTTTTTAATTACCAGTTTCAATGATGAATGATAAATATATGCATTATAAGTACGTGTGTCATTCTTCCCTAATCTATATGGCATGCTTATCTCATACATGCATGAACATGCATTATTAGGCATATAAATACCATCATGTTTATCTCATCAATATAAAAGCATAAAACTTAAATGACTCTGACCAACCAAAGTTTCCATGATTTCATCCTAAAAAAATAATAAAGTTATAGAATTATAGAAGTTACCTCAAAACATACTTTAGGTCTTCAATTTCGCCGCCACGGTCTTCTACTACGGTATTGGTTCGCATTTTCATCGTCACCGTCGGGCCGTCGTCAACCACTGTCAACTCCACTGGGTCAAGTTTCTATCTTCTTGTTTTTTTCGAGTTTCGTGGGGAAAAATTAGGTTACAAAATTCCTATGTCCATTTTCGGCTCACATATTTTATTCTAAATAAATAATAAAATATAATCCTGCGTAGAGATGATAGTCCACAATCCAAAATATACATGCCCTAAAAACAAATTAAATGACAAATAAATTTCTAAGAATCACAACTTTGACAAAATTACTTTATCATCCATAATAATAAAATAATCATATACATTCATTCACATACATTTCCCTAAACATGCAAATAATTACAAAAATGTCACATATTATAAAATATTAATCAAACAAGATGAAGAGATATTTGGTTTCAGTTTACACGATAAACATAACACAATCTGACTCTTGATACCAATTGTTGGAAAAAAATCCAGTTTGAAAATGATTTTCTTGCACACTGGAAAATTAAAATTTTGAAAACTGACCCTGTTTGTGATATTTATAACAATAAACCTTGAACCAAAATCTTACTTGTGTTTTCGGATAAATGGATCCTTGACGTTTTCTGACTTTCAACCAAATGATGTTCTCTGCTATCTTGTACCACGAACTACTTTGAGTGTGGGCTCGAACCAATTCAATCAAAACACAAAACTAGAAAAAGTTTTCTTTTATCTTTAGGGTGAAAATGAAAATTCTCTCTTCTTTAATAAAAATCGGTAAAATTGTTATTCTAGAAAATATATTTAATAGTTGAGAATAAATTCTCTCTATATTTTGGCAAAGTAACAATCTTTCCAAGTTATGTAAATTTCTTTACCGGTGTCATCTATTTATAGGGAGAGAAGGTAGAACCCTTGCTAAATTGTAGAGGTTTATTTCAAATAGAAAAACAAGTTCCTTGTCCAACTAGGAGAGGGAGAGGGGCTAATAAGGTGTGTTTCCCCTCATATGTATTATGATGGGGATTCAAGCCTCTCATTGTATTGGGCCCAATTATATGTGCTTTCTGGACGTTTAGCACATCACTTTATAATTTAACCCAACCCAATACATATTTTTCTATTTCTCAAAATAAACATTAATTTTCCAATTAAATAAATTTATCATCCCAATTTTACCCTCGGTAAAATTATGACGATTTTACTCATGGTAAAATTTTTAAGAAAATATATTCAATATTTCACAACTTAACTTGTTCACTATGACCGAATGACTTATTTTCATTTTTTGGCTTTAAAACTATTAAAAAACATGAACTAATTCTTTCGATCATTTCTGAATATTTTCGTCTATGTACACTTGTAATTTTTTCAAACAAATTGGCTAATAAAATAATTCATGAATTATATTAATATACTTTGTATAATGTCCTCATGTGGTTTTTGCATGTAAAGGAAAATAAAAGAAAATATTGGCTCACTGGTTGTCTAATGTTTAAACTAATACTAAGCGGTATTACCTGGTCGGATCATAATATGAAAAGATAGCTTATATTAGTAGATGAACCTAAATATGTCCTTGTTCTAATTGGAAATGAGCAAACTGATTGAAAGACTAATATGTTGTCTATCAAATCCAATTGGGGAGAAGCCTTGTATTGGGCATTGGAGCAGATGACTCCCTGAAGATAGAAACATTGAGGTGACTGGTTGGACTGGACTGACAATACATCATAATGGACCTAAGAAGAATAAATCTTGAATCTGTTTATAGATTTATTCAATTGTGACGTTCAAAGTGTGGCTCACTTTAGTCTTGAGTGGATGACAGATTATGTATGTGTGACTCATATGCTTTTATGTAAGTAAAATCTTGAGTTCAAATAGATAAGGAACCGAAAGCTGGTGCATTGTGCATACGACTTTTGCAGTACATCATTAACAACAATAGAATTCATATCCCGAGACATGGGTAAATGATATCCTCTCATTGGTATTACATGTTTGATGAAAAGTAAATGTGGCCATGGGTCGTTCATCTTTGTGATGAATGACTTGATTACTATTTGATAGTAATTGACTTTTCTTGAAGAAAGATGTAATAGTTATCATGAGATAAAATATGATCATATTGGAAGAATGAATTTATCTCAAAGAGATTAAGGATACCTTATGAGAGTAACACACTTATGACATGGTCATTAGATGAGCATTGATTGAGTTAAATTTGTAATGGTACGCTGTTTGGGGAAATCTCAATCACGATATTATAGTGGAATGACATCGTGACTAAATGAGTTTATAATTAATAAGTAAAAAACTGAAACTTAATTATAAATTATTTGAGCCCTAATCAAATATATCCAATCAGTCCCTCCGCTAGTTCGTTGAAACCATAAATGAATTGCATGTTGAATCAAATGAATAGAAATGGATAGATATGAAAAACTTACAGAAATGAGAAACATTTGAAAATGAATGTGGTTTTCTCTAAATGAAAATGAACATGGCTTAAAAATGAATTTATGGTTTTCGAATAAATGAAGTTTGAAATTGGAAATTAATTTATTGGTCATGATGAATCCATTGAATGTTGAAATATTACATATATTTTCTCATATATTCTTTTACAGTAAAGTCGTCATGATTTTAACAGAATTAGAATTGGGTTGATAAATTTATTTAATTAGAAAATTAATCAATTTAAATTAATTTAAGATGTTTATTTTGGGAAATATAAAAACAAATACTGGGTTAAAAGTCCAAGAAGTAGTTGTAATTGAACCCAATATGGGAGAGGCCAAATGCCCCTCATGTTTAAAGAGAAGGACGACAAACCTTAGTTTGTTTAACTAGGGTTGTCACCCCACCTAATCCTAGTTAGACTAGGAGTTTGTTTTTCTATTGAAATATACTTCTACAATTAAATAAGGGTTTTGCCTTTTCTTCCTATAAACAGATGACACCAGGAAGGCTAAATATACAACTTCGAGATATTGTTATTCTACCCGAAAATAGGGAGAGTTTATTCTCTAAGTATTAATTTATTTTCTAGAATAACAATTCTATTGATTTCTATTAAGAGAGATTTTTCTTTCACACTGAAAGTAAAAAAAAAAAACTATTTATGGTTCTAAGTTTGATTCGACTAATTTGAACTTACACTCGAAGCAGTTCGTGGTACGAGAATAGCAAAGAAGACTGTTCAGTTGAAAGCCAAGAATGACAAGGATCCGTCTAGCCAGAAACACATGTGTGATTTTGATAATGAGTTTATTGCTATAAATATCACAAACCGACTCGATTTTCAAAAATTTTATTTTCCACTGTGCAAGAAAAATATTTTCAAACCAGATTTTTTCCAATAGTCTAAACCTTGCTAAAAGAGAGTATCTAGAACCTCATTTTTCCACATACCAAAATGGCCTGTGCTATTGAAGATCTCCACTACCAATTTCATATTTTTCACTGTCGATCTTGCCTACATGGATGATGTTGGAACAATTGATGTTATAAATGTGGATCCTTTTGGATTGTTCACTATTTTAGCCATAATCTTTCAATATGCCCAAAAAAATCATTTCTAATGTGGAATATTTATTTAAACTGCAACCACAGAGCATACTTCGAATAACCTTTGACCCTGATACTACTTGTTGTGCAAATAAGGTAAAAAAGAGTAAATTATTGTACTATAAAATCACAATAAGTTTAATTACCAAGAAAGGTTTGAGGGATCACAAACGATCTCACTTAATACCCAACCTCTTAGATAAAATCTCCCGACAATGTAATTTAATAGCATAATATATCACTACAATTATACCCTACAAAATATTGAAAGATAAATAAAAAGTGATAAAGAACACTGGTAACTTAACAAGGTTCGACAAGTTATGTCTACATCCTTGAACACTACCAAATATATTTCACTGCAAAAGATACAAGTGAAATATTAAAGATATTGACGACTTTTCTTCTTCTAAATTGGAGTTCAATGAGCTAAGGATTTTAGTTATAAGCTTATTGTATTCTTTTTTGGTCTTGTCTAGGGCAAACAATGGAATTGTAGTAGATTTTGCTAAGAGAAATTCTGCAATAGTTTGGTTTAGGGATGTAGACTTGCATAATCTTAGATTTTTGTTAAAAAAATCATTTAAGCATTGGGAATTATACTTCTCATAATTGAAATTGTCCCACCATTTTGTTTTGAAATTTCATACTATTATTGGGACTCAAGTATTGATCTTACTCATAACCATAACTCTAGGATAAGATCCATGAAATACATATTTTGGGAAAAAATGATTCCTTTTGTATGTGTTTTGGATATGGCTTTATTGGAATTTGTCAAAAAATTTGGGCCACAAGTTTTAGATATATTCTGGTAAGATATCAAAGGAAGATGGTCTATATCAATTCCACCATTTTTGAAATTGGTTAGGAAATTTGTATTCTGTCTCATATTTGAAGTAGATGAGCCAAGAGTGTTAGATGAAAAATCACATAGGTGAAATTCATAGAAACGTGATCACATAGGCAGATTCATAGATACAAAATCACATAGGCAGATTCATAGATACGAAATCTTATATGCTAATTCATATGTACGAAATCATATATGCAGATTTATATGTACAGATTCATGTCCTTGGACTCATTCATACTGATCCTTGAACATATAGTCCAGTGGACTTCCATATAGCATAGTGTTGCGTATATAGCCTTTGCATGGAAACTAGAGACAAGTCCAACAGACGATCTTAGCTTGAAATGTAAGGATAAGTCCAGCAGACTGTTTTACCTTGAAACATACGGATAAGTCCAGCAGATTATCTTATCTTCCATATGTCCATGGCTATGGGACTTGCATACATACATGAGGCTTAGAGCCTTAGACTTCACAAAGTCTCATACTTGGGAAGAAATCCCATAAGGTCATCACATACTTGTGCACATATATCTTCGTACAGTCCAATCGAACCTCTGTAAAGCCAAATAACATGCATAAACATTCTTTTATCCTCCAACTGAACCTCTGCAAAGCCAATTAACAAGTGGCACAAAGTGTACAACATGGCATCTCCTTACTCTTTCATTCACCAACCAACATATACCTCTCATGCACCGTATGCCATTTATTCTCATCAAGTGAATATATATCAAACATTTAGCAGATTCAGACATATAGCTAATCATATGGCTCAATGACACACAACAAAGCATACCAACATTTCACCATAACACCAATACACATTACAACCAATGAGCGGTTTAACAAAACAACATGATTAGGCACAAAATTTATAGGTACCCCAATTTAATGCTCACAACAGGCATGCATATGTACCACAATACTTAACACACCCGTTAACATTTCAGCAGAAATCACATAGCAAATCAACATTTTCATCATCAGTAGAACACACAAGTTAATTCTCAACGACTATAATCCAGCCACCATAATATAGAAACATACAAGATACAAATAGAATATTTTAGTTCAATGACTCACCAACAATTACCTCAAAATGGTAGCACCCACACCAACTTAACCATTCCCATGTCACTTGGTTATTCTCCTTCCAGTTCTCGAGTTCCACACTTGATTAAGCTAATTTGTTTTTTTTCACCAACATGCATCTCGATTCATTTGTTTCTTTTTCTCTTATTCAAAAATAACCAGAGAGAAAAATGATTGCTGAGAAGAATTTAGAAGAGGGAAAAATATATTCGTGTTCACCGGTTTCCTTTTCCCTTATATATCCACTCTCTTATTGATCGTTCATCACTTTCCAGACAAGCACTAACCCAATTTAATATAAAATATTAGAAACAAGCCATTATTCCTTAATAGGTCTCTCAAAAAATTGATAATTATCACTAATGCCCAATTCAGCCCCCAAATTTTATAATTCAATACAAATAAGATGTCGTAGGATTAAATTGAAACATATAAAATAACCCAGGGTCTCTGATCTGGCTAAGTTTTGATAAAAAAAAATTTGAGTGTGACATAAATATATATTAATTAAATTATATACTTATAATTGCTTAATATGAGAATCAATGACATCTGAATAAATGAAAGATTAATACTATTTATTAGAAAAAATAAAGTTACGAATGATAGTAATTATAATAGTTTGGTAATGAAAGTTAAAAATAATAAAGAGACTTGAGATTGTTCATTGTATAATATAAGGCGTTAACTTAAAAATTTAAGGTGTGATAGTTCATACAGCGTTAGTAAAATTAAAATTCTATAAAAAGAGGTCATGTAACACCCTTTACTCGGATTTGCATTAATCACAAATAAATGATGTCACATTTAGATGTTTGGAGACATCATCCAATTCCCAGTCATTCAATCACATGTTCAAATATCCAAATATCATATATAGAACTCATGTCATAGCTCAATTTGTGCTCAAGATAAAAACTAAGAACCTTTAAATTAATTTCAAGCAAATCTTAAGACAAAGGAGTCATGTCTTGAGACCTGAGTGCAAATGACCTAAATTTAAGTCTCTAAGCACTTTAAATAATTCCAAAACTTAACCAAAACCTACCAAATCATATCACATCAATTATTAACACTAGGACCTCAAAATTACTCATTCACCAAAAAATTTTACCACATTTTCAATCCCATAGTATATCAAGATCAAGTTAATAACATAACATATTTTAATGGCTCAAAAATCTATACTAACCATTCAATGCTATTACAACCATTCTAACCAATATAAATACTTAATTATATGTCATATTATGAACCAAAATATTTATCACATTTGACATACTCTTCAAGCCTTATTGTGGTGGGATGTTGATCCAAAATACGAGCTTAAACTTCTTATAATATACTTTTAATCTATGCGCAAAAGATGAGTAAGCAAAGATTTTTTTTTAGTAAGTACTCATAGAATTCATTAACTTACCTTTACCAAGTGTGAGGTAACATATTTAGATATATGTGATAATACCAACCTTAACATAAATACCATAAGTGATATAGACATAGGCTAATACATATAACAATTTAGTACCATAATACTTAACACATGCCTTTAAAATATTTATATCACTTAAGCATAATACAATTCAATCTTTCATTTATTCTAAAAAAAATCATTCACTCAAATTTGATTTATGGATTTACTTCATTAGCCTATATTCACTTACGATGCAAGCTAATTCCATTTCATTTTTCATATCATGATTGTTTAATAAAATTAATGTTATAATTTCAATTCTTAACCCTTTGTAAATCTTACAAAATAAATCAAGCATGGTTTGAACATATACTGTAGAACATCTACGTCTGCGGCATCACGAAACTAATATTTTACTTACAACATAGGCCTTTCTATAGACCCAGTACCCACTACCTTTGTTTTTCTAAGCTATGTGGGATATGAGTTTTATATAAACTCATAATCTCTTGCCTTTTGTTCCTAAGTGATGTGGGATTCATTAACCTACTAACAAAATACTTATACTAAACTTAGTACCTAAAAACTAAAGACAAAAGCTAAACTTTTTACAATAATAAACACTAACAAAACATATTTTTCAACTAGTTGGTGTTAATATTCAACATATAAAACTATACTTATTTCATTAATCATTATCTCTTATAATACCTTCATTTATGCATATAAAATTTCCAATTCATTTATAATTTTTTTATCGATAATAGAGTTCCAATATTTTTTTTATCAAATTATGGCCATATTATCAATACGTTAGCACTTAGTAAACCTTAGGTGACATGAGTCAGATATACAAAATTATCTAACCTGTACACCAATCACATTTGCACCTATGGTGCATCCAACCATTAAACCTATACAAATACCCATTAATATGCACTCAAGTGCTATTATATAAAGCATAAAATCACAATCTCAGATTCAATTACATAATCTTCTATTCTATGCAAAAAAACTAGTTTCTATTGACATGTTAATCATATCATAATCATTCCACATAGTTTACAAAGGGAATTACATAATATGCCAATTTTAACGTAATTGGATATCATATCCGTTCATATCATGTTTCATATACATTTCCCACATGTTCCCCCAAAAAAAAAAGTTCCTCCAACAATCATCACCACATAACTATTTTAAATTGGTTTAGCAATATAAAAGGCCCTCGAAGAATTTAAAAAAAAAATCAATTAAGCCCCTCCTAACCTTTTGACTCAATTGAGCCCCTGAACTTATTTGGCTAACATTTATCATTAGTTTCTAACAAAACCACTTATAAAAGCATTGACAACAACCATACCAGCCAACGGATGTTGACATGGCGATCTATGTCAACATCAATTGCTAGCGTGGCACTACCACATCATCACAAAATTAAAAAATCAAAAAAATAAAAGTTATTTTTAAAATTCAAGTACAAAATGAACATGGAAAAATGGTTGTCCAAGTTCATTTAAATATGGACATCTATTTGTCTAAATTCATTTTGAAATTACAAAAAATCATAAAAAAATTTAAAAATATTAATGTAACACTCCTCACCCAAATTGAACTGATACATCTTGAGTAAGGGATGTCACATTTCGTCACTAAAGATACTTAACAAAAACATCATGTAACACCCCAAACCCGGCCTAGAAGTCTAGACCGAATTCGGAATGCTACATTGACCACCGAAGTGATCGTGAGAAAATATTTCAAAACTAGTCATTCTTAATTCGATTCCTGAAATAATTAATATCGAGTGTAAAAAAAACAGAATAATAAAATGATTAAACCATAAAACAGAATTATACCACAGTGTTAAAAACCTTATATTCAAAACTGAATAACCAATAAAATTTTGAAACCACAAACTAATAACTTATTAGCCTCAAAACTATCTGAGTCCTCCGCATACTGAGTCCAGCATCCAAAATCCCGAAATGTACCTAAAAGGGGAAACAAAAGAGGGGGTAAGCTATACGAGCTTAGTGTGAGATCAAACTAACTAGCTACCGAAACAAAAATAGATACAGTAAACCTAAAAATAGTTTAGCAGCAGAACACACTTACAGAGCGAATATAACAAAATAGACCATATGTAACTTTACAGTCATATGGCTCTGTTAGACACAATATCAAAAATTCTCAGAAGTTACAAACTGGCCTAAGCCCTTTTTCCAGAATCAAAATCGGTTGGGCCTTAGCCCATCACACAAGGTTTCTTTAGACACGAGTGACTTTCAGTCAAATAGTACAATTCAACTCCTCAGTCAATCAAACAATCAAATAATTTAGTCAGACAGTCAAATAGATATTGCAGTCACAGAATCACATAGACGCATATAAGTGCAAATGAATTATAAAATAACCCACCCATCTAACCAACACACCATCTTTGTCCAACCCGACACATCCTGTGAGGATTTAATCAACCTACCCATCCCTGCACTCGGAGTAGGACCTCAAAAAGCCCATCCAACCTTATACTCCACAGAACGTCATCCCGGGTTGCCCGACGATAATGATCATCAATATTGTCCTCGACCCTCAGGGAATTGGGACTGCCCACGACCCTCTGAGTATTAGGGCTATCAGTAAGCTGTACGGTGCCATGCGAAAGACCGCGATACAGACATGCAATATAACTGCCAGATTAGATGTGCTACGCAGTAAGGCTAGCGTATAAGCTGTACTGTGCAATGCAGTGAATCGCGATACAAACGTGCAGTATAACTGCTAGATCAGATAATGGTACATAGCGTAGCTAACGTACATGTGGTACAGTGAAAGGCAGCAAACTGCTATACCGTTATCAGTAATGTTCACGACCCTCAGGGTATTAGGACCGCCCATGACCCTCTAGGTATTATTAAGGGCTTTCAGAATGTAGACAAACTGTCAAATCGTAAATCTCCCTTCTCTTCAACATCCCAACCAAAAAGATTTATGCATATGTATGTATGCAGTCAGATGTACACAATTCATAATACAAATTCAGACATTCAATCAAAAGGTGACACACACATCCAGTCAATCAGTTACAGAATAAAAAATGTGTACCTTCGTACCTCGAATCTAGTGTCAACTTATCTAATAAGCAATCACAAATGCGCACATATCAAGTGCAAAACAAAGTCATAATTACCCTCAGTAAGGCTTAATCGGGGGTTGGAACACACAGAGTTGCATTTGCACTTGCATTTGACCTAAAACCCAAAGTTTGGCGAGATAGGGCCACACGCCCGTGTGCCCTGGCCGTGTGGAGCACTCCAAGCTATGTGGGGGTCCAAACGCCGGTGTGAAGGGTAGCACACGACCGTGTGACAGAGACATACGCCCGTGTGGTGTAGAGGCACGGCCATGTGATCAGGCCGTGTAAGACACTATCCTATTTCACTAAGCTCAAGTGCAGAGTAGACACGGCCGTGTGAGGGTCTCACATGCCCGTGTGGCCACCAGACACGACCGTGTGTCCCAAAACACACGTCCGTGTGGAATCCTTAATTCCCAAATCAGTCACCGTGTGGTGTAGAGGCACGACCATGTAATCAGGCCGTGTAAGACACTATCCTATTTCACTAAGCTCAAGTGCAGAGTAGACACGGCCGTGTGAGGGTCTCACATGCCCGTGTGGCCACCAGACACGACCGTGTGTCCCAAAACACACATCCGTGTGGAATCCTTAATTTCCAAATCAGTCACACGTCTGTGTGGCTAAGCCGTGTGACCCCAAATCTCAATCCCTAATTTCCAAAATCACATGCATGTGTGGACTAAGGGACACGGCTGTGTGATTTCCAAAAAAAATCCCCAAGACAGCCACACGGCCGTGTGGCCGTCGGGGAAGCCATGAAACCACCCCAAAATAGCCCCAAAAATACCACTTTGGCCACCAAACTGTCCCCTAACTTTGGTACTATCAAAACCACATCAGAAAATGGAGTATCGCACTCCCTTTTAGCCTTCAAAGCTCTGAAACTAGAGAATCAAAGCATTCTTAAAAAAAGCCGAAACAACCTTTTAGCCTTCAAAGCTCTGAAACTAGAGAATCAAAGCATTCTTAAAAAAAGCCGAAACAACACTTGTAAAACAAAATATAAGTAGATTAGTCAAATTTGAGTCCCACACCTATTTCGATGATGAAGAAGACGACAGAAGAGCAGAAATCAAGGTCCTTCGACACCACAATACCACCGATTCCAAAAAGCAAAAAGAAGAACACAAGAACAAAAACCAATAAGAAGCAGAACAGAAAACAATGTGCCAAGTAAAAGCAAATAAAAATAAAAATAATTAATAATAACACTAAAGAAAAATAAATAAAATGATTATTTTAACTAAAATTAGAAATAACTAAAATGTTTTCTAAAATGCCCACATAGGGACTTGAACTAAAAACCCTGAGACAAACCAACACACTCACAACCACTAGACCAGCGGCCCATTCTGCCACTAAACTACACAACTTAACTTATGTGTGCAACCTTCCCACTATCCCTACACTCAAAACCCAGAACTTCTAGGCCCAAAATTTGGGGCGTAACACATCAATTTCAAAAACTTATTTTAACATAAATAGATTCATTTGAAGCTAATCAAGTCATTTTTTTCTTTTAAAGTTTGGTTACAAATGGAAACCATTCAAGTTTTTTTGAGTAAAAAACAAGGTAAGCAAGGTTAATGTCGCGACATCAGAGAATGGAAGTCGTGACTCTGGGAGCAGATTGCTCCAATGACATGCAGTGTTGCAACACTTAGTTCTGCTGTCGCGACATTGAAAATAGTTTACCTTGATTCAATCTATTTCCAATACTATCAGCCACCAATCATTCCATATCACTTCTAAACATTATACAACATAATTCTCCATTAAAATGTCATATAATTCCACATATAACTGAATTCAAAATTTAACTAAATTTGTAAGGTTAACAAAATGAATAATATTCTTCAAATATTTTCACTGGAAATCTTGTGCACATACTTTATTTTAACCTATGTATATATCATAATCTATTGCCAAAAGATCAAAATCATACCCTCTTTTAGACTTTGAGATGTGATGTGATGAGTTGAGATTGTATCTTTACTCTAAAGCTTTAATTCGAGCCTTTGTCACCTATGCGTTGAAAAATAACGCGTTAAGCTTATAAAAGCGTAGTAAACACATCAAAAATTAAATTTTACCATTACCTTAATTAAATTTAACATGCCAATACTTTAAATATAACATGATAAATTTAATTAAATTATCATTAAATGCTCATTTTCACTTGCAATCTTACCATATTTCACTTATCAGTTCACTATTGATTTCACTTAACACTTTTCGTTTAGCCCATAGTAGACTCAACTAAAAAAGCAAGATATGCAGAAAGAACACTGGAATGCACAAAAGTGTAGAATCAATGAAATGTTCCAATGAGCCACTATCACTGAATTGCATCGAGGTGCCACTAACTGATTTGCACCGAAGTACCACTATCATTGATTTGCATCGAAGTGCCATTGTCACTATGCCCGCTGAAAGTTACCTAATGGCATGTCATCTATATCCAACATGTTCATATCTTGTGTACTTGGGCATTTATATTGTCATTTCCTGTAACACCCTATACCCAACCCGATTGTCGAGTCCGGGTACCAAATGTCATAATTAATCTAAGTTACTTAACAACAATTCTTACTTGATCTATTTACAACTTAACAATGCCAGAATTAGTACATATTTACCACGTAACTTTACTCTAATCTCTTTAATTATCAACATGTTTCAAAATTTAACTACAAATAAACTTTCTACAATTAAGGTTCTTACAAACATTTTGCATTACTGAGCATGTATGCATGTATATATGTATATACAGTGACTCAGAACTTAAAATTTTGATAAAATTTCACTTATTTGAACCCTGAAGTGTAGCCTCTAAGGACCCCCTCTATATACATGATACAACTACTACGTCATTCGCATGAACTTTGCAGGTCTAGCTTGGTCCATTCACAAAACCTTAAGTTATACCTTAACCTTGCATTGAAGGTAAAATACTCGTAAGTTCAAAATAAATTAGTGAGAATCTATACAACAATACTGGTAAGTAACTTTTAAAGTATCGAGTAATAAATAAAACTAATGCACATAATTAAACTCCTTAAGTTTTGTAAGGGATTTCGTAGTTTGACTGGCACGAACGACGCCTATACGTTCCTCTTGTTCAAATCATTGGTGAACATATCGTGCTGATTTAAACGATATTATACTCTTGTTGACACCTTTTTCTAAGTCTAGTCTTCATCTCAGCCTTTCATTTTCCCTTTTAGTTTGACTTATCACAAGATAACCATATAAGAAGTTATGTGGATTGGCGACTACCTTTGGTGGACTTGTAGGTATCTTGTGACAACGAAAAATTCTTACCCTAATCCTTTCATTCCACATTAAACTCATCATCGACTTACTATATTATCCCGACATCTATTTTTTTTAACTTAACTTATGCATATACCTTCTTTTAAAGGAAGACTCATTTACTAATATCCTTATTTATGGACTTTGAATATGAGATTGTCTTAATAGTTAAGCACCACTTTTCCCTTGCAGACTCGTACTTGTAAGATAGTCCCAAAAACAGATAGCCCCCAGCAGATTATCTCTTCCTTAGGTTATCTTTGACAGACTTCCACTTTATATAGTCCTAACAGACGTTCTCTTTCTTTGTTAATCCATGGTGGACATTCCATATAATATAACCTTTGGTGAATTTTCCTTTTCTAGCAATCTCTTTACCAATAATTACTTAGAATTAAAATCTGAATAATATCTCACTTTCTCATCACCAATGTTGGTTTATTCGTGAACTCTGACGGACTCTTAATGGATGATAATTATTCACAACTACTTTAAAGGAAATATCCCTTCCCTCCATGTATACCTGCGTACAATATGCTTCCATCTGTTCCTCTTACCTTCACATTTTGGCGGGACCTCTTATTAACATGCTTGTCTACGTTCCTATACACGCCATAACTAATATGTCAGAATTTTTGCCACGCAAATCATATAGTGATTTCCACTTATATGCCCCGACAGCACTGTCCTGGCGGACTTTAATTTGCCATAAGGCATACCTGTTCACCATTGGATCATACCATGGTTAGCCATGGACTTTCAAAGCCAATAAGTCAATAACCATTTCCATGGTGTCGTTCCATATACTCAGTAGATATCCATTTTCATGGTGTCGCTCCGTAGAGATAATAGATAACCATCTTCTAGCCAAACTTCATCAAATCCCCTTTCCATCCTTTCATTCCTCTATTACACCAATTTCCTAACTTCAACTAACTCGCCAAAGTAACTTCCTCCATACACCATATTTTATAAACATACATTTCACATAAAACGTTACACTCACTATCATAACATGAAGTACGCTACATATTAGTACATCGATACATAGTTCTATAATACAGATCAAAGATCATACTTGCAGACATTCATGTATTCATATAGCCTTATGCATGCATGAATTTCTCGTTCACCTAATCATATACAACCACAGAACTCAAAATAAACATATAAGTAGAACATGCAACCAGCAACACAACAACTAGTAAACACCCAAAATTGGAATATAGAAAATCACCTATTATCCTTCGTCCTCGCCAGCTTAACTTTTCTAAAATGCTAGAGCCTCCTTCGTGCTGGAAGCTAAGCATGACAACCCATATACCAATTAAACCGACAATATTCAACTTAAAAATCCAAAATCTAGTATCAAGCAGAAGCTTTCTCAAAGATTTCAAAAATCTTTACTTCTTTTTTTTTTCTCAAATTCACAGATACTAAGATATTAATAAGCTTACCAGCTCACTAGATTCTCTACTTTCCAGACTCAAACCTCATTATCACTTCTCCATGAGAGCTTTCCTCAACTTTCTCTTCTTTAAAGAAACCAAAGAAGGCGATGCAGAAGAGAATAAAATAAAATAGAAATGAGAAGAATTCTACCTGCAAAATAATCCTCCTCATACATATATATGACCTCTTTCCACGCACGGTCACTAAGGCCCCAAATAACCACTCATTGGTAATCATTTTGCCTAACCAGTCGGTTCCAACTTAACTAAAATAGAATTGAGACCCAACTAATTACCATTCAACCACTAAAATTCCTAATCTTTTTAGTAGAGTCCGTTGAACTTACTATCTCTTTCAATTAACTCCCAAATCTTCCTTAATTTCTGGACCTTAATGAAAATCAGGTGTGACATTTCTATCACTATCACTTATTAATTAATATTATATAAAACTTTACTTTCTTTACAATTTAGTCTTTATTTTCATGAAAATCAATATTCATTCAATTATCACTTTAATTTCACGTAGAATTAAATTCACTATCATAAATGATTCATCCAAACTCTCAATTCAAATATATTTATTTCACACTTCTAACTTTTATTCTCTTTGTTAATTAGTCCTCTTTACATTAATTTCACTACACTTAATTTTACTATCTTTCCAATTTAGTTCTTACTAACATACAATTCAATAATCACTTTATTCTTACTTTAGATTTCATTTTACTTCCATAGGTCGCTTCATTTAAACATTTTATTATAATATTTTAGTACATATAATAACTTTTGAATGTTTTACAATTTAGTCATTAATAATATGAAATTTCATAATCATTATAAATCCACTTCAATATCACTTTAAATTTAACTCACTACCATATAACACTTCATTTAAGCACTTATTCATAATATTATATTCTAAACATTAATTTTTGTACATTTTACAATTTAATCACTTATTCCATACTTTCATTACGCAACATTAATTCACTTTGAAATTTAAATTAAATAGATACATTCACTATACTTTAATCAATTTCAAATTAAATAATAACACAGATATTTTTAACTCAATCACACAGCTACTAATATAACAATTTCACATATTTTATACTTGGATTTTAATAGGTATAGTAAAATTCTAGAAGTACTTACCTCTCTTTTGTTAGAATTTCACTATTTTACCTTTAATTCTCTTCCTTCCTCACTTTTGTCACCATCTTTGTTTTGTTTCCAACACTTCCATCATTTTTTTCTCTTTTTCTACTTCATGAAACACATCAAATACATAATCAGAACTCACACTAAAATCATTTTCTTACGTCTCTACTTCAACTAAATATAAATTATATAAGAAATATTTGAATTTCTTACCTTGTTCTCTTGATATGAACCCATTGTTTGACTTTCTCTCTCTTCAAACTTCTATTTTCCTTGAATCGAAGTTTATATTCATATTCACCATAGTTTTCTTATCATTTTTCCTTCTTAATGGCTATAGAAATTCTTATAAATTATTTTTTTCCTCATATCAAATTGAACCATAACCGATCCACTTTGAATTTGAATTTACATTAATAAATCAAAAAATTTACAATTGAACCAAATTTTTTTTTTCTAATATCAAATTGCATCTTTTAATATATTAGTTAAGTTGAGATTTAATTCATTAAAAAGTTATGGTTTTTATAATTTTTATGATTTTCTATAACTTCTAATGATTTTATAATTTTATAATGATTTTATAATGATTTTATAAGTTTTAATAAATTTTTTTATTTTTTATTTTTTTATGATTTCATAATGAATTTATAATTAGTCCAAATTCACTGTAAATTTAAATTTTTAAAATAAGTTTATTTTTAAAATTTTTTATTTTGTTGATATAATCAATAAGCAATGTTGATAAGACTACGTTAACAGTCACTTCAGCAATTTTATAAAAAAATTAACGGTTAATGTAAATCAAATGATTGATTTGATCAATTTTATATAGAGAGAGACTCAAAAAAATTAGAGAAAATAATTCAAATTTTTTTAATATTTTCGAAAAAGAAAAAAAGGCTGAAGTCGAAAGGGAAATAATTAGACTAAGACGTATCGTAGGAGCCAAAAAAGAAGAGGTGGCCGTTGGGATATAACGGCTAGTTTTGAAGCATAAATTTAAACACAGTCATATTCCGGCACGTGTCCTATTGGTAGTCCCTAACTCCAATTTGCTTTACGTCAGGCAACTCAGATGCTTCCAATCTTCATTTGATTAATCAACGATTCAAAATGAACATTCACCAAACTAGCTTCCTACCAAAATATTTAAACGTCAATTGACCGTAATTCTGGGACCATCATTTTTATTCCTGAAAATCAATATCAGCGACGCCTATAAATATAACGAATCTTTACTCTCTCTTCCCACACAAAATCTCCAAAACTCCATCTCTAAATTCTCTCCTTATTTGGTTTCTTGGAAAATTTTCTGATCAAGAATGGCGCACCTTAGCATCATCAGCGCGTTCTTGTACGTTTGCTTTGCAGTGGCGCTTCTCTCATCGAGTGTTGTGACGGCGCTAGATACTGAACTGGCACCGTCACCTTCTCCGTCGCCATTGATTGAAACTGGAGCTGGGTCTTTCCTCCGAGCCTCATGCTTCGTCCTCTTCTCTTCATTGATCTTCTCAGTTCTTTCTTTTCTTCGGGATTAAATATTCTTGACATTTTATTGTCAAAATTGAAAACCTTTGGGGTTTGATTGAAAAAGTGGTGTTGCTGATGTAATTTTAATTTCTTTTTCGTCCCTAATTTTCAGTTAGGGATGTGAGTGTTATATGACAATAAAAAGTACCAAAATTTTTGTCAATAAAATTTCTTATTAAAAATCCAAGTCACTTAAACAGGAGTTCAAGATCAAGAAAACCGTCAGTACTAGAGAGCAGGTTTTCCAAGGAAGAAGAAACCTAGGCAAATGCAACATATCCACCCTCCATATTCAGCATAGCCAATGAAAAAACACCAAATCCAAGCCCAGAAAAATAGAATCATAACTGCCTAATTGTAAAATCTTCAATATAACACACAAATAACAGCTCCATATACTTTGGTTTCATGATAATCCAAATAAACTGAAATCATTCCTTGCCCCAAATACAAACCGACCCTTCGCAATGGTAGCAGAAACCACAAATTCGAATCCGCATTGATGTTATCTTCAATATTTTCTAACTAAAATCGTTGAGGGTAGAAAACTACTCGGGCCACAACATTTAGAGCAACGGTTCTCAAAAGCGGATGATGCCGATAAGACGAGCGATTGAGGACAAAATGTCACTGATGTGATGGATGTAGCAACAGAACGGTTAGGATTAGCCTCAAGAATGTCCCTTGGACGGTGTCAGAGATCGTTTCTGGTCGGATGATCTTAGTACATGTCGAGAGGTCTCTACATGTGGACCAACTTTCGAAACGATCTTGGCTAGATGGTGGTGTTCGAGACGATCTCTAAGATGGTCCCTTGAGGAGTAGCAGACGAGCTTCTGGGATGATCTCCTGTGTGATCCCTGACATGGCAAGGGGCCTTCCGGAATAGAGGATTAACTTTTAGGACACGAGGTTTACTGAGAATTAAATTGTAAACTAAGATTTATAATTATATCAAAAGAATTTATTTTCAGAGTTAAAAGTTCTTTATCAGAATTAATTTGGGTCAAGGATTGAATTGAAGGAGAGTTTTGAAGTTTAAGCTTGAGGACTTAATTGAACAAGGGATGAATTAAGGGGATTTTATGAAGCTAATATACTAAAAATTTTAAATAGGAAAAACTTAAGGTTTTTACATGAATGAATCAATTTTTGCATATTGTACTAGACATTGCTTTTCTTCTTAAATACAAGCATTAATCTATTATAATCACAACTCAAGTTGATTTTCCTTCTTTGGTTTATGATGCAGTCTCGAATCCGGAATAGAAGAATATTGAGAGAAGAAGAACATAGAAAAGAGAAGAATTCTGATTTTCCTTCAGTCTATTCATAACTGTTTTCCCCATACAGCTCATGTTTAAAAAGGAAAAATTACAAGAAAAACAAGGTGGCAATTTCTGTTATAATCAAATGCACCATTTAACTAAAGTCCTACACCCCGTTTTGCTATTTTATTCTTAGGATTAAAACTCACCATCTTACTTAAATGAAACTCACCGTTTATAACCAACCCCTTTTTACTCTCCCATTTCTTAATTTTCTGGCCCGTAACAGTTTATCATTACCAAGTTGCTTGCTAAGGTGATGACTCCATTATCATTCCAATTTGCTTGGCTCCATTGATTGCCTTAAAAAAGATTCTATTATTTGCTTTAAATTGTCATCACCGCTTGCCTCAATTAAGTTAGCTACTTTCAATTACTTTTAGTTTTCCTCAAATTTTTGTGGTTCAATTAGTTGAAATAAAATCGCTGTAGAATTTATCCATTTGCTATCCACCAATCAGCCCTTCAATTTCATTCTTTACTTGTCATTTGTTTGTCCCCAATTACACCCTTATTGTTTGACTGCTCACCGCATTCTTTTTGCTCAATTTTTGACCGCTTTCATCCATCCATATAAGTCCCTTGCTGATTTATTTTCTTCTTAAAATTATTTGCTGGGTTGTCGTGTCTGAGGTGCAAATTGCTATTCAAAAATCTGTTGCTATTGCTGCTTAATAATTAGTTGTTCTGCAGTTCATATTGGTTTTTAATTAAACTTTGCTGCTTAATTATCCCCCTTTATATCGTTTGTTTCTCTATTAATGTACAGCCGGTTGCTTCCACTTAGATGCTAGAGATTTGTCGTCATTTACCTCAATTTGTCCTTGTTGCACCATTCCGTTTGCTGCCTAAATTATGGTGCTAAATCCTTCCAATAAGCTTTTGCTTAGTACCTACCAAAATGCTCCCAAGTGGCAGCTGCCATCAGCTTTAAATTTTCAATTATTGCTCCTTGTGTTGCCCTATTATAGCTGCCAATTAAGCAGCTGCTTTTTTCTCAAATATGTTGCCAGAAGTGCTTTAAATTGTTGCTGTAATTTTTCAATTAGCATTGTTCCATCCCCATTATAATTGCTACTATTTTTTTTAAAAGTAAAACCATAATTCATTAATCATAACAAGAAGAAGAGGGACAAACTAACCCAAGCCAATAGGCTTATCCCATATACCCTGTCCTAAGTCCCTCAGTTTCATGATGCACAAGTGAAGTAAGATCAGAAGATATGATAGATTGAACATTAATGTGATGTTTTGCATGTAAAAGGGCCACTCTAGCTAAAGTGTGAGTCACCTTATTGGCATCCCCACAAAAATCCAATTGATGATCGTAACTGTGAGCAACCGTGCAGTATCCTACCAAACTCACTGTCAATATTGTGAGAGATGGCTAGTGCTTCAATAATCCTCAAACAATCTGATTCAACAACTACCCTATCCATGTATAATGTCTTAAGCCAAGAGAGGGACTCCCAAATAGCTATTGCCTTGGCCAGCAAACGCTTGACCAAACCTTCCATCCACCCAATGAAGCCTCGAATCACATGCCCATACAAA
Organism: Gossypium hirsutum; assembly: GCF_007990345.1. Taxonomy (NCBI): domain Eukaryota; kingdom Viridiplantae; phylum Streptophyta; class Magnoliopsida; order Malvales; family Malvaceae; genus Gossypium; species Gossypium hirsutum. The sequence continues at coordinate 25,880,196 of NC_053430.1, read as the reverse complement.
TCTCGAATAACCGCCGCAAAACCAATCGATTCATCCGCAACAGAGTGAGAGGCATCTATATTGCATTTCAACCACCCCGATGTTGGAGCCGCCCAAGAGCATACACTATCTCGTCGGCCACCTAAGTCTCGCCTCCCAGCAACTGCGTACACCTGGCCAGCATCCTCCCAAGCGCGCCAAAACTCATTCACAAAGGTCACGATCTGTTTAGACGGCACTTGCGCAGCCTTCCAGCAGTATAGGTTGCGATGAAACCAGAGGACCAAATCAGTATCAACCCCCTGTACTGTTGCTACTATCAATGTTCAATTTTTGCTACTTTAAAGTTGGCAATATTATTCCACCAATTTGCTTCATAATGCCACTACTATTTCGATAAACATTTGATATCACGATATGCCGCAATTGGCTTTCATTCATTTAAATATTTGTTGCTTCAATTGTTCTTGGTCGAATACTTAGTCAACTGAATTTGCTGCATTGCATGCATAATAAAATTTTGATTAAATATAAATAATAATCTTTAAGATTAATGAGTAGTTAATTCGCATGCTAAAGGTCGTGGAGTGATCTAACACGAAGCTTCGATTTGTGATCTCTATATTTTATTTTACCTTATATTGTAGTTAAACTAAATGCATGGTATTGTCAAATTTAATTCATCAACTAATTTTGATGGTTTTAATTATGCTTATTAATTACTTTTAACATTATTGGACTGCACGGTAAATTGTTTTGGAGTTTTTCAGATATAACCAACATGTCGTAGAGTATAGGGGTCCCATATTGTTTAGTTATTTCATTGTGGAAACTACCTTAAGCGTCTGAGAGTATTGTTGTCGTTGTACTTTGCACATTTGGTGTGAGGTTGACTAAGTTGTGATTAATCACGCACTAGAATATTGCTACCATTAAAGGAGCACTTAGCACTCTATTCATTAATTGTTTGGTGTTCAGTTGGATACCCATATGTACGAACATAATTCCTTCATGTGTTTCTTGGGCAATTTTTTTTTTAAATCTGAATTTAAAAATCTTTCAGATCTCTAGCCTCTTCAATACAATTCCTTTGATTGAAAACCTTTCAGGTAAATATCTTAGGACCTTTTTAATAAGTTTAGTTTTGGAATCTTCCTCACCAACAGCAAACGCTTGGTTAAACAAGTCACACAACTCGGCATATAATTCACCAATGGTTTTAGAATCATGCATTCTCAATATCTTAATTTTGGTGGTCAACATTTGCAGCTTGGATTGCTTGACTCTATTTGTTCCTTCATAGGCAATATAAAGAATATCTCATGCTCCCCTTGCAATTGTACACTTGGAAATTCTTTTGAATTCATGTAGGTCAACACTACAAAATTTGACATACGGGCTTTGGAATTGGCATTAGCAACATATTCTTCTTCAATAGTCCATCAAAGTTTGGATTTAAGGACTCTCCCAATTTTAGAACCAATCATGGAAGTTTGCCAACTAGTAAGCGTAGAACATCTGGCCCTTTCATCGATTGACTTAATATAAGCATTCATTCTAGCCTCCTGGTAAAGGTAATTACCACTTTCCAACATAGGGGAATAGTTGTCAAAGATCCTTCCATTGATAGCAATCAACAACATTAGGAGTAATCAATAATTACTTTAAGTGTTAAACCCTGATACCAATTATTGGAACCTCAAGTTGTTAATTGCTACTACAATCTAAGGTGAATGAAAGTGCTTGACTTCAATGGTTACTTCAACTAGCATTGCAAAAACAATGTAAATAGAATAAATGAAAAACACAAAGATTTGCTTACATAGTTGGTTTCCTACATTTATAGAGTTTAGCTCAAAGAGTAATTTCACTATCTTTACTCCATAATACAATAAGTGAATCACTCTGTGACTCACCAAAATTTTATTTCAATAAATTATCAACACTAAATATGACAAATTTACTACTCTTATTATAAGGATGATGGCAATAGCCACTGTACAAGCCCAATTTTGGGCCCAAAACCCCTAAACCCACTAAGCCTAAAACCCAATAAAACCTACCCAAACCCCAAACGGGCCCAATCCCTAACATCAGCCCGAAATCAAAACAAAAATTAAAAAAAACCCTAGCCTAAACCACCTAATCCACCGCCCTCGGTCACATTGCCAGTGCAAGTGGCCTCTGCTCCACCACCGTTTGCCTGCAGCAATAAAAGAAGAAGAGACAGATTAGTCAAAAACAGCAAGTTGTAAAGAAATGGCTATAAAAGGCCAAGTTCGAAACCATGGTAACTCTCTCGGCAATTCTTAATATATACAAATCAAGCATTCAATCCCCTAAAAAACAGCAACTCTAGTGACATCAAAGAGAAAACAGAATCGAATCAAACACTAAAATCCCAGAAGTCAAAATCGAAGGCTAAGGTGACCTTTTTTTCTTTTTTCTCTTCAATTTCTATTTCATGGCCGAATATACTCTATATTTACATATACATAAATACATCACATAAACCAAAAAACAAAACAAACACACCTTAAATATATAAATATATAAAACAAAAAAGGAAATAAATTTTACCTAAAGAGCGATTTTCGGCCACAGTACACGATGGCCGGCACGGCGGTCGGCACGACGGCGGTTGAGGTCCCGATTTCCCCCTAACCGGAGAGGAGAGAGGAGCTCTCAGTTTTTTTTTAAAAGAACGGTGTAAAATGAAATTTTTAGAAAAATTTTAGCTTTTATAAGCATTTAGAAACGACGCCGTTTAGGCGCCGACCCGAACACCCGACCCGACTGACAGAGGATCCGCGTGTTTTTTCTATTTGGGACAATTGCGCATGCAGTCCTTTCGCAATTTTATTGGTTTTAATTAGGTCTTTTCACGTTTTTAAATTTGGCCCCGTAATTTTAATTCTATTTTAATTTAATCCCCTGACTGTCTGAAGGAGGGACATCTGAACGGCGTCGTTTGGTAAAATTGGACTATTTACTCTTTCGGTCCCTCCCATTTGCTCGCGCGTTTGAATCAGTCCCCTCCCCCTTCGATGATTTTAAAATTCGCCCCTAAAATTCCGTTTTTAACCCAATTTCGTCCTTTTTCCTCATATTTCTCATTTAATTGTAATATTAATCATAATATTATACTTTATTAATGTTATATTTTTACTTATTAAACATCTTACTTTTATTTAATGCTTATATACATATGTTATAAAGCTTAATATTATTGTTGCATTAATGTATTTGTATATTATATATATGTATTCATTTAATGTATATATACATTGTACTACGCATATATGTATTAGCATTATTACATGTATTTGTTCCTTTTAAGTATTATATATATATATATATTTCACGTACATATTATGTATATACATTTAATATTATCACATATTTAATTTCAATATATATTTATACAATGTTTCTTTATTATTATCATTATCTCTGTATTATTACTATTATTACTATTATTATTATTATTCCTTCCATTACCATCACTATGATATTATTATTTTTATAACATTTTTATATAATTATCTATACGCTATTGCTTTTACACTAACTAATAATATATACATATTTTTGCGTACATATTTCGCTTGTATATATCATTACCCACGGTATTATCATTTCATCACCTATTTATACCTTCGTAAATTCTTTCAAGCCTTAAGTCATTCATTGGTTGCATTATTATTATTAATATATATATATACTATGTAATTTTATATTGCGTATGCATTCTATATTATGCATATGTACCTTGTAATATTATTATGTATATATATGTTTCTATATTTCTTCTTACTTTTATTATCATGCATATACTTTAGTACATATAATATCATTATTATTGTTTTCATTATCATTTTATGTTACCATTATTTATTTATTTATTTACTTGCGCGCTCGATCATTTCATTTTTTTTTCTCTAACATATGTGTTTACATTTGCTTAGCCTCGTCATTATATCATCTTTTACAACTGTTCATATTATTGCTTTTGACACTATCGCACCCGTCATTATGTTATTATTCATACTAATTTGCTTTTATGTTTACTATAATCACGATTTTACTCAAAACACTAATAATTTTCTCATAAAAGTAAATATTCCGTATTTAGTAATTCGAGACAATTGTGCCCTAACTTACTGGGTCTCGATTTGTCTCATTCAACCTAAATAAACGGAATATTCTTTTAAATCATAATATGAGTCTAAAAAAATGCTTATTTTCGGAGCTTCGAAGTGTGGTGCCCTAACTTACCGGGTATAACATTTTGATACCTCAAAATAAGATCTTTCGTAAATAAAGGCAATGTTCGGTGTTCGGAAATTCGAGGAAACGTGCCCTAACTTACTGGGTTTCGATTTTCCTCGTTCACCCTAACTAACCGAATATCCTTTTAAAAGAAGTTAAAATACATCGATTTTAAATAAAAGGCAAGCTCATTCTCAAAAGTTCGAGATGCCATATCCTAACTCACTGGATATGACGTATCGTTGCCTCGAGACGAGAATGTCTTTAACATTTTAATGTTTATTTTACAAAATAGGGATCGTATTTCAAAGTCTTTCAAAGTTCTCAATTTTCGACAATTAAGACACTAATTAATCAACTAGGTACCAATTTTGGGCGTAGCGAGGGTGCTAACCCTTCCTCGTGCGTAACCGACTCCCGAACTCATTTTCTGATTTTCGTAGACCAAAAAATTATTATTTTAGTAAATCTTAACTTTTATTAAAATGATTAATTTAAGGTGATCCGATCACACCTTATCAAAAAGGATTGGTGGCGACTCCCATTTTTCATTTTCGTTTCCAAAATTTAAGTCGATTCCCGTTTTCAAAAAAATGGTTACGACAGCCACTACCAAGTGTGACTTAGAAAGCTACTCCAAAACTTCCCTTAACACAGCCTATTTTTAAACAAAACATTAATAATAATTGAAATTTTCATTAAACATATCAAAATAGGCAATAAATAAATTAAAATAAAACTAACAATTTGTTTAAAGTTGAAAAGGAAAAAAAATAAAATATTAAAATTTTATAAAAAAATATATTAAATCATTTTGTTATTCAATAATCATATTTATCTTGTAAATATAAATTATGATTTTATTTTATTTCTATCATAATTTATAGTCTAGTGATTATTGCATATTTTATTTTAGCGTTGAAATATTTACACAACCATAATTACTGAAATAAAATGTAGTTAAAAATTAGAAACTACATTTTGGTGCTATAATACTATAGGTAAATATTCAGTAATTATTTCCAAAGTTAAAGACGCAACCATAGTTACGAAAATACACGAAAAAGGGATCTACAATTATATATACCAAAAATGGGTTCACTTCATAATAACAAATAAAAATGTTAATGTGTAACAACACGACTTATATATAAAAAAAAGTCATTATTATATGAGATTAATTATATATCGAATTATTCAATCAACATTAAAAGTAAATATATATGTAGAAATATTTAAAATTTAAATAATAAATATTTTTTTCATACATTTAAAACATTTGATTTCCTTTATTAAAATATTAGTTAACATTCTATTAAAGTTTTATTTAGTAAAATGGATCCATATTTAAATTAATAAAATGTCAACTAATTAATTGTGACATATGACAAAATAAAAATTCAACAAAAATTAAAAATGATATATATATATATATAATAACAGGAATGTCTAATGTATTCCTTTTAGGAAATCTGGCGAATAAATAAACAAAGTTTTTTTTTCTTTTTGAGATTTTATAAGAATGGTTGAATTTCAGTTCTAATCATTATAATATGTTTAAATTTTAAATTTAATTTTTATAATATAAATCTGACATAATTACAAAAAAAAAACCTCAATGGGGGGTTTTTGATCTTGTGCTCTTTGACTTTTTTTTTATTGAACACTCTCAACATTATAATTTTTTTTATAAATCAGTCCAATTTTAACAATAAATGTGAGTTGACCATCAGTCAAGCGTCAAGCGTCGTTCAACAAAGTAAGCATATGTGATGTCATTTATAACATCATTTTTTTTTTCATTTTGTTTTCATCTTCTTTCTTCTTCTCATTTCCTCCCTTTCTTTCCCTGTAGCCTCTGTTATCGAAAAAAAAATCCCAGTGGTTCACTTTCCTTAGCAACCCCACAACTAAAACCAACCCTAGAAACAATTTTCTTAACAATAACATTGTTAACATAATGATCACTAAAAGAACTCGTAGTAAAATTACTTTTACCAAGTGTTCAATCAAGTTCCCAGCAATCGACATTACCGAAATCATTAGAACTTGAAAAATAAAACCCTTTGATAGCACAAACATGAGATTTCCCAACAGCAATTTCGGAGTAGGAATTATATTTAAAAGCTTTAGGAACAAGATTTATACCAAAATCCAATAAATCCAAACAAAATGCTTTCAAATTGTTCACAGTAATGCCACAGAGAAATCCTTCACCACCAGAGAGAGAAGCCATGGAAGGAACAAAATCGAAAGTGGGAACCGAAGATATCTTGTTGGTTTTATCCCAACAAATGATCTGTTGTTCCCCACCAGCATCAATGGCACAAAAGAACCCATTTTCTCCAAAAGCCGCCGAATCGAGCCTGGTGATCAGGGATTTAAATAGCGGTCTGATACCGGTATAGTGGCCATTATATAGCGATAGCGACGCCGTCCAAAACCGCTATCGCTGAAAATAGCAGTGTGAAGCGGAGTCACACCAATAGCGGTGGATCGCGACCGCAATTTAACGGGTAACTGCTAATTGCGGAAATAACGAGCCACTATTCTTGTTATTTTAAATCCTTAAAAGACATGCAGCGTTTTCGTGAAGGATAAAAAGTTTGGATTTCGTTGTACCTGAGTCTGGAAAATATAAAAGGTTCCGATAAAACTCAGGATCTTAGAGGGGTTGTTGATTGAGAGAAGAGCCAGCAAATTTTTTCTAAAAGATCAAGGCCACTCTGAAGGTTTTCTCCGATGGAAGAAAGAGAGTTATGTTTTCAAGGCTAAACCAAAGGGCTTTTAACGTTTTTTTAATTTTCAAATTGATTTATGTTGTTTTCAAGGTTTTATTTTTAGTCTTAGGGTACAGTGCTAGTGTTTTAGTTTCCCAGTGCACCCCCCATTTCATTCATTTCTTTAAATGACATGTGTCATTAATGTGAAAGGGGGGAGCAGTAGTATTTTCTTATGGCCTATTGCTTTGTTTTCCTTTTGGTTTTCCCCATTTTTAATGCATCGATTAATTTTGCTTTAAAAAAATTAAGTGTTAAAAATTATAATTATAATTATTATGTTTTACAATATGTTATGCAAATTTTAAAAAAAATTCATGACCGCGATACTCACAGTGACCGCAAAAACATCCGTTATATCTGTAACAGCGATAAACACAACCCGACCGAAAACGCGGCCGCAACTATAATTTAAATCCCTGCTGGTGATCCATAACCATAAGCCGTAACAAAGAGCAAGGAAAAAATGACAATGAAGAAAGATGAAATGGGTGGCAGAAAATAGCACTTTTGGAGTGGCATGTGTTATGGTTTTGGGGGGTTTTCTTTTTTGTAAGTGAAGCTTTTGAAAAAGTGAGGTGTTAAATGGTGGAGTTGAAATGAAAGGGAACAGCAATTTTTTTTACTGTAAAGGAAAGAAAGAGAGGAAGGGAGAAGAAGAAAGAAGATGGAAACAAAATGAAAAAAAATAGGTGACGTCATTTATCACATCACATAGGCTTACTTCATTGACCAATGTTTGATTGATAATTAATTCATATTTATTGTTAAAATCGGGTTGATTTCTGAAAAAATCATAATGTTGAGATTATCAATAAAAAAAAAGTTAAGGGTACAAAACTAAAAACCCTCAAACGTTGAGGGCTTTTTTTTTCTTTGCAATTATATATTTAATTTTTACATAATTTGGTATCTTAACTTTTATAATGTTATAGCTAATATAAATACATCGCTCTAATTAAAAATGTTGGCATACACATTTCTAAATACAAAACCTTTTTACTTCTTTTTTTAAATTATATAATAATAGTCAAATTTTAGCTTTGGTTCTTATATTATGCTCAATTTTAAAATTTAATCTGTAAGTCTAAATGTTTTATTATGATTACAATGTTGATGTGTACTTGTCCAACTAAACATCCTTTTACATTTTTTAAATTATATTACTGCAACTAATATTCAATTTTAGTACTATACCATGCTCAAATTTGAATTTTTTTATCAAAGAGAAGATAAAACAAATATTAAGAAGACACTATTCTTAGTGTTACAGAACCATGAGCATCAACATATAGTAAATCAAAAACCGCATTAGGTGGAGGGTAAAAGACAAAACATTGCAATGATTGACTCCAAGCCATCAGCAAACTTATTGTCTTCCATGTAGACGTGTTGTATAATCAGCTCCCATACCTTCTTCACATAAGTACGAGCTTTATGACCCAAGTTATGCTCCCCAACCTTAGCACTGCTGGTCAACATATTAATAGCGTCAATATTTTCCATTTCAAGAATAACTCTTATTTGTCTACTCCACCAGGCAAGTCGAAGGCCTTCAACAATACCCCAAAGTTCTTCCAAAGCCAAACAATAACCAATGAATCTAGAAAATCTGACAATTCATTTCTCATTCCAATCTTGTATAACTCCTCCACAAGTGGCCATACCTATAGTTGGCTTACGTGCACCATCAATACTTGTACCATCTGAGAGAAGGGCTCTCCCAGCTCATCAATTGCATACTTCTTGAACAAACAATTATAATATTACCCCTAGGAGACTCCATAACTTTTTTTACATTATTTGGTAATTCAACTTATTTAATATCGTTAATTAGTCTAAATACTTTATTTTGATTAAAATATAGACATAAATTTTTTAAGAATTGTCTGTACTGTTAAAATTCTCTGTTAAATTCAAATCTATTGTAATGTCTTCTTCTTTTTTGTTTCAAGCTACCAATTGAGTAACGTTTTTTTTATTTTTGATATGTCACACCAGTGAATTTATTAAAAAAATCCTAATGATGCTAACAATTGGACCTCAAATTTTAAGTTCAAAAATTAAAGGGACTAAATTCCTAAAAATAAAAATATTATGATTAAATTTCAAATATACGAGGAAACTTAAAACACATTTTGACTTTCAAATTTTTACCCTTATAATTTGTCTAAAATATTAATTACCCGACACAAAACTAAAGTGAATTAAGGGTAAACTAGACCTGTCCATGGTCGAGTCATCCAAAAAGTGGGAGGGCTTAGGTAAAAATATAGGCCCAAAAAATGAGTTTGGGAAAAATAAGGTTCGTACAAATAAGGGTCGGACCTCAAGTTAGGCTTTTTGGCCCGAGCTCGACCCGACCCAAATTTTCAAGAAGAAAAATAGTTTCTTGCTATTTTCATATTGTTTTCTTGTTGTTTTGTTGTCATTTTAATATTATGTTCCATTTTGTTGTTTATTGTTCGGATATTGTATAACTCTTATTTTATTTTTAATTTTATTACTATTTTAGAGGCATTTATTTGTTAAGTTGCACATATGTTAGTGTTATTTAAGTATAAAGATTTTTTAATATTTATTTTCAATTTGTTGGAAAATATTTATTTTAATACTTTTAGTGTTTTTGATATAATATATATTTTTTAAAAATCATATGAAAAGATAATATAAAAAATTTAATACAGGTAAGCCGAGCCTAGATTTTAACATTTTTGTTTTGGCTGGGTTTCGACAAAATTTTAAGCCCATTTTTTGACTCGGGCCCTATCAAACAGGCCTAAAATTTTGAAAAGACCTAGCTCAAACCCGACCCGTTCCATGGACAGGTCTAGGGTAAACTACAAAAATGTCACTAAGCTTTGTTTAGATTTCTTTTTTCCCACTAAACTGTGAAAAATGATATTTTAGTCATTAATATTATTGAATTATAACATTTTGGTTACTCATTCTTTAACAACCATCGCAGCCTTAATGCAAGAGCAACGTGGCACATTAACTCAACAATTAATATCTAATTTGACCCCTAAACTATAGCTATATTATTTAGTTTTGTAATATCCTGATTTTGGGCCTAGTCGAAATAGTGGTTTCGTGACCACAAAATCCGAGATAGAAATAATTATTTTATGATTATTTTAAGGTCTATGATATGATTGCATGATTTTGTGAAAATTTCGTGATGAAATTCTATGCCTAAAGTGCTTAAATTGAAAGTAGGGACTAAATCGAATAAGTTGCAAAACTTGCATTCTAGAAGTTTTTAGTATGAAATTGTTTTGGAATATTAATGAGGAGGTCTCAAATAGAAATTTGACCAATTTTAAGTTCATGGAAAAAATTAGGACATGGAAGGAATTTTTGGAAAGTTTAGTAGTAAGGGTATTTTGGTCATTTAGTTATTAAAATGAATTAAAAACAAAATTAAAAGCCAATTTTTGTCCATCTTCTTCATTAGGCCGAAATTTCAAGGGTTCTCCATAGCTAGGGTTTGTTTCAAGCTTCCAAGCTCCATAGTAAGTGATTCCAAGCCCCGTTTTTAATGATTTTTACGTTTTTGGAGTCCCGGTAGCTCAATTAAGCTTATGCTAGCAATAATTCAACCTAGGGTTCATATTTGGAAAAATACCCATAGGTGAAATTTGTGTATTTTGGTGTTTTATGATAGAATATGAGGTTTTAAATTATGTTAGACAACTTGTGCTACTCAGTTTTAAGTGAAAACGAGCAAAATGGCTTAATCGGTAAAAATACCTAATAGTCATAAGTACATGTTAGAGTGAGAATTTGATGTTTCCATAGAAGGGAAAATGATAAGCATGTTATAAAACATAAGAATAAGGAATAAAGTTTAATTCCCGAGCCTAGGGGTAAAAGTGTAAATATGCAAAAGTTTAGGGGCAAAATTGTAATTTTTCCAAAATATGATTTTGGGTCAATTTGAATAATGTGAGTCCTAATTAGACTATATTTTAAATGATAGAGCAAGGAAAACTGAAATTCGGGCTAAAATGGGGAAAATACCAAGTTGTGGACGAAATGGTAAAAGTAGCCATTTTCGCATACGAGGTAAGTTCATGTGTAAATGTAGTAACATAATTGTTGTTTTAAGGAATTTAATGTTGTTTATATGATATGGTGCTTATTATTATCATGAAACGTTATGTTTTGTGGTTATTGTTGAATAATATGTAATTATGTGAATTACTTGATGAGTATGAACTATCACCGAGTATTGGTTCCGATATTCCGTGGAAGACGGCAAAGATGTGAGATCGAGGAAAAAATCCCGTTTGAACCTTAGGAATAGATTAGGATACAAGTGACATGTCACTAGGATGGTTGAGCATCCGAGCTCGTTGAGTTGAGTCCGAGTTCACTTATGGATGCGAATGTCCGAACTTGTTGAGTTGAGTTCGAGTTCAAGAGATGTAACTAGGCATCCGAGCTCGTTGAGTTGAGTCCGAGTTCACTTATGGATGCGAACGCCCGAGCTCGTTGAGTTGAGTCGGAGTTCACTTATGGGCGGGTTACATGGTAGCTTGGCTACATATGTGGCACTTATGTGCAAACTTTCCATGTATCCGAATTATATTCCGATGTGTTCAACGGGTAAAGTTCTACTGAAATGGAGGAATACTCAAGATGAAAGGGACGTATTGGTAAGTGTTGTGAAATGTATACTTTGAACAGGTATGTACTTAACCCTCGGGTTGAAAAATCGATATAACAACAATATGGTAAGATGATAAATGAAAATGTGATATGAATGTCTCGGTGATGATTATGCAAATGATGTTTTATGTTTGCTTATATGGTTATGTTACTTGCTATTTGCATGTGAACTTATTAAGCATTTATGCTTACTCCCTCCTTTTCATTCTTTGTAGTTTTGACAAGCCAGCTCGGAAATCGGGAACAGTCGGAGACTCGCTCACACTATCCGTATACCATCTTGGCATAATGGCTTGTATATTTTGAGTATGGCATGTATAGCATTATAATCATTTTGTATATATGGTCTTATGATATGGTTATTGAGTGGTATGGAAATACTTGGTAATGATTAGCCATTGAAATGGCTAATCATGATCATATTTGGTGTTATGTATGCTAAATTGCTAGCTAATCCATGGAAACCATGAAATAGGTAAAATTTACCATAAAATAGATTCAGACAGCAGCAGTGACGTGAGTTTGAAAAATCACTAAAAATAGTAGAGATACAATTAGATTATGAATAATATATGGAATTGAAGAATTATGAGTCTATTTTCATATGGATGGAATAAAACAGGTATATGAGTTATATTTTATGAGATGTTTAAATTTTTGTGAAATAGGGCCAGAGCGATTTCTGGATCCCCTGTTCTGACTTTGTAAATTCACCATAAATTTTACAAAGATAATTAGAAGTCATTATTTATATGTACAGATTTCTTATTGAGTCTAGTTTTATTAGAGACAAACGGTATAGTCATTGAAGCTCTGTATATGGAGATATCTGATTCGTAATACACAGAGGTCAGAGTAGTCGAACCCTGAAACAGTGGAGACTTTAACTAATAAACTGTACTAATTGGCCCGACCAAAAATTCTAGAAAAAAATTAGTAGATAGATATATGAGTCTAGTTTCAGGAAAATTTTACAAAATTAGATTTCGAGTTTCGTAACTCGAGATATGATTTTTAAAGCGACTGTGATGCAGTTAGCCAGCTTGTCTGGAAATTTTAAAATGAATTGTATGAGCTGTTTAAGTAATGAATTAAGTCTATTAACACCTCGTGTTCGACTCCGGCAATGGTCTCGGGTACGGGGCGTTACAAGTTTAATCCTTTTACAACTTTTTTTAACTATAATGTTGAAAAAAATTTATCAAAAATATAAAAAAATCTTTAAAAATTCAAAAAATTAATTAGGGTAAACTATATAAATGGTCACCCAACAATGTCCATGTTCCTGTATTGGTCACCCAACTTTAAAAATTTTCATTTTAGGCACTAACATTTGTATTCATTCTTGTTTTGGTCCCTCGCCGTTAAATTAATAACAGAAAGCCTTTTTCTAACTGGTATAATAACTCATTTAGTTTTTAATATTTACATATTCTATCAATTTGATCCTAATTCTAAATAATTCAATAAATTAACCCTTTACATTTACAAATTTTATCAATTTGATCCTCAAAACTTCCTAACCAAAACTTTTAGCTTTTAAAATTGGACAATATCGGAATTTAAAAAAAAACTAATAATTACTTGAAAAGTCTCAAGCAACAGTGATGGCTTGCCATTTTGGAGGCTCAAGGTTGTTGTTTGGTTTTTTTTTTCTAGTCTCTGTCACTGTAAAAAAATATCATTTTCATTTCATGCGTCCGCTGTGGTTGGAGCGATAGAGGACGACGTTTGAATGGTCGTCCTGTTTTCGACCAGAGAGGATGCTGACATGGTGGTTCAAGCGGCAGCGATGGGCTTGATAGGATAAAGCTTTTTTTAGAAAGGGTTTGAAAGGTTGTTTTTAGAATTTAATGAAATTAAAAAAAAACATAATTATAGTTTTAAAAATAATTTTTATAATTTCAAAATAAAATAAAATCGAAATTTCAAAATAAAATTTAAAGAACTTTATGATATTTTTATAATTTTTGAAATCTAACCTGTTATTTTTTAAAGGATTTTATGATTTTTTTTAAATTTTTTACATTATTATAATTTTGAAAAAATATTTTTTGTAGTTTCAAAAATAAATAAATAATTTTCTAAAATTTTAAAGAATTTTTGATAATTTTAAAAACATTATAATTAAAAAGAAGTATGAAATAACCAAATTAAATATTTTAATTATAGTGTAGAGGTTAAATTAAATATTATCGTGTTACGTTTTCGATCAAAATGTTATAATTCGATATTATTAATGATAAAAATGTAACATTTTATTTTTGTAGTTTGCACAAGAATTAAAATGGAATCGGCTGATGGGATTATAAAAAAGACGGTGCAGTTGGCGTCAATATAATCAGAGGAGTAGCTCCACTTCTTTACCTACCAGCACCCACCTGTTGTTTGTAAATAAGCAAAAAATAAGCAATACAAAAGCCCGCTCACCAATAGCGAACAAACACGTTATTTCAAGTAAACATTTTTTACCTGTTTGCCACATTCTATTCCTCTCTTACTCTTCCCAACTTCAGCGCAAAATTTAGCTTTCAATCTCTTCCAGACCCCCCCCCCCCGGCCCAAAAGAAAAAAAAAACAAAAACAAAAATCTCTTTGCCTTTTTTGATGAATTTCTCGATTGATGATCATTAGCAGAAGGTAATCCTTTCATGAATTTTTCTTCTTTTTCTTCAATACGATGATCAAAATCATTTGTTCAAGTTTTTGCAGCTTTCCCATTATTCTTCTTTAGATTGTCAAACAGTACAATAAAAGTTGAAAATTTCCCTTTTTAGATCTTGTTGAGGATTTTAATTGATTTTATGGGCCTTCGCTGAATTTCGGTCGTGATTAGATATGGGATTCTAGAGCTTTGGAGGATTCTTGGGATATTTATATGATAATAGGTCATAAATTTTTAGTCCACCCCAGTTTCTCGGTACTTTTTCCGTTTGGTTTGTAAGAAGAAGGTAGGTGTTAAAACTTATAGCTTTTTAGGGTTTTTTTCCTGGTTGATCTAAGAGAGAAACTTGGTTTGATTGACCGCAACTAATTGAATCGGGTCTGTGAGGTTGGGTTTCTGTTTTATTGAATATTCCAGCAATAGATAAACAATGGAACTTTAAGCTTTTTCCTGCAAGGAAACGATAAGTTGGGTGTTTGGATTTCGGCGTAGATGGATGATTCGGGTTTGGAATGCGGATTTTTATCAGGTCCGAATGGAGGGTTGTTTGATCTTGAGTCATCCATTCAGATAGAGCAGCAGCCACAGAATCATGTCGTCATGATGACTGGCCTCGGAAACGAGCACCGCTCCACTGGATTAACGGAAGCAAAAGGCTCAAGCCAGAAAGGTTTTCCGATGAATTTTGGTAAAGGGAAGGGAGTTAGTCCGGTGATTGCTATAACTGATGGAAGCATGAGTGAAGAAGATGAACCAAGTTACAACGAAGATGGAAATGGTGAGAAGTGCGAAGGCAAGAATGGATGGCCATGGAAGAGAATGAAATGGAAGGACAATGTGGTTAGGCTTCTAATAGCAGTGGTTTCTTGTGTGGGAGATGAAGAAGGTGTGGAGGGGCTTAAGCGAAAATCCAGGATTCTGCAAAAGAAGGGAAAGTGGAAAACGGTATCCAAGATTATGATTAGTAAAGGTTGTCATGTTTCACCTCAACAGTGTGAGGATAAATTCAATGACTTGAACAAGAGATACAAGAAATTGAATGATATTCTTGGGAGAGGAACTAGTTGTAGAGTGGTGGAGAACCCTTCTCTAATGGACTCTATGCCTCACCTCTCCCAAAAGGCGAAGGATGATGTAAAGAAAATATTGAACTCTAAACATTTATTTTACCAGGAAATGTGTGCTTACCATAATGGACAGAGTATACCCAATTGTCAGGATCTTGATCTGCAGGGATGTATACCTTCTGAGAGATGCTTGAAAGACAATAACGGGTCCCATAAGGAAGAAGTTGACAGTGAGGATGATGATGATAATGATGACGACGATGATGACGATGACGATGACGATGACGACGATTATGCTGTTTGTGAGGAGGAAAGGATGGGTGAGGTGAAGGAGAGGAAGAAAGCAAGTGCAGAGTGTGGTGGCCATGATGGTTTCAAGTTTCAAGAGGGAACAAGGTCATCAATGGTGGGAAAGGATCGGATAAAGAGACAGATGGTGCAACTTCAGGAGGAAAGAGTGAAGTTGCAGACAGACGCTTTTGAGCTGGAAAAACAACGGTTTAAGTGGGTGCAGTACTGCAGCAAGAAAGACAGAGAACTGGAAAGGTTAAGGTTGGAGAAGGAAAGGAGGAGGCTGGAGAATAAGCAGAGTATATTGCAACTGAGGCGAAAGGTAGTGGAAGTAGGCTCACTTGGCATTGATAGACAGAGTCAGATTGATATGTGCAGTCGTTAATAGTTCTCCTATCACACTTAAATTGTTAAAGCCTAGAGGCTACAAGTCAGACTTGCTCTTTTTCCATATATGTAAAGTAACATGTTAATCTTGAGAGGTAATGCACGTTGAGCTGAATTTATCAAAAATATTTTTTTCGCCTTTCCTTTTCACTAACCTACGTACTCTTTATGAGCTTTTTAATCCAACTATGTTGGAGCAATTAGTTTTAGATTTTCTCAAACCAGTTTTTTTTAAAAGAAAATTCAGATGCTAAATTATAAAACTGTCTTTGACTTGTATGAATTATAAATTACAAATATTTGTATATTCAAATTTTATTTTAAATTTATATTTCATTTGTAATAATTTTAGTGAAAATATAGTAGTAATTTTTATACTATACCGCATTTTAATTTCTCTACCCTTGTATTTCAAATAAATGCACAAAATAGTCCCTATATTAAAATTGTCCTTTTTATTATAATAATAAAATTATCATTCAACTAAACATTTGGCTCGTTGGCTAAAAGTGTGCACCTTATTCAGGTTGTGGGTTAGAATCAGAAGAATTCCCTATGATGTATGCGGCAGTAATTTACTCTTGTCAATCATAGACAATCATACATGTAATGTACAAGATAAAAAGTGTATCATTAAATGCTTATTTTGGAGTCTTATTTTTAAGACATAATGATAAATTTAACTAGTAATCTTTATACATTCTTTTAATTTGGCTCTTATTCTTATTTGGAGTACATTAGTCATCAATCTTTCATTGCTTATGTAATATTATTTTATATTGGGTAAATTACACTGCAAGTAATTTAAAATAGTGTTGTTCTTATCTTGGTCATCATAAATTTTTTTAGTCAATTTAATAACTCTAATTAAGATAATTGTTCTAATTGGTCACTATTGTTAAAATTTTTGTTAATTCACTAACGGATTGCTGATGTGACAATTTTTTTTTTACTTTTGACTAAAGCTAAAAACCTCCCAATAATTAGTTCAATTTTTTTTTTGCAACATGAAAATTTCAATAGTGGTATCATCAACATTTAAATCTTCTTTAATAAAAAAGAATTCAGCGATGACGACCACAAACTATGATCATGACCATGACCCTGATATCTCCCTTACCGATAAACTCCCCTACCAATATAATACCACCAACCACCCTACTGACACTAACTACTATCACCATAATTGAATTCCAGAAGTGAATTCCAGAAGAAAAATAAACTAGAAATTATCCTTCAAGTTCCTTTCTTCATATGGCTTTTTGAGGGACTAAATGCTCATTTTGAATTAAAATTTTGAAGCCCTAAGTTTGTTCTTAATTCATTCATAGCCTAAAAAATTTTAACCCAAATTAAGCATTGTTGTTTTTAGTCTTTCAGTTTGAGTAGATTTTAATTTTAAAAAAGTCTTTTTTTATTTTTATAATTCCCGACCACCATATGCTTATCTATAAGCCAAAAACAATGACATCTTATCTACAGAAAAAATAAATATTTTCAAAGAGATATTTTATTAGAGGGAAAATTATTAATATACCTGATCGGGTCATAAGACGACAACGTTTCATCGAATGATTTAGCGAACTGCAATCCTAGTTCTAAATCCTTCCATGTTGACTGATTTAGGCCATGAGGTTTGACCATGGACTCAAGACTCAACAAGAAGCCATATAGAAAGGACGTGAAGCATAATTATTTATTTATTTTTTTCTTGGAATCCGATTATGGTCATGATAGTTGATGGCGGTAGGACGGCTGACGGTGTTATGCTAGTAGATGGATTCATCGAGAAGGGAGAGCATGGTAATGTTTCATTGTCACCGTGGTTGGATTTCCTTTTCTTAAAGAGGATTTAATATGGATGATTGCACCATTGAAATCTACATGTG
Source organism: Gossypium hirsutum (assembly GCF_007990345.1). NCBI lineage: Eukaryota > Viridiplantae > Streptophyta > Magnoliopsida > Malvales > Malvaceae > Gossypium > Gossypium hirsutum. Next base: position 25,862,192 of record NC_053430.1, on the reverse strand, counting down.
GTAGATAAACAAACAAAAAATAAATTGTTTTGGAACTAATTATAAACAATTTCCTAATTTTAGTCAAAAGTTAAAAAAAAATATCACTTCATCAATTAGAACAATTATCTTAAAAAATTACATAAATGGTTTAAAATTTTAAAATAAATTAAAAATTGAAAAAAAATCAAAACTATAATTTCAAAAAATTTTGAAAAAAGTTATTTAAAAAGTTTTAAAAATATTTTGAAAAATTATAAAAGTTGTTAAATTTTCAATAAAAAAACGAAAAATGTTTAAAAGAATTGAAAAGTGAAGAAAAATCAAATCTAATAACATAAAATAAAATAAAATAAAATATCGAACTAATTGAACATTAACTTTTAATGAAAATGTAACAAGTATTTTAATTAAAGCCCGAATTTTGAAGGCATGTTCTAATAATGGAAAATTTTATTAAAAAAACCAATTTTATGTTTCTAAAACTTTATTCAGTAGAATGGACAAAGAAACCAAATAAAAGTTATGTTTTTTTTTCTCCTAGCATAATCAAATCTCATATAGATTTTTTTTCATTTTTATACATACCCATGTTTTTCCATATCACTAAAAAGAAGGCTTAACGTTTATTATAATTAACATAAATTATCGATAATAAAAAATTCTTAATAAATAATTAAAATCATTTTGTATTTTATATAAAACAGTATTGATAAAATAATTATAATTTACAATATTAATCATCTTTTATTATACTTAATACGAAAAAAACATGAAAGTAAAAATCTACATGCATGATTAAATTACTTATTATTATAATAATTAATAATATATGTAATATATATGTACAATTTATCCAATTATATGAATTAATATTACTAGCACAAAAAAGGTGATCAAGCAATCTGATTTAGAAATCCATAAAGTCATGAATGTTGATGAAGCTAGTGATTCTATTGATGCAAAATGAAGTTATTAAACATTTAGTAAAAGTTGGAAAGAACCATTCCATGGATGATGTTATAGGTGACCTTCAAAGTGTGTTCAAACTAGAGGGAAATCAAGGCCTAACTATAGGGATATGATTAGATTGGCATGCTATATTTCTCGAATTGAGCCTAAGAAAGTTGAAGATGCTTTAAAGGATGTTCATTGGATCTAGGCAATACAATAAGAGCTTTTACAGTTCGAGAGAAACCAAGTCTAGGAGTTGGTCTCTAAGCCAGTCCACTACAATGTGATTGGTACTAAATGGATTTTTAAGAATAAAACTGATGAAAATGGTTGCATTACAAGGAACAAGGCAAGATTGGTAGCTCAAGGGGATACACAGGTTGAAGGAATAGACTTCGATGATACTTTTTTTCCCTTGTTGCTAGATTAGAGGCAATAAGGTTACTTTTAGCTACGGCCACACATTTGAACATCAAACTGTATCAAATGGATTTGAAGAGTGCCTTTTTGAATGACTACTTAAAGAAAGAAGTCTATGTGGCTCAACCAAAGGGGTTTGAAGACTCAACACATCCAGAGCATGTCTATCGGCTAAGGAAGACTCTTTATGGCCTAAAACAGGCACCTAGGGCGTAGTACAAGAGGTTAGCACAATTTCTTTTGGGTCAAGCTTATCAAAGGGGATTAGTGGATAAAACTTTGTTTATCAAGAAACATCGAGGCAATATTGTCATTGAACAAATCTTTGTTGATGACATAATCTTTGGATAAACTTCAATCAATGTAAAGGATGGATTTATGAAGATGATGTAAAGTGAGTTTGGGATGAGCCTTGTTGGGGAACTATCCTACTTCCTTGGTTTTCAAATTAAACAACTCAATGATGGTATGTTCTTATCCCAAGAAAAGTATGCCAATAACCTTGTCAAAATGTTTGGATTAGACTTTGCCAAGGCACCTATGTCAACTAGTGAGAAACATAGTTTGGATGCTAAACGAGTGCCCACAGAACCAATCATATTTCGAAGTATGATTGGGAGTTTATTGTATTTAACAACAAGCAGGCTAGACATAAGCTTTGTTGTGAATCTGTGTGCTTGGTTCCAATTCAATCCAATCCAAAGGAATCCCATGTCATAGTAGTTAAGAGGGTGATCAAGTATGTCAATGACACTCTAGACTATGGTATTTGGTTATCTAAAGATAGTCTTATGTATTTGGTAAGCTACAATGATACAAATTGGGTTGCGAACGTGGATGATAAAAAAAAAGAAGCATATATGGTGGTTGCTTCTACCTTGGTTCAAACTTAGTTTCTTGGTACAACAAGAAACAAAGCTCCTTCTCAGTTTCTATAGCTGAGGCAAAGTATCTAGCAACTAGAATTTGGTGTGCACATCTTCTCTAGATGAAACAAATGCTTACAGAGCATGGTGTGGCAACATCAATGGCCACTGTTTTCTATGATAACACAAGTGCAATTAACATTTCAAAAAATCTTGTTCAAAACTTAATGACCAAAATCATTGACATTCATCACCATTTTATCAGAAAACTTGTTGAAGAAGGAAAGGTTGAGTTAAAGTATATGAAAACAGAGAATCAATTGGCTAACTTGTTCACCAAGCCATCAGAAGCTTTAAGGTTGAAAGGGTTAAGAAATTTAGTTGGGGTTTGCCATGTCTAGAAGTTAGATCTAGTGCCCTAAGTGTAGTCTTTTCGGCTATGTACACTTGTATTTTTTCAAAAAGATTGGTTTAATAAAATTATCCTTGAATTACATTAATACCCTTTGTATATTGTCCTCAATAATTTTTACACGTAAAGTAAAATGGAAGCAAAATTAGCTCATTTGTCATCGAATGTTTAACTAATACTAAGTGGTATTACGTGGTCAAATTGTAATATGGAAAGACAACTTATATTAGTAAATGAACCTAAACATGTCCTTAGTCTAATCAGAAATGAGAAAACTAATTGATAGACTAATATGTTGTCTATCAAGTCCAATTGGGGAGATGTTTTGTCTTGAGCATCAGGGCAAATGACTCCCAAAAGATAGAGACATAGATGTGATAACTGAATTGACAGTACAATGGACAAAACCCAAGTAAAATAGATCCTAAACTCGTTTATAGATTTATTCACTTATGAAGTTCATAGTGTGGCATACCTTAATTCTGAGTGGATGGTGGAATATGTATGTGTAACTTGTATATTTTAAAGTAAGTAAAAGCTTGAGTACAAATAAATAAGGAACTGAAAGCTAATGTGTTGGGTGTACGACTTTTACAGTATGTAGCATTATTCACAATAGTGAAATTCATAGCCCAAGGAATAGATAACTAAATATCCTCTCATTGACATTACATGATAGATGAAAAGCAAATATGAACACGAGTTATTTGTCTTTGTAATGAATGACTTATTTACTATGTGATAGTATTTGACTTTTCATGAAAGGAAAATGTAATGGTTACCATGAGATAAAATAGGATCATATTAGGAGAACGAATTTATCCCAAAGAGATTAAGGATACCTTATGTGGGTAACACACTTATGACAAGGTCATTAGACAAACATTGATGAGTAGCTTTCGTAATGGTATGTAATTGGAGATAGCTTAGTCACGATACTATAGTAGAATGACTTCGTGACTAAATAAGTTTATAATTAAAAAGAGAAAAGACGAAACTTAGTTATAAATTATTTGAGCCTTAATTATATATGTACAACTGGTCCATCTACTAGCTAGTTGAAACCAAAAATGAATTGTATGTAGAATCAAATGAACAAAAATGGATAGAAATGATAAATTTAAAGAAATGAGTTACATTCAGGAATGAATGTGGTTTCTCATTAAGTATGAAAATGACCTAAGAATCAATTATTTTTTTAATTATTATTTAATTAAATAATTAAATTTAAAAAATTAAATTAAATTAATTGGTCATGTGAATTCGTTGAATGTGGAAATTAAATATTTTCTCACAGATTCTTTTGTGGTAAAGTTGTCATGACTTTATTTGAATTAGAATTGGGTTGAGAAAATTATCTAATTGGAAAATTCATTTATTTAAAAAAATTTAATAAATAATATTTATTTTGGGAAATAGAAAAATATGTATTGGGTTGAATTAAATTATAAACTGTTAGGTTAATAGTCCAGGAAGCATATATAATTGAACCCAATATAGAAGTTGCTCAAAACCCCTCATAATAAGTATGAGGGGCGAAAACCCTAGTATAATTAACTAGGGTTAGCTGCTCCTCTCTCCTAGTAAAACTAGAGGACTTATCTTTCTATCAGATAAATATTACTTGTACTCTATAATTCAATCAGGATTCTCCAATCTCTCTCTATAAATAGATGACACTGGTAGGGCTAAAAATACACAACTTTGAGTTATTGTTATTTTGCTCGAAAATAGTGAGAAATTATTTTCTAAGTATAAATTCAATTTTTTGGGAATAACAATTCTACAGGTTTCTATTGAAAGTAAGAAAATTATTTCTGGTTTTGTGTTTGATTTGTGGTTATTCAAGTCTACACTCAAAGCGATTCGTGGTATGAGAATAGTGGAGAAGGTCATACAGCTAAAAGCCGATAACGTTTAAGATCTGTCTCGAGCAAAGCACAGGTACTTTTCAGGAAAAAAAGATTATTAGTATAAATATCACAATCCAACTCAGTTTTCAAATTTTTATTTTTCACTGTGACAAAAAATCGTTTTAAACTAGATTTTTTTCCAACACTAAAACATGCTAGTTATTTTAGAAAGGCAACCAAAAGCATATCCGAGTTGCCAAATAATTGATTTGATGGAATATTTTCAGACATCAAATTTTGGTGCCAAAATTTTCACTTTTGGAGGTAAATATTTGGAGAAATGCTTCTTTACAAATTCTTGGAGGGAAAGTTAAAAATATTGCCATGTTAAAATAAATTTAATCACTATAAATAAAGACTTCTGTAGAAATAAATCTTCATGTCTACCTTCTAAAAATTCCTAAGTAAAGAGTTACTTTTGAACTTCTTGTTGTTATTACATTTGAGAAACCTAGTCATATTTTTCTAATGGCTTACATTGAAGGGTACTTATCATCATCTTGAAGGATCACCTAATCAAGATCTCCAAGGCTTGATAGGAGCCATTGTTAATCACGAGGTCTCTGATTGCCTCCCAACGTGCGAACATTGTAACACCCTTAACCCATTTCTGATGCGAATTAGGGTTACATAGCATTATAGTGCAAAACAGAACTTTAAACATCACAACATGGATCATCATGCAATTCACATATCTATATTCGATAATATAATTTAAATGTGATATAAATACTTTTACGAGCCTTAAATTGAGCTTGATTGGCCCTAAAAACAATTTGGAAATAATCAGGGACTTATTCAAAGGAAATAAAAAATTTCAGGTAAAACATTAAAATTTTGTGAAACAGGGGTCACACGACCGTGTGGCCAGGCCATGTGGACTTTTGAACTATGGGACACACGATCGTGTCCCAACCCATGTGCCCAACCGTGTAACCCATTGACTTGGGTCGCACAGCCGTGTCACAGGTCGCATGCTAGACCGTATGAAACCTACACCTATAATAAAAAAACACACAACCATGTGGAGCAGTCGTGTGTGGCACACAGCCATGTGAAACCCCGTGTCTCAGGCGTGTGCTCTAAATTGAACCTTAAAACAAGCCATTTCAAGACCTCTGCATGCATACCAAGAGACATTTTTCTCCCACACATTTACATGACCAAAACACACTTCAAACACATGCAACACATACCATTTCAATCATCCTGTATGTTCTAACTAATATGCCATTCAAAGGCACCACAACTCAATCATCAATTCAATACATTTCAAACCACTCACATACTTGAAACGTTCACCATACAAACATATACATCATTGATTTTACTCATTGTTATAATTAGTCATAAGTCACCTAATTATATGCCACATAATATATCTCACAAGCAGACACTTACCTATGTATTTGCAAATCAAAACATAAGGTTTTTAAAACATGCACAAGCTAGACTCAACTCAAACACTACCAAATCAACAACTAGACTTATACATACGAAATAACCATATCACAAGATATCACACAACCATCTTCTTCCTGCTTACATGAGGGCATGCATAATTACTATTATCTCATATGAATAAACATCATTTGCAAGCCTTCATTAAAAGGAAGGAACATAAATGAACTTGGCACAATTTGAAAACAAACCAATAACCGTGATAACACTAACCCTAATATATGCCAATTATAACCATTTGCCAAAAATAATCAAAATCTATCAAAATGGATCGATGGATAGTGTGATTGTTCTTCGACGTTGATTCAACCATTCGAGCTTTTTGATAACCTACAAAAATAGAGAAAATCAACTACGTAAGCAACTAATGCTCAGTAAGCTCATATAAAGAACTTAAACTTACCAAATGCATTAAATTAAACAACCATGAATAATTCCATTTAGTCATAGGCCAAATTTTCTTTTTCTTATATACAACACCTCAAGAGGTTAGTAGGTAAAGCAATGCATATATATATCCAACCAAAGAAGGAATATAAGATATCAAGCATTTCAATTTCATAACTCATTGCTCTTACATATATTATTATTCATATTTTCCTTACAAATTCACATATCTTTATAATTCATATCATTAATCCAAATCATGGTTCATTTGATGTATCCATTTACTTATTAAAGCTTTATTTACCCGTTAAAATTAATAGAATAACATTGAATACTTGTAATAATATTTTCAGTACAAGTTACCTAATACAATACACAGGCACGAAGCTTACTAAGCTTAAGGTCTAATACAATAAACCGAATCAAAACTTGTTAAGCACAAAGCCTGATAATTTACCCTGGGACAAAGCCTACTAATTTACACCGGCACAAAGCCTGATAATATACATCGGCATGAAGCTTGCTAGACACAAAGCCTGAAAATATACACCGGCACAACGCCTACTAGACTCAAGACTCGATACACTATCTCCAATATAACTCAATTTCATTATTAATTTTCATCAACCAACATTCAATAATTACAAACATCACAATTATTAGAATAAAACAAATATCAAGGAATTTAATATGACATATTAAATATAATACGAACTTATCTCGACTGAAACGGTTACTAAAACAGAGTCGACAACTAGTCCGAAACTTTAGCTTTCCTTGATTTAAATCCAATTACGGCATTTCTTGATCATGCATGAAAAATCAGCTTGTCCAAATGCTTTCTACTAAAAAATGGAGTTTTTCTTCCTAGTTTCATTGGTGATTGTCCTTTTGAAGATGATAACCTATTTTTAGTTTCTTTTAATTTTTGTTTTATTTATAAAATTTCATGTTAAACCTTTAAAACATCCAAAATTTTCCTACCGTCCACCACCAACTAAATAGGTATATTTATAATTTAGTCATTTTTAATTAATTAACTATCTAAACATTAAAATTTCTTAACTAAATTTTAATATAACCCTAATAACCTCGATTTATAGAAACGAGGTCCCGATACCTCATTTTATAAAACTACTTGGCTTTAATGATTTACCACTTGAACCTAATTATTCATTCAAATAACATAAATTATCAAATAAAAATTTATTAAAATAATATTTTTGACTCATAAATATTAAATAATAATATTTAAGAACTCACTCATCCGATTTGATACCCCAAAACCACTATTTTCAACACCACCGAAAAATGGGTTGTTACAAACATCGAGAGTGTAAATATTGCAAAAATAGAAAAATAGGAATGAAATACGGTTTCTGAAAGTGAACATGTTAAATTGTAATATAGTTAGTTTACAACAAAACACTAGTGAGTATTCTGAGGATCGTACCTATGGGATTGTATATTAGAGAAAACTACTTTTAAATCAATTATCGAAAATAATTACTATTCTAATCAAGTCATGAATTAGTAGTGAGAAATCTAAAACGATAGTAACAACTAATAAAATTAAACTAAACTAAAAATAATAAAATTAATTATCTAAAACTAAACCTAAGTTAAATTATCAGCTTCTCCTATTCCTAGTTTCGACTTCACAAGCTAGTCTAACCTAGATCCAATTTGTTACCTAATTATTAACTCAATCAATAATTACCCATAATGAAGTACTTTCTACCCTTAGCTAGGAATACCTTTTCGGTTTCATTTTCACTAAAGATTACCACTTAAGATACCCTTTCGGTCTCACCTATCTAGATATTCTAATAGGGTTTATCAATCCTAGTATACTAAGTTTTCTTGAATAAACACTAAATTTTAAATAATTAATTAATTGGTTAACTAATGATATTAATCAATTGAATTATGCAAGATCTATGTAGAGCACAAGTTTATTCTAATTTTTATACAAACGATCAATTAACAACGTTAAAAAAGATATAAAAATAAGAGAATAAAATAAAAGATAGAGAATACCCATATATATGGTGATAATAGAGAAGATCCAGAACACTCTCTGCTCATGATAGTTTAATGTTGGAATAGGATCTTTCGATTAAACAAGCATGAAAATAAAACTAAGTAAAAACTGTAAAGAAATAAAAACTAAAAGCTAAAAAATATTATGTGTTCAATCCCTATTGAATCTGGTTATAATGTTTTTTATATAGGAAAAACCGAAAATGTTAAAGTGCATCTTCGTTTATAATGGCAACTAAGGTTTTAGGCTGGAAAAATACCCTTAATTGCCCTTAAAATCGCAACTGTCGCATGCAAGAATTTTTGGGCCATGCAGAACCCAATGTCGCGACACTAGAGTCTTGTTCGTCCTAGGATTTTTTTTGCTTCAATCTTCAATGCCGCAACACTATCATCAATTTCAACCCAAATATGCATTTTTAGCTTTGGATCCGTCCTACATAACCACATAACCTTATTTGGATATCAAAATATTGTAAAAACTATAGAAAACCATAATTTACTGAATCTAATAATAAAAACATAAATAATTACCAAAATGCCTTAATTTAACTTATTAAACATGCTGAAGTTAGTGAAAAGGGATTTAAAAAATAACATAAATTATGTCAAACTAGTTTCTAATGTTGATGTCCTTAGAGGGTCAAAAATAGTGCCACAAACTGTGGGCATTATCTTAAGTACAGTTTTGCATGATGATGTTGCATGACCTTCATCCTCTCCTAAGACTATGCCAAGGGTTGATGAATCATTTAAGATGATACATGATGTCTCATTAATCTATAAATGGTCACAGAAGCCAGAAAGAAACTAGCCCTAAAGTAGCTTTCTAGTCGATAGAGGTTATCGCACAAGTTCTTATTGAAATTGATTATGCCCTCAACAACCTTTCTATTCCTTATCCAACTACATCTTAATTGGAGTTCCTAAATGTAGCTACAGAACAAGGTAACTCCAATTCCTCCACTTTCCATTGATTGATACATATGTTCCTCCCCAAGTTAAAACTAACACTAGTTCATCTTCTTTAGTTGGGGGCTATGTCACAAACATCGCCGAGCCTATCTTAGAAGCTATTACTGAGAAAAGAGAGCAAGAGGTAGAGCCTAGTACTAAAGCTAAAGTTGATTCTAAAGTCGTGATGGTGAGGAAGTGATGATAAAGAAAGTGGCCATAGTTGGTGGTATAGATTAAGAAACATCTACGGTTCAATAAAGAACCACAGGATCAATGGTTAGTAAAATGAAAAGGGCCATGTTGAAGAAAAAAGGAAAGCAAATGCCTCACCCATTTCCAAAAAGAAGAGGTCCAATTGACCCAAGAAGTCACTTGAGGACGACTCTAATGAGGATGTTCCCATCAAAAAACTAATGCTTAGTGGTATGGTCAGAACAAAGGGACCTAACATTCCTCGCTTTCCAAACAACCAATTACCAACTTGAGGGATGTTGATTCAAGAAATCTTTTTAAAGAACAAAAGAAAGCAATATTAAGAAGAGTTGTTACAAACCTACAAAAAATTCTACATCACTGTTGCTAGTGCCAAAAGATATGCTTTTTTGACTAAGAACAACATTATCGAAGAGTAGAACATCGATGAAAAAAGCTTTGGTGATCATGCCATCGACACAAATATGGAAAAGAATGATTTGTTGATCTCTGCTCAGTTTGTCAAGCATTATGTCAGCATATACTACTTGAATTTTATGCCAACCTGCTTCAGAGCATTGACGATGTAATAGTCCAAATTTCAGCGATGTTAGAAATAGTGGTTTGAGACCACCAAATCCGAAAAATGAACTCGTAGATTATATTATTTAATATTTATGAGCCAAATGTAGCTTTTAAAAAATTTTTGAAATAGTAAACTGTGTTTTATAAAGATTTATTTGGTCAAGAAATTGAGAAAAAAAGTATCAAGATCTCGATGTTATAAACCAAGCCATAAATATTTTTATAAATATTTACGGAGTTTTAATAAGGTAGTATTAAAATTTCGTTAGAAAATTCTGACGTTTGGGTGATTAATTAAATAAAAAGGACTAAATTGAAAAAGGTGTAAAAGTTGCTAGAAGGATTAAATAGCTCAATTTTCAAATGAGGAAGGAACTAAAGTGCAAATAAGCCCAAAAGAGATATTTTGGGCGACAATAGCTGAGAAAAATCAAGAAATGGGTGAAATAAGGGCAAAATTGGAAAGTTGCCAAAATTAGCTAAATAAAAATGGGACCAAATTGGAATATCTAGAATTCTCTTCATTTTCTCTTCATTGTCATCAGCTAAAAAATAGCCATGGAAGAGGTTTCAAGCTGATATTCATACTCTAGCTTCATGTAAGTTTAATTCTTGCTTTCTCCTTGAAATTTCTAATATTTTGGACATTTACAATTGGGTCCCACTTACTATGTCATTAGTTTTTTATTCCATGACTAATTTTTAAAGTTCCTATAGATGAGTTCTGGAAGCATATGATGAAGACATATAGAATTGAAGCTTTAATTTTGATATATGATGATTTTATCAAGTAAAATTGATTGAAATTGATTTTAGGACCTAATTATGAAAGAGTTTGGAATTAAAGTCTAGTGCTAAAGTTTTGATTTTCGAGGGTTATGAAGTAGTTTAAAATGATAGACTAAAGTATTAATTGAGAAAAAAATAGCTCAATTGAGGGGTTAATTGAGCAAGGACTGAATTGTATGAACTGTGAAATTTGAGGTAAAATGGAAATCAACATTTTGCATTAAAATTGTTTCGGACAGCAGCAGTAGTCTAACTTTGAAAAATCACCAAAAATTGTAAAAATCAAATGAGAGGATGAATAAAATATGAAATTAAATCTTATTGATTCTAGTTTCTTATAGAAGAAATATGTAAGCAATGGAATTGTAAATCATAAGATATAATAAATTTTGTGAGACAAGGTTAGAATGATTTCGGGTTCCCCTATTCTGACTTTGGAAAATCATAAAGAACTGGAAAAAATAATTAGGGGCTTAAATTTATATTTTTAGAATCATGAATGAGTCTATTTTCAAGATAAACAAACGAGAACATTATTCGAATCCCGTACGAGGAGATAATTAATTTTTAGTGAAGAAGGATCGGAATTACCAGACAGCAGAACAGGGGTGACTTTAAAGAATATACTGTACTTATTGGCTAAACCAAAAATTCTGAAAATTTTATGGTAATAAGATATGTAAGTCTAGTTTCAGGGAAAATTAGCGGATCTTAATTTGGAGCTCCATATCTCAAGTTAAAAATAATTTAGTGACTATGGTGCGGATGGAAAACTTTGGAATATAAATATAAGTAAATAGTGAAATTATAGATAATGTTACTTATAAGCATGTTATATACATTAAGGATGTGGAATGGAGAGGAGGAGGAGGAAAATATGTGAGTGACTTATGCATAAATTGATCACATGCTTGATTATATTTGGTAAATGTTAAACTTTATTAAAATGAAAAATGTTATAAATTCATGTTTGAATTAAATTTTATATATGTTAAAGAATAATTTGAATATTTGATATTGCCTAATAAATGAAAATCCGATATTGATTAGTAAATGTCAAGCCAAATATAAGAAAAATATGTTATAAGTGGAACATGTGTGAAAGAATGTGGTAAGTATTTTCATGGTTATTATTGAGCTTATTCACATGAATTTGTCATTTGAAATTGTTATAGACAGGAAGAAATAGTGAATGACATGCTTATGTATGGTTATATGTATTTATCTGAAACACAAGAAAAATGATGGTTATGTATTTGATATATGGAGACATGAGACTATGATATATGAACATGGAATATATTTTATAAATGTGTTTATTTATAATTATAGAATTGTGTAACTCAAGTGTATTATTTGTATAAAGATAGTATTTCAAATGATTTGATGAGTAAAGCTCCAATATGAGATAGTTTGAAATCAAGACAAATTGTTATGAAAGCGTATTTAAAATACATAGATATGATTGTTATAAGTTATGTGAATAAATGATGTGTAAAAGTACATGCATATGAGAAATTTAATGAAAGTTGAGCCCATACATGTTTCTTGATATTTATATGAATTATATGACTAACAATGTGATAAGAATAGGTATTAGGGCTCATGATCAATTCGAATAATTATGCTTTGCATAATTATGTTGAATATAGAGAAGTGGTAAGTTAATTACCATGTTATAAAAATTTATTAAATATTACATGTTTACTTTGTTTTACTTTTTCCCGTAATTAATAATGATTCAATAAGCTCCGGTAATGCCTCGTACCCTATTCCGATGACGGATACAGGCAGGGGGTGTTACAGACGACCCCACCAGCAAACTATATCACAAAGTGTATAGCGAGCCAAATGGTACAAGTTTAGTCCTGCAAAAATCAGACCATCCTTATACTAAGAATGTGGAATTTAGGGGATTTGAAGACACTATTGTTGCCCAAATTACCAATGGAATTCACCTTACATGAGAAAAAGGTTCATAACTTCACTTATCAACCCTGGAACCAGCTTATGTTGCACTCTATGCCATAGCCACAAGGAATTGGCTTTCCAACAGTCAAAGGCACAATGTGACCAAGAAGATGGCTACTTCGCTAAGGAAAGTAGGAGTAGGAATCCAATTTGATATTGGAGGCTTGATCTTCATATATTTGTCCTCACGCTAGAAAAGTTTACAGTAAGCTCAATCTCCCTTATCCATCTATCATATTCAAGTCTTATTTTGCAAAATGACAAAATTGCCAAAACTACTAAGAAGTATAAAAATATGTCTACAAAATTAAAGTTCTCTCACAAGTAGTTAGAAGACAAGCATGCTACTCTGGACCCTAGCAATATACAAGAGGAAGAAGACCCATAGAAGACACAAAATTTCCTGTAACTATTGGCATAAATTCTTGCACAGTTTCTGGTTCCTCAAGTACATTAGTTGTTGTTGATTAGAGGCTCCTCAAGTTGCTTTCTGATGAAATTGTTTCCAATGAGAGGCATATCAAGTTTGGTTACTTGCGAATCAAGTAATGTCACTTTTCATATATATGAAGACATTGAATTACATTGAGACTCTTATGGAATTATGTCAAGATTATCCTATGCTAATTTTTAGCTTTACTTTATAAAAAAGTGATTAGATTATGACTATGTAAGCAAAACTTAAGTGTTATATAAACTTAATTTTTTTTAGGTTAAAGGGTCACTGAGAGATTAAGAGAGCACAAAATTGTTCAAGTTAGAAATGTTTTGTATGTGCATTATTTTTGTAAGCAATGAAGAGAGTTTATTATATTTCAAAACTACGCTTTTGAAGGGAAAGCTTAGTGGGGGAGTGATTAAGCCTTTGTATAATGGTGAGGTCACTAAATTTGTTGGCCTAATGTTAGGACTTGAATCATTGGTTGTACTGTGAGAAAGATAGTGGATTATTGCTTTGGCAAGGCCCTGCAAATGTAGACAGAGGTCAAACTACATAAACAATCTCGGTGTTTATCTTTACGTTTATGTACTTTTGATTTCATAGTTGAAATTGTAATCATAATTCCAAGCATCGTATTAACTATAATATCTTTGCTAAAGTAATTATCTCTTGTTTCTACACTATCAAGTTTATTTAGGGCTTATTTTGTGGTGAATCATCGTTGTTGATGCCTGGAAAACTTTATAGATACACATAATCATATAATGAGAATAAGTCATTCCATTTTAGTAGACTTTTCACTAGAATTATGTTGATTCATTTTTGTCAAAACTTTTTTGGAAATCGACTTTTTATTTTAAAATAAAAATGGAGTCACCACCAATCTATTTTGTTTAGGTGCGATTGGATCACCTCAAAACTTGGTCATTTTAATCAAATGTTAGATTTACTAAACCTATAATTTTTGATCTACAAAATCCAGGAAATGGGTTCGGGATTCGGTTATGTATGAGGAAGGGTTAGCACCCTCATAACACCCAAAATTGGTATCTAGTTAATTACTTAATGTCTTCATGTTGAAAATTGAAAATTCGAAGAGAATTTAAAATATGATCTCTCTTTGCGTGATGTTATTTGATTAAAATTTGCTAACTAAATTAAATTTTATGGAAAAGACTTTATTTCGATTTAATCGAGAAGAAAAGGTCATGCCCCATAAGTTAGGGCACGATGTCTCGAATCCTCGAAAACAAAAATAATCTCCATTTGATTATTACTTAAATCATATGCTTTTTCATTTTTAAAAAGGATATTCGATTACTTCAGTTCAAGGAGAATGTCATACTCCGTAAGTTAAGAGCACGACCCCTCGGATCCCCCAAATAAAGAATATTGCATCGGTCTTAATTATTTTTTTATATGCTTATGCCGAAAAGCGGATGAGTGTATGTAGTAATTGTTTACAATGTATGATGATGAGAAAATTATGGTATTAACAAAATAACAACATAAATAATAAAATAAAATGACAATAATATATTGAGTACAATAATAAAAATAATGATAAAAATAATACTATAGAATAATAATACTAATAGTGAAATAATATAAAAAATGTACAATGAAAATATAATCACGTTCATAAAATATTTATTTGTGAGCAAATGTAACGTCTCGGACTTTAGGTTAGACATTTTGAGGTTTGTAGTTAGGGTCAGTGAGTAGGTTGAGCAATTGGGTTTGTAGTTGCGTTTTAATGTCAGAATGAGCTTGTTGGTTTGGTGGTTGGATGTGTGTTAGTTTACCTTTGGGTTCTGGGTTTGATTCCTCATGTGTGTTTTGGGAAAATATTTTTATTATATCTTAAATGGTTTTAAGTTTTAAATTTATTTTTATTTTTATTTTGTTTTGTTTTTATTCTAAAACTCAACAATTTCACGTTTTTCCCCATTTCCTTGCACGTTCTTTCCCACGTTGTTCTTCTGTAACTTTTCTGTTTTTCTTTCTTCTCCAAAAATTCAGTTTCTTTTTATTATTTGTTTTTCCCATTTTATCGTTACTTGTCGTCTATCAAGGGAGTTTTTTCTTCGTGTGTTTGTTTAATCAGAATTGAAGAAGGTAGGTTTTATTTTTGGGGTTATTGATAGAATCATTTTTATTTTCTTTTTGTTGTTGAATTGGAATTCTTATAGTGTAGTTGTCTGTGAAACTAAAGTTTTCGAACGGTGTGGTGGGAGCAAATCGATCAATCTTGGTGCTTTTTATCAGGATCAAGTGTGTGTTCTAAAACTGACTAATTTCGATATTGAACTGCATGAAATTCTGCGTATTTTGGTATATCTCTGAGTTACCAAAGGTTGAGGTCTGTTTCGTTTCCAAAAGCACACTTTTTAACCTGTTTTGGTGTGGTTTCGTGACCACACGGGTGGCCACACGGGCGTGTGCAGGACACTGGCTATTCACATGGCTGTGTGAAATTAGGAATTAGGGTTTTTGGATGATTTTTGGTGCCACATGGTCTGGCCACACGGTGTGGCCACACGACTATGTGGCTACGATATTGGGATTTTGTCGAATTTCATAGAGGCATGAGAGATTTCCACACAGTCGTGTCTGCTTTGCATCTAATTTTAACAATTTTAGACAGTGAGTTACACAGCCTACTCACACGGCCATGTAACTCGGTCACACGGGCGTGTAGACCTCCACACGCCCTAGGTATTTCCACACGGCCATGTGGCCCTGTTTCATAGATTTTTGTTTGAGTCGATTTTAGACTCATTTTGTGTTTCTATGTGTTTCGACCCTCGGTTAGGCCTTAGTATGGTTGGTTGGGACTCTATTTCAGCTCAAATTTGTGCATTTGTTTGTAGCTATGGAATCAATTAAATAGTTTGTTTAAATGTTATGTGATGTTACTCAGAAAATAAATACAATCAAAACTGATTCTAAATCTGATCGATCAAGTATGTGCGTTTCAGTTTTTGTATGACTGTTTGCATGTTGTGTGCATTCATATATTTGCATAAAATTGGGGGTTTTTGGTTGTGAAAAGAAGGGAGTTTGATTTGATAGTCCAACTACAATACTTCTGAATAGCAGTTTACTACGTGATTCTAATATGTCAGCTCAACTACATATTGTAATTTCGAGTGGCTTAGTTCCACAAATGTGGTGTGTAGGGTAAATGGGCCTTTCAAGGTCCTATGTAGTGTGCAGGGTTGGTTAGGCTTTCTATGGCTCATTCGTGGTGTGTAGGGGGGTCAGAGAGGTGTTCGGTTGGTGGGTTGGGTTCTTTGACTTGATGTGTTCACTTCACATTTGGGTATAAGTCTGTCTGTATGTTTGAGGAATTAACTGTATAGCAATTTAAATAATTCGACTTGTATCTGCATTAGTGTGATGAGATTAATGACGCTATGTTTCATTTATTATTAACATTTTGATTTAAGTTGTTCGTTCTCTGCCTGTGTGCACATATCAGAGTTACTCGCTACGCTACTTTATCAATTTCTTTTGTTTGAATTCAGACTCACATTGAGCTTGTGTAGCTCACTCATTAGTTTTCTCCCTTTCAGGTACTCTTATGTTTCGTAGATAGACTTGGCATACCGGAGATCTCAGAATAATATTTTTAAATCAAGCTAATAAGTTTTCTTCAGTTCTTATTCTGTTAAGTTGTTTTGGACTATAAATGTTTTATACGAAATGTGTTGTAAAATTTTATTTTAGACTGAATTTTAGAAACTATGAAATTATATTTTTGAATGTTTTTAACGTAACTTAAATTTTTCGTTTTTGAATCCTTAAGGGTTAAACGATTTAGTTCAAATTTAGTCAACTATGTTTGAAATGAGATGTTAATAGTTCGTTTTGTAAAATTGGTTTTAGATCACTTCAGTGGCCAATGTGACCTTCGAGATTTGATCAAAACTTCTGGGCCGGATTTTAGGGTGTTACAGCAAATTTTTTAAAAAATAATATTAATTAGCAACGATAATTACTTAATAGTATTAATAGTATCAATAATTAAAAATAACAGACCAAAATAAAATAATCAGGAAATTCAAGGGCAAAAAATTAAAAAAAAACAGCAAGTACAGGGACTCAATTAAATGAACATTGGACTAAATTGAAACTGTGATAGAGCCTCAAGTATAAATAAATAAATAAAAGTAAAAATAAAAAAATAATAAAAGATAGAGGCCAAAAGGGTAAATAACCCAAACCCAGTAAATGTCATTCCCCAAAGGGTCGATATTCTAGGGACTAAATTGAATATGTAACAAAATTTAAAGCATAAACACAATACAAAGGATCAAATTAAAATAAAATGAAAAAGTACAGGGACTTAGAGGGTTATTTCCCCAACCCCTACACACGTATCATTTCCTTAGTGGGTCAACAGTAGGTCAAGGGACTGATTTAAAAGAAAATGAAATTAATTGGTAAAAAATAAAATAAATAAAAGGCATCGGACAAAATTGAAAAGGAGCAAAAAAGCGAAAGGACCAAAACTGCAAATAGACCCTCCCTTTGAAAACATGCGGATCCTAGGTGGATCCGGATCGAGTCATCGGGTCAAGCTTGAAACAACGTCATTTGGGCGTCTAAAGCCAAGCCCAAAACGGCGTCGTTTTGAGAGGCTATATAAGTTAAAATGTTAAAAAAAATTCATTTTTATCAATTTAAAAAAAAGAAGCTATTTCCTCTCCTTTTTTCCTCTCTAAAATCCTTCCTCCCCGATCCCAAGGTAGTCGCAATCACCGGTCATTGCGACAGCGACCGTTGCCTCAGGTGGCCGAAAAATACCCAAGACACCCCTTTTGACTCCTTTCCTCACATAGGATGCAGATATGGGGTTTTCAACCCCTAAAACTCAATCAAACCTTGATAAAATTGGTGAAAACTTTTCGATTTCCCCTTTTTCGATAAGCCTCGACGAAACCCTAATTGGTTCAAAGGCTTCTGGACCAAAGTCAACCTTCCATGGTGGCAAAAAATGGAGCCTTGTAGGTAAAAAAATTTAAACCTTTTTTATTTTTATATTTTTCGAAATAAAAAGTAAAAAAAATAGACTACCCTCTTTAAAAAAAATCGACTACCCTCTTTTTTTAAACCTTGTTTTTATTTTTTTATGAAAAGAAAAGAAAATTGAAATAAAAATAGAAAATAGAAATAAAAAAACACCCTTTTTAACTTGATTTTTTTTTTGGATTCTTTGTTGAATTTCTTCTTAAAAGAGAAAGAAATACAAGTTGTTCTTTGACTTTTTACAGCCGAAAATACAACATATTATTTTTGTCTTTTTCCTTTTTGTCTCTCTACTTTTGTTTCTCTGTCTTCTGTAGGTGGTGGTGGCAAGGACGAGACGGCGGTGTCAAGCCTCAAATGGCATGCCTGCTAATGTGGTGTGTGACACTCCAAACTCGGCCTAGACGTTATGGTCAAATCCGGCAATGTCACATGAGAGTGTTTTGGCAAACCGTTTCAACACATAAAAATCGTTCAAAATATTATCTGATACTTAGTTTGAAGGAAACCGTAAATTTATTAATTTGCTCGAAAACATTTCTCAACATGCAGAATCTTTAAAAATCCAATTATCTCTTGTTACCGTTTTACTTATGAAAACCTTAGTTAAGTTTAAAAACATACTTTGACGTTGCAGTTTATATTCCAAAATCACAGTTCAAAAACCCAAATTAAAACCAAAAGTCCAAGTCTATAATCAAAAAATATCCCAAAAATAATAACATAACATGGTAAAGCGTTATAAACATAAAACTCATGAGTAGATAGCCATGGTCTCCGTCAATTCCCCCGCTACACCGATCCAGTTACTGTTGGGGATTACCTAAACAGATTAAACAAATAAGGGTGAGTTTTTGCAAACTCAGTACGTACATCTCCACAGTTCAGCATGCGTATAATCAGATAACAGAGTACTGTCATAATTCGGGCCTGAACCCTCTATAGAATCGGGGTGGGCCTTGGCCCACTCAGGAACAAAATTAGATACAACTTAGAGCCTTAGCCCATCTCAGATATAAAATGCATAACAGATCAGAATAACAGAACATGCCCACCAACCCTGCATACCAACTCTGTTTAACCCAACACACCATGTGGGGATAAAATCAACCCACCCATCCTTGCACACCAAGTATAGGGATAAAATTGACCCATCTAACCCTACACACCATAAAGTACAGTAATGCGACACATGTCATAAATATGCAGCTTAGCTGCCAGATAACAGGCTTTAAAGGCCTTTCAGATACTTCCTTCAACTTCATCAAACCCACCCTAATACAATGCATCATACAAAAATGGCATGATATAAAGTAGATTAACAAACATATTTTCATATTTAGAACAGACAAATATACATGCTAAGTGTAACATGGTAGTACATACATCGCAATATCAGATCACAGAATCAAGGGTCTAAGTAAGGCTTACCGACCCTCCGACAGGACACAGTCGACTTGGGCGACCCGTACAACCTTACGGAGCATTTTAGAAAAATGGGCTCACATGCCCATGTAGCCTGCCCGTGGGGCCCATATACCCGTGTGGCCTATACGACCCAATTTAGCCTTGGCCGTGTGGATCATACGGCCTGGCCCAGAATCCCACACGCCCGTGTAGTTCACTTGGGTGGGCCTACATGTCTGTGTGGCCCACATGGCCCAATTGGCTGAACCCGTATTTTGTACATGGCCTCACCAGCCACCACACGGTCGTGTCCATCGTGCCCGTGTCGCTTGTGCACGGCCTGGTTCGTCGACCACACGCCCGAGTATTGCTACACGGCCTACCACATGGGCGACCACATGCCCGTGTAGTGTCGACAGAATGCTTTTCGGCTTTTGTCGAATCACTTTTTCAGTGTATTCAGAATACACACCTGGTCTCGTTTGAAGCTAAACCAAACTCTGAACACTCTAGAACCTAAATATTAGCCAACACAACACCACAATCAGCCCTACTTTGCGATTAATCGAAATCTGGAAATCAAACTACTCATCCTTAAATCGAAGAACACTTACCGTTAAGCGACGAATTGATTTGTTACGAAACGACGCAAAGAGAGCCTTAAACCTTGTGAGGTGATGCTGCCACAAATGTCAGAATAATCCCCAATCAAAGTTGGAAAAAAATGAAAGTTAAAGAGAGAAAAGCTCTACTTACTAGAACCTCGCGTAGGAACTACTATTCTAGCAATAATGGTGAAAACAAAAGGGATGTGCAACAAAATTTTGAGAGAGTGGAAGCAAGATGAAAGAAAAGTGAAAAGAGAAAGAAAAAAAAGGTCAAAAGAGTAGGGAGAATTCGGCAGAGAGAGCAAAACTGAAAATCATGAGATACTCCCCAATCCTTTAATTCTCTCCACTAACCAGCAAAAATAAATCCCTTGCTTGCACAGGGACTTGAACTCCAAACCTTCAGGCACACCAACGCCCCTTCACCACCAGACCAGCAGGTCCATTCTAATATGGTTTTACAACAATTAAACATAAGCCCACTGAACCATATTAAGGCTTTGTTCAGAAAACATCAAAATTTACCAAATGCAAATGTAAAGCTTGAACTTGGGACCTCTTACACACACCCAGAATACTTAACCACTGAAGTAGATACACAGTTGTGTCATATTCTAACAGAATTAGAAATATAAATTCTGGTGCGTTACATGGCGAGGGGAGCGGCGGTTGGAGGCTTAGGGACTTTTAGGGTTTTCTTTCTTTTCTTTAGTTTAAGATTTAGACTATTGGGATTCAGGTGCTTGGGTTTTTAGGGTTAGGTTAGTAGATGGATTTGGATAATTGGATTTATAAATGGATTGGATCATTTTTAATTAATAGACTTTTTTTTGTTTTATTATTATTTTTTAGTTTGGTTTGGGCTGAACGAATTTAGCCTATTACAATTTTATTACATTAGTGGGAAAAATATCTTTGTGAGAAATGTGTCTTTTCTTTTAAGGCATAAGAAATTCAAGAGTTTTTTTGTCTTAGGGAATATATATACGATTCAATAAATATTGTCATAGATATACATGATTGCATGATGAATATGTACATATATATCAGGTTATTATATCACTGTTATAATCATTAGGTAGAAAAATTAAGCCATTTTGATAGCATTCAGTGTTCTTATTAGTATATTTTACTACCAATATGATTAATATTAGAGTTATTTTGAAGAGCTGATTTTAGGACAATGGTTTAAAAATTGGGTGATGGTTTGGTAGAGAGACAAGAGTGAAATTAGAAAATTTTGTTAAGAGATTGAAATGAAATTGTATTTTTATATGCAATTTTATTATTTTAATAATCTATATTTTTATAACTTTTAAAGGATTAAATCAAATTTTATTAATTTAAGGAGGCCAAAGTGTAATTTTACCTTTACTAATTTAAAATTTTAAAAATTTCAAAGAATCTAAATGAATTTTTTTTCATTTAAGGGGCCTTGCCAGCCTCTAGCTATGTCCTGTTTTGTGGAGAGGGAAAAAAAGTTTGATGGTAAGAGAAGAGGAGACGGAAGATGAAAGAAAAAAAACATGAAAGGGAGAGAGGGAAAAAAGGAAAAAAATATTAAATTTAATTAAATGTTTTGTCACATGTTGTAATTTAATTGATTAAAAAATTTGTTTTAAAAATTATAACAAAACCATAATTATTTAAGTATCACATTTGACAAAAAAAAATTATATATATAAATAGGAAAAGCACTATGATTTAGGGTCAAATTTCTATTTAAGCCTTTTATTTTTAATTATTTCATTAAAATTAAAAAATATCATAAAATGTGTATTATTTGATTGAAATTTAAATTTAAAATAAATAGAATATAAAATTTAATTTTTAAAAATTCTAAAAAAATCTAAATAAATGACTGCAAATATTGTTATAAAATTATTTTTAAAGAGTAGTATTTTAATTTCTTTATTTTTGACATATGTTCTTACTTTTAATAATTTTTCTACGTGCCACCGATTCTTTTAATATTAACTTAAAAGTAAATTGTATTTTAATAAATACATACAATTAATTTATGCATTGCATAAGAAAGAGAATAGCTCAATAATATAATGAGCTATTAAAGATATTCAAAATTTTCTCCAAATTCATATTTTGTGGGGAGTAAAAATTATAGATATTATACAATATTTGCTAAATATTTTACGTTAACATATTAAACATGATAGAATTTTAAATCAACCCTAGCAACATGTTTGGATTAGAAAAAATCTAGGGAATACTAAATCAAGCGAGGAAAATATGATTCTTTTCCTTTGTTTGGACAATTTATTTTTATTAAGAGAGAGGGAATTGAGAATCCTACACTTTCCCTAGCTTTACTTTTTTTTTTAATACTCAATTTAGGGAAAATGAGAGGAAATACTTTACAATATTTAAAATTAATATCATATTTGTCCTTAAGTATTTTACAATTAACTCTTTATTTTCAACAAAAAAAAATTATTAGCTCTTTATTTCTTTAAGTTGTTAAATATTTAAACTTTGGAGATACAAAAATTATCAATCTTTATTTTTGTTGTATTATTAGATTTTATATTTTAGATTAATATCTCTTATTTTTATTTTTTATTTTTAAAATTACTAAGAGTATATAATTTTAAATTTGCTTGATATATTAGATCTCAATATTTTTACCGTATCATTAGATTATCTTTTTTAGATTATTGTCTATTTATTTTTCAAATTTGTAACAACCTTATTCTATTTGGTTAGATTAGTATAGGAGAACTTGATTTGTAATTTGGTGAAATAAGCTCATTTTAAATAAGGATATGTCATTTTAATTATGATTTTATGCAATATTTTTCTATAACTTGTAATTGGATTTAATTTTGTTATTATTATTTATTTATTTAAATATTAAAATTGAAAAACACATGTTCCTTTTTCCTTTCTCAGTTTAACAAAACAAGAAATGTTAGAAATCTTTCTCCTTACCTTCCTTTATAAATTTTAACCATTTGACCAAAAATTAAATATATCCTTTCTTTCTTTCATCTTCCCCTACTTTCTTTCTTTTTCTTTCCATTTAATTTTATTTATCCAAACATAGGCTAAGCATTTAATAATACAAAAGGGCTTAAATATAAAATTTTTATGTAAACTTGTTCACTTCTTCCATATTGATGCTTAATTTTTTTTGTCTCAGATTAGTACCTAAACTTTTTTCCGTCAACTAAAGAGGTACTTTTTTTGTAACGTCATTAAATTCAGGACATGTCGCAAAATAGGATTTTGACATGTAACATTAATGGCATCATCATCTAAAAATAAATTAAAAATCAATAAAAATATTTTTAAAAAATATTTCCATTTTCTTTTCATTTTTATTTTTTCCCCAGTTTTCCTTTTTCTTCTTTCAAATTTCCTTTTTTTTTTAAAAAAAATTTCTCTTTTATTTTTTTTCTTCCCCTGAATTAGCCCTAGCCACCGTTGGCTACAGCTATCGAAGCTTCGATTGGGCACCATCAGAACACTCCTCTCCACCACCTCTCTTCAAATCGTTGGTTAGTTTTCCAAGAATTCAACCTAAAGTTTAGGGAGGAGCAGCAACGTGAGAGAGAAGAGAGACGCCGTCACCGCCATGATATGAACCTTGAAGAACCTCAGAGGAGATACCAAGAATGCCGATGAGAGTGCCAACAACTCCTTGGCATCATCCCACGCAGGAAGAAAGAGTGAAGAGTCATGGCCCAACCTATGGGTTTGCTAATGTAAAGCGAGGAGTTGAGCCTGAAATGACAAACTGAAGTCACTTTCAAAACCATACTTCCTACAACTAACACATGTCTAGTCCAGCGGGAATATGCAACACAAACAAATGTATGTTGCTATATTAAATCCCCCGCTGGCCATCAGGGTAGTGTCCACAGTGCAAACAAAGGTGCTAGAGATAATATGAGGAAGAACAACGATAATAGCAAGGTGATTCCACAGTGTCAACAACGTTGCCAACATCAAGAACAAATGCCTGAAAGGAAGTAAAAATGTGTGAGGGAATGTAGGGAAGAGTATCAAAAGGATCCATGGAGGGGAGAGAGAGAAAATAAGAGGAGAGACGAAGAAGAAGAAGAAGAAAAGGAAAGTGAAATAGTTTTTAAAAACATCTTTATTGATTTTTAATATATTTTTTAGATTATGACATCATCATAATGTCATTAATGCCACGTGTCATAAATCTATTATGCTATTTGTCCTGAACTTAATGTGTTACAAAAAAGTACCAATTTAATTGACAAAAAAAAGTTTGGGTACCAATCTAGGACAAAAAAAACCTTAAGTACCAATTTGGGAGAAGTGAACAAATTTAAGTAACAATTTTATATTTAAGCCTACAAAAAGAGAAAGGCTAATATATATGGATGTACTTGAAATTGATAACTTGTACCTAATTGATATCTAAACCTTTTTTGGACTTAATTAACACTATTAAAATACATTAACGACCAGTAGCATGGTGACACATGGCAACCTCACATTTTGACACATGGTAATTTAAAAAAATTAATTTGTTTTTTTGTTTTTATTATTTGCTATGTGTCAAAATGTGATACTACCACATGTTAGCATGTTACTGGCTGTTAGTGCCACATCAATGCATTTTAATAGTGTTAGTCAAGTACCTAAAAAAAGTATCAAGTTGACTTACGATTTCTAATTTTAGGTATCGGTTAGGTCTAAAAAAAAAGTTATATACCAAATAGATATAAGTTAGGGGTGTTCAACTGGTTGGCTCGGTTAATACTTGAATCAAATTACCATTAATTGAATTAACCAAAATTTTGAAACCTTTAACCGAATCAAAATTATTTTGAAAACTATTAACTGACCGAATTAATTTTAGTTGATTCGGACAGTTAATTGAATTAACTAAAATTTATACATTTTTTTCTATAAAAGTTTAAATCATAAAAAATCCATGATAATTTTTTTTCTTTCTTTTTAATTCAAAGAAGTTTAAAAGAAAAAAAACAAATAACACAATAACAAATATTTATTTGAACCTATATCTAATACATTAGGCCTCTAATATATTATTAATATTTTCAATTAATTGATTAAATCAGTTAATTACTTAATTTTAAATAGAATTAACAATAATTAAAATTTTCAAAAACTTTTACCCAACTTCTCATTGAATTAAGTTTGGTGACAGACCGATTAACTGAAGCAATTTGATTCGGTTGGTTAATTCATTTAAAACCGAAAAATTTAATAAGTTGCCAAATTCATATACTTCTATATTATTTATAGGTTAAACTATGTTATAAGTTCCTGTACTATTCAAACATTAGGAATTCAGCAAATGTACTTTTATTTCATGAAATTTAATCATTCTACTTTTCATTTTTCAAAATTTAAATCCAACTATTAACACTATTAATTTTTTTATTAAATTTGTTGTTATGGCATTTTTGAAATAAAAAAATACTCTTGATAGTCATATAATTAAAAAAAAAACTTTGTAATTAACTTAAATTTAATAAAAAAATTAAAAGTATTAATAATTGAACTTGAACTTTAAAACCTAAAAAAAAAACTAGATTTGATGAAATAAAAATATATAGAGATTAAATTTCTAAATTTGAGAATTGTATATTTATTAACGCAAAGAGAAAAGAAACCAAATATCTTTTTGCAAAAATGGTAAATTACGTTATTTTTTCTTCCAAGTAAATTAAGGAAAGTACTTTGGCACCCTTTCACTTGAGCATGAAAAAGGTTTCCCATGGTGAAACTGGAAGCAGCCTTTCAAAATCATATTATCATATGCATAACCTACGGCTCTGTTGCATCGCGTATAAAATCTCTGTCCAAACGTAAACTCCTCCATTTTCATATTGCTTATCCGCAGTTATCTCTTGTCTTTTTAACTCTTTCCAAATTTCAAGGTTCGTTTTTTATCTCTGTCTCCATTTTTCTTTTTCTGGTTTTTTTTTTAAAAAAAAGAAAACTCCTAACTTTTCTCTGCCATTTGCGTCATTATGTGATGTGGGTTTGTTTCACTGATAACTGTTTTTTTCTTATTTGGGTGATTATGGGTGTGCTTTCATTTCGGCTTACGTTTTGCTCTTGTACAATTTGAGCTCTTATTGCTTTTCTTCTATCTTCTTATAAACCCATTTCAGGGATCTTTTACTTGTCTCTCGCTATTGTTTCCACCTTGTTGATCTATTTTCCTTTTTCTTTCTTGCTCTCTTCCTTTCATATTCTTTTACAGGTCAGGTGAGTTCTTTAGTCTGGCATACATCATTTTCTCTGTATAATTTATGTTCGGTTATTTTTATGTATTTTTATTGTTCATGATTCCTGTTGAATCTCATTCTGATTAAGAAAAGATATATTAACTTTTTGTATCACTTGTGAAGTGCTGGCTGATAGGCACCACCAGCATCCTTGTGTCTTGCAAAAGGTAGCCGGCCTTTCACTAGATATTGAATATCGCCATGGAGGATTCCAATTCCAAACGCCTACTCTGCATCCGAGGCGTTGCAATGCAACAGTACAGCAGCATC
Source organism: Gossypium hirsutum (assembly GCF_007990345.1). Classification (NCBI taxonomy): domain Eukaryota; kingdom Viridiplantae; phylum Streptophyta; class Magnoliopsida; order Malvales; family Malvaceae; genus Gossypium; species Gossypium hirsutum. The sequence goes on along the minus strand of NC_053430.1, from coordinate 25,835,248 downwards.
CCATGGCACAAGCATGCCTAGCAAACTATGATTTGTCATGGGTCTGTTCAAGTTCATCGCCTGTATGTGTCCAGGCTCCTTCAGAGAAAGGTGCATCCAGTTTTGTAATTGATTTTCTTATGGGCGGAGTTTCGGCTGCAGTGTCCAAAACTGCTGCTGCTCCTATTGAACGTGTGAAGCTCTTAATCCAAAACCAGGATGAGATGATTCGGGCCGGTCGGCTCTCAGAACCTTACAAGGGAATCGGTGAGTGTTTTAGAAAAACAATCAAAGAAGAGGGTATAATATCATTGTGGAGAGGAAACACGGCTAATGTGATCCGTTATTTCCCCACTCAGGTTAGCTTGCAACTAATTACTTCAGCCATGTTCTAATTTCAAGCTGTACCACCGCTAATGTAATCATTGTTTTTGTTTTCTTCAGGCCTTGAACTTTGCCTTCAAGGATTACTTTAAGAAGCTGTTCAACTTTAGGAAGGACCGTGATGGGTACTGGAAGTGGTTTGCAGGCAACTTGGCATCCGGTGGTGCAGCCGGTGCCTCTTCCCTTCTCTTTGTCTATTCCCTCGATTATGCCCGAACCCGTCTTGCTAACGATGCCAAAGCCGCAAAGAAAGGAGGAGAGAGGCAATTCAATGGCTTGGTTGATGTATATAAAAAGACTCTCAAGTCCGATGGTATTGCTGGCCTTCACCGTGGCTTTAATATTTCATGTGTTGGCATCATTGTATACCGTGGTCTTTACTTTGGAATGTACGATTCATTGAAGCCGGTGCTCCTCGTTGGAACATTGCAGGTTAGTATTCCAACTATGTAGTGATAATATTAAGATCACTGCTCAAGTGCCTTCTGAATGCTGACAAGAGGATCAAGGTAAGGATTATTCTCACGTGCATTTTGGTGTTTTGTGGTTTCGGTTTTGGATAATATATCAGGATAGCTTCTTTGCTAGCTTTGCTCTGGGTTGGGTTATAACCAACGGTGCGGGTCTTGCGTCGTACCCCATCGACACTGTCCGTAGAAGGATGATGATGACATCGGGTGAAGCCGTGAAATACAAGAGCTCCATTCATGCATTTTCTGAGATCCTTAAAAATGAGGGTTCCAAGTCTCTCTTTAAAGGTGCAGGTGCTAACATCCTCCGTGCAATCGCCGGTGCTGGTGTGCTTGCGGGCTACGATAAGCTCCAGCTGATCGTATTCGGAAAGAAGTACGGTTCTGGCGGTGCATAATCGTGTTAACCATTTAAAAAAAAAACATATATACAGATAGCGATGAAAGTCATTTTATTTCGGTTCTAGAATTAGCCGAAGCACAGCCATTTGTCTTTGAAATAACTTAGCTGAGGGGTTTCTGTCCTAGGGCATTTGATTCTCAATGACAAAAATTTTTACCCCATTAATCTTTCTTTTAGAAGATTAACCTAATATTATTATGTCTACTCGACGTTGCTATTGTAATAAGGGTTTATACTAGTGCCACTGGAAATTGTTAAAGACACAGCAGATCTTATATTTTTCGAAACTTCATTTTCTCATATTTCCGATTCTTTCTTAATACCATCGAAAGTTTCTTGTAATTATTTGCAGATAGAATGAGTTTAATCCTATTATCTCAACTTAAAAACATTGGATATGATCTGTTTAATGAAACAAACCATGCTTCTCCATTAAAGCAATGCACGGAAATGAAATCTTCGACTCTAAGCAGCAGCAATCACTCTTTAAAACTATGATGATACCAATATGGGAGAGGATGTAGGACGGGATTCAAGAGTTAAGAATTGTAGCAAGTATACTATGCCAAAAACACAGACCACTCTTCTTTTTGGTCATTAAAACAGGCGCTGCCTTTTAGCTACAAACCTGTAAAAGCTCGATTTTAGCTAAATCGGAATAGTAATTTCAGAACTATAAATCCGAGATCAAAATATTATTTTAATATTATTTTTAGCGTTTATAGCATGTGAATCTGTATGTGTGAAAATTTCGTGAAATAATTTTAGAGTTTGAGCGCTTAATTTGACGAAATGACTTAATCGCGTAAAATACAAAAGTAGCATGCTATAAGTTAAAAGTGCTTAATTGCTATGGTTCATTAAATGAAAGGTCCTTATAATGTAATTAAACCATTGATAGTGGAATTTGACATAAATGAGCATTAAATGGATGATATTAAATGTTGTATATTAAGGTTAAAATGGTAATTAGGTTATTAAGTTAATATTAAATAGAACAAAGTGAAAATAAGCTTCATTATCATCATCCATAACCGAAAATCACCAAAAGAAATAGGTTTTTGAGCTCTCATGTATTCGGCACCTTTGAAGCTTGATTAAGGTATGTTTTGAGCTCGGTTTTTGATAATTTCTACGTTTTTGTGATTGTTGTATCAAGTACTAACTAGCCCAGGGACTAATTTGAAAAATTGCTTAATGTTTTGAAAGTTTCCATTGATAAATTCATGTGTTTTTGAATGTTTGATGATGAATTATGAAAGCTTAGTGATAAATATCTATGTTTTGTAAAGTGATTTTAAGTAAAAATGTATATTAAGGATTAAATTAAGAAATTTGTAAATTGAGGGGTTGAAATGTTAAATAAATGAAAATATCGGCTGCTAGGGACCTATATGAAATTTGGATAGGCTTGGGTTTAATGAAATTTCAAGAATTTTGTGTATTTTTGAAATAGGGATGAAATTGTAAAAATGTGGAACTTTAGGGGCTAAAGTGTAAAAATGCTCAAATAGGTATTGTTTGGATGGAATTGAATAAATTGAATGAGTAGGTGATTAAATGAGTTAATTTTGAATACATATAGATCAAGAAAGAAAGAATTCAAAATTAGATCGAAGGAAAGACAAGATTATTGAGTAATCGATCCGATTCGTCATTTCAGAATACGAGGTAAGTTCGTATATGATAATTTCATTATAAATGTATATTATATGCTTTGGTATTGCAAAAAATGTGATTATGAGATTACGGATAATGTTTGAATTGTGAATACGATTATACGGATGTGTTCGATGATGAAATCAACAAGTGAAACTTCCCGGTTGAACCTTAGGAAAAGTTTAAAATTCTAGTGACATGTCATTAGGTTAAAGTATTGGATTCGGGCCATGACATCGTCACTTCGGGTGCGAGTAATACCTTGATTTGGCTACGGGTCATGGTATAAGTACTTATTGATTAAGATCTTGAGTATCCGAATTCTATTCCAAATGGTTCAATGGGTAAAAGAAGTGACGTGGTTGAGAAAGAGGTTAGTACGAGGTGATACAGGTATGTACGAAACCTACTCGAGTATTAGATTGAGAAAGTTCAATGAGATGGTATTTGATCATGTTTTGAGACATGAGAAAGATTTGTGGTTAATGTGATTTTAATTTTTAATGTGAAAATAGTTAAATTACATTTATTTGATGAATTGAGTTATTTACTTGCGAACTTACTGAGCTTTTAAAAGCTTACTTTGTGTATACTTTCCCTGTTTCGTAGATAATCAAAACTAGCTCGAACTCAGGGATTTTCGGGAAACGTTATCACACTATCAATCACTTAGTTGGTACTTTTGAAGGCTTGTAATTATGGTATATGGCATGTATAGGCTAGTGTGATTATGGTATATTTTGTGTTATGGAATTATAGCCATGTGATTTGGCTTGTATATGGTAAAGTTGTGGGATGTGAATTTTGCTTATATAATGTGTTTATATATGCTATATGATGTGTATGGTATGCCTTGTGAATTTGGTCAAATTGTTGTAGCTGTTTTGATGGTTGGATAAATGGTGAAATGTTCATGGTATTGAATGGATTGTGAATTGGCATAGTATGGTATGAGATTAAGGTATTGAATTGGTGTTATTTTGATATTTTAGTTAGTTATTTTGAAGGATGAATAAATGTATATTGAAGTTAGATGGAATGATGAATTTGGCATATGAAATCAATATGATTGGAGTAGTGAATGTGTATTGAATTGGCTAGTGATATTATGGTATGAAATATGCATGGTTGATGATGTTTTGGATGCCTAAAAATGTATTGAAATGGTATAAAATATCTTGTTGTTGGAAGGCATGAGGAGGGTGAGAAAAGTGGCTTAAACCAAGCCTACTTTCACTCCACACGACTAAGCACACGGGCGTGTGGCTCAACCGTGTATGATACATGGCCTCAGTATACGGCCGTGTGTCCCCTGGGGTACCCTTTAGAACTAAGGCAGTATACCCTACAGGTTTGGCACAGCCTAGACATACGGGCGTGTCTACTGACTGTGTGTGGCACACGGGCTGGCACACGGGCGTGTGGCCAACCGTGTGACCCAAGTCAGTAACCCCTCCAGTTTTCACACGGCCTGACACACGAGCATGTTCTGAGTCGTGTGGTGCAAGTCAGTATGTATTCCATGTTTTCACACTACCTAGATACATGGGGGTGTCTGAGGCCGTGTGAGGCATACGACTTGTTCACACGGGCGTGTGACATCTGTAACTTAGAAAAATTTTAAGTTTTCAGAAATTTCCTTATGGGATCGGTTTAGTCTCGAACCTTCTCTAAAGCACGTTTAAGGTCTCGTAGACTTATTTAAGGGACATTGTGTATGTGAATGAATGTTATTCGATAATTAATGTTTATTGAGTTGTGAAATGTTAGATAAATGTTGTGTTTGATCGGTAATACCTATTAATCCTAATCCAGCGACGGACATGGGTTAAGGGTATTACACTTTATTGGTATCAGAGTCAGGTTTAGTCGATTCTATGACTAACGTAGCTTATAAGAGTCTATCTATTCTTGACAGTTTAAATTGTGTTTTCGTATAGTAACAGATCCTGAAAGAGCTATAGTTGATAATGTAGAGAGTAATGCGCCTGCTCCTGCTCAAGGGGTAGCACCGGTTGATTCTAGGCCGATTTCAAGTAGTCAAGGAGGAGAGGCTAAGCAAGCCTTCTTTCAGATGATGAGTGACTGGTTTACGGAGTTCGTTCGAACAAATTCGGATGCTTAACAACCTCTACCCCCACTTGTTCTTCAACAAATCCATATTGTTCCTCAAGTTATAGATCAGATGCAGTTGAATAAGCCGCCAGTAAATAAGATTCGTAAACATGGGGCTGAGGAGTTCAAGGCTACCGTTGATGATGATGCTGAGAGAGTTGAGTTTTGGCTCGAGAATACAATTCGAGTATTCGACGAATTATCTTGCACTCCTGATGAATGTATCAAATGTGTGGTATTTTTGCTGAGAGATAATGCGTACCATAGGTGGAAAACATTAATATCTGTGGTTCTTAGAGAACGGGTTACCTGGGAGTTCTTTCAATCTGAGTTCCGAAAGAAGTACATAAGTCAGCGATTTCTTGATCAGAAGCATAAAGAGTTTCTAGAATTGAAATAAGGTCGAATGACTGTGATCGAGTACGAAAGAGAATTTATAAAATTGACCAAATATGTTCGGGAATATGTTTCTACCGAAGAGATTATGTGCAAGCGGTTCGTTGATGGGTTGAATGAAGATATAAAACTTCTAGTTGGAATTCTGGAAATCAAAGAATTCGTTTTTTTAGTTGAAAGGGCTTGTAAAGCCAAAGATCTCAGCAAAAAAAGAAGAAGAGGAAAGCAAATTTAGAGGCTAGAGACATCAGAAAAAGATTGATGGGTAAGCCGTATCATTCTTCATCAAAGAAATCTAGAGATTTGTATACTCGCCCAAATGCTTCGATTGGATATCTGAACAAGGATCGTGCTAAACAATACTCCAATTCTAAAGCTCAAGCTACATTAGTTTCGAGTGTTGGCAGTGTAAGAGATAACAAACCCGAATGTCAGCAATGTGGGAGACTACATTTTGGAGAATGCTAGAACAAAAGAAATAATGCCTATTACAAATGTGGATCGTTGGATCATTTTATGCGATATTGCCCAGAGTTGATGGAAAAAGATGATTTTCAAAATATGAGGCCGAGTAACACTGCAAACAGGGGTAGACCACCTAGAAACACAGGAAATGTGAGTAGTAGTCAGAGAGCGACTAAAGATTCTACTGTGAGGTCAGAGGCTAGAGCACCTGCACGAGCCTACGCTATTCGCGCTTGAGAAGAAGCGTTATCTCCAGATATGATTACTGGTGCTTTCACTCTCTATGATACTAATGTGATTGCATTAATAGATTCAGGATCAACTCATTCATATATATGCATGAAATTAGTATCCAGTAAGACTTTGTCTGTAGAGTCTATTGAATTTGTGATTAGAGTATCGAACCCCTTAGGCAAGTGTGCTAGCTTTAGTTGATAAAGTGTGCAAAAACTGTCCATTGATGATTCGGGATTTCTATTTTTCAGCTGATCTGATGTTGTTTTCATTTGCTAAATTTGATATAATTCTGGGTATGGATTGGCTAATGTTACATGATGCTATAGTAAACTGTAAATGAAAGACGATTGATCTGAGATGTCAGAATAATGAAATTATCTGGATTGAGTCAGATGATTTGAATGGTTTACCAGTAGTGATTTCATCGATGTTAGCTCAGAAATATGTGAGAAAGGGTCGCGAAGCTTATTTTACTCATGTTTTTGATGCTAAAGTGATTGAAAAGAAGATCGAAATAGTGCCAGTTGTATGTGAGTATCCGGATGTATTTCTTAAAGAATTGTCAGGATTACCACCTATTCGAGAGGTTGAATTTGGTATTGAATTAGTGCCGGGAACGACTCTTATATCGATAGCTTCATACAGAATGACTCCTACAAAGTTAAAAGAATTGAAATCTCAGTTGCAAGAGTTGATAGATAGAGGATTTGCACGACTGAGTTTCTCACCCTGGGGTGCTCCTGTATTGTTTTTGAAAAAGAAAGATGGCACAATGAGAATCTGTATCGATTATCGACAGCTCAATAAAATGACCATCAAGAATAAATATCCTTTTATCGTATATTGATGATTTGTTTGATCAATTGAAAGGCACAACGGTGTTTTCAAAAATAGATCGGAGATCGAGTTATAATCAGTTGCGAGTAAAAGACTCCGATGTGCCAAAAATTGCTTTCCGAACGAGGTATGGACATTATGAATTTTTGGTTATGCCTTTCGGACTAACGAATGCTCCTGCAGTCTTTATGGATTTAATGAACCGAATTTTTAGACCGTAATTAGATCGATTTGTTGTCGTATTTATTGATGACATATTGATATATTCACGAGATGAAACTGAGCATGCTGAGCATTTGAGAATTGTATTGCAGACTCTGGGTGATAAGCAGTTATATGCAAAGTTTAGTAAATGTGAATTCTGGTTGTACGAGGTTGGTTTTTTGGGGCATATTGTGTCAGTATCGGGTATTCGAGTTGATCCGAGCAAGATTTCTGCAATAATGGATTGGAAGCCTCCAAGAAATGTATCTGAAGTTCGTAGTTCCCTAGGACTTGCCGGCTATTATAGACGATTTGTGAAAGGCTTTTCGATGATTGTGACTCCATTGACGAGATTGCTTTAGAAAGATGTAAAGTTTGAATGGTCCGAGAAATGTCAGAAAAGTTTTGATCAGCTGAAAGCTCTTTTGACTGAAGCTCTAATGTTAGTACAGCCAGAATCGGGTAAAGAATTTGTGATTTATAGTGATGCATCGTTGAATGGTCTGGGGTGCGTTTTGATGCAGGAAGACAAAGTCATAGCTTATGCCTCGAAATAGTTGAAGCTACATGAAAAGAATTACCCAATGCATGATTTAGAGTTAGCAGCCATTGTGTTTGCGTTGATGATTTGGTGCCATTATCTGTTCGGTGAGAAATGTCATGTTTATTCAGATCACAAGAGTTTAAAATATCTGATGACTCAGAAAGATTTAAATTTACGATAGCGGAGATGGCTAAAATTACTAAAAGATTATGAGTTAGTGATCGATTATCATCCGGGAAAGGCTAATGTAGTTGCTGATACTTTGAGCCTAAAATCCTTATTCGCTCGACACGTAATGAATACTCAAATAGCTATGTGTAATGATGGTTCGATTGTGGCCGAGATGAAAGCGAGATCATTATTTTTACAACAGATTTGCGAAGCTCAGAAAGTTGATAATGAAATTTTAGCAAAACGAGCTCAATGTGATTCGAACCCTGATTCAGAATTTCAAGTTGATTCTGATGAATGTTTAAGATTCAGAGGCCGAATATGTGTTCTGAGAAATTCAGAGTTAATTCAGATGATTTTAAACAAAGCACATAGTAGTCGTTTATCTGTTTATCTTGGAAGCACGAAAATGTATAATAACTTGAAACAACTCTATTGGTGGCCTGGTATGAAACATGACATCTCAGAGTTTGTTTCTAAATGTTTGATTTGTCAGCAAGTTAAAGCTAATCATCAGGTATCGTCTAGTTTATTGCAGCCGATTATGATTCCTAAGTGAAAATGAGATAAAGCGACTATGGATTTTGTGTCGGGATTGACCATATCTCCGAGAAAGAAAGATGTAATCTGAATTATAGTTGACATATTGACAAAATCGGCTCATTTCATTCCGGTACGAATGGACTATTGACTTGAAAAGTTAGCGAGTTGTATATCTCGGAGGTTATGAGATTACACAGAGTATCTGTTTCTATTGTTTCAGATAGAGATCCAAAGTGTACATCGAGGTTTTGGAAGAAACTATAAGATGCATTGGGTTCAAAACTATATTTTTTTACCGCATTTCACCTGTAGACGGATGGTCAATCCGAGCGAGTTATACAGATACTCAAGGATATGTTGAGATGTTGCATTCTTGAGTTCGAAGGTACGTGGGAAAAGTATTTTTCATTGATTAAATTCGCGCAAAACAATAGTTTTCAATCAAGTATTAAAATGGCACCGTACAAAGCTTTATACGGTCGAAAGTGTCAAACACCGTTGTACTGGACGGAGCTCAGCTAGAGTAAGATTCACCGGGTTGATCTGATTAGAGAGACGAAAGAAAAAGTGAAAGTAATTCGTAATAGTCTGAAAGCAACGTCAAATCGTCAGAAATTGTACGCAGAATTGAAAAGAAAAGATATTGAGTTTCAGATCGGGGATAAAGTGTTTTTGAAAGTTACACTATGGAATAAAATACTCAGCTTTGGCAGAAAAGGAAAGTTGAGTCTGATATTCATCGGACCTTATGAAATTATTAAGCGAGTTGGCCAAGTGGCATATCGGTTAGCATTACCATCTGAGTTAGAAAAGATTCATAATGTATTTCACATATCAATGCTTCGACGATACAGATCCAATCCCTCGCATGTTATTTCCCCGACTGAAATTGAGGTTCAGTCAGATTTATCGTACAGTGAAAAACTGGTCCGAATTTTAGCTTCTGATATCAAAGAGCTGAGAAATAAAAGAATAGCATCAGTGAAAGTCCTGTGGCATCGACATGGGGTAAAAGAAGCTACATGGGAAACCGAGGATGCTATAAGAAAGCAATATCCAAACCTATTCACAGGTAAGATTTTTAGGGACGAAAATCCCTAAGGGGGGAGAGTTGTAACAGCCCAGTTTTAGCTAAATCAGAAACGGTTTCAGAACCAAAAACATGAGATCAGAAAATTATTTTAATATTATTTTTTGTGTTTATAGCATGTGAATATGTATGTGTAAAAATTTCGTGCAATAATTTTAGAGTTTGAGTGCTTAATTTGACAAGTGCTTAATTTGACAAAAGGACTTAATCGCGTAAAATGTAAAAGTAGCATGCTATAAGTTAAAAGTGCTTAATTACTATGGTTCATTAATTGAAAGGTCCTTATGATGTAATTAAACCATTGATAGTGGAATTTGACATAAATGGGCATTAAATGGATGATATTAAATGTTTTATATTAAGGTTAAAATGGTAATTAAGTTATTAAGTTAATATTAAATAAAACAAAGTAAAAATAAGCTTCATTATCATCATCCATAACCGAAAATGTAACACCCCAAACCCGGCCTGGACGTTACGACCAAGTCTGACGTGTCACATTGACTTATGGTTGATTGTGTTCTTTGTTTGTGGTAATCAGGGTGATTTTGTAAAACAATGGTTAATTGTTGACTGAAAAAAAACACTGATTAATTAAGTCTTTAGGTTATCCATTTGTTACGCTCGTTGTGTTTTGAAATCGTTTATTAATTTTTGAACAAAAACCCACATTGTCTAAATCTAACAGTTTAAATCGAGTATAAATAAAACAATTAACAAAACCATAAAACTTACGAGCAGCCTTATTACAACTTAAAACCCAAAATAATTAAAGTAAGTAAATGCTGATCAAAACACATGAAGAAAACCGAATTTGCAGAACATGTGGCCACTCCGAATCCCTCACAGCTCCAAGTCCACTATGGTTGGGGATTTCCTGCATGGATGAAATTAAGGGGTGAGTTTGGAAAACTCAGTGTGTAAAACAACCCAACCATAGTCCAAATCAGATCAAACCACAGAAACAGATTAAGTTGGGCCTTATCCCTATACAGAATTCAGAATGAAGCCTATAGGCCCATAACAGATACAAAATAGATATATCATGTATGCAGAAAAACCCAACCCATATCCATCCGTATACGCCCCCGTACCAACCTTACAATATGTGGGGAGACAACTCGACCCACCCATCCGCTACACACCACAGAATTTGCAGCATGGCTAACAGAACAGATATTGTGACAGAGTCACCAGATACAGATATTATGAGAGAGTCACCATATGCAGATATTGTAGCAGAGGCACCAAAATAGATATTTGTGGCATAGCCACCAGAACGCTTTCTCCATCAATATATCCCAAATCCCATGCAACAGATATACATGTCATGGCATATAGCATACAAAAACAGAATATCATGCGTTTCAAACAGAATTAACCCAAGGGGTATAATGGTCATTTTGCACCTAGGGGTATAATGGTAATTTTCATACTTAAGGGTAAAATAGTAATTTCTCACCCTAAGGGTATTTCAGTAATTCATTCGTATTCTAAGGTTTCATGCTTACCACAGTTAACATCACTTTTCTAGAAAATTCTTACCGTATGCTTTTACCAAAATGGGCCCGTTAGCCCACTGACCCAAGTTCGGCCCATCGAGGCCCAAAATTACCAACGTACACGAAAATGCGCACTCAGCCATCTTACCTTTTGCGATCATCAGATTTATCGATTTAACCGACCTACGAGCACTCGCATGCTTGTAAGCCCTCGATATACCAAAATACCGATATTTTGGCTTTTCGGCTTTTACCGATCTAGTCTACTAGAGAGTGTTTGTTTACACACCTATTCTATAACGATACGTTGGCGTGATCCACACACGAGTTGCCTACACTCGATTTACTAATACGTCAAACTACATATCAAAAACAAAATACGTACTAATCTCCTTACCATATTCGGCCAACATTGCCTTAGTCCCTAAAGTTCTTACCTTTCTGCCGAAGTATGGACTAGATCTAGATGTCCAACTGTGTTAGCCTTCAAAGCCCTTTTCTGTACGTCCCCTTGTCCACACTAGTGCACACAAAACCAAAAGAAAGAGGCCAATATGCCCTTAGTCCAAACATTAGCCACCTTTAAGGGGTTTTGGCTTTTCCTTAAAGCATAAGTAACTAACGAAAGTTGTTCAAATACTTACCAAAAACGTTATGATACTACTTCCAATCTACTGTAGATCCAACCTCCGTACGAGAAGAGAAAATTATAATCAAAGATTCGGCTTCTGAAGTACCTCAGTGTAGAAAAGTTTCGGTTTGAAAGAAAGGATGAGAGGTTCGGCTTCAATGGAGATTCGGCTTTAACGAAAAGATGAGTAAAAGTAAAAAAGATGGCACAAGGGGAAAACAAAAGTTTTGGTTTCGGCTTTTGTGAGTGATCGGCTAAGGTGATTGAATGGGAGTGGTTTTTTCTTTATGATTGGTGAAGCAAAGAAGATGGGAAGATGACGATAAAAGAAAGGAGATGAATGGGTTAATGGCCTCGGCTTGAAGAGCTAAGAGAGCAAGAGAATGAAAGAAGAGGAAATGAGCAAAAAAATAAAATAAAATTTGAAATAAAACAAAATAAGAACCGATTGAAAGGGAAGCAAGATCGGCCAAATTAAAATACCCCAACTAACCCAAAAAGAAAAAAAAGAATCATAAAGGCCAAAAATAAACGGCACTTATTTGCTATGGGCGAATGAGTGCATTTCGACATAAAAATTCTTCCTAAATTCCAATTCCATGAATTGCTCCATGATTCTTGGCCAAATTCAATGTTTGAATTTCATTCAAACTTCTAACCGATCAGCAGTCTTATCCACCGCTTCATCATGCTGCTAAAAAGAGTTTCGGTCCAACTCTACTTCTCTCCCTCACGTATGCAGCAAAAAGAGAGTCCTTTGCGCGTACAGCAGCTCGAAGAGAGTCCTTCACGTGCATAGCAACTCGAACCTGGGTCATCCAGACACACCCCCACACTGCTGGCCACTGGGACGCAACCTTGTTTTCGTTATAATACTGCCACAATAATTTATAACCCTTACCTGCTTCAGTTCTGGCCCGCGCAAGGACTCAAACCTGCGCCCTCTCCGCGTGCCCAGTACGCTGATGCCACTGCGTGACAGGCACTCCTTGTGCTGGATTATCCTCGCAACTCCTCTTAACCCCTATTTTAACCGCAATCTGAATACTAAAAAAACAACCATTTGCGCGCGCTGTGCCTTGAACCCAGGCACCTCACACGCCCTCCTAGCATGCTTAGCCACTGGGCCAGGTGCTTGTTTGTGCTAAAACTCAGCCCAAATTATTAATAAGGCGTACTGCCCAGATTCCCTAAGGTAGCATAAATTTTTTTTTTTTTGCAAAAGTCTTGAATCAAACCCAAACCTTTTCCCACACTATAAATCCATCGTAATTCACTTAGATCCTACACTAAATAATTAGTAACAATATTGATAATAATTTCTCGTAAAAAGTTAAAACATCAATAATTCTATCTCAGGCCATCTTCTACCCAAACTCGGATTCCAAACACAATATTTCTAGGCCCAATTTTTGGGGCATTACAACTCTACCGCCTTAAAAAATTTGGTCCTGGAAATTTTCCATCCAGCTATCAGTTTTCTAATACCGACTACTGCACTATGCTACCGCTGCGCACTCTGATTAAAAATAATTCTTAGTACGACCCAGAACATCTAATTACCAAAGTAAAGAAACATTTATCAAGCACGCATACAACTCGTAACACACACTTAAATAGAATAAGCTTGGCAATCCTGAGCTCGATGCTCCTTGGACCCACATCTAAAGCATGCTCCTGTCTTCCTATGGCATTCACCCAGATGACGCCCGTTGCAGTTCTTGTAGGTTGGAAAGTTTGGTCGTGTCTTAACATGTTTTACAGAACGAGGCTCGATCTTCTGAAAACTAGAATCCTTCCTCTTCTTACACTCTAAGCACCCTACTTGAAGCATTTCCCTAATTTCCTTAACCTTGGTCTCCAACACCTCTTCTACCACTTTCCTTACTATCTCGGCCAATGCCTCGGTACCAAGCTCTGAGTTACTGCTACCCGAAGTTGGCAGACTTTGCTTACCCTCAGAATCCATATCAATACTCTACATTACTGGCATTCGTATCAAATAACTACCAAGGCCTCTATTCAATAGTTTTAGTACTTATTCATATGTTTTATGCTGAGATAGTATTTTAAAGTTTCTATTTTCACAGAATCATAGCCTAGCTACAGTCTCAGTATTTTAGGGTTTTTAGTATTGCCTTAGCTATAATGTCATGATATGATCTCAGTTTTATCTACAGTAATATCTTAATACAATGTAATATGAGTAACAGAAATACTTACAGACTTGGTGCTGGGGATTCAGTGTGGCACTTCTTCGATTATCAAATTTCAGAAACCCAGAAAAACTTAAACCATTTTAAGGTTAAACCTTAAAACATGTATACCTTGTAAAATATCTTTGAAAAGAACTTTCCAAAATCGTTTCCAAAATACCCTTCTTGGGCTTAAGTTTAGCAAAATTTTTCGAAAACCTTTTCGAACCAGATCCACAGCCTAGTTGTTGCAACCAGGCTCTGATACCACTAAATATAACACCCCAAACCTAGCCCAGATGTTACGGCCAAGCCTGACGTGTCACATTGACTTACGGTTGATTGTGTTCTTTGTTTGTGGTAATCAGGGTGATTTTGTAAAACAATGGTTAATTGTTGACTGAAAAAAAATCGATTAATTAAGTATTTAAGTTATCCATTTGTTACGCTCGTTGTGTTTTGAAATCGTTTATTAATTTTTGAACAAAAACCTACACTGCCTAAATCTAACAGTTTAAATTGAGTATAAATAAAATAATTAATAAAACCATAAAACTTACGAGCGGCCTTATTACAACTTAAAACCCAAAACAATTAAAGTAAGTAAATGCTGATCAAAACACATGAAGAAAACCGAATTTACAGAACATGTGGCCACTCCGAATCCCTCACAGCTCCAAGTCCACTATGGTTGGGGATTTCCTGCATGGATGAAATTAAAGGGTGAGTTTGGAAAACTCAGTGTGTAAAACAACCCAACTATAGTCCAAATCAGATCAAACCATAGAAACAGATTAAGTTTGGCCTTAGCCCTATAAGAATTCAGAATGAAGCCCATAGGCCCATAACAGATACATAACAGATATATCATTATGCAGAAAAACCCAACCCATATCCATCCGTATACACCCCCGTACCAACCTTACACCATGTGGGGAGACAACTCGACCCACCCATCCACTACACACCACAGAATTTGCAGCATGGATGCCAGAACAGATATTGTGACAAAGTCACCAGATGCAGATATTTGTGGCAGAGCCACCAGAACAGATATTTGTGGCATAGCCACCAGAACAGATATTTGTGACATAGCAACCAGAACGCTTCTTCCATCAATATATCCCAAATCCCATGCAATAGATATACATGTCATGGCATATAGCATACAAAAACAGAATATCATGCATTTCAAACAGAATTAACCCAAGGGGTATAATGGTCATTTTGCACCTAGGGGTATAATGGTAATTTTCATACTTAGGGGTAAAATAGAAATTTCTCACCATAAGGGTATTTCAGTAATTCATTCGTATTCTAAGGTTTCATGCTTACCACAGTTAACATAGCTTTTCTAGAAAATTCTTACCGTATGCTTCTACCAAAATGGGCCCGTTAGCCCACTGACCCAAGTTTGGCCCATCGAGGCCCAAAATTACCAACGTGCACGAAAATGCGCACTCAGCCATCTTACCTTTTGCGATCATTAGATTTATTGATTTAACTGACCTACGAGCACTCGCATGCTCATAAGCCCTCGATATACCAAAATACTGGTATTTTGGCTTTTCGGCTTTTACTGATCTAGTCTACTAGAGAGTGTTTGTTTACACACCTATTCTATAACGATACGTTGGCGAGATCCATACACGAGTTGCCTACAATCGAGTTACTAATACGTCAGACTACATATCAAAACAAAATACGTACTAATCTCCTTACCATATTCAGCCAACATTGCCTTAGTCCCTAAAGTTCTTACCTTTCTGCCGAAGTATGGACTAGATCTAGATGTCCAACCGTGTTAGCCTTCAAAGCCCTTTGCTGTACGTCCCCTTGTCCACACTAGTGCACACAAAACCAAAAGAAAGAGGCCAATATGCCCTTAGTCTAAACATTAGCCACCCTTAAGGGGTTTTGGCTTTTCTTTAAAGCATAAGTAACTAACGAAAGTTGTTCAAATACTTACCAAAAATGTTATGACACTACTCCCGATCTACTGCAAATCCAACCAGCGCACAAGAAGAGAAAAGTATAATCAAAGATTAGGCTTCTGAAGTACCTCAGTGTAGAAAAGTTTCAGTTTGAAAGAAAGGATGAGAGGTTCGGCTTCAATGGAGATTCGGGTTTAACGAAAAGATGAGTAAAAGTAAAAGAGATTGGCACAAGGGGAAACAGAAGTTTCAGTTTTGGATTTTGTGAGTGATCGGCTAAGGTGATTGAATGGGAGAGGTTTTTCTTTATGATTGGTGAAGCAAAGAAGATGCGAAGATGACGATAAAAGAAAGGAGAGGAATGGGTTAATGGCCTCGGCTTGAAGAATTAAGAGAGCAAGAGAATGAAAGAATAGGAAATGAGCAAAAAAAATAAAAATAAAAATTTGAAATAAAACAAAACAAGAACCGATTGAAAGGGAAGCAAGATCGGCCAAATTAAAATACCCCAACTAACCCAAAAAGAAAAAAAAAGAATCATAAAGGCCAAAAATAAACGGCACTTATTTGCTATAGCCGAATGAGTGCATTTCGGCATAAAAATTCTTCCTAAATTCCAATTCCATGAATTGCTCCTTGATTCTTGGCCAAATTCAATGTTTGAATTTCATTCAAACTTCTAACCAATCAGCAGCCTTATCCACCGCTTCATCATGCTGCTAAGAAGAGTTTCGGTCCAACTCTACTTCTCTCCCTCACGCATGAAGCAAAAAGAGAGTCCTTCGCGCGCATAGCAGCTCGAAGAGAGTCCTTCACGTGCACAGCAAACTAGAACCTGGGTCCTCCAGGCACACCCCGACGCTGCTGGCCACTGGGACGCAACCTTGTTTTCGCTATAATACTGCCACAATAATTTATAACCCTTACCTGCTTCAGTTCTGGCCCACTTTAAAAAAAAATAAAACAGAATTCATCCGCACAAGGACTCAAACCTGCGCCCTCTCTGCGTGCCCACTACCCAGCACGCTGATGCCACTGCGCCACGGGCACTCCTTGTGCTGGATTATGCTCGCAACTCCTCTTATCCCCTATTTTAACCACAACCTGAATACTAAAAAAATAACCATTTGCGCGCGCCGTGCTTTGAACCCAGGCATCTTACACGCCCTCCTAGCATGCTTAGCCACTGGGCCAGGTGCTTGTTTGTGCTAAAACTCAGCCCAAATTATTAATAAGGCCTACTGCCCAGATTCTCTAAGGTAGCATAATTTTTTTTTTGCTAGAGTCTTGAATCGAACCCAAGCCTTTTCCCACACTATAAATCCATCGTAATTCACTTAGATTCTACACTAAATAATTAATAACAATATTGATAATAATTTCCCATAAAAAGTTAAAACATCAATAATTCTAACTCGGGCCATCTTCTACCCGAACTTGGACTCCAAACCCAATATTTCTAGGCCCAATTTTTGGGGCGTTTCAGAAAATCACCAAAAGAAATAGGTTTTTGAGCTCTCATGTATTTGGCACCTTTGAAGCTTGATTAAGGTATGTTTTGAGCTCGTTTTTTATGATTTCTACGTTTTTGTGATCGTTGTATCGAGTACTAACTAGCCCAGGGACTAATTTTCAAAATTTATTAATGTTTTGAAAGTTTCCATTGATAAATTCATGTGTTTTTTAATGTTTGATAATGAATTATGAAAGCTTAGTGATAGATATCTATGTTTTGTAAAGTGATTTTGAGTAAAAATGTATATTAGGGATTCAATTGAGAAATTTATAAATTGAGGGGTTGAAATGTGAAATAAATGAAATATATGGGCTGCTAGGGACCTATATGAAATTCATCTAGGCTTGGGTTTAATGAAATTTCAAGAATTGTGTATTTGTGAAATAGGGACTAAATTGTAAAAATGTAGAACTTTAGGGGCAAAAGTGTAAAAATGCCCAAATAGGTATTTTTGGATGGAATTTAATAAATTGAATGAGTAGGTGATTAAATGAGTTAATTTTGAATATATATAGATCAAGAAAGAAAGAATTCGAAATTAGATCGGAGGAAAGGCAAGATTATCGAGTAATCGATCTGATTCGTCATTTTCGAATACGAGGTAAGTTCGTATATGATAGTTTGATTATAAATGTATATTATATGCTTTGGTATTGCATAAAATGTGATTATGAGATTACGGATAATGTTTGAATTGTGAATACGACTATACGGATGTGTTCGACAATGAAATCAACAAGTGAAACTTCAGAGTTAAACCTTAGGAATAGTTTAGAATGCTAGTGACATGTCATTAGGTTAAAGTATTGGCTTCGAGCCATGATATCGGCACTTCGGGTGTGAGTAATACCTTGATTTAGCTACGTGCCATGGTATAAGTATGTCAGTAAAGAGTAATACCTTGATTTGGCTACGAGCCATAGTATAGGTACTCAGGGATAAGTTACCTTGATTTGGCTACGGGCCATGGTATAGGTACTTATTGATTGAGATCTTGATTATCCGACTTCTATTCCAAATGGTTCAACGGGTAAAATAAGCGATGTGGTTGGGAAATAGGTTAGTACGAAGTGATACAGGTACGTATGGAACCTACTCAAGTATTATATTGAGAAAGTTCAATGAAATGGTATTTGATCATGTTTTGAGACATGAGAAAGGTTTGTGGTTAATGTGATTTTGATTTTTTAATGTGAAAATAGTTAAATTACATTTATTTGATGAATTGAGTTATTTATTTGCGAATTACTAAGCTTTTAAAAGCTTACTTTGTGTATACTTTCCCTGTTTCGTAGATAATCAAAGCTTGCTCGGACTCGGGGATCGTTGAGAAATGTCATCACACTTTCGATCACTTAGTTAATACTTTTGATGCCTAGTAATTATGGTATATGGCATGTATAGGCTAGTGTGATTATGGGATATTTTGTGTTATGGAATTATAGCCATGTGATTCAACTTGTATATGGTAAAGTTGTGAGATGTGAATTTCGCTCATATAATATGTTTATATACACTATATGATGTGTATGGTATGCCTTATGAATTTGGTCAAATTGTTGTAGTTGTTTTGATGGTTGGATAAATGGTGAAATGTTCATGGTATTGAATGGATTGTGAATTGGCATAGTATAATATGAGATAAAGGTATTGATTGGTGTTATTTTGAGATTTAAGTTAGTTATTTTGAAGGATGAATGAATGTATATTGAAGTTAGATGGAATGATGAATTTGTCATATGAATTCAATATGATTGGAGTAGTGAATGTGTATTGAATTGGCTAGTGTTTTTATGGTATGAAATGTGTGTGAGTTGATGATGTTTTGGATGCCTAAAAATGTATTGAAATGGTATAAAATATCTTGTTGTTGGAAGGCATGAGGAGGGTGAGGAAAGGGGCTTAAACTAAGCCTATTTTCGCTTCACACGACCGAGCACATGGATGTGTGGCTCAACCGTGTGTGATACATGGCCTTAGTACACGACTGTGTGTTCCCTAGGGTACCCTTTTGAATTAAGTCAGTATACCCTCCAGGTTTGGCACGGCCTAAACACACGAGTGTTGATACGTGATATTCGTGACAGGTTTTAAATATTTATAATTAATCGTTCTTGAAACTAACTATTATCACGATGAAGGCAAGTGTACCTATCGAATAGTAGTATAGCTGTAGCAGGATCGGATTGTCAAACCCAAAGGAACCAAGAGTACTAGTAATTACTTTTTTTTATTATCTAGCCTAAAAATTAAGGGATTTGTTTATCTAAATTAATTAACTAAACTAAGAGTGCATAGAGAGAAATTGGGAAAAACTTTTGGGAAAATTCGATTGATTAAGACAATACCCAAGGAAAAATTCACCTAGACTTCACTTGTTATTTGACTCTGAATCAGACGATTTATTCATTTGACTTGATCCGTAGAACTTCCTATGTTATATTATTATCTCTTTCGACACTAATAACGTCTAACCCTAGGTTGATTAATTGAAATCTCTTTCTAATTAACACCTAGTGTTGCATTAACTCGATCTATGGATCCCCTTATTAGGTTTCACCCTAATACAGAAAAATCTTATCACCCTATCTCTAGGCGTGCAATCAACTCTGCTTAATTATGACAAATTTCCTCTTAGACAGGGTCTATTCCTCCTCTAAATAAGAGCATTAACTTGAATCAATATCCTAGAATATTAAAACAAGAATTAAGAACACATAATTAAGAACAAGTCAAATATTTATCATACAATTCAGATAATAATAACAAGATCCGTCTTAGGTTTCATTCCCCTTAGGTATTTAGGGGGTTTAGTTCATAATTATAGAAGAAAACATCTTAGAAGAATAATGAATACAAAACATAAAGAAAACCCAAAACCCCTGAATGAAAATTGAAGGGAGATCTTCAGTCTTGATGATGAATCCGACTTCTGAGATGGACCAATCGGCTTCTGTTGAGTAATTCCTTGCCTCCTACTCTGTGTCCCCTTCCTAAGTGACTCCTCAGGTGTTTAAATAGGCTTTAGAATGCATAAGAGCCCTCAGAATTTGCCTTTTCCGAATAGGGTTATACTTGGGCTCGACAGGGATGCGCCTGTGTGCGATTACTCTAGCCCATGGTCAAGGCTACTGAATAGGCATAGGCGTGTATTCTACCTGTGTAAGTCATGCTTTGATCCTGCCAAAGGGACACGACCATGGGACACGCCCGTGTGAGGAAGTCCAGGCCGAGTTGATTTCCCATGTGGGTCCATTTTCTCCGTTTTCGGCCTGTTTCTCGCTCTTTTTATTCTCCTATGCTCACCTAAGTATAAAACATGAAATTAAAGAATTAGGAGCATCAAATTCACCAAATCTAAGGAGAAACCATCCATAAATGTGCTAAGCATGGGATAAAACATGTATAAATTACATTTTATCAAATACCCCCATATTTATGCGTTTGCTTGTCCTCAAGCAAAATCCTCAACTCACAATCAAAATAAATTCTTCTCAATTTATAATCCCTATCAATAATATCTCAAAATAATCCATAAGTAATCATACATTGAAAATTCAACTAAAAGTACATCAAAGTTTTAAACATTCCAAGTTGAATATTTTATCACGAAAACATAGGTGTCTCCCCTTATCTAAGTGATTACCTTTGATTAAAATATTACAGAGTTTAACATCCTCACTAAAAATTCACTCAAATCACTCAAGGTGTTTAAGGACATCAATTAAAGCACTCATTAGTCAATATGAAAAGCTATTGCCATAGGCTTGCTTGAAAATCAAATCTCCACCACTATAAATTTAGCTGATACATCAATCAAAAAGGTCTTTTAGAGGGTTGCAATATGGCCTTGGTTAGGGGGTGTGGTCACAAGCTAAAAGAAAAGGTTAGAATCGAGATTGAATTTAAAAATTACCTAGTTAGAAAAATAACCAATCATCAGTTGAATACAAGTGAGCTTCTTTTCAGAATATGGAATTAACATTCAAGCTCAAAAACGACGAACTACTACTAATATGTATTGAAGTAAATATATATATTTAGAACAAGTCAAATACATAGAAGAACAAAACATAGCTAAACAATCAGTTCAAATCAAATCTCGACAAAAATAGGGATCAAATTAGGGGATTTCAACAACAATGGGTTATAGGTTAATATTGAGGGTAAATCAATTAATGACTTGTTAGGCTTAAAGGGGTTCACTAAGGGTCAATTATGAAGGTAGGCTTTTGTGGAGTGAGTGGGTTAAACCTAAGTGCCTTTATCATCTTGACATATCAAATCAAATGGTGTGGTCTTGATATGCATAATCAAACAAGTTATAGAATAACAAATCAATACTGACGCACTCATAATAAAAGTGAGCATGAAAGAAATAAAATATGCTCTAAAGGCTCAAGATCTCACAAAAATTATGGCTTTTTGATGTTTAAACTTGTGAATTTCAACTCACGATAATACCTAAACTTAGGGAAACAACCTAAAAGTTTATAATTCTTCAAAAATCAACTTATCATGCTTGATTCCCTAATGTCTTAAAGTTTAAACAATCAATGCATAAATGCATATGTTTTAATTCAAGACATATCAATAAAAATCATAAATTAATTAAAATTCATTCTAATAGTGATATGAGTGATTCACGTGAGGATAAGACAAAATTCAGGGATTTCTAATGATGATATGAAATACCCTCCCACACTTAAGATGTACATTGCCCTCAATGTACAAAGATAGATATATATTGAAAAATAAAGATAAATAATCATATGATAGGGAGAGAAGTGAAACTTCTTGAATGATGAATGAATTCCTTGATTTGGAGTTATAGAGAATAATCGACCAAGGCAATGATGAGAGTGGAGGAGGGTACTCCGGTGGTGGTAGAGGTTCATTAGTCTATAAGTCCTGCGCCAAAAGAATATTATATCTGGTGGTAGCTATGGTCGTGGTTGAGTAGGACATGACAGCCGTGGAGAACATTTGCCAGTGGAGGTTTTAGTTCCTAAACGATGATGAGCTTTGGAGCTCTTTATAACTATGATAGAATCAAGAACTTTTTAGGAAATATAAGGAAGCATAATTACTCATAATGAAATAGCCGAAACTATAAATTATTCAATAAAAATTATAAAAACTAAAATTAAAATAATAATAAAGGAAAATGAAATAAAAAGTACTTAAATAAGATAAATAAAGATAAAAGTAAAAATAAAAATAATAAATAAAAAGTTTTTAAACATTGTCATCGCCGGATGGTTTGCGAGGTGGCGGTGGTGATGAGATGTGAAGGTGCTGACAAATCTGATGAAGTGTAGCATCAATGTGATCAAAACACTGAAAACACTGCTGCTCAAATCGAGTAAGGCGCTCAAAGATGTTTGAGTATGAAGCCGCCGCATAAACTGGACGATGTATGGGTGGTGGCTGAGACAGTGGGTCCCCATGACGTGGAGGGACATCATCAGTAATATCCTCTGGGTTCTCCTCCTCGGTGGACTGGATGAGGCAGTACTGAGAAGGGTAGGTGCCATGTCGTTTCTTGATCATCCTCATGTTTAGCATGCTCGAGATGCCTTGTGGAGACATCTGACCGATGAGAGTGAGAGAGGATGATTGTGTCGCTGTGTTGGAGCCCAAAGTGTCGTACCAATTGAGTCACATAGGGCCCGATAGAGATGACCCCTCTCCTATGTCACTCTGTCTGATGGCGGATGGCGAGGGTAATAAAGTAGACAAGGTCGAGGACGTGCCTGTTCACCATGCTCCATAAGAAATAGGGGTCGTAGGTGGTGACAACGCCAATGCTCACTCGTTGTCCCGTCAGAGTGTGAGCCAAGATGGCGTGTAGGTACCTCAAGGATGGAGGGAGAGCCGATGCCTTAGAGCGGTTAAGATCATAGGAGGCCGAGATAGGGATGACGTCCTACCAACACTTGGAGGGAGACTAGTAGATGTGGCGGTGAAGGGTGTTGAGTTCATTGTCATCCATGAACTCCTCCGTGTATAGCCCTAGTGCAATCCCAAACTCGGGTACGCTCAACTGGCGCACTCGACCACTAAGGCAGAATTGGACCATTCCAGGATTGTCGAAGTTGGTCATGACGGTCTGAAGATGAAACGTTGAGCATAGTTCCAATGTGAACTCGAGATACGTCGACTCGACGATCTCAAAGAAGAGCCCCCACGGGTCAGTCATCAAGAGGGCTCGGGCTGCGTCAGCCAATTCAATCTGTTCAAGTGCAACCTAGTCAATGTAGCGGCCCACACCTATGGGTCGGGCCTGTAATATCTGAAATAGCTCCTCTTGGAGTCCCATGGGGAACTCGAGGAAAGGGTGCCTAATCTCTGCGGTAGGACCCTAGGATGATGCTGCTCCTTTCCTTCTCTTCGAGGTGGGGACAACGGTTTTCTTACCATGTCAGGATGACATTGTATATCTGTATTGAAACGTCGAAGTTCAACCACTATGTCCCAAGAATGGCATGGAAAAACAAAACTAAATTGGAATATTTCATGAGACTCACGTATTAGATGAAGTAAATAAAACTAAAACAACTAAAGCAAATATATTAAGTTATTAAAATAGGACGATGAGAATAATCCTATGGGAATATCTAACGCATGAGTGCATGTGGGTAAGCATAAAATCCATGGAAATAAGAAAGATGGATGAATGTAATATGAAAAATAGAAAAATTCTTTAATAATAATTATGAGTTTCTACTATTCTACTATGAATGTTTACTTAAAATAGTCAAATGGATCAGAGAAAACATGAAATAGGAAAAATATCTAAAGAAAATAGAGAGAAATGAGTAAACAAACGCAAAAGAGAGAAGCTTGGGTTGTCGAAAACAGTGTTATAGGCGGCGCACGGGCGTGGCGGTAGGGTGTGTGGAGTTGCAACGGTTAGAGTTAGGGATTTTTGTGGAGGGAGATGATGAATAGTGAGGGATTTATATAGATTTTAAATTTTTTCCTATGTGTTTCACAATTTTTAAATTTAGGCGCGTCTGACATTCGCCCGACGCCCATGTTTGTTTGACAGTGTCGACCACAGGGGCTGGGCACGGGCGTGTCAAATGCCCATGCTAAATTGATAGGTTCGCCCACGGTTTCAAAACACGGGCGTTTCGCATGTCCGTGTTGTTTGGTAGTTTTGCCCACGGCCTTATCACACGGCCGTGGCGACTTATCGCATCCCGTGTTGGGGAAAAACTTTTTGCCCTGTTTTCACACGGTAGTATCGCACGGTCGTGTCTCCTCCTATAGTGTGTGCACGGCCTAAGGCACACTCGTGTGCCTGGCCGTGTGGATAGGAAAACTCTATTTTTCGAGACTCAGTTAGTAGGTTTGATGTGAAAACTAGAATTTAAATAAATCATTACTTTAGTGCTCGGGTTGCCTCCTGAAAAGCGCTTATTTATAGTCTAAGCTTGACTTACCTCTCTGGTGTGTGATCATGGTGGCTCGAGAAGTTTACACTCCTCATCCCTGTTATCAACTTTATCAATATAAGGTTTAAGACGAGTATTGTTTACCTTAAAAGTTCTGAATTTGGGGTGAATTACCTCGACTGTACCATATGGGAAAATACTGAGTACTGTGAGAGGAATTTCTTCATTAGGTTCAGAAGTGGTAATGCGAGGATCTACAGCATCTAGTAGTACTTTGTCTGCAACCTTAAGTTGATTTGGTGATGTATTGAGCTCATCTTGGCTTGGTTTCAATTTATCGGGTGTTCTCGATTTCTGTATCTGCCATTCATCTGGTTCCTCGATTTGTAGCCTTCGTTCTTCATAGATAGGTCTTTTGTTGTTGCTTGAACATGGTTCGTGTAGGTTCTTCGAACTTATTTCCTACAAAGTAGGATGCACCACATGGTCAGTTTTAGTAGAATAATTTATACAACTACTTTCAATTTTCAATGTGTTACTCGAATTACGAGCTTGAAGGGTGATTGTTTCGTCTCCCACATGAAGTGTGAGGTCACCTATGCCAACATCAATTATTGTTCTAGCGGTTGCTAAAAAGGGCCTCCCTAAAATTAAAGGAACGTTACTATCCTCTTCTATGTCTAGAACAACGAAATCAACTGGGAATATAAATTTGTCAATTTTAACGAGTACATCTTCAATAATCCCCCTAGGAAATCTGATTGTTTTATCGGCTAATTGAATACTCATCCTAGTTTGTTTGGGTTTCCCAAGACCTAGTTACTTAAACATTTTGTAAGGCATGACATTGATACTAGCCCCTAAATCAGCCAAAGCATTACTGACATCTAGGCTACCAATTAAACAGGGTATCGTAAAACTCCCTGGATCTTTTAATTTTTGGCCAGCTTATTCTGTAGTATGGCTGAGCAAATCGCATTTAGTTCCACATGCGACGCCTTATCTAACTTTCGCTTATTTGTTAAAAGCTCCTTTAAGAATTTGACTGCGTTTGGCATCTGCGAAAGAGCTTCAATAAATGGTAACATAATATGTTACTTATTTAATAATTTAAGGAATTTACCGAATTGTTCTTCTGTGCGGTCTTTCGTTGTCGCGTTCGGGTATGGCACACGAGGTTTGTATTCTTTACTTACCGGTTTCTGGTTATTGTGGTCCACCTAACCCTTACATTTACTTACCACTATTTCTTGCCTCGGTTCTGGTTCAGCTGCAACTAACCCTTCCTCATCTTGAATGGTAATTGCATTAATTTGCTTCATTGGGTTAGATTCAGTGTTACTCGGCAGACTACCTTGTGGTCGTTCAAATATCAATTTAGCGAGTTGACCTATCTGAGTTTCGAGCCCTTGGATCGATGCTTGTTGATTTTTAAATGCTGTCTCGATATTCTGAAAATGAGTTTCTAACACTGAGATGAATTTGTTAGCATTTCCTCAAGGTTCGACTTTTTCTCTTGTTGGTAGGGTGGTTGTTGGAAGCCTGGAGGTGGTGGTTGTCGCTGATTCCCTTGGCCTCCTCATGAAAAATTTGGGTGATTCCTCCATCCTGCATTGTAAGTATTGCTATATGGATTATTTTGAGATTGAGGATTATTACCCATGTAATTTAATTGCTTGTTCTCCATATTGTGGCCATAGGGTGGGTATTCTGGATTGCTTGATCCACCTCCACTTTCTTCGCACTGCATTACTAGGTCAACCTGTGAAGAACTAAGAAAACCATCAATTTTCTTATTCAAGAGTTCTACCTGGTTAGGGAGCATGGTGACCGAATCGACGTTATAAACGTCGGCTGCTTTTGTTGGCTTTGTCCTCATGACTTGCCACTGATAATTATTCAGTGACATCTCTTCTATAAATTCATAAGCATCCTGAGGTGTCTATTATTGATTGTTCCGCCAGCGGCTGCATTGATCATCTGTCGAGTCGAAGGATTCAGGCCATTGTGGAACGTTTGAACCTGTAGCCAGAGTGGTAACCCATGGTGAGGGCTCCTTCTCAACAGATCCTTGTATCTCTCTCATGCATAGTAGAGTGTTTCTAAATCCATCTACAGAAAATAAGAGATATCATTACATAATTTGGCTGTTTTAGCCAGCGGAAAAATATTCTAATAAAAACTTTTTGGTCATTTGTTCCCATGTAGTGATTGACCCTCGTGGTAACGAGTTCAACCATTGTTTAGCCTTATTCCTCAATGAAAAGGGAAACAACCGAAGGTGAATGGCATCATCAGAAATGCCATTGATTTTAAAAGTGTCGCAAAACTTTAAGAAATTTGCCAAGTGAGCGTTGGGATCCTCGTCCCGTAAACCATCAAACTGAACAAATTGTTGGATCATTTGAATGGTGTTAGGTTTCAGTTCAAAATTATTTGCAAGCAGGTCTAACTATGCTTGATTCAGTTCCTGTTAAAGAAGGTTTAGCGTAATCATACATAGTACACGGAGCAGGATTCTGATTAACAGCAATCGCAGGAGGTAGCGGATTTTCTTGGTTTTCAGCCATCTCCTCGGTTGTGGTTGAAATATTATCCTCTTGCTCTTCCTCAATGTATCTTAAGCTTCGCCTTATTTCTCTTCGGTTTCTGCGAACTATGCAATCGATCTAACTATCAAACAGTAATGGTCCTGACGGGTTTCTTCTGGTCATAAACTAGAAAAACTTTTCAGAAGAAAATAAATGAAGAATTAGAAAGGAAAATAAAAATTTAAATTGCAGTAAAAGTAAAATGGATAAATTAATAAAAATCAAGTGTTCCTAATACCCTAGTTCCCCGACAACGGTGCCAAAAACTTGATACGTGATATTTGTGACAGGTTTTAAATATTTATAATTAATCGTTCTTGAAACTAACTATATCACGATGAAGGCAAGTGTACCTATCGAACAGTAGTATTGCTTTAGCAAGACCGGATTGTTGAACCCAAAAGAACCAAGAGTACTAGTAATTACTTTCTTTTTATTATCTAGCCTAAAAATTAAGGGATTTGTGTATCTAAATTAATTAACTAAACTAAGAGTGCACAGAGAGAGATTGGGAAAAACTTTTGGGAAAATTTGATTGATTAAGACAATACCCAAGGAAAAATCCACCTAGACTTCACTTGTTATTTGACTCTGAATCAGACGATTTATTCATTTGACTTGATTGGTAGAAATCCCTAAGTTATATTATTATCTCTCTCGACACTAATAACATCTAACCCTAGGTTGATTAATTGAAATCTCTTTCTAATTTTGATTAATTAAAATCTCTTTCTAATTAACACCTAGTGTTGCATTAACTCGATCTATGGATCCCTTTATTAGGTTTCACCCTAATCTGACAAAATCTTATCACCCTATCTTTAGGTGTGCAATCAACTCCGCTTAATTATGACAAATTTACTCTTAGACAGGGTCTATTCCTCCTCTGAATAAGAGCATTAACTTGAATCAATATCCTAGAATATTAAAAAAAAATTAAGAACACATAATTAAGAACAAGTCAAATATTTATCATACAATTCAGATGATAATAACAAGATCCATCTTAGGTTTCATTCCCCTTAAGTATTTAGGGGGTTTAGTTCATAATTATAGAAGAAAACATCTCAGAAGAATAATGAATACAAAACATAAAGAAAACCCCAAACCCTTGAATGGAAATTGAAGGGAGATCTTCAGTCTTGATGATGAATCCAGCTTCTGAGATGGACTAATCGGCTTCCGTTGAGTAATTTCTTGCCTCCTACTCTGCGTCCCCTTCCTAAGTGCTTCCTCAGGTGTTTAAATAGGCTTTAGAATGCCTAAGAGCCCTCAAAAGTGGCCATTTCCGAATAGGGTTATACTTGGGCTCCACATGGACATGCCCGTGTGAGATTACTCCAGCCCATGGTCAAGGCTACTGAATAGGCACGGGCGTGTAGTCTACCTGTGTAAGTCATGCTTCGATCCTGCAAAAGGGACACGACCGTGGGACACGCCCGTGTGAGGAAGTCCAGGCAGTGTTAATTTCCCATGTAGGTCCATTTTCTCTATTTTCGGCCTGTTTCTCGCTCTTTTTACTCTCCTATGCTCACCTAAGTATAAAACATGAAATTAAAGGATTAGGAGCATCGAATTCACCAAATCTAAGGAGAAACCATCCACAAATATGCTAAGCATGGGATAAAAACATGTATAAATTACGACTTATCAGGTGTGTCTACTGATTGTGTGTGGCACACGGGCGTGTGGCCAGCCGTGTGACCCAAGTCAGTAACCCCTCCAGTTTTCACACGGCCTGACACATGGGCGTGTCCTCTGCTGTGTGGTGCAAGTCAGTATGTATGCCCTGTTTTCTCATGACTTAGACACACGGGCATGTTTGAGGCTGTGTGAGGCACACGGCCTATTCACACGAGCGTGTGACATATGTAACTTAGAAAAAATTTTAAGTTTTCAAAAATTTCTTTACGGTATCACTTTAGTCCCAAACCTTCTCTAAAGCCTATTTAAGGTCTCGTAGACCAATTTAAGGGACATTGTGTATGTGAATGAATGTTATTCGATAATGAATGTTTATTGAGTTGTGAAATGTTAGATGAATGTTGTGTTTGATCGGTAATACCTCTTAATCCTAATCCAGTGACGGACATGGGTTAGGGGTGTTACAAAACCCTTAAATCAAGAAACTTCCTTAATCCTCAGCAATATTGATACCTTTGATTAGAATTTAATATTGTGCAGGATCCATGTATATGGTAAACACAAAGCATACTCTATTTGAACTCATAGTTAACTCATAAGCTCAATTTTATCTTAAAAGGAAATCTAAAGAGAAATTAGGGAATTTAGAAAGCCATAGATATAAAACACACTGATATTTTATTAATCTAACTTGATCTGCCCTTATAAGAAGATATAACTCTCCTTATATAGATGGAGAGGCTTATAAACAGACAAACTTATAGTACATATATTTTACATAAAACAAACAGTAAAAGTGATATTCTCTTCTTTAATCATAGTCGGTGGATTCATCTGACATGTGATTAAGATCAATGATACGGTCTTGATTTTCTTGCTTTCTCTGATAGATTTCCAACTGTAGAGCATCATACCGTAAATCTAGATCAAAATATTCTTCCTTATCTTCATGTTCATCATTATCTTCATGTTGTGGTTGAGAATCTTGGATCCTTATATTGTCAAGATTGATTTGGCTACCAAGGATAATCTTGAGACCATTCTGTTGGATCTGGAATACTATCATTATATTCTTGGATAGCTTTCAAAATTTCTTCATGATAAGGTTTATGTTGAATTGGCCAAGTATCCCATGGAGCAGTGACATTTGGAAGAGGCCATATTTCAAATGGAATGACCTTGTTAAGCTGGTAAAGGAATTTTTGAATATTTCTATAATGGCTGTCAGAATTTTAGATATCATCAGGGAAAATTCTATGAAATATTGAGGTTTATAAAAGATAATTATCATGTAAAACCCTAACTTTAAATGGTAAGATTGGTTTATCATATTCAACCTTTGTGGTAAAGGATGAAACCAGCTTAGTAAAGTAAAGAAATTATGATGTTGAGATTTAATATTTCCTCAGACAGCTTTTGACAAGTAGTGAAGAAGATCAGGAATAAAGAACTGAATGCCAATATGGTAAAGATGAGTGATATTCCATAAAAACCATTTTAGCTCTTCTAGTTGTTCAACAAACTCAAACCTTATTGGGCGTATAAATGGGTATTCTGGATGTACACCCCAAGGTTTAAGAATAAGACTTCTAAAATTTTTAATGACTTGAAATTGATATTCAAACATCATTTCTTTAGCCTTTTGATGAAAGGTTTTTTGATGAACAAGGTTCCTAACTTCTGGTGGAAATTTTGGGTTAAGGTTAGGGGTGATTAGGTAAGAAATAGGTAAGGTTGAAGATGATGAGGGTGGCCTATTCATCATTATAGGCTTAGGCCAACTAGATGAGGTTCTTTTGAAAGCAAAAAATTCAGTCTTTGGCCTAGAAAAGAAATTAGCAATAATATTTTCCTTTCCTTTGATATGTTTAGTGTCAAAAGAGATTTAGAAAACCATTCAGCCAACCTAAGGAGCTGAGGGTGTAGGACTGTCTTTTGTTTAAACTTGAGCATTTGAGGAAAAGAAAACATGTCCATTTGAACAAGAAAATGATAGCCTGCAAGATGAAATTCAAACTTTGAGATACCTTCCTTAACTGCCAAAATTTCCTTGAAAGTGGAATGGTAATGGATTTCAGCTTTAGAAAATCTTCCATTTTTGAATCCGCAAAGGTGTCTTTTTCCTTGGTTTTCTTTAAATAGTACTGCACTCTAATATTTATCACTAACATTTATCTGTAGGATTCGTTTTCCATTAGAGGGAATTTGGGGTGGAGGCAAATTCTACAACATCTCTTTCAGGCGTTGTACAGCTCTTGTTTGAGGAGATGACCATGTTGGAGGTTTCTTCTTAAACATCTTTCTTAAGGGATTAATATACTTAGAAACCTTAGGAATAAAGTCTATAATATAATTAACAATCCCTAAGAATTGTTGAACCTATTTTTTTAGATAGATTTTCATCTGGGAACTTAAGAAGTTCTTGTGTAATATGTGGTCTGGAGAGTACTGTCCATCTTTCTGTGTCATTCACAAAATTCAATTTCTGGTTTGTTGATTTGCATATTCTTTTCTGAAAGCATTATCCCATGTTTGAGAATGAGAGACTTAAAATTTTCCAAGAGCTGAATATGGGATTCTTTATTTGGACTATAAAGCATGATGTCATCAATGTAGATCAACGCATTTTCCATGAGAGGTTGGAAAATCTTTATCATCACTTTTTGAAATAATGAAGGAGCAATTTTTAATCCAAATGGCATGACTTTCCACTGGAAGTGCTAGTCAGGAATACAAAACCCCGTTTTAGCTCTGTCATTTGGATGGATTCCTAGCTGCCAAAATCTTACCTTGAGATCGAACTTTGAAAATACTCTTGCTTTAGCCAGACTGGATGATAAATGCCAAGTTATACATATCTATACCCCAAATACTTAGCATATTTATGGATTTTTATTACTAGATTTGTGGATTTTGGAGCTCTTAATCCGATTATTTCATGTTTTGTACTTAGGAGAGCTCCAAGAGTTGAAAGGAGCAAAAATAAGCTAAAAAGGGACAAAATGGACCAAATTAAGAAGATGACACGGCCTAAGCCTTACCGCACGGGCATCTCACACGCCCGTGTCCTTCGGGGTTGTCGACCAAGGTTTTCACAATCCACATGGCCTGACCATTGAGCCCACACGGCTGTGTGCAATTCAACGGATTGAACACGGCTTGGTAATCACGTCATACGACCGTGGCACACGGGCGTGTCCTTTTTTCAAAGAGTTGTATTCTACACGGAAAAGGGTACTTAGGGAGGAAAAAAATCCAATCTAAAGCCTATATAAACACCCTAAGTGTGACCTCGAAGGAGGCCGCTCTTTCCATAACTTTTCTGGAATACAGAACCACACGCCAGGAATTACTTGAAGAAAGCCAGACGATCCATTTCAAAAGCCAGAGCTACTCCAAGACTGAAGATCTCTCTCAGAATTCCTTCAGGGGTTTTAGAGTTTTTTTTAATGTTTTTTTATTTTCATACTCTTGAGATGTACTCTTATTTTATTATGAATTAAACCCCTTAGATACCTAAGGGGGATAAAACCTATGATAGATCTTGTTATTATTATCTGAACTGTATGATAAATACTTGATTTGTTCTTAATTATGTGTTCTTAATGCTTGAGTTAATATTCCGGGTATTAATTCATGATTTGATGTGCTTATGCAGAGGAGGAATAAACCCTGCCTAAGAGTAGATTTGGCATAATTAAGCGGAGTTGATCGAACGCCTAGAAATAGGGTTACGAGATTTTACCGAATTAGGGTGAAACCTAATATGGGAGTCCATAGAGTGATTTAGTGCTTCTCTAGGGGTTTTAATTAAGAAAGAAATTTCGATTAATTCAACTGAGTTTTAGACGTTATTAGTCTCGAAAGGGATAATAACATAGGTTAGGGAGTCTCACGATCAAGTCAAGTGAATAAATCGTCCGGTTCAGAGTCAAATAACAAGTGAAATCTAGGTAGATTCCTCCTTGGGTGTTGTCTTTATCAATTGCTTTTCTTCAAGTCTTTTTCCAAGTTTTCTCTTTGCTTTAATTAAATCAGTTAATTAGTTTAAACAATTAGTTAATTAAAACAAACCCTTTTATTCTTAGGCTAGATAATAAAAGATAGTTATTACTAGTACTTTTGATTCCCTTGGGTACGATATCCCGGTCTTGCCATTACTATACTATTGTTCGATAGCTGTGCTTGCCTTTTCATCGTGATAATAGTTAGTCTAGGTTTGATCTTCATTATAAATATTCATTACTTGTTTCGAATCACGCGATCAAGTTTTTGGCGCTGTTGTCGGGGACCTGAAATATTAGGAACACTAAATTTTTATTACTTTAGCCATTTATTTTTCTTGTAATTTTATTTTATTTTATTATTTATTAATTTGCTTTTTTCTCTCTCTTGGCAGGTTTTTATGGTTTATGACTAGAAGAAACCTATCAGGACCGTTACTCTTTGACGAAGAAATCGATCGTACAATTCGCAAAAATCAAAGAGAAATAAGTCGTAGTTTACGCTACACGGAGAACGAGCGAGATGGCTGAAAACCCAGGCGATCAGCTGCCTCCTGCAATTGCAGCTAATCAAAATCCTGCTCCACGTACTATGTATGATTATGCTAAACCTTCTTTAACAGGAACTGAGTCTAGTATAGTTAGACCTGCTATTGCTGCGAATAATTTCAAACTAAAACCTAACACAATTCAGATGATACAGCAGTTTGTTCAGTTTGATGGTTTGCAGGATGAGGATCCCAACACGCACTTGGCAAATTTTCTTGAATTTTACGATACATTCAAAATCAATGGCGTTTCTGATGATGTCATTCGTCTTTGGTTATTTCCCTTTTCACTGAGAAACAAAGCTAAACAATGGTTGAACTCGTTACCACGAGGGTCTATCACTACTTGGGAACAAATGATCGAGAAATTTTTACTAAAATATTTTTCGCCGGCTAAAACGGCTAAATTGCGTAATAATATCTCTTCTTTTGTGCAGATGGATTTAGAAACACTTTACGATGCATGGGAGAGATACAAGGGCTTACTGAGAAGGTGCCCTTACCATGGGTTGCCGCTTTGACTGCAAGTTCAAACGTTCTACAATGGTGTGAATCCCTCGACAAGAAAAATGATTGACGCAGTTGATGGCGGAACCATCAACAATAAAACACCGGAAGATGCATATGAATTTATAGAGGAGATGTGACTGAATAACTATCAGTGGCAAGTTATGAGGACAAAGCCAACGAAAACAGCCGGCGTTTATAACATCAATTCAGTCACCATGCTCTCAAATTAGGTAGAGCTTCACAATAAAAAGATTGATAGTTTTCTTGGTTCTACACAGGTGCATCCAATAATGAGGTGTGACTTAAACGGAGGAGGTGTGCATATAGAATATCAATCCTTCAATCCCACAACCGAAGAGGAACAAGTCAACTATATGGGTAATAATAACTTTAGATCTCAAAATAATCTATACAGTAATACTTATAATGCAGGTTGGAGGAACCACCCAAATTTTTCCTGGGGAGGTCAAGGAAATCCAAAGCCACAAAATCCTCAGGGTTTTCAACAGCTACCTTATCAATAGGAGAAAAAACCAAACCTTGAAGAGATGCTTTCTAAATTCATCTCAATGTCAGAAACTCGTTTCTGAAATACCGAGACAGTACTTAAGAATCAAAAAGCATCGATCCAAGGACTCGAAACTCAGATAGGCCAGCTGTCCAAACTAATCTCCGAATGACCACAAGGTAGCCTACCAAGTAATATTGAACCTAATCCGAGGGAACACCTCAATGCACTTAGCACTCAAGATACGGAAGGATTCATTACACCTGAGCCAGAAATACAGCAAGACAATGCGATGAACAAAGGACGAGAAGACGTAAACAATAATGATCCCAAACAGGTAAGTACAAATCATGAACCTCGTGTGCCATATCCTAAAGCAATGACGAAAGACAGAACAGAAGAACAATTCAGTACGTTTGTCAAACTCTTAAAGAAATTACATATTAACTTACCCTTTATTGAAGTTCTTTCGCAGATGCCCAACTCAGCAAAATTCTTAAAGGAACTTCTGAGCAATAAAAGGAAATTAGACGCTACATCACACGTGGAACTCAATGCAGTCTGCTCAGCTATTCTAAAGAATGAGCTAGCTAACAAATTGAAAGATCTAGGGAGTTTTACAATTCCTTGCTTAATTGGTAGTCTATCTGTGAATAATGCTTTAGCTGATCTAGGGGCAAGTATAAATGTTATGCCATATAAAATGTTTAAACGACTAGGTCTCGGTAAACCCAAACAGACTAGGATGAGCATACAATTGGCTGACAAAACAGTTAGATTTCCTAAGGGTATTATTGAAGACGTTCTCGTTAAAATTGATAAATTTATTTACCCAGTAGACTTCGTTGTCTTAGATATGGATGAGGATAACAAGGTACCTCTAATTTTAGGACGACCATTTTTAGCAACTGTCAGAACCATTATTAATGTAGGCACAGGAGAGCTAACACTTCTTGTAGGTGACGACACAGTAACACTCCAAGCACGCGACTCAGTCAAAACCTCTAAGACTAAAGATAATGCTATAAAAACTGTCAATGATAAAATTAATATTCAATCGTCCTTGCAGGAACTTCCTCGAACAAAGACAACAGAGACAGTGCACTACTATCATGAAGAGAACAAAGACGTCCATGAAGAACAAAGACTACGGATAGAGGAGGTAGACGAATGGCGAGAACACAAACCAAGAACACATGATAAACTGAAACTACATAAAAACAAGTCCGATACCTCTCCTAATCAACTTCAGGTCGACGATACAGTCTTAATAGATGCCGTTGACCCTCACATTGTCACTACCACACCAAATGAGGAAATCCCTCTTACGGTACTTAGTATTTTTCCATTCGGTATAGTGGAGGTGAGTCATCCCAAGTTCGGCACTTTTAAGGCAAACAACACTCGTTTAAAACCTTATTTTAAAATTAACAATAGGAATGAGGAGTATGAACTCCTCGAACCACCATGATCATTCAACAGAGAGGTAAGTTGAGCTTAGACTATAAATAAGCGCTTCTCGGGAGGCAACCCGAGCACTAATATATTTTGATTTCTTTTTTTTATTTTTATTTTCTCACACTTTGAATCAATTAACTTAATCTTTGAATTGCAAAGTTTTTCAACACACATGGCCAGGCACACGGGCGTGCCTAAAGTCGTGGCCAAATAGGGGAAGAGACACAGCCATGCGATATGGCCGTGTTGAAGCAGGACATGATTTCCCCAAAACACAGGGTACGATAAATCCCCACGGCCGTGCGACATGGCCGTGGGTGAACTCGATAGGAACACATAGGCGTGGGAATTAAAACCCACGGGCGTGCCAGGGACAAGGCTCGATTCTGTTTCTTCGACACGGGCGTGCGACACGCCCGTGCCATTCAGCCGTGTACAACAATACACGGGCGTGCTACCATAACACACGAGTGTGGGAGAAGTAAACAAAGCTAGGCACGGCCGTGTGCCACACACGCCTAAGACACATGGGTGTGGGACAGTAGCCAGGCACGACCTAAATTGAAAAATTTGAAAAACACGGGCTCACTCTCAAAGTATACGGGCGTGGCCCTAGGCCGTGTGACTCTCTCCTATATAAACAAAACACTGTTCATCTTCTTCCCCCTTTCAAAGCCCTAGTAGAAAACTCCTCCTCCCTACTCCCTAATCCTTATTCCGGCCACCATTACTAAGATTCTCACTTCCCCAACCCTCAAACCATCCTAAAATCCATTCCCTTTGCATTAATCCCCACTTTCCCCTCTCTATACCCTCTATTTTTCCTCCACACGGCTATAACCCCGCGTCACACGCACGTGCTTGACATTAACATGCCCGTGCGCCGCCATACAGCAGCCTTTGGTTCACTTTCTCAACTTTATTTTTCCAATTTGTATTGCTACATTAGTGTTCTACATGCTTTACATAGATATTGTAATATTTTACTTTAGACAAGTAAAGAATTTTCCTTAGAATTTTCTATATTTGAATTATTTAAGCCACTAAATATCATATACTAGTTTTGGGCATCTTGCTTAACTACTGATGTATCTTGGATTCTATCAATGCTCATATATTTTCAGGTACATTATGTCGTCATCAAGAGGAAAGAAGGCTGCGGTCCCATCCTCAAAGAGATGTAGGGG
Source organism: Gossypium hirsutum (assembly GCF_007990345.1). Taxonomy (NCBI): domain Eukaryota; kingdom Viridiplantae; phylum Streptophyta; class Magnoliopsida; order Malvales; family Malvaceae; genus Gossypium; species Gossypium hirsutum. The sequence continues at coordinate 25,798,120 of NC_053430.1, read as the reverse complement.
ACCAGGTTCTTCCTCGGTGTGTGCTACAGCCGAAGTTCGGCACCAGTTCCTTAAATTTCCACAAGTTTTGCAGGAGGAGCTATTTCAGATACTACGCGCACTACCTATACTACAAGTCACTACATCGACTGGGCTGCCGTAGAGCAAGTCCAGCTCCTTGACACCATCCGCGCCCTCTTATCTATAGACCCATGGGAATGGTTCTTTGCTATTACCGAGCCCACTTATTTAGAGCTAACTTTAGAATTATTCTCTACTTTTCATTTACAAGTGGTGATGACGAACAATGACGACCCAAGCACCATTCACTTCCGATTAGGCAGTTTAGTTCGTTCGATGAGTGTCTTAGAGTTTGGAGTTGCTTTAGGACTTTACACCGATGAGTTTATGGAGGAGGAGGACATGAATGCACTACCACGCAATATCCACATCTCCCCCTCCTGGTGCTGGAAGGCTTTGGCACCACTCTCTTCCACCTATGACCCCAGCCGCTCGAAGGCCTCAGCTCTCCCCCCTTCCCTACGATATCTCCATGCCATATTGGCACACACCTTGACCGGAAGGAGAGAGAGTATCGGCGTCGTCACCACCCACGATGCCTACTATTTATGGTGCATGGCGAATGCACACGTGATCGACTTAGCATACTTCATTGCTTTCATCATTCGCCATCAGACCGAGCGGCATAAGAAGGGAGTGATCTTCATCAGCCTCTACGTGACGGGCCTTGCCAGGCACTTCGGCCTCCTCAACATCGCGGCTCAGTCATCAGTGCTTACCCTGATAGGTTAGATGTCCCCATAGGGCATCACGACTATGTTACATATGAGGATGATCGAGCGCCGACGTGGGACCTATCCTCCTCAGTACCGTCTCTCGCATGCCATTGACAAGGAGGATCTTGAGGACATCCCTGATGATGCTCCCCCACAGCATGAGGAGCCTTCTACCGCGCCACCTAGGGAACGACCAGCTCATGCGGCTACTTCATTGGCACACCTTTCCGACCAACTCACCCATTTCGAGCAGTATAGCACTACACAGTTCCAGATGATCCATGAGCGAGATCAGTAATAGGACCGACAGATGGACGATATGCAGGCCATGATGAAGCAGCTGTGCCAACACTTCCACATCGCCACTCCAGCACCACCACCTGAGGGCCTCACCAACGAGGATCATTGACTCCTCCTATTTTTTTATTTATTCTTATTTTATTTTTATTTTTATTTTTATTTTCATTTCAATTTTATTATTTTATTTTGAAAAACATATCTATATTAGTAAATTTTACTTTTTCCATTTTTTGGTATTTCTAACAAGTAATTCCACTACACTCTCTTCCACACCAACTCTTAATAAACTCTTCATGATTCTATAGACTTCCAAGCAAAGTTGCTAGGAATATTTTACGGAATGAGGAAACAAAAGGGAAACAATACGTCACGAGTGCCATGTTCAACAACCCAATTTCTTCATCAAGCCAAGAACAATGGTAGCCACCACTTTCCCCGAACACTTCATCCTCAGAATCAAGCTCCACATCCATATAACAGGGAGTTTCACCTCCGTCCCTCTTATGATTTTCTTTATTTTGAATGATATATCTTTGTACATTGAGGGCAATGTACATCTTAAGTGTGGGGGGAGGGTGAACATGAAACCTAACTTTTTGCATTATTCTCAATTCCCAGAAGTTGGTCTTGTGCTTAAGTGATTTTCTCATAATCTTGATCGAATAAATTCTGATTGATCTATAATTATTGTTGGTATGTCATGAACTAGACCATGGGAATTATGCATGATTATTTGATTATAGGACATTAGAGAATCGAGCATGGTAAGTTGATATTTTGAGAACTAAAATTTTTTAAGATTATTTTCCTAAATTGAGGTATTATCTTGAAATCTTAAGTATACAGGAATGACATCAAAAACCCAAATTTTTTGTGAGACTTTTGAGCCTTTTGAGCATATAGCTTTCTTTCTTGCTCACTTCTTTTGTGGTTTGAGTGTGTCAACATTGAACTGTTATTCTAGAACCTGCTTCGATTATACATATCGATATCACACGTATGATTTGATATACTGAGATGATAAAGGCACTTAGGATTTAACCCATTTACTCCATAAAAGCCTTCCCACATAATTAAAGCCTTAGTGAAACCCCTTGAGCCTACTAACCCTTTTTCATTGATTAACCCTCATCATTCACCCATTAACCCATTATTGTTGAAATCCTCCTCCTGAATTTGACCCTTTTTATCAAGATTGAATTTAATATTGTTACTTTGCTATGTTCACCATTTTTTGTTACTGAATCATGAAGTATGATTTTTATATTGTATCGACTTGATTTGTTCTTAAAAAAAAACTCAGTATTATACTGTAATTCTCAGCAAGCTAAAGTTGTCATGAACTCATGTAAAATAGTTCTAGATATTTGTTTGTGGTTCAGTAATTAAGTTTTTGATAGTGGGGTAATATATTGAAATTATCTCGATTCTAACCTTTGTCTCTTCAGCTTGTATCCATACCTGTAACCTAAACCCCGTTACAACCATGCAAAGACCTTTTGATTAGTGTACCATATCATTTACAAGTGGTGGAGATTTGATTTTCATGCAAGCCTAAGGTAATAACTTTTCATGTTAGACAATCGAGTGCTTAATCTTGAACTTTAAACACTTTGAGTGATTTGAGTGAATCTATAGTAAGGATGTCATCTCTTGTATATTTAGGACTAAAGTTAATTACTTAGAGGAAGGAGATTACCTATGATTTTATTATCAAAATATTCGATTTAGATTATTTGAGGCTTTTAATGCCCCTATAGTTAAATTCTCACTGTATGATTTTTTGTGGAATAACTTGTAACATTTCAGTAATGATTATGTGATTGAGAAGAATGAATTCTAGCAGTAAATGAGAATTTTACTTGAGGACAAGCAAATGCTTAAGTGTGGGGGTATTTGATAACCAATCTTAACTTTCCTCTAATTTGCTCAGATATTTTATTTACATAGAAAGCTTTGCATGCCCATTGAGAATTTGAAGGCTGAATTAGATCTTGTTGTTGAAGCTTTTTGCATTCTTGTTCTGCTAACAACAAATAATCTGAATTCATACCCACGTGACTAGTTTTTGTTGGGTTTATGGCTTCATTTTTCTTAAATGGAAGGGTAATAAAGGATTCATAATTTTTCCATAAAGGATTTGGACATTTAAGCAGGAATTCTGAATGAGAGTTTGCACAAGATTTTTGTTTTAACTCTTAGATAATTTAGAGAATTTTTTCTGACTGGATAGAGAAAAGTTTGGGTGTGGAGACAAAAGGTTGAAATAGATTTTTGAAACATAGTTGATCGGGAAGGATTCTTAAGTGTTGGGCTTTTGTGTGGAGGTTAAAACCTACTACAATATCTTTTCTTGAGAGTTTTGAATCCAATACCGTAGTTCTAACACAACAACCTGGAAAGAACTGAATAGTAATGGGCTTACTAATCAAGTGGGTAGCAAAAGCATGGTCTACAACAGAACTAAAATACCTGACATATGGTTTCCACCAATTTATAGGTAAAACATCTTGGCTCATAATGGTTTCAGCTACTCTAGTAACTATAAAGGCAATTATAGTAATAGGCTTACTATATTTGTCTAAATAGATTTTAATAGGAATATGGGGAACTGGGATCATGTTGTCATGGCCTTTTTGGACTTGGGCTTGTAACATATGAACATCTGAATATTTTGATTCTGATTCTGGTTCTGATTCTGGAGTTTCATCAGAATATGTAGGAATAGCGCAAATAGTCCTGTTTGAAGATTCATTTTCAATGGAACAGACAAACTCAATATCATTTTCTTTTTTATCTTTATTCTTGATTGTTGAATCAGTTGTACAATCTTTATTTCCCTCTTCTTATTTTTGGAAAGCCTTTTGAATAATGTCCTTTTTGCTTATAGATGTAACAACGGTCAGACTTTGTTGATTCTTGCTTCTTTTTGATATATCTCTATTGTGGCTTTCTCATTTTCTTCCATATTGAAGAAGTTGTGTTCTTTAAAAAAGAATACTTTCTAAAATTTTCTTTTTCTTAGAACAACAAACACAAGATTTGTCCTTAGGGCACTTTTATTTTAAATAGGATTCATCGTATGCACAATCAATTCTCTTATCACTATGGAGATAGTCTGTGAATATTTTTCTCCTGTTGCTAATATCTTCTAAGGAAATAAAAACTTCTTGTTGGATTTCTCCAACTGTCAACTAGAGAATATCTCTATTTTTCCTTTGGAGAACTTGATTAACTACAACTTGAAGAGGATCTGGAAGAGATGAAAGAATTACTGGCTTCAGATTTGAATTGAGACCTAGAGCACAAAATAATTTGGTCATTATTTTAAAATGCTTTGCTAGATCTCTCTTGCCATATAAGCAACATTTTCTTTTATAAAACTCCCATTTTTTTAGAGTTAAAAGATCATCTGGGTTGCCGAAAAAATGATGATGAATGATTTGTATTGGCTGAGTAAGGTCTTGAAGGACCAAAAATTGCATCAGATCTTGTTGGTTAATTGAATTGCACCAATCTCGCAACATTCCAGTAAACCTGGATACAAACTCCATAAGGATATTGTAATTGCTTTCTTCAGTAAGCTTACGAGTCTCCAGCTAGGAATAGAATTCTTGAATTTTATCTGGCTATTTTTCTTGTGCAATATCATCAAGAGTAAAGGTGGTTCTACTAATAGAAGTTTTCTGTATAGAACGATATTGTGATGAAGATGATTCTAGTGCTTCTGCTATTTCTTCATTATCTGGTTATGCTACCTTCGGTTGAGTTTGTTGAAAAGTTTTCTTCCTCTGATTGACTTTTTGATGATGGGTCTGATGATGAACTTGAATATGACCAATCAGTTTCAGTGTCTGATTGCTGCTCTTGGAGCTGTAAGGCTAAAATCTTTGGGATCATTGATTCTTTATAATCCTTTAAAAAAATTGTTAGAGGATTTTGATTTTGATTTTGTTGGATCATCAGAAACTTAGAAACTTTTTTTTGAAGGAGGTGATTTTGGAGGAGATTTGTCTATCACTTGCCTTTTGCCAAGTCTAATTTCTTCTTGATGGGCTTCTTCTTTTTTAGCTACATCAGTTTCTTTAGTAGCCTTTTTCTTCTTTCTCTTTTCAACTTCTTGTTTTTTGATTTCCAGAAATATTTCATAAGTGCTGGGTTTAGTCCGTTCAGGAAATTTTGGGAAGGTGATACATACACCTTCAGCTGGAAGAGTATTTTTATGACGAATCGAGGGAAACAACTCCACTATGTCTGGTTATGGGGATGATGCTGGAATTTTTCCCGTTTCTTGTAGTAATTTGATATGTTCCTTGAGATTTTGGATTTCTTTTTCTCTTTTAGCTAAATGAGAAAAGAAATTTTGTCCTGGGGCAGCTGGTTCTTTACTCATAGCATCTAATCTTTTTTTTTTTGAAAAAAATTGATAAGGTCTTTTACCATTTTTGTATTGTCATCTATTTTGGCTTTAACAGTTGAGATCTTTGAATCAATTCTTTTCAAAGTGTGATTTTGAGACAAATCATTTTCAATCTGCCAATTGAGAGTGGCTTCTGCAGCGCTTATTTTTGCAAGTGAACCAGAAATGTTAGTTTGGATCTTGAAAGGTATCTTTTGTGCATGAGTACAATTCTTTTCGAAGAATTTCTCAAAAGTGTTTGTCATATGATGTTTTTGAAAAAGCTTGTAACATACATATGACAGGGATTGGCTTTTGTTCAGGTAAAGGATTTTTTTGAACCTATTTATTGATCTTTTTGTAGCATGGTTGGGGAAAAGGTTTTGATTTTCTTTGGGATGCAGAACTTTGAGGAGAAGGTGGTTTTGGAGTAGGGGAGGTTTACAAGGCTTTAGAGAAGTTTCTTGGGCTGGTGATGGTAATTTTGTAGAATAATCCACAAGGTAAATAAATTTACCATTATCTTCACCAAGTGGTCCAATATTTGGATTTCCTTTCATCCATCTTCTGTAAAATTCTGACTGAGTGGATTTTTTCTTCTTTTTCTGTGGTTTTGAGGCTGAATGATCCATACTATTGATCCATGCACTGAACCTATCATCAGCACATAATCCATATGAACAATTTAAAGCCCAATGACAGTGTCCAATATTTTCATCTTTAAACATGTACAAAGGATTTTGATGTGAACAAATCATGATAAGTTTTATAATTTACGAATGTCCGTTCTGGAAAACTAACTATTATCACGACAAAGGCAAGCACACCTTATCGAATAGTAGTATAGCATATGGTAAGACTGGGAAGTCGAACCCAAAGGAACTAAAAGTACTAGTATTAACTTTCTTTTTATTATCTAGCCTAAAAATTAAGTGTTTTTTTTATCTAAACTAATTACTAAACTAAGAATGCACAGGAAGTAAATTGGGGAAATAACTTTTGGGAAAACTGAATAATTTGGACAATACCTAAGGGAAAAATCCACCTAGACTTCACTTGTTATTGACTCTAAATCAGACGATTTATTCACTTGACTTGATCCGTAGAAATCCATAAGTTATATTATTATCTCTCTCGAGACTAAAAACATCTAACCCTAGGTTGATTAATTGAGATCTCTTTCTAATTAACACCCCTAGTGTTGCATTAACTCGATCTATGGATTCCCTTATTAGGTTTCACCCTAATCCGAAAAATTTTTGTCACCCTATCTCTAGGCGTGCAATCAACTCCGCTCAATTATACTACATCTACTCTTAGACAGGGACTTTTTCTCCTCTGAATAAGCACATCAATACTTGAATCAATATCCTGGAATATTAAAGCAAGAACTAAGAACACATAATTAAGAACAAGTCAAATATTTATCATACAATTTAAAAAATAATAACAAGATCTGTCTTAGGTTTCATTCCCCTTAGGTATTTAAGGGGTTTAGTTCATATTTATGAAAGAAAACATCTCAAAAGAATAATGATAACAAAACATAAAGAAAACCCAAGAACTTTTGAAGGTGAATCCAGCTTCTGAGATGGATCAATCAGATTTCTTCGAGTAATTCCTTACCTCCTACTCTGTGTGTATCCTCTAATCCTCCTCTAGTGTGTTTAAATAGGCTTTAGAATGCCTAAAAGCCCTCAAGAGTGGCCTTTTTTTGAATAGGACTAAAGTTGGGCTCGACAAGGACATGCCCGTGTGTGATTTCTCCAATCCGTGTTCAAGGCTGTTAAATAGACACGGGCGTGTGGTCTACTTGTGTAAGTCGTGCTCAATTCTACTAAATAGACACGGGCGTGTGGTCTACCCATGTGAGGAAGTCCAGGCAGTGTTGATTTCCCACGTTGGCCTATTTTCTCCGTTTTCAGCCCGTTTCTCGCTCTTTTTATTCTCATATGCTCATCTAAGTATAAAACATGAAATTAAAGGATTCGGAGCATCGAATTCACCAAATCTAAGGATAAATCATCCAAAAATGTGCTACGCATGGGGTAAAAATATGTATAAATTATGGTTTATCAAATACCCTTACACTTAAGCATTTGCTTGTCCTCAAGAAAAATCCTCAACTCATAATCAAAATAAATTCTTCTCAACTTATAATTCTCATCAATAATATCTCAAATTAATCCATAAGCAATCATACATTGAGAATTCAACTAGAAGAGTATCAAAGTTTCAAACATTCCAAGTTGAGCATTTTATCATGAAAACATAGGTGTCTCCCCTCATCTAAGTGGTTACCTTTTATTCAAAATATCACAGAGTTTAACATCCTGATATGCTCGTCGCGATAAGTTTTAAAATTTTATAATTAATTGACCATTCTTGAAACTAACTATTATCACGTCAAAGGCAAGCACACCTTATCGAACAGTAGTATAGTTTATGGCAAGACCGGAGTGTCGAACCTAAAGGAACCAAGAGTACTAGTATTAACTTTCTTTTTATTATCTAGCCTAAAAATTAAGTGTCTTTTTTTATCTAAACTAGTTACTAAACTAAGAATGCACAGAGAGAAAATTGGGAAAAACTTTCGAAAAAACTGATTGATTAAGACAATACCTAAGGAAAATCCACCTAGACTTCACTCGTTATTTGACTCTGAATCAAACGATATATTCATTTGACTTGATCCTTAGAAATCCCTCTTTTATATTATTATCTCTTTTGAGACTAACAACTCTAACCCTAGGTTGATTAATTGAAATCTCTTTCTAATTAACTCCCTAATGTTGCATTAACTCGATCTATAGATTCCCTTATTAGGTTTCACCCTAATCTGACAAAATCTTGTCACCCTATCTCTAGGCGTGCAATCAACTTCTTTTAATTATGACAAATTTACTCTTAGACAGGGACTTTTTCTCCTCTGAATAAGCGCATTAACTTGAATCAATATCCTAGAATATTAAAACAAGAATTAAGAACACATAATTAAGAACAAGTCAAATATTTATCATACAATTCAGGTAATAATAACAAGATCCGTCTTAGGTTTCATTCCCCTTAGGTATTTAGGGGGTTTAGTTTGTAATTATGAAAGAAAACATCTCAAAAGAATAAAGATAACAAAACATAAAGAAAACCCAAAACTCTTGAAGGCAATTGAAGGGAAATCTTCAGTCTTGACGATGAATCCGGCTTCTGAGATGGATCAATCAGCTTTCCTTGAGTAATTCCTTGCGTCCTACTCCGTGTGTCTTTTTAAGTACCTCCTAAAGTGTTTAAATAGGCTTCAGAATGCCTAAAACCCCTCAAGAGTGGCCCTTTCCGAATAGAACTAAACTTGGGCTCGACAGGGACACGCCCGTGTGACACACCCGTGTGCGATTTCTTCAATCCGTGTTCAAGGCTGTTACATAGGCACGGGCGTGTGGTCTACCCGTGTAAGTCATGCTTTGATTCTGCCAAATGGACACAGCCGTGTGGCTTACTCGTGTAAGGAAGTCCAGGCCGTGTTGATTTCCTATGTTGGTCCATTTTCTTCGTTTTTGGCCCGTTTCTCGTTCTTTTTACTCTTCTATGCTCACCTAAGTATAAAACATGAAATTAAAGGATTAGGAGCATCGAATTCACCAAATATAAGGAGAATTCATCCCAAAAATATGCTAAGCATGAGGTAAAAATATGTATAAATTATAGTTTATCACATTCTCACTAAGGATTCACTCAAATCACTCGAGGTGTTTAAAGACAACAAGTTAAGCACTCAATAGTCAATATGAAAAGTTATTACCATAGGCTTGTAATGAAAATAAAATCTCCACCATTATATGAAACATCAATCAAAAGGTCTTTAGAGGGTTGTAAAGTGGCTTTGGTTAGGGGGTGTGGTCACAAGCTGAAAGAAAAGGTTAGAATCGAGATTGAATTGAAAAATTACCTAACTTGAAAAATAACTAATCATCAATTGAATACAAGTAAGCTTGTTCTCAAAATATGGATTTAAACATTTAAGCTTAAAAACAAAGAATACTACTAATATAAATGTATGTATTGTAATTGTTTTTAAGAACAAGTCAAATAACATAGAACTTTGCTAATTATTACAAAAAAATAAAACATAGCTAAGCAATTAATTCAAATCAAATCTCGACAAAAATAAGGATCAAATTAGGGGATTTTAACAATAATGGGTTATGAGTTAATATTGAGGGTAAATCAATGAATGGCTTGTTAGGCTCAAAGGGGTTCACTAAGGGTTAATTATGAGGGTAGGCTTTTATAGAGTAAGTGGGTTAAAACAAAGTGCCTTTATCATCTCGACATATCAAATCAATGGTGTGGTCTTGACATGCATATTCAAGCAAGTTCTAGAATAACGATTCGATATTGACGCACTCAAAGCAACAGTAAAAGTGAGCATGAAAGAAATAATATATGCTCTAAAGGCTCAAGATCTCACAAAAATCATGGCTTTTTGATGTTTAACCTGTGAATTTCAACTTAAGATAATACCTAAACTTGGGGAAACAACCTAAAAAATTTTAATTCTTAAAAATCAACTTATCATGCTTGATTCTTCAATTCCTTAAAGTGTAAACAATCAATGCATAAATGCCTATGTTTTAATTCAAGACATATCAATAAAAATCATAAATTAATCAAAATTTATTCTAATAATGATATGAGAAGATTACATGAGAACAAGACAAAATTTTGGGATTTTTCTGATAATGATATAAATGACCCCCTCACACTTAAAATGTACATTGTCCTCAATGTACAAAGATGTATAATAGTAATATAAAGATAATATCAAAAGAGAGGGGGAGAAGTGAAACTGCCCTGAAATTGTAGACGATATCCTTGAATTAGCGAGAGGAAGAATTGGAGAAAAAGCTGAAAGGAAGGCATGATTCTGAGGGATAAATGAGAAGACACCACTGTGAAGGAGAATTAAGGGAATAATTCGATGATAACCATAAAGGTAGGTAGAATATAAGACGGAGGTCTTTAAAAGTAAATAAGAGACAATGGAATAAAAATAGAAACAAGATAAAAATAAAAACAATAGTAAAACACGCACGCCCGTGTTCCTTAGGGCGTGTTGGTGCACATGGCTGTGTCATTTTGACAATTTCAACCATGGGTGGTGAGCATGGGCATATTGCACGCTCGTGTTAACTTCTCAGTTTTATCCATGGGAGGTGGGCACAGGTGTGCTGACTGCCCGTTTTAATTCATTCATTTCTCCTATGCCCGTGTTTATGTGCCCACGCCTGTGCAAATTTCTCAGTTTCGACCATGGTTTATAGACACGGGCGTGTTGTACGCTCGTGTTGATTTGGCAAGTTTGCCCACGGCCGTGGCAATGTATCAAATCCCATGTTTTGGGAAAAATTTTCTCTAATTTCACACGGCCGTATAGCACGGTCGTGTCTCTACCCGTGGTATGAGCATGGCCTAAGGCACGTCCGTGGGTTAGGCCGTGTTTGCTCTTATCAAATGTTAACTTTTCCTGCAGTTAGACTATGAATAGTTAAAGAAAAATTAAACCCTATTTAGTGAGGTTAGTGCTTAGGTTGCCTCCCAAGAAGCGCTTATTTAGAGTCTAAGCTCAACTCTACCTTGTGGGTATATTTAGGGGAGTTCATGGAGCCGTAGTTCCTCTCTATCGTTTTTGAAATTCTCACGTTGTAAAATTTTAGGCGATGTCCATTTACCTTGAAAGTGCCTTGTGATGGGTGACTTACCTCTATTGTGCCATATGGAAAAGCAGTTTGGACTATGAAAGGACTTGACCATCGTGATTTAAGCTTCTCCGGGAACAACTTGAGCCTCGAGTTATACAACAGGACAAGATCTCCCACTTCAAATTACATGCGTTGTTTTAAACGAGCGTCGTAGTGGCGCTTTTTTGCTTCCTTGTATAGGCATGAATTCTCATATGCATTGGTTCGCCACTCATCTAACTCGTTCAACTGCCTCAACCTATTTTCATCTGTAAGTTTGGGATCGAATTTTAGAAATTTTATAGCTCAGAATGCCTTGTGTTCTAACTCAATTGGTAGATGACAACTTTTTCTATAAACAAGTCTGTAAGGTGATGCTCCTATAGGGGTCTTAAAAGCGATTCTATAAGCCCATAAAGCATCATCTACTTTCATCACCCAATCCTTCCTGTTTAACTCTACTGTGTTTTCTAGGATACGTTTAAGCTTTCGGTTTGCTAAGTCAACTTAGCCACTAGTTTGAGGGTGGTAAGGGGTGACTATTCTATGGTGAACACCGTATTTCATAAGGGTCTTGTCAAATTGAGTGTTACAAAAATGAGTACCCCTACCACTGATAATTGCTCTAGGTGTTCCAAATCGAGAGAAAAGTTTCTTAAGGAATCGTACTACTACTCTAGCATCATTAGTAGGTACAGCTTGGGGTTCAACCCATTTGGACATGTAATCAACAGCTACTAAGATGTACTTATTCCCAAATGAACTAAGGAATGGACCCATGAAGTCAATACCCCAAACATAAAATATTTCACATGAGAGCATATATCTCTGAGGAATTTCATCACGTTTGGAGATATTACCTGTCCGTTGGCATTTCTCACAAGAAGTAACATACCTGTTGGCATCTTTGAATAGAGTGGGCCAATAAAAACCTGATTCGAGGATTTTATGCGCAGTCTTATTTCCACTGTAGTGTCCTCCAGTCGGTCCTGAGTGGCAATGTTCCAAGATCTTCAATGCTTCTGTCCTTGTAACGCATCTTCTATTGACTTGATCTGCATATATACGGAAAAGAAAAGGGTCTTCCCAAAAGTAGTTTTTCACATTAGTAAAGAATCGCTTCTTTTGTTGATGTGTCAACCTTTTTAGGATAATGTTAGTGACTAAAAAATTTGCAATGTCTACAAACCAAGGTACCTCAGAATCAGATATAGCAAAAAATTATTCTTCAGGGAATGAATCATTTATTTCAACGTCATCTAGCTTTTTGGTACTTGAATTTTCAAGCCTAGAGAGATGGTCAGCCGCGAGATTCTCAGCTCCTTTCTTATCCTTAATCTCCAAGTCAAATTCCTGCAATAATAAAATCCATCGAATGAGTTGAGGTTTTGCATCAGTTTTAGTCAAAAGGTAATGAAGAGCAAAATGGTTAGTATAAACGACAACTTTAGACAATATTAGGTATGACCTAAATTTATCGAATGCAAAAACCATAGCTAGCAGCTCTTTCTTCGTAGTGGTGTAGTTTTCTTGTGCGGCTGTCAAAGTTTTGCTAGCATAATTGATAGGTTGAAAATGTTTATCTCTTCACTGTCCCACAAATGCACCTACTACAAAATCACTCGCATCGCACATTAGTTCAAAAGGTGAATTCCAATCAGGTGCAATTATAATTGAGGCTTTAGTCAGTTTATCCTTTAAAGTATTAAATGCTTCTAAACATGCCTGATCGAAATTAAAAGACACATCTTTTTCTAGTAATTTAGTCAAAGGTTTAGCTATTTTAGAAAAGTCTTTAATAAATATTCTATAAAACCCAGCATGTCCTAAAAAGCTTCTAATAGCCTTAATCGAATTAGGGGGAGGTAGTTTTTCAATGGTTTTAATTTTAGATTTATCAACCTCAATCCCTTTACTAGAAATTTTATGTCCTAACACAATACCTTCTTGAACCATAAAGTGACATTTTTTCCAGTTAAGCACAAGGTTTGTTTCCTCACATCTTATTAACACTCGTTTTAAATTTCTAAGGCAAAGATGGAAAGAGTTACCAAAAATTGAGAAATCATCCTTAAATACCTCTATGACGTCTTCTACGAGTTCGTCAAAAATGGCTATCATGCAGCGTTGAAAAGTAGCAGGAGCATTACATAATCCAAAAGGCATTCTACAATAAGAAAACGTACCGTATGGACATGTAAATGTCATCTTTTCTTGATCTTCAGGAGCTATTGGGATTTGAAAATAGCCAGAGAGTCTGTCTAAAAAGCAGTAGTACATATGCCCTGACAATCTTTCCAACATTTGGTCAATGAATGGAAGGGGGAAGTGATCTTTTCTCGTGGCATCATTTAGCTTCCTATAATCAATGCAAACTCTCCAACCTATGACTGTTCATGTTTGGATTAATTCATTCTTCTCATTGGCTACAACAGTCATGCCTCCTTTCTTAGGAACAACCTGCACTAGACTTAACCAAGAACTGTCAGAAATAGGATAAATAATTCTAGCATCTAGGAGTTTAATTACCTTAGCTTTAACAATTTCCTTCATGTTGGGGTCCAGTCGTATTTGGGCTTGCACGCATGGCTTATATTCATCTTCTATTAAAATTTTGTGGGTGCAAAAAGAAGGGTTGATCCCTTTAATGTCAGAAATTTTCCAAGCTATTGCCCTTTTATGCTCTCTTAAGACTTGGAGTAATTTCTCTTTCTTTTTGGGTTGCAAGTTAGACGCGATAATTACCGATAATGCAGAGTTATTTCCAAGGAATGCATATTCCAAGTGATTCGGCAATTGTTTAAGTTCCAGTTTGGGAGGTTCTTCAACAGAGGGTTTTTTCTTAAGTTCATCGTTTACCTTAATACCCTCATATTCTGCTGGTCTTTGGGAGGGTTTATTGGAATTTAGTTCAGTTCCTATCTCAGAATTATTATCCTCCTCCTCTCCTTGGGCAAGACACAGTTCCAACATGTCCTTATGTATGATTTCCTGAAAGGAATCTTGAGTAGCATGATCAATAGAGCCAATAAAAAAACATGAGTCATCCTGCTCCCTAGAAAATCTCATAGCATCATAAATTTTAAAGATAATCTCTTCGTCACCTACTCTAAGTACCAATTTACCATTACCCACATCAATAACAGCCCTAGCAGTGGCTAAAAATGGACGACCTAAGATTAAAGGCACTTCAATATCCTCATCCATGTTAAGCACAACGAAATCAATAGGGAATATAAATTCATCTACTTTTACAAGTACATCCTCTATAATTCCCTTAGGATATTTAACATATCTATTAGCTAATTGAATACTCATCCTAGTGGGATTAGGTTCTCCAAGACCAAGTTGTTTAAACATTTTATATGACATCAAATTAATGCTAGTGCCTAAATCAGCTAGTGCCTTATTAACATTCAAACTACCAATTAAACAGTGAATAGTAAAACTTCCTGAGTCTTTCAGTTTGGTTGGTAGTTTATTTTCGAGTATGGCTGAGCACTCCTCATTAAGTTCCACTATAGATAAGTCTTCAAACTTCCTTTTGTTTGTTAGAAGCTCCTTTAAAAATTTTGCGTATGTAGGCATCTGCGATATAGCTTCAACAAAAGGTAAGTTAATATGCAGTTGTTTAAAAAGTTCAAGAAATTTACTGAATTGTGGATCCATGCGGTCTTTCTTCAACTTTGCTGGATATGGGATTGGTGGTTTATATTTCTTTTACATTGGATTGTTATTGTTTTCGGGTTTTTTTTCCTCTCCTGTGTCTCTTTCAGCTTCTTGTGGTAACTTCTTTTCAGATTCAGCTAACACCTTCCCACTCCTTAGTGTAACTGTTTTCACATGCTCTTTTGGATTGGGTTCGGTGTTACTAGGTAAACTTCCTGGTGGTCTTTCTGAAATCATCTTAGCCAGCTACCCAATTTGATTCTCGAGTCCTTGGATCGATGCTTGCTGATTTTTAAGTGCAATTTCAATGTTCTGAAATTAGGTTTTCGCTACTGAAATAAATTTTGACATCATCTCCTTAAGGTTTGGCTTTTTCTCTTGCTCGTAAAGTTGTTGTTGGAAGCCTGGAGGATGTTGTGGTCTCTAATTTCCTTGGCCTCCCCATGAAAAATTTGGGTGGTTCCTCCAACCTGCATTGTAAATGTTATTATAAGGATAATTTTGAGGTCAAAGATTATTCCCCATAAAATTTAGTTGCTTGTGTTCCATGTTGTGGCCATAAGATAGGTATTCTGAATTGCTCGTTCCACCTCTATTTGTATTGCATTGCATTACTGGGTGAACTTGAGAAGAGCTAAGTAAACCATCAATTTTTTATTCAAAATTTCTACCTGATTAGAGAGCATGGTGACCAAATCGGTGTTGAAAACGCCAGCTGCTTTCGTTGGCTTTGTCCTCATGACTTGCCACTAATAATTATTCAGTGACATCTCTTCTATAAATTCATAAGCCTCCTTAGGTTTCTTATTGTTGATAGTCCCACCAGTAGTTACGTCAATCATCTGTCTAGTCGAAGGATTCAGGTCATTGTGAAATATTAGAACCTGCAACCATAAGGGTAGCTCATGGTGAGTGCACCTTCTCAAGAGGTCCTTGTATCTCTCCCATGCATCATAGAGTGTTTATAGATTCGTTTGCACAAAAGAAGAGATATCATTCCTTAATTTAGACGTTTTAGCTGGCGAAAAATATTTAAGTAAAAACTTTTCGGTCATTTGTTCCCAAGTAGTGATTGAACCTCGTGGTAACGAGTTCAACCACTGTTCAGCTTTGTTCCTCAATGAAAAGGGAAACAACCGAAGGTGAATGACATCATCAGAAACGCCATTGATTTTAACAGTGTCACAAAACTCCAAAAATTTCGCCAAGTGATTGTTTGGATCCTCATCCTGGAAACCATCAAACTGAACAAACTATTGGATCATTTGAATTGTATTAAGTTTCAGTTTAAAATTATTTGTAGCAATAGAAGGCCTAACTATACTTGACTCAGTTCCTGTTAAAGTAGGTTTAGCATAATCATACATAGTGCATGGAGCAGAATTCTGATTTACTGGATCAGCAGCAATCGCAAGAGGTAGCGGTTTTCCCTAATTTTCAGCCATCTCCTCGGTTGTGGTGTAAATGTCATCCTCTTGCTCTTCCTTTGTGTATCTTAGGCTTTGCCTTATTTCTCTTTGGTTTCTGTGAGTTGTGTGATCAATCTCACTATCAAAAAGTAATGGTCCTGACGGGTTTCTTCTAGTCATACACTATAAAAACCTGCCAGAAGCGAATAAATGAAAAATTAGAAAAGAAAATAAAAATTTAAATTGTAATAAAAGTAAAATGGCTAAAGTAATAAAAATTGAGTGTTCCTAATATCTTAGTTCCTCGAAAACAGCGCAAAAAACTTGATGTGAACAAATCGTGATAAGTTTTATAATTTATGAATGTCCGTTCTTGAAAACTAACTATTATCACGACAAAGGCAAGCGTACCTTATCAAACAGTAGTATAGCTTATGGCAAGACCGGGATGTCGAACCCAAAGGAACTAAAAGTACTAGTATTGACTTTCTTTTTATTATCTAGCCTAAAAATAAAGGGGGTTTGTTTTATATAAATTAATTACTAAACTAAGAATGCATAGGAAGTAAAATAGGGAAATAAATTTTGGGAAACTGAATGATTTGGACAATTCCTATGGGAAAAATCCACCTAGACTTCACTTGTTATTGACTCTGAATCAGACGATTTATTCACTTGACTTGATCCATAGAAATCCCTCAGTTATAGTATTATCTCTCTTGAGACTAACAACGTCTAACTGTAGGTTGATTAATTGAATCTCTTTCTAATTAACACCCCTAGTGTTGCATTAACTCGATCTATGGATTCCCTTATTAGGTTTCACCTTAATTCGGCAAAATCTTGTCACCCTATCTCTAGGTGTGCAATCAACTCCGCTCCATTATGCTAGATCTACTCTTAGATGGGGACTTTTACTCCTTTGAATAAGCACATCAATACTTGAATCAATATCCTGGAATATTAAAGCAAGAATTAAGAACACATAGTTAAGAACAAGTCAAATATTTATCATACAATTCATAAAATAATAACAAGATCCGTCTTAGGTTTCATTCATCTTAGGTATTTAGGGGATTTAATTTATATTTATGAAAGAAGACATCTCAAAAGAATAGTGATAACAAAACATAAAGAAAACCCAAGAACTCCTAATGGGAATTGAAGGGAGATCTTCAGTCTTGAAGGTGAATCCGACTTCTGAGATGGATCAATCGGCTTTCCTTGAGTAATTCCTTGCCTCCTACTCTATGTGTCTTTTTGAGTACCTTCTCAGGTGTTTAAATAGGCTTTAGAATGCCTAAAACCCCTCAAGAGTGGCCTTTTCCGAATAGAAATAAACTTGGGCTCGACAGGGACACGCCCGTGCGCGATTTCTCTAATCCGTGTTCAAGGCTGTTAATTAGACACGGATGTGTGGTCTACCCGTGTAAGTTGTGCTCGATTCTACTAAATAGACACGGGTATGTGGTCTACCCGTGTGAAAAAGTCCAAGCCATGTTGATTTCTTACGTTGGCCCATTTTCTCCGTTTCTGGCCCGTTTCTCATTCTTTTTATTCTCCTATGCTCATCTAAGTATAAAACATAAAATTAAAGGATTAGGAGCATCGAATTCACCAAATCTAAGGATAAATCATCCAAAAATGTGCTATGCATAGGGTAAAAATATGGATAAATTATGGTTTATCAGATTTCCATCAGCAGAAAAACTTTGTACTAGATTTCTTTCAAGACTAGGTTCTCAAAGATCACAACAACATTTTGGATCTTCATTGTTATGACCCACAATTGGATGTCCTGTGCGTTGCATCATCAATTGTGTGGGAAAGATAGAAGGACCTTTGGGGCTGTAAAGATGACTATGATCGAATTTTATTTCTGTGGTTCCATCGCCCTTGGATATAATCTGACTTTTAGTAGACTGGATGGGCTAACTATGTTCATAGAGCTGTTCATAGTTGGTGACCCATTTTTCCAATAGAAGTTTGATGAGTTCATTTTTGGGAATTTTTCTAGGAACATGAACTCAATGAGGTTGATCATTGGTGTTGACAGTGATTAAAAGAGAGTCTCCTGTACCATACCGTGAGAGATTAAAAGCATGATCTTGAACTCTGTAAACAATCTGAAAGTGCAAAGTAGCCACTATTGCAAATGGCATTTGAGGTGCTCCAACTATCTGAATTTGAACTTTAAGAGTTGTAAGCTTATTTGGATCTGTCAGTGCCATAGTAAAACTTGGGAAAAGAGTAACCATGACAAGACCAGAGTTTAAGGTGGCTTCAATAGTAGCAATACAAGCATGCTGGTATTCCAAATATCTGGAATCTCCTAGGGTAATTCTTGCTACAATGGGTTTTCCTTTTGTACCATGGTAGTTTAGTGCAAGACAGATTGCTCCAAAATGGATATGAGAGTAGGCTACTTGCATCCATTCTCTGGGAAATTCTATCTGGAAACTATATGATAGAGTGGGATTTTTTTTATAGAAACTAGTATTGACCCCCCCATTTGTTGGGTTTTAAAAAAATTCAATAAGATGTTCTTTATATACTAATACTATTAATATTAATATAATTATGAAATTAAATATATGCGAGGAAGCCTTAAATGATGTCTTTTTGTTACATTTTATGCAGTAGATCTTGCGGGCAATGTACGCATGGAGAATCTGACACATGTCTCTCAATGAAGCTATTGATACAGTGGACCTTGGATTAATTCATGAACTTTAACTAGGTGAACTTTGGAGTTGGACATCTCAATTGAGATTAAAAATGACAACATGGAAGCAAAAGAGTAATTGATTGCTAATCATCCTAAAATGTCTCATTCTAAGACATAGAATCACCTAGCATCACCATTACTATGAGGAGTATCAAATCAAGCTTCCATATTAGTGACTTCAAGGCACATAATTAAGCTTGTCCCTCACTATAAAAAGACTATGCAATAGCTTATACAGAGGACATACTCCTTCCCAAACCTACAAACTCCATCACTAGAAGATTTCCTTCTAACCTTCACCCAACCTTCCATTACGTAACCATTATTCTCTTCTCTTGTTCACCTTACTGGTTCACAATTGGTAGAGTGTGGAGCAGACATGTCAAACCTAGGTGTCAGTGATCCTTCTAGTACCGAGTTTGATACCAACCATGACGAGTTGCAGACCTCATTAGTCATAGCACAGAAATACAAATAGATCAAACTAGAACAACCCAAACCCCTTGCATGGCAACCAGAACACAAACCCACAAAATCAAACAAACCCTCATAGTCAAAATAAAAAAAATCCATAGCAACAATTTTTCCAATACACCTTATGGTATTATAACCCACAGACCCAGCATCATACTAGGGTATCACCAATTAAACATGGATCCCAACATCACTAGTCCAACAATCAATAATACTTGGACATACAAAGAGAAACAAATTTCCTCCTAGCAAAAGAGATATGAAGAGTAGAAATAATTTATCCAGGGGGAAATAGATAAACCAAACAAGTAGATGAAACTAAAAAAAATGTCATTTACTGATAGATGTTATATTGGTGGACCTAAATAATCACTATAAACAGTATATACTGACAT
The DNA here is from genome assembly GCF_007990345.1 of Gossypium hirsutum. Taxonomy (NCBI): domain Eukaryota; kingdom Viridiplantae; phylum Streptophyta; class Magnoliopsida; order Malvales; family Malvaceae; genus Gossypium; species Gossypium hirsutum. Next base: position 25,778,235 of record NC_053430.1, on the reverse strand, counting down.
CATTTAATTCGTCAATAATTTTAATAGCTTTTTTCGATGGACTAAAAAATTCATCTATATAGATATTGATTATTCTAACGGGAAACACAATTCGTGTAACACCTCAAATTTCTATAATTTCGGCTTTTGTGAAATTGTAGCATAGGAAAATATCTGAATATATTTTTGCATGAATTTGTATAATATCTGTCTGCTTTTGTGTTTAAGTGTTTTGGGGGTGTGTTAGGGAAGTCCCAAGTTCAAATCTCAACTTGGGCAAAATTTTGGTTTTTATTTATTTATTTAAATAACGTCTGGCTTTTGGTTAATGGGCTTATAAGAATTTATTGGTAAAAACTTAACAAAATGGACCTGCTGGTCTAGTGGTTAAGTGCTAAGGGTTTATGCTAGAGGTCTTGTGTTCGAATCCTAGCTTGGGCATTATTTTTGCCACTAAGGCCTTGATAGAATTAGAGGTGAACTAAAACACTGAAGTGGTAGGGTTTATCAGATTTTTCTGAGTAGTTTCCCCAAAATAACTCTCTCTCTCAAAATTCTCTACTATTTTTCCTCTCTCCACTTTCTTTTTCTTTTATTTTTTTCGAAATTTCCCTTGCCTTCCTTCCATTCGTTTTGAATCAGTATTAATGGGCTTCTATGATTCATTGATGTTCTCTTCATTGGTAAGTTTTGCTTGTCATTCGTAAACATCATTTTGATTAAGAGATTAAGGGGGACTTTCTTTGGGTGTTTAGGTACTGATCAAGGGGCTGTTCTTCATTCCTGAATAGTGAATTAAGCACATAGTATTCGCTAGATTTCACTCGAGGTAAGAAATTTAACAATTTCGGGGCAGAATAACTCATTTTGTTTCAATCAAAAATTGTTTAAATGACTAAAATGGGTCTTGACATTGTCAAATATAGGTTCTGGAGTGCTCGGGATTGCGTTAGGCTTCAATCGAAACCGGGTGTGTACTCTAACCGATCTAGAATTACGTTTCAACAAAAATAAAAAATGCTACTATCAACGTCACATGGAAGTGTGGACTGCCTGTGTAGAGGCCGTGTGGTGAGATACGACCATGTGGTTGACGAAGTAGGCCGTGCGCACGCCACATGGGCACAACAGACACGGGCATGTGAGGCTGGCGAGGCGTGTACGAGGCACGAGCTTGACCGATTGGGTTCTGTAGGCCACATGGGCGAACCACACGAGTGTGTGGGATCTTGGGCTAGGCAGTGTGATCCACACGGGCAAGGCCAATCTGAGCCGTGTGAGCCTTACGGACGTGTAGGCCCACACGAGTGTGTGAGCTTGATTTGTTTGAAATGTTCTGCAAGGTTGCACGGGTCGCCCAAGTAAACTGTGACCTGATTGTAGGGTCGGTAAGCGTTACTTAGACCCCTATATTTTGATCTGATACTAAGATGTATGCAAAAGTAGGATAATTAAAGCATATGTATTTTTTCTGATTTGATGATGATGTTATGATTTGATATATGCACATAAGCATGTCATATTATCTATGTTGCATTGCATTTGGTTGGGTTTGTTGTTGAAGAGAAGGAAGACCAAAAGGCTATTAGCCTGTCATTTGGCAGCTATGCTGTATATATCTGATATGTGCAGTGTACGGTACCACTTGTTATGTAGGGTTGGTTGGGTTGATTCTATACCCATACTTGGTGTGTAGGGCTGGGTGGGTTAATTTTATCCCTACATGGTGTGCTGGGTTGGACGGAGATGGTGTGCAAGGTTGGTGGACATTACTGTTCTGATTGATATGCATGTATGTCTATATGGTCTAAGGCTCGAATGTATCTGACACTGTTCTGAGTGGGCTAAGGCCTACACTAATTCTGTTAAGAGCTCAGGCTCAATTATGAAATAAGAAATATTTTCAAGCAAATTAATCAATATATGTTTTCTGAGTTAAGTAAAAGGTGGTAGCTGAAACGGTTTTTGGGTAAACACGGTTTTAAATACATTCTCATGTGACTTCGTCAGATTTAGCCATAACGTCTAGGCTGGGTTTAGGGTGTTACATTTAGTGGTATCAGAGTCAAGTTACAAAACTCGGCTGTAGATTTGGGTTTCAAAATTTGGTTTTAAGAAAATGTTTTCTAAAGCAATTTGAAATATTTTTTATAACAAGTATGTGGTACACCGAGCCACTAGTACTGATCTTGTAAGTTCTCTGAAACTCTGATATGTACTGTTTGAAAGCATGCCTATACTAAAATTTTTTATGTATTTATCGAAAACACTGTGTAAGTATGATGAGACTGCGGTAAGTAGTTATCGGATAATGGATGAGCTTATTACTGGAAACTGTAGTGTAAACTGGAAACTGTAGTGAGCTTATTACTTGCAATAACTGACTCTTAAACTCTGATACTGTTCTGCATAAAATATCTGTTAATAGTTATTGAAACTGTAAATTGATTTGCATAAAACTCTTAATACAGATTAATTTGTTAGATACGATGAGCACACGTGGTACTCCTAGATTGGGTACTAGAGGCCGATGTAGAGGCCGTAGAGGGATTCGAGCTGAGTCCTCTACATCCGATACGATTCTTAATCTAGACACTAGCGAGACACTGGTGTCGCCTGTTACTAAGGCCGGTGTTGAGCCTCATAACCCTGTAGCTGGGGACGACGCACTGTCCCAGGCCATGCTACGAATTCTGGAGAGGGTCACTGGTGCCAATACTAGATCTGGAGGCCGTAGGTCAGTTACAAAACGACTCAGGTTGAATGGGGCTGAGATATTCAGGGGCATCGCTGGAGTTGCTCTGAGTGCGGCCGAGTACTAGATGGAGGCCACAGAGCGCATAATGGATGAGTCAAACTTCACTAATGAGTAGAAGCTAAAGGAGGCAGTGTCTTTGCTTCACAATGAGGCATACTAGTGGTGGTTGACTGTTAAGGAGGGCACTCAGCCTGATCGGTTGTCATAGGATTTGTTTAAGGCCACCTATCCGAGTAGGTATGTGGGAGCTAGCTACACTGAAGCTAGGCGATGTTAGTTCCTGAATCTCACTCAGGGGACCGCTTGGTGATTGAGTATGAGGCTGAATTTCTGAGACTGGGCTGTTATATGAGGGGTGTGGTGGCGATAGAGTATGAGCACTGTGTTCAATTTAAGGATGGTCTGCGAGACAGTCTACGAGTTCTGATAGCTCCACAAAGGGAGCGGGATTTCTCAGCCTTGGTCGAGAAAGCCAAGATTACTGATGAGGTGAAGTGCTCTGAGTGCCAAAACCATGAGAAAGAGAAGCTACGGGGGATTCTGAGCCTTCGAATACTAGGATAAGGCCTAAGAAAAAGACCAGGACTGATGGGCTCGTGAGAGCTAGGCTTACTGTTTCTATTCCAGTTGGGGTGGCGATGTGTCAGCTCTGCAATAGACGTCATCCAAGCGAGTGTTGGAGGGCTACTGGAGCTTGTTTGAGGTGTGGTTCAACTAAGCATCGTGTTAAGGATTGTCCATTGAGGAGTAATTAGATACAAGCTCCAGTTGTTGAGACTGCACAACTACCGAGAGGGGTACAACAGCCACCTAGAGGCCGAGGACAGGCTAGGGGTGGTAACGGTATGGGTTGAGGTCGGGGAGTATCAGATAGAGGTGCTGGGTAGACTGAGACGAGACAGCCTGCACTTGTCTACGCTGCATGTCTTCGTGGTGATGGAGATGCTCCGGACATTATCACTGGTACGTTCTTCATTTCTAATGTACCTTATGTTGCACTGATAGAAATAGGCTCTACACATTCCTATGTGGCATGTTCTGTGTCTGAGACTTTGGGAATTCCGTGTGAGAGCACTTCTAGTGAGATTTCAGAGGTGAATCCGTTGGGGGCAGTTTATTAGGGTCAGTAATCTGTTTAGAGACATTCCGTTGGAAGTCCAAGGAATGGTATTCTTGGCTGATCTGATGGAACTTCCGTTTGGGGAGTTCAACTTAATTCTGGGCATGGACTGGTTGGTGAAGCATCGTGTAAGTTTGGATTGTGCTAAAGAGTGTTGTTCTGAGGACCGAAGAGGATAATGAGATAGTTGTGATTGGAGAATGACGGAATTATCTGAGTAATGTGATATTTGCGTTGGTCCTAGAGAAGCCTATGAGAAAGTGATGTGAGGCATACTTAGCCCACATCAGTGTTTCTGATTCTATAGACTCTTCGATTAAGGACATCCGGACTGTGAAGGAAAGTTGTTTTTCCAGAGGAACTACCAGGATTGCCTTCGAGTCGTGAGGTAAATTTTGGGATTGAGTTGATTTTTGGTACAGCTCCGGTGTCTATCGTCCCTTATCGAATGACACCAAAGGAGTTGGCAGAACTGAAGGCTCAAATTCAGGAGCTGTTGGATCGTGGGTTTATTCGTCCCATTATGTCTCCATGGGGAGCACCTATTCTGTTCGTAAATAAGAATAACAGTATGATGAGGATGTGTATAAATTATCGTCAGTTGAATAAGTTGATGATTAAGAATAAATAGCCACTTCTGAGGATAGGCGATTTATTCAATCAATTCAGAGGGGCTTCTATGTTATCCAAGATCGATCTACAATCAGGTTATCATCAGTTAAGCGTTAAAGAGGCTGATGAGCATAAGATGACATTTAGGACTCGTTATGGACACTATGAGTTCTTGGTTATGCCTTTTGGATTGACTAATGCACCAGCGGCATTCATGGACTTAATGAACCATGTGTTTTAGCCCTATTTAGACCAGTTCGTGATAATGTTTATCGATGACATCTTGATTTACTCTAAGTTTGAGGACGAGCACGATGAGCATCTCAGGGTTGTCCTGCAGATCCTTCGTGAGAAACAGCTTTATGTGAAGTTCTCTAAGTGTGAGTTTTGGCTTCAGAAAGCAATATTTTTGGGACATGTGGTGTCTGCTAGGGGGATTCGTGTTGGTCTTCGTAAGATTGAGGCTGTGTTGGATTGGAAACAGCTGAAGAATGTGTCAGAGATCCGTAGTTTTCTCAAACTGACAGGATATTACCGTCGCTTCGTAGAAGGGTTGTAACACCCCTTACCCGTACCTGAGGCCGGGATAAGGTACGAGGCGTTACCGGACAAACATACAAATATTAAACTAAAATACGAGCCATAAAATTTCATTCATATTTCAAAACGTTCATTCACTTACACATAGTCCCTTATTTTGTGTCTACGAAGCCGAAAACATACTTTAGAAAGGATTCGGGACTAAACCGAGAACTTAAGAAAATCTTGGAAATTTCATGCTTTAAGGCTCCACACGCCCGTGTCCCAAAGTCGTGTTCCATACACGGCTGAGACACATGGTTGTGTCTCTGCCTGTGTGGAATATACCTAGGCTATTTTCCAAGCTTTGGTCAACCTTAATCTCTTACACACTTATACAAAATCAAAAGCATATAACATGGTATTCATTTGATGATTAAATATTCTCAATTAAACCACAAACATAGCATTTGTATGTCACCATACATGTGTCTCTCATACTCATTTTACCTTGTTTATTATAGTACCACTTATACATTTATACCAAGATTATCATCTTACAAAATATCTTCAGCTTAATCATCAAGCATTCATATTTAAAACTAGATCATATCTTTATAAAATACCACAATTCAGATACGCAAAATAACATGTTTGCCTGAAACATTTCAATTCAACTCCATACCCAACAAGCATTACATTGAGACTAGTCATATGTATATATACATGTCATGATACATATCATTCTCTTTCTGTTTTCTTATAAACACATATTATTTATTTCATTATATCAATATTTCATATACCATAGTTTCCATGTATTCCACATATATTTATTTTTCTCCTCCTCCTCTCCATTCCACATCCTTAATGTATATAGCATTCTTGTAAGTACGATTTCACCATTTACTAATAAATTCTCACATTAGTCTGTCCACACGAGTCATAGTCACTTACTTATTTATAATTCCAGCTACAGAGCTCCAAATTAAGATCCGTAAATTTCCTCTACAACTAGACTCACATATCTTTCCACCATAAAATTTTCATAATTTTTGGTTTAGCCAATTAGTACAGTTTATTCATTAAAATTTCCCCTGTTTCACTTTCTGACAATTCTGACCTCTCTTCACTAAAAATTAATTATCTCACAGTACAGAACTCGGATAATGTTCTTGTTGATTTATCTTAAAAATAGACTCATTAGGGATTTTAAAAATATAAGTTTAAGCCTTTAATTATTTTTATCCAAAAGTTTGTGATTTTCCAAAATCAGAACAGGGGATCACGTAATCATTCTGAACTAGTCTCACAAAAACATAAATATCTCAAAATATAAACTCCTTTTCTTGCTCTGTTTCTTTTATATGAAAATAGACTCATTAAGATTTAATTTGATATATCATTCATTCTCTGATTCAATTTCTACTATTTTTGGTGATTTTTCAAAATCACGTCACTACTACTGTCCAAAACAGTTTTATTGCTAATTCACTCTTTTCACACTTTCTTTGTATTAACCTTATTTTAACATACATATCACAAATCATTTTCACCACATTTCATACATCACAAGTATAGGCCCATGATCACAAGGTCACCATAAAATCATCCTCATGTATAACTTACTTGTTTATAACCTTACCACATCCTGGTCACTTAATGAACACATCATTCACATAACCAAGTTCATGCACTTATTCATCACAAAACTCACAAAGTAATACATAGAGAGTCTCCCGTTGAACACTTCGGATCAATCCTCGATACTTGGTGGTTTCAGCACATAGCTCCACCCATCATAGAGTTCGGCACTCTTGTATACATGGTGAACACTCAGTACCACCCATGTGACCTAGCCAATTTATCTCGTAGCTCTCTTGTCTACATGGTGTCCTTCACCTGGAGCCACGCATGCGACCTAGCTACATATATCCCGTAGCTCTCTTGTCTACATGGTGTACACATAGTATCACCCATGCAACCTAGCTACATCATAATGTCTTGTAGCTCTCTTGTACACATGATATGCACTAGCACCATACATGTGACCTAGCTACATACTATCTGTATCATCCAATCTTTCCGAAGGTTCAACCGGGATTTCTCTCTCTTTTCCAACAATTTCACCAATCAAGTAATTATCCACAAACATATTTCCAATATTATTATAAAATATCATAATACAAGTAATATTGATGTATTAGTTACATATAAACTTACATCTCATTTAATATCAAGGCAATAACATTAAATTACACATTGCCTTATTAAAAATCATATGAACTTACAATTTCCCATAATATCCATAATCATAGAAATCACATTTATGTATGATAATTCAATGCACTTCATGTACCATAGACATATTTTTAAATCAATTCATAAACTTGGCACCATAATCATTTAATTTAATATAATTCAATTAATTCACTAAATTTAACTTTCAAATATAAATTACAGCATTATTGCTGTATTATTATCATACCAACTTACATACTTTCAACACCTCGGAAATCATAATGAATATATCAATTTTACATTGAAACATGCATAAATTAATGCTTATTATACATATGAACTTACCTCGATACTAAAACGGTCATTTTATCAACTTTTTCAATTTTCGATTTTTCTTTCATTCTAGGTTCAAATCTTGTTTTTCGGGATCTAAAACATCATATTTTACTTATTTAATTAATGTACTATTCAAAACAGTCATTAACTCAAACTTTGGAAAAATTACAATTTTGCCCTTAAGTTTTGCATATTTACACTTTTGCCCCTAGGCTCGGGAATTAAACTTCATCCATTATTATTATGTTTTATGACATGCTGATCACTTTTTCCTTCTATGGAAACATCAAATTCTCACTCTAACATATACTTATGACTATTAGGCATTTTTACCGATTAAGCCCTTTTACCCGTTTTCACTCAAAACCGAGTAGCACAAGTTGTCTAACATAATTTAAAACCTCATATTCTATCATAAAACACAAAATAAACACATTTCACCTATGGGTATTTTTCCAAATATGAACCCTAGCTTAAATTATTGCTAGAATAAGCTTAATCAAATTACTGGGATTTCAAAAACGTAAAGAACTTGAAAAACGGGGTTAGAACGGACTTACTATTGAGCTTGGAAAGCTTGAAAACCCTAGCCATGGTTTCCCCATGCTAATTTCGGCCTCCATGAAAAAGATGAGTAAATTTTGGCTTTATTTTCCCTTTTTATTTCTTTTAATTACCAAATGACCAAAATGCCCTTCCTTAGAAAACTTTCAAAAATTCCATCTATGTCCAATTTTTTTCCATCACTTATAAATTGGTCAAATTTCTATTTAAGACCTCCTAATTAATATTTCAAAGCAATTTCATACTAGAAACTTCTAGAATGCAAGTTTTGCAACTTATTCAATTTAGTCCCTAACTTCAAATTGAGCATTTTATGCATAGAATTTCTTCACGAAATTTTCACACAATCATGCAATCATATCATAGACCTAAAAATAATCATAAAATAATTATTTCTATCTCAGATTTTGTGGTCCCGAAACCTCTGTTCCAACTAGACCCAATTTTGGGCTATTACAAGGGTTCTCGTTGATCGCAGCGCCGTTGACTAAGTTACCGCATAAAGGAGTTCCTTTTGTTTGGACTGACGTACAACAGGAGAGCTTTGAGAAGCTTAAGACAGTTTTGACTCAGACTCCAGTTCTGATACAGCCTGAGCCTGGTAGGGACTTCGTTGTTTACAGTGATGCGTCACATGTGGGTTTGGGTTGCGTCTTGATGCAAGATGGTAAGGTAGTTGCCTATGCGTCTCAACAGCCTAAGACTCACAAGGCTAATTATCAGACGCATGATTTGGATTTGGCTGCAATTGTCTTTTCATTAAAAATTTGGAGGCACTATCTGTACGGTGAGAAGTACCATCTACACTTATCACAAGAGTCTCAAGTATCTCCTTATTCAGAAGGAGTTAAATCTTAGGCAGCAAGGATGGGTTGAACTGCTTAAGGATTATGACTGCAGTATAAAGTATCACCCTGGAAAGGCCAATGTGGTGGCCGATGCATTAAGCCGTAGGGTTGTGGCTGATTTGAGAGTGTTGTTCGCTCGACTGAGTCTTTATGACGATGGGAGTCTTCTAGCATAGCTACAAGTGAAGCCGACATGGATCAAGCAGATTAGAGCTAAGCAGTTAGAGGATAAGACTCTCGAAATGTGATTTCGTCAAGTTGAGACTGAGACTACTACAGATTTTGGGCTGAATAATGATGGGGTATTGTGCTTTTGGGGTAGGATCTGTGTACCTAATGATGAAAATTTGAGGCTGTCAATTTTGAGGGAAAAGCATAGTAGTCCGTACGCTATGCATCCTGATGGAAATAAGATGTATAAAGATCTCCAAGAGTTGTACCGGTGGCCGGGGTTGAAGCGTGAGGTGACCGATTTCGTTGCTCGCTATCTGACTTGTCTGCAGGCTAAGACTGAGCATCAGTTGCCTTTAGGGTTGCTACAGTCGGTTAAGATACCGACGTGGAAGTGGGAGTGAGTGACGATGGATTTCGTTAGTGGGTTGCCTCTAACACCCACTAAGAAGGATTCTGTTTGGGTTGTCATGGATCGATTGACCAAGTCTTCACACTTCATTCCTATTAGGACAGGCTTCTCTTTATAGAAGTTGGCTAAACTTTACATCTCAAAGATAATAATACTGCATAGGGTTCAAGTGTCGAGTATCTTCGATAGGGATCCTCGGTTTACTTCTTGATTTTGGAAGAAGTTTCATGAGGCTTTGGGTGTAACACCTCTAACCCGTATTCGCTCCTAGAACAGGGTTTCGGAGCATTACTACCATTTACAGATCACTTAAAAAAATTTAAATACTTACCGATTCAATGCATCATATAAATAAATATATTACCATTCAATCAATAGTTTGGCACTTGTATAAGCATCAAACAACAATATTGTTAGTATACTTCCACATATCTCATCTAAATTCAACATTGATATATCTATTTTCTCGACATATCGCACTTGAGTTTAATAATAGTCTCAACTTACATAATTTCCTTGTATCAGCATATCAAAGATAATCATATATGTACATGTCATGAAACATATCATGCTCTTACCGTTTCTTCATAAGCATATATCATTCATTTCATTATATCAATATTTCATGCTCCATCATTTTCATATATTTTATGTATATTTATTCCGATAATAGTTTATATCTTAACATAAATTATATTCCATGTACTTATACTTATTTTGTTTATCTATCTTCATAATTATTTCATACAACTATTTTGTACATATATTTCCATATGACCAGTTCTTGTAAACATTTCACACAACCATTTCATATAATCATTCGTCATCTGATACATATTACATGAATATCAATTGTTCAATAGATGTCATAGCGTCTCCCATCCACAGTCTTATTTATCTTTGAGATGATGCCGTAGTGTCTTTCAACTATGGTCTTACTTATTTTCTGTCATGTTGCCATGGTATCTTTCAACCATGGTCTTGTTCATTTCATATCACGTTGCCATGGTATCTTTCAACCATGGTCTTACACATTTCATATCAGGTTGCCATGGTATCTTTCAACCATAGTCTTACACATTTCATATCAGAGAGCACACTCCTGCGAACCTCATCCTTACAGTGGGATTACCAGTCCAGGCTAAATCCCCTGTAATATAAACTTATAGAGTATTGTCAGGATTACTAGTCCAGGCTAAATCCCCTGCAACGACAATTACTCTAATGAGCTTGGATCTGAATTACCAGTCCAGGCTAAATTCAGACCCTAATTCGAATTACCCGTCCGGGTTAAATCCATTTTACGCGTATTCTTCGGGAGGGCTATATCAGAATAGGATCACCCGTTCGAGCTAGATCCTTTTTACCGTCAATTCCTTTTCAGAGATCCATCGAATTTACTTTTCATTCAACCGGGATTTCTTTCCCTTTTTATCAAATATATCAATGTTTCATCAATTTTCATACAATGAACATTCAAATTATTTTCACATCAATAACATACATTTCAAGCATTTAAGAATATAATTCAAGTTGCACGAACTTACCTAATTGCTTGTTTGTGTTTATAATTTCATTAATCCGATATCTTTTCTTTTCCACGATCAAGTCTCATATTTGAGTCATTCAATCTTTATAAATAAATTTGATCATCATTTTCATTCATTTCATATTCTAATGCATTGAATTAATGCTCTAGGAAAAATTACCATTTTGCCCCTAAGCTTTTAATTAATGATGATTTCATCCATAGGGCCAGGAAAATAAAATTCTTGCAATTTAATCCTTATTTCCAGCTATTATTCTCATATGTATTGATAATAGTCCATGAACTCTATAAAATATCAGAATTTTCCATAATTTCAACACTTTTCAATTTAATCCCTAAAACATGTTTTCCCCCGATCTTGAACTAAAATAATAATTTCATTCAATTTTGTAATTTAAATAATAAAATAATCCATTTCATGCAATTTGGTCATTTCTGAAATTTTTTACAAAATTGCCCATAAAGTTTTACTTTTATTCAATTTAGTCCCTGAGCCTAAAATATATAAATTAGCCATGTTAAATGAATATTCATACATAATTTTCCTCCTCCTCTCCGTTCCACATTCTTAATGTAGATAACACACTTGTAAGTAACATTATCCATAATTTTTATTATTTACTTTTATCAATATTAAAGCTGCCTATCTGCGTCATAGTCACTAAATTATTTATATCTGGAGCTATAGAACTAAAAATTAAGATCCACTAATTTTCCCTAAAACTAGACTTATATATCTTCTTACCGTAAAATTTTCATAATTTTTGGTTTAGCCAATAAGTACAGTTTATTCTTTAAAGTTACCCTTGTTCTGTTGTCTGACAGTTCTGGCCCTTCTTTAATAAAAATTAATCATATCTTCATACAGAATTAGAATGATGTTCCCATTTGTTTATACTGAAAATAGACTCATTCAGGATTCTAAAAATATAAATTTAAGCCCCTAATTATTTTTATTCAATTTTTTATGATTTTACAAAGTCAGAACAGGGGAACCCGAAATCATTCTGACCGTGTCTCACAAAATTCATCATATCTCATGATTTACAATTCTATTGCTTACATAATTTCTTCTATAAGAAACTAGACTTAATAAGATTTAATTTCATATTTTATTCATCCTATAATTATATTTATACAATTTGTTATGATTTTTCAAAGTTAGACTACTGCTGTTGTCCAAAACTGTTTTAGTACAAGATATTAATTACCATGTTATAACACCCTTATTTTCTTTTTTCTACACCATTTCTCATCACTTTCTCTTATTTTCTCTTTACTAACATATCAAGAACATTGGACCTTATGTAAGAAAACTCTACTATAACATTATTTCCATGCTTTGTCAATAATAACAAACTTAAAAACATATTGAAATCTTGATATACTTACCTTGTTCTATTGATACTAATCTTTAACTTGATTTTCTCTCTCCTCCAACTTCTATTTCTTGAATCCAACTTGATATTCTAACTCCCCATGGTCTCCTTAACATTTTTCTCTCTTAGTAGCTATGGAATTTCTTTTGATTTCTAGGTGAAAATGATGAATTTTTGGTGGAAGGACCAAATTGTAAAGAAAAGAAAATTTCTTTCTTTTCCTTATCTTCTAACGTTGGTTGCATGCATGGAAAGATGATGAAAATTCTTTATCTTTCCTTCCTTTTATACTAAATAATTAATAATAAAATAATAATGAAATAATATTAAAATAATAAAATATCTCATTAAAATAATATATATCTAATTAAATAATCATAAAATATCATCAACATCATCAATACTTTCTAGATTTCTCTCTCTTCCAATTGACTATTTTTCCCTTTATTATCTTTTAAAATTCCATCATTGAGTCATCATTTAATTTGGCTAAATTGCAGTTTAGTCCCTCATAGTTCTTCACCTATTCAATTTGGTCCTAATTCATCCATTTTATTTAGTTTCTAGATCATTCCACTCTTAAAATATTTACACTATTGGTCCTTCAAATTTTTCATATTTACACTTTAACCCCTCAAATTTTGAGTATTTACTCTTGCGCAACAAAACTTTTCTCACTTTTACAATTTAGTCCTTTCTTGAATTAATATATCATAATATACTTCTCAATATTAACATAACTCAAAATTTCCCTTTTTTTCACTTTATTTCCTTATTTTACTATATCAAGGATAATATCTTACTGTAAAAATTTTCAGGGTATTACATTAGGTTCATGACTTGACTTCAGTACTACATTTCATCCTCAATCAGATGGTCATTCGAAGAGGGTGATTCAGATACTAGAAGATATGTTGAGGGGCTATGTTATGGATTTCCGAGGTAGTTGGGAGGAGTACATGCCTTTGGCAGAGTTCGCTTACAATAACAGCTATCAGTCTAGTATTCAGATGGCACCTTATGAGGCACTTTGTGGTTGTAAGTGTCGCACCCCTTTGTGCTGGACTGAGTTGGGTGAGTGACCTATTCTGGGTCCAGAGTTGGTTTCAGAGGCTGAGGATAAGGTCTGTTTGATTCGAGATCGACTGAAAGCGGCTTCTAATAGACAGAAGTCCTATGCTGATTTGAAGAGGAAAGATATCGAGTCTTTTGTGGGGGACTTGGTTTTTCTTAAGGTCTCGCCATGGAAGAAGGTTCTAAGGTTCGGTCGCAAAGGTAAGTTCAGTTCCCAATTTATTGGGTCGTACTGAATTCTGAAGCGAGTGGGGCCAGTCGCGTATCAATTGGAGTTACCTCTAGAGCTAGATAGTATTCACGATATTTTTCATGTCTCGATGTTGAGACATTACCGCTCTGATCCCACGTACATTATGCCTGTGGATTGAGGTTAGACCAGATCTGACGTTCGAGGAGGAGCCAGTTCAAATTTTGGACCACGACGTCAAAGTTCTGCGTAGGAAGTCTATTCCCTTAGTGAAGGTGCTGTGGCAGAATCGTAGCACTGAGGAGGCTACTTGGGAGCCAGAGGATTCAATGAGTCAGCAGTATCCTCACCTTTTCTGACCAGGTAAAATTCGAGGATGAATTTTCTTTAAGGGGGTAGAGTTGTAACACCCCAACTTTCTGTAATTTCGGCTTTTGTGAAATTGTAGCATAGGAAAATATCTGAATATATTTTTGCATGAATTTGCCTAATATCTGTCTACTTTTGTGTTTAAGTGCTTTGAGGGTGTGTTAAGGAAGACCCAAGTTCAAGTTTTAACTTGGGAAAATTTTTTATTATTTATTTACTTATTTAAATAAAGCCTAGCTTTTGGTTAATGGGCTTCTAAGAATTTATTGGTAAAAACTTAACAGAATGGGCCTACTGGTCTAATGGTTAAGTGGCAAGCGTTTATGCTAGAGGTCTTGTGTTCAAATCCTAGCTTGGGCATTATTTTTGCCACTAAGGCCGTGATAGAATTGGAGGTGAACTAAAACACTAAAGTGGTAGGGTTTATCAGATTTTTCTGAGTAATTTCCCCAAAAGAACACTCTCTCCTGAAATTCTCTACTATTTTTCCCCTCTCCACGTTCTTTTTCTTTTCTATTTGCAGAAATTTCCCTTGCCTTCCTCCTATTCGTTTTGATTTTGAATTAACGGGCTTCTGCAATTCATTGACGTTCTCTTCATTGGTAAGTTCTACTTGTCGTTCGTAAACATTGTTTTGATTAAGAGATTAAGGGGGAACTTTCTTTGGGTGTTTAGGTACTGATCCAGGGGCTATTTTTAATTCATGAACAGTGAATTAAATGTGTAGTATTCGCTGGTTTTCATTCAAGGTAAGAAACTTAACGATTTCGGGGCAGAATACCTCATTTTGTTTCAATCAAAAATTATTTAAGTGACTAAAATGGGTCTTGACATTGTCAAATATAGGCTCTGGAGTGCTCAGGATTGCGTTAGGCTTCAATCGAAACCAGGTGTGTACTCCAATCAATCTAGAATCGAGTTTCAGAAAAAGTCAAAAACGCTACTGTCGACACCACACGGGCATGTGGACTGCCCGTGTGGAGGTCGTGTGGTGAGACACGGTCGTGTGGTCGAAAAAGTAGGCCGTGCGCACGCCACACAGTCACGATAGACATGGGCATGTAAGGTTGGTAAGACCGTGTGCAAGGTATGGGCTTGACCAATTGGGCCGTGTAGGCCACATGGGTGAACCACACGAGTGTGTGGGATCTTGGGCCAGGCCGTGTAATCCACATGGGCAAGGCCAAATTGAGCCGTGTAAGCCACACGGGAGCGTAGGCCCACACGGGCAAGGCATGCAGACGTGTGAGCCCGATTTGTTTGAAATGTTCTACAAGGTTGTACGGGTCGCCCAAGTTGACTGTAACCTGATTGTAAGGTCAGTAAGCATTACATAGACCTTTATACTCTGATATGATACTAAGATGTATGTAAAAGCAGGATAATTAAAGCATGTGTATCTACACATGAGCATGCCATATTATATATGTTACATTGCATTGGGTTGGGTTGGGTTTTTTGTTGAAGAGAAGGAAAATTGAAAGGCTATTAGCCTATCATCTGGTAGCTATGCTGCATATATCTGATACGTGCCGTGTACAGTACCACTTGTTATGTAGGGTTAGATGGGTTGATTCTATCCCTATACTTGGTGTGTAAGGCTAGGTGGGTCGATTTTATCCCCACATGGTGTGTTGGGTTGGACGGAGATGGTGTGCAGGGTTGGTGGGCATTACTGTTCTGATTGACATGTATGTATGTCTGTATGGGCTAAGGCTCGAATGTATCTGATACTATTCTGAGTGGGCTAAGGCCTACATTGATTCTGTTAAGAGCTCAGGCTCAATTATGACTGTTTGACTGCTATTTGTTTACATGCATGCTTTACTGTGGGGATGTACACATTGAGTTTACGAAAACTCACCCCTTATTTTATTTGTCTGTCAGGTAATCCCCAGCAGTAGGTGGATCGGTGCAGCGAAAAGGGTCGAATGACCACGGCTAATACACTCTGGTTTTAAAGGTTTTTTAATGCTTTTATTATTTTAATTGCTATAGTTGGGAGTAATTATATAATTTCTGGTTTCAGACTATTTGGTTTAAGTTTGAAATTTTGAAATACTGTTTATGGATTTTGGAACCGCAACTTTATTTGTTCTTAAGCTTCCGGAAACTAAGAAATGTTTTCAAGAAAATTAATCAATATATGTTTTCTAAGTTAAGTAAAAGGTGGTAACTAGAATGGTTTTTGGGTAAACACGGTTTTAAATATATTCTCATGTGACTTCGCCAGATTCATTCATAACGTATAGACCGGGTTTAGAGTGTTACAATTCGTCAATATAAGTAGATCTTATTCGTCAATATAAGTATGGATTAGAAGCTATAAGTGGGAAATTTGTTCTTTAAATTTTTTGTTGTGTTTATCTATTTATCTAGAATATATAAGCGTAAATGAAAAAAGATATGTAGCTATAGGGGAAATTTTTTATTTAATTCTTTTAGTATTTATCTATTTGGAATATATACCTACATGAACTTAAAATTATCTTTAAATATTTTTCTTAAGTCCTTTTATTTTCCAAACTCTCTTAAAGAAAAAGAACCAATCACTTTACTCTTGTTAAAAATTCCAAATTTCAAAAAATAAAGAACTCTGGTGACTAATAAACTTCAACACCTCTATCATGATGTTGGAAGCTAGGGAGGGACAAAAAAGCAAAAAGACAAGAAAAATCCCTAAAGGAGAAAACAAATTAGGGAAAATGAAAAAGGGCAATAAAATATCTAAAATGGGATTGAATTGGAGGAAATGAAATGATAAAAAGTGGAGCAAATCAATAAAAGATTGGATCTGTAGATGGACTGATTAGTGGACCAAAGGATCAGCATGAGCCACTAAGGCATATTGAGGACTACGAGCTAGAGAAACATATTGAAGAAGCAAATGAGTTTGGGCTAATAGATTAATACAAGCCTAATAAATAGAGGAATCGAATTTAATAGCCTCAGCAACGATCATGGAATCTAAGTATTAGCCAGCTGTAATTAAATAATACAATCAAGTTGTTATCAATCTGTTACAGCCAATTCTAGGTTAAAATCCTTGTAAATGGTTGAGAAAGGCGTGAATGAAATTACTATCTATTTTTTTTCTTCTTCAACCTTTCTCTTTTCTTCTTTGTAACCCCATTTCTATCATTTACATTAATGTTTCCATACCAAGCAATTACAAAATGGTATCAGAGCCTTAAAAGACCCATAATTAAAGTTGGGTAGACCAAAGAAATAAGTTGTAATGACTTATAGAGCTAGGCCAAATTCATTGGAAGAATAACTTCAGTTGGTGATAGGGAGACTCGATAGTTTACCTGACTATAACCAGGTTCCGAAATGGTGGGAAGCACAGGAACAGGAGCTGGACAAGAGGCATGTAGAGACATAAGGATACATTAATCGAATCTTGGAGATATTATCCAAGAAATATGAAGATGTCCTAAGTACAAACATTGTAAAACAAGCCAAGAACCATTAAGGAACCTCTCAAACCTTATCCAAAGCAGATGGAAAAAACCAACACAAATCACCTTTATTGATGAACACCAGCATTTTTCATACCAAATAGATGAATTCAGATTTTTACCTTTTAAACCAACTTTAAACCCACCTACTAAAAAGCCAATTGATACTTTGGACAAAGGCAAAATCTGTCCCTTCCACATGAACCTCCATCTCATGGGTAAACCCCATTCAACCCAAACCCTAGCCTATTTACTCCTCGACCTAAGATTGAATTACAAACTTTTGATAAAACTAATCTTAAGGGATAACTGAGGTAATTTGACAAATACTGTTTCTTATTTGGGGTGACAAATGACTAGTGGGTAGATATTGCTTTAATATACCTGACAACAAAGGTCGAAATTTGGTTCGAAAATTACATCTTGAAGAAGAATCAATTGAATTGGCCTAAATTTATTGTTGATTTATGCCATCGGTTTTGTGGCCAGACCTATACAGACGTAGTGGAAGAGTTTAGTAAAATAGCTAAAAAAAAGTACCATAGATGGGTGTTAAGAAAGGTTTGAGGAGTTTCAACCTTATATGGTGTAGTATAATCCTCACCTAGATGAAGATTATTTCGTTTCAATCTCTGTGAGTGGATTAAAAGAAGAGGTGAAACATCAGTGAGAACTTATGCCCCTAACACACTAGCAGCTACATATCGACAAGCTAGAATACAAGACCTCACCCTAAATCCAACATAAAAAAAGTTAAGGGTAAACTACCAAAATAGTCACTTTTGTTTCCCTCATGTTACATTTTAGTCACCTATATTTGAAATATTACGTTTTAGTCACTTACATTATCGTATTGTAACATTTTACTCACTGAGTGTTAATTGCCATTAATAGTGTAACAGTAAGCTAACGTAGCACGTTAAATCATCATTTCAAATGAAATTTTTAGACTAAACTATACAATTGGTCCCTATATTTTTTTTTGAGAAATTTAAGTTTTTCTTATGTTAAAAGAGATAGAGAAGGAAAGAAAATAGAGCGAGAAGTAGAAGAGAATGGAAAAAAAAGGAACGTTAAAAGAACATAAAAGAAAAAAATAAGGGTGCCATCACCTTTTTTAAAAAATAACTGTTTGGATGCCATCACTTTTTCAGGCAACACCAATATGTATTTTTCTAGATACCCCTTAAAAATATGGGTATTGAGGGATGAAAAAAAGAAAAATAATATTTTTAATAGGTGTGTAATAGCCTATTTTTGAGTCAAATTAAAACAGTAATTTCGAGACCACAAATTCAAGGTTAAAATATTATTTTAAATTTATTTTTTGGTGTTACAGCATGTTATTTGATATGTGTGAAAATTTCGTGAATTAATTTTATCGCTTAATTTGTCAATTTGAGAAAAATGACTAAATCGCGTAAAATGCAAAAGTTGCATTCTACTTGTTAAAGCTATTATATAGCTATGATTTATTAAAGTTAAGGTCCTTATGATGATATTAGACCATTTGAAGTGTTGGTGGACAATATTAGACATCCATTATATGATTTTATAAGTTTATAACAATGGTTAATATTGGTATTGGATAATTAAAAGTTAAATTAATAAAAAAAGAAATTATATTCATATTATCATCTTCCACCACTAAAAATTGATGTTTGGAGAAGCCATTGAAGCTTTCTAAGGTTCGACTATTGCATGGTCCAATTGGTGAGTAATTTTTTACTCGATTTTTTATGATTTCTATGTTTTTGTAATTGTTGCAGCTTAATCTAGCTAGCCCGTACCTTTAAAGATTTTGAGAGTTGCCATTATTGAATCAATGAGTTCTTTGATGTTTAATGATGAAATATAAAAGCTTGATGATAGATTTTAATGTTTTCTAAAATGATTTTTGACAAAAATGTCAAATAGGGATTATATTGTGAAATGTGTAAATTGAGGGGTTGAAATGTGAAATAAATAAAAGTTATCGGCTGTTAGGGACCTAAAGGTAATTCGGCTAAGCTAGAGTATAATGAAATTATGTGATATTTGTGTATGTGTGAAATATGGACTAAATTCTAAAAATGTGAAAGTTTAGGGGCTAATATGAAAATATGCCCAAATGAGTAATTTTGGACTAAATTAAATGATTAGATGAATAAATAAGTTAATTTTAAATTTATATAGATCAAGAAAGAAAGAATTCGGATTAAGATCGGGGGAAAAGCAAGGTTATCAAATAGTCGATCCAATCAGTCAATTCTGAAAACGAGGTAAGTTCGTATAATTGAAATTAAATCTGTATACATTTATTGAGTGGATGAAATTGGGATAGTATTTATTCTATTGGATAAATTTTGAGATATTACATGAAATGTATGACTTGAGTAAGGGCAAGTTGCCAAATAAGACCATAGCTGGGCTATGGCAATCGAACAATAAGACCATAACCGAGTTATGGCATGTAAATGAAAGACCACGACAGGGCCTTGGCAATGCACGTGTAAGACCATAGTTAGACTATGGCTTCGGAGTATCGATGAATTTGTATCGTGAGCATTTATAAATCGGAGAGGTTTGATAAGAGTATTGATGAGAAATAAAAAAGTACCGGTAAAGGTATGTATGGAAAACTATTCAAGTATCGAGTTAGATAAAGTTGAGAACTCATGAATGATGATATGAATAAAGTTGATGTTAGCTCATGAATTGATGCTTTAAATGTTAATGATATTATCTATTTTGAATTGCTAATGAATGTTATGATTATTTCATGTTCACGTATGAACTTACTAAGCTTTATAACTTACTCTGTTCAATTTTCAATGTTCTATAGATTTACAAAGCTAGCTTGGATTCAGGAATCGTTAGAGACTTTATCGCACTATCGATCATCTATTTGGTACTTTTAAAGTTATGTATATATATGGCATGTATAGGCTTGAGTTATTTTGGTATGTTTGATGGATATGTATTTTGGCCATTTGAGTTGGCATAAGATGATGAACTTGATGATGCTTATGAATGTGCAATTAGTTCTACTTTTAATGTTGGTAATAGACCTAAAATGAATGAAAGGGATTGAAGGGTTATGTGTGTTTGGATTGGTTTTGCTAAATGAATTATGTGTATGAATTATGCTTATTAAAGCAAGTTAAATTGTTTGGTGTTTGAATAGGTAAATAGTATGGATTTGAGTATTGGATTTAGTTGAAATGGGTATGGTATGATTATGTATTGGTTGGTGAACTTTGGTTGCATATTTGTGACTTAAAATGATACCAATTGAGCTTGTGTAGGTATGTGCAAAAAGGATGGCAATTTGGCTTTTCAAATGGCCTATTTTTGTCCACACCGGTGTGTTTCTCAGTCGTGTACGACACATAGTTAGGTTATATGGCCATGTGTCCCCTGGTGTTGAAATTGAATTGAAGTTAGTATGGTCCACACGGTCTCACACACGGGTGTGTGACTGGCCATGTGTTATAAGTCAGTATACCTCCCTAAATGGCACATGGCCTAGCACACGGGCGTGTGTAGCCATTTTGAAGGGCACACAGGCTAGACATACGGGCGTGTGGTTAGCCGTGTAACCCAAGTCTGTATACTCTCTAGTTTTCACACGACCTTGCATACAGACGTGTCTATTAACCGTGTGAGGTACACGGCCTATTCACACGGGCGTGTGACCCTTGTATGATTGAAAAATTTTTAAGTTTCCAAAATCTTCGTATGTTACCGGTTTAGTCCCGAACCATTTCTAAAGCATGTTTAAGGCCTCGTAGGATAATGGACAAGGTGGTTGTATTGAATGATATTTGAGAATGATTGCTTTATAATGATAAATGTAAGCTCTATGTTCTGTATTGATCGGTAATACCTTATAACCCTATTCCTACAGCGGATACGGGTTAGAGATGTTACAATTTTATTGGTATCAAAGTCAGGTTTAGCCAATTCTAGGACTAACGTAGCGCGTGTGAGAGTCTAGCAATACATGCCATATATACTCTATGATAGTGTGATGATTCCTGGCAACTTAAATTTTGTTTTTGTATAGTAATGGATCTCGAACGACCTATAGTGGATGACGTAGAGAGTAATGCGCCAGCCCCCGCTCAAGGGATAGCATCTACTAAATCTAGACCCGTGTCGAGTAGTCACGAAAGTGAAGTTAAAGAAGCCTTTTTCCAGATGATGAACGACTGGTTTATAGGAAACGTCCGGACGAATCCGGCTGTTCAACAACCTCCACCCCCACCTATGCCTCAACAAATCCCTGTCATTTCTCAAGATGTATATCTGATACAATTGAATAAGCTTCTAGTGGATAAAAGTCATAAACATAGTGTTGAAGAGTTTTAGGCTACTATTGATAATGATGCTGGAAGAGCTAAGTTCTGGCTTGAAAACACAATTATAGTATTCGACAAATTGTCTTGTACTCCTAGAGAATGTATTAAATGTGCTGTATCTTTACTGAGAGACACTACATATCAATGGTGGAATACCTTGGTGTCTCTAGCACCGACGGAAAGAGTGACCTGGGAATTTTTTCAAAAGGAGTTCTGAAAGAAATACATAAGTCAGCGATTTTTTCATCAAAAGCATAAAGAGTTCTTAGAGTTAAAACAATGCCGCATGATTGTCACTGAGTATGAAAGAGAGTTCATATGGTTAAGTAAGTATGCTCGAGAGTATTTGTATACTGAGGAGATTATGTGTAAACGGTTCGTTGATGGGTTGAACGAAGATATAAACTACCAGTTGGAATTCTAGAGTTAAAAGAATTTGTCGTTCTGGTTGAAAGGGCTTGTAAAGCCAAAGATCTTAGCAAAGAAAAGAGAAAGGCGGATTCAGAAGCTAGAGACTCGAGAAAAAAGATAATGAGTAAGCCGTATCATTCTTCATCAAAGAAATCCTGAGATTTGTTTAGCCGATTTAATGGATTAGTGGAATACTCTAGTAGAGATCGCGGAAAACAAATTATGAGTTTAAAAACTTCAGCTGTGTCAGTAGCAAGTGTGGATAATGTTAGATCGAATAAACCTGAATGTGGAAGATTTGGAAAATGACATTTTAGAGAGTGTATATTGAATGATAAAGCTTCTTTTAGATGTGGCTCGCATGAACATTTCATCCGAGATTATCTTGAGCTAGATGAGAAAGATAAGTCTCAGAATGTAAGATCGAGCAATCCTAATGTGAGAGGAAGATCATTCCTTAATGTTGGAAATGTGAGTGGTGGTAGAGGTACAACTCGAGATACTACTACGAGATCCGATGCTAGAGCACCTACCAAAGCCTAAGCTATTTGCGCTCGCGAAGAAGCGTCATCTCCAGATGTTATCACCGGTACTTTCACTCTTTATGATACTAATATGATTGCATTGATAGATCCAGGATCAACTCATTCTTATATATGTATGAACTTAGTATTTAGTAAGACTTTTCCTGTAAAGTCTACTGAATTTGTGATTAGAGTAGCGAACCATTTAGGCAAATGTGTTTTAGTTGACAAATTCTACAAGAATTGTTCGTTAATGCATCGGGATTTCTATTTTTTGGCTAATCTGATATTGTTGTTATTCGATGAATTTGATGTGATTTTGGGTATGGATTGGCTATCGATGCATGATGCTATAGTGGATTGTAGACGAAAGATAATTGAACTAAAATTTCAGAACAATGAGACTATTAAAATTGAATCCGATGATTTGAATAGTTTACCAGTTGTGTTCTAGTCTATGTTAGCATAGAGATTTGTAAGAAAAGGGTGTGAAGCTTATCTTGCCTATGTAATTGATACGAAAGTGACAGAAAGAAAGATTGAATCAGTACCAGTTGTATTTCCGGAAGAATTACCGGGTTTACTACCTATCAGAGAGGTTGAGTTTGGTATTGAATTAGTACCGAGTACAACGCTGATATCAATAGCTCCGTACAAAATGGCTCTGATAGAGTTAAAAGAATTGAAAGCCCAGTTGCAAGAATTAACGGTTAGAGGTTTTGCTAGACCAAGTTTCTCTCATTGGGTGCACAGGTGTTATTTGTGAAAAAAAAAAGATGGCACGACGAGAATGTGTATAGATTATCGTCAGCTCAACAAAGTAACGATCAAGAACAAATATCCTTTACCATGAATAGATGATTTGTTTGATCAATTAAAAGGGCCAACAGTGTTTTTGAAAATTCATTTAAGATTGGGTTATTATCAGTTGCGAGTTAAAGATTCAGATGTGCCAAAGACTGCATTTAGAACAAGGTATGTACACTATGAATTTCTTGTTATGCCTTTCAGACTAACAAATGCACTTGATGTTTTTCTGGACTTGATAAACTGGATCTTTAGGCCATATTTAGACCGATTCGTAGTTGTATTTATTGATGACATTTTGATCTATTCTCGAGATGAATGTGAACATGCTGAGCATTTGAAAATTATGTTACAAACTTTGAGAGATAAAAAATTGTTTGCAAAGTTCTGAAAATGTGAGTTTTGGCTTCAAGAGGTTGATTTTTTAGGACATATTATTTCAACCGAGGGTATCCGAGTTGACCCGAGCAAAATTTTTACAATTATAGATTGGAAGCCTCCAAGAAATGTATTTGGAGTCCGTAGTTTTCTAGGACTAGCCGACTATTATAGACAATTTGTGAAAGGTTTCTCGATGATTGGGACTTTGATGACGCGATTGCTTCAAAAAGATGATAAGTTTGAGTGGTCAGAAAAGTGCTAGCAGAGTTTCGAACAGTTGAAAGCATTATTGATAAACCGTAATTTATACATGTTTTTATCCCATGCTTTGCACATTTATGGATGGTTTCTCCTTAGATTTGGTGAATTTCATGCTCCTAATTCTTTAATTTCATGTTTTATACTTAGGTGAGCATATGAGAGTGAAAATAGCAAGAAACGGGCCGAAAACGGAGAAAATAGACCCACATGAGAAATCAACACGGCCTGGGCTTCCTCACACGGGCGTGTCCCACGACCGTGTCCCTTTGGCAGGATCGAAGCACGACTTACACGGGTAGACTACACGCCCGTGCCTATTCAACAGCCTTGACCACGGGTGGAGTAATCACACACGGGCATGTCACATGGGCGTGTCCCTAGCGAGCCCAAGTATAACCCTATTCGGAAAAGGAAAATTTTGAGCACTCTTAGGCATTCTAAAGCCTATTTAAACACCGGACGAGGCACTCAGAAGAGGGACGCAGAGTAGGAGGTAAGGAATTACTCAAGGGAAGCCGATTGGTTCATTTTAGAAGTCAGATTCATCATCAAGACTGAAGATCTCCATTCAATTTCCATTCAGGGGTTTTGGGTTTTCTTTATGTTTTGTATTAATTATTCTTCTGTGATGTTTTCTTCCATAATTATGAACTAAACCCCCTAAATACCTAAGGGGAATGAAACCTAAGACGAATCATGTTATTATTATCTGAATTGTATGATAAATATTTGACTTGTTCTTAATTATGTGTTCTTAATTCTTGTTTTAATATTCTAGGATATTGATTCGAGTTAATGCTCTTATTCAAAGGAGGAATAGACCTTGTCTAAGAGTAAAATTGTCATAATTAAGCGGAGTTGATTGCACGCCTAGAGATAGTGTGATAAGATTTTGCCAGATTAGGGTGAAACTTAATAAGGGGATCCATAGATCGAGTTAATGCAACATTAAGGTGTTAATTAGAAAGAGATTTCAATTAATCAACCTAGGGTTAGATGTTATTAGTCTCGAGAGAGATAATAATATAACTTAGGGATTTCTACGGATCACAAATAACAAGTGAAGTCTAGGTGGATTTTTCCTTAGGTATTGTCTTAATCAATCGAATTTTCTAAAAAGCTTTTTTCCCAATCTTCTCTCTGTGCACTCTTAGTTTAGTAATTAATTTAGATAACCAAATCATTAAATTTTTAGGCTAGATAATAAAAAGAAGGTAATTACTAGTACTCTTGGTTCCTTTGGGTTAGACAATCCGGTCTTGCTAAAGCTATACTACTGTTCGATAGGTACACTTGCCATCATCGTGATAATATTTAGTTTCAAGAATGATTAATTATAAATATTTAAAAACTATCACGAATATCACGTATCAAGTTTTTGGCGTCGTCGCCAGGGAACTAGGATATTAGGAACACTCGATTTTTATTACTTTAGCCATTTTACTTTTACTGCAATTTAAAGTTTTATTTTCTTTTCTAATTCTTCATTTATTCTTTTCTGACGGGTTTTTCTAGTTTATGACCAGAAGAAACCCGTTAGGACCATTACTGTTTGATAGTGAGATCAATCGCACAGTTTGTAGAAACTGAAGAGAAATAAGGCGAAGCTTACGATACACAGAGGAAGAGCAAGAGGACGATACTTCTACCACAACCGAGGAGATGGCTGAAAACCAAGAAAAGCCGCTACCTCCTACGATTGTTGTTAATCAGAATCTTACTCCGTGCACTATGTATGATTATGTTAAACCTTCTTAAATAGAAACTGAATCAAGCATAGTTAGGCCTGCTGTTGCTGCAAATACTTTTGAACTGAAACCTAACACACTTCAAATGATCCAACAGTTTGTTCAGTTTGATCATTTGCAGGACGAGGATCCCAACGCTCACTTGGAAAATTTCCTAGAGTTTTACGATACATTTAAAATTAATGGCGTTTCATATGACGCCATTCGCCTTCGGTTGTTTCCCTTTTCATTATGGAATAAGGCTAAATAGTGGTTGAACTCATTGCCACGAGGATCAATCACTACTTGGGAACAAATGACCGAAAAGTTTTTATTAAAATATTTTCCGCCGGCTAAAACAGCCAAATTACGTAATGATATCTCATCTTTTGTGCAGATGGATTTAGAAAGACTCTACGAGGCATGGGAGAGATACAAGGACCTTTTGAGAAGGTGCCCTCACCATGGGTTACCACTTTGGCTACAGGTTCAAATGTTTCATAATGCCCTGAATCATTCGACTCGACAGATGATTGACGCAGCCATTGGCAGAACTATCAATAACAAAACACCTGAAGATGCTTATGAATTTATAGAAGAGATGTCACTGAATAATTATCAGTGGCAAGTCATGAAGACAAAGCCAACAAAAGCAGCCGACATTTATAACGTCGATTCGGTCACCATGCTCTCTAATCAGGTAGAACTTTTGAATAAGAAAATTGATGGTTTTCTTAGTTCTTCACAGGTTCACCCAGTAATGCAGTGCGAAATAAGTGGAGGTGGGTCAAATAATTCAGAATACCCACCCTATGGCCACAACATGGAGAACAAGCAGTTAAATTACATGGGTAATAACCCTCGATCTCAAAATAATCCTTATAGTAATACTTACAATGCAGGTTGGAGAAACCACCCAAATTTATTATGGGGAGGCCAAGGGAATCAATGACCACCACCACCTCTAGGCTTCTAACAACCACCCTACCAACAAGAGAAAAAGCTAAACCTTGAGAAGATGCTAACAAAATTCATCTCGGTGTCAGAAACTCATTTCGAAAATACCGAGACAGCCCTTAAGAATCAACAAGCGTCAATCCAATGGCTCAAAACTCAGATGGGCCAACTCGCCAAACTAATTTCTGAATGACCACAAGGTAGTTTGCCGAGTAACACAGAATCTAACCCAAGGGAACAACTCAATGCGATTACCACTCATGACAAGGAAGGGTTAGTTGAGCCTGCATCAGAACCAAGGCAAGGCATTATGGTAAGTCAAGATAAAGGTGAGGTAGCCCATAGTAAGTAAAAAATGGTAAGTAAGGAGTACAAACCACGGGTGCCATACCCCAATGCGACAAGGAAAGACCGTACAGATGAACAATTCGGTAAATTCCTTAAACTATTAAATAAATTACATATTAACTTACCGTTTATCGAAGCTCTCTCATAGATGCCAAACACAGTCAAATTTTTAAGGGAGCTTCTAGCAAACAAATAAAAGTTGGATGAGGCGTCGCATGTAGAGTTGAATGCAGTTTGCTCAGCCATATTACAGAATAAGCTACCCAACAAATTGAAAGATCCTTGTTTAATTGGTAGTTTAGATGTTCATAATGCATTGGCTAACTTAGGGGCAAGCATTAATGTTATTCCTTATAAAATGTTTCAACAGCTAGGTCTTAGGAAACCCAAACAATCTAGGATGAGCTTTCAATTGGCTAATAAAACCATTAGTTTTCCTAGGGATATCAATGAAGATGTTCTTGTTAAGATCGATAAATTTATATACCCAATAGACTTTGTTGTTCTAGACATGGAAGAGGATAGTAATGCACTTTTGATTTTAGGACGACCCTTTTTAGCGACTGCTAGAACCATTATTGATGTTGGTACTAGTGAACTCACACTTCGTGTGGAAGACGAAACAATCACCCTTCAAGCTCGTAATTCGAGTAACACATCAAAAATTGAAGGTGGTTGTATAAATCATTCTACTAGTATTGATCATGTGGTGAAACCCTCTATGCAGGAAATAGTTTCGAAGAACGCATATGAGCCATGTTCAAACAACAATAAAGGACCTATCCATGAAGAACGAAGGCTACAAATTGAGGAACTGGATGAATGCCGGACACATAGACCGAGGACACACGATAAACCAAAACCACGCCATGACGAGCTCAATGACGCACCAAATCAACTTAAGGTTGGACACAAAGTACTCCTAGATGAAGTAAACCCTCGCATTGCCACTTCTGAACCTAATGAAGAAATTCCTCTCACGGTACTCAATAATTTCCCATATGGCACAATCGAGGTAATTCATCCCAAATTTGGCACTTTTAAGGTAAACAATACTCGTCTTAAACCTTATATTGATGAAGTTGATAGCAGGGATGAGGAGTGTAAACTCCTCGAACCACTATGATCACACACCAGACAGGTAAGTCAAGCTTAGACTATAAATAAGCGCTTCTCGGAAGGCAACCCGAGCACTAACAGTAATGATTTATTTGAATTCTAGTTTTTAACATTTAACCTACTAACTGAGTCCTGAAATATAGGATTTTCCCATCCACACGGCCAGGCACACGGGCGTGCCTACAGACATGTCAAAATAGGGCAAAAGTTTTTCTCCAACACGGGATGTGATAAGTTGCCACGGCCGTGTGACATGATTGTGGGAGAAACTGCCAAAACAACACGGGCGTGTGCCTTGAAACCATGGCTGAAACTGAGAATTTAACATAGGCGTGAGACACGCCTGTGTCATTCACCTGTGGTAGACACTGTCAAAAATAACACAGGCGTAAGAGAAGTAAACGAACCAAGACACGATCGTGCGACACAGTCGTGTGCACCCACACACCCAAGGAACACGGGCATGGGCGAATGTTAAACGTGCCCAAATTTAAAAAATTGGGAAACACACGGGAAAAAATTAGGGCACACGGGTGTGCCCCACGGCCGTGTGCCCCAAAATCTATATAAACCCCTCACTATTCATCATCTCCCTTTCCAAAAATCCCTAACCCTAGCCGCTGCAACTCCACACACCTTACTTGCCACGCCCGTGTGCCGCCTACAACACTATTTTCGACGACTCAAGGTTCTCCCTTTTGCATTTGTTTACTCTTTTCTCTCTATTCTCTTTAAATATTTTACCATTTTCATGTTTTCTCTGGTCTATTTGACTATTTTAAGTAAATATTAATAGTAGAATAATATAAATACTCATGTTTGTCATCAAAGAATATTGCCATTTTTCACTCTACATTCATCCATTTTTCTTATTTCCATGGATTTTATGTTTACCCACATAAATTCATGCATTAGATTTTCCCATTGTATTATTCTCATAGTCCTATTTTAATGACTTGATATAATTGCTTTAGTTTTTTTAGTTTTGTTTTCTTCATTTAGTACGGGAGTCTCATGAAATATTCCTAATTAGTTTTATTTTTCCATGCTATTTTTGGGACGTATTGGTTGAACTTCTACTTTTCAATACAGGTACAATGTCATCCTTACGTGGTAAGAAGACCATTGTTCCCGCCTCGAAGAAAAGGAAAGAAGCAGCATCATTCTTGGGTCCTACCATTTAGATTAGGCACATGTTCCTCCAGGTTCCCTTGGGACCCCAGGAGGAATTATATCAGATATTGCGGGCTCGACCCCTAGGTGTGGGCTGCTGCATTGACTTAGCTGCACTAGAACAGATTCATTTGGCTGACGCGGTCTGAACCCTCCTAACGAATGACCTGTAAAGGCTCTTCTTTGAGATCATCAAGCCGACGTATCTCGAGTTCACATTGGAACTCTGCTCGACGTTCCATCTTCAGACCGTCATGACCAACTTCGACGATCCTGGAATGGTCCAGTTCTGCCTTGGTGGTCTAGTACACCAGTTGAGCATACCCAAGTTTGGGATTGCACTAGGCTATACACGAAAGATTTCATGGACGACAATGAACTCGACACCTTTCACCGCCACATCCACTACTCTTCCTTAAAATGCTGGAGGGACCTCGTCCCTGCCTCGGCCACCTACGATCCTAGCTGCTCTAAGGCATCGGCTCTCCCTTCATCCTTGAGGTATCTACACGCCATCTTGGCTTACACTCTGACAAGGAGACGAGAGAGCACTAGCATCGTCACCACCCACGACGCCTATTTCTTATAGAGCATGACGAACAGGTACGTCCTCGACCTTGCTTACTTCATCACCCTCGCCATTCGCCATCAGATGGAGCGACATAGGAGAGGAGTCATCTCTATCGGGTCCTATGTGACTCGACTAGCTCGGCACTTCAGGCTTCTCAAAATAGTAGCTCGACATAGAAGATGATCGAGAAACGACGTGGCACCTACCCTCCTCAGTATCGCCTCATCCAGTCCACCGATAAGGAGGACCCAGAGGACATTACTGATGATGTCCCTTCATATCATGAGGACCCACCGTCTCAGCCACCACCCATCCATCGTCCAGTTCATGTGGTGGCTTCATATTCTAACATCTCTGAATGCCTTACACGATTTTAGCAGCAATGTTTTTAGCGCTTTGATCACATTGATGCGACTCTACATTAGATTTGTTAGCGGTTCCACATCTCATCACCACCACCACCTCACGAACCATCTGGTGATGACGATGTTTAAAAACTTTTTATTTTTTATTTTTTATTTTCACTTTTATCTTTATTTATCTTAATTAAGTACTTTTTATTTCATTTTCCTTTAATATTATTTTAATTTTAGTTTTTATAATTTTTATTGAATAATTTATAGTTTTGGCTATTTCATTACGAGTAATTATACTTCATTATATTCCCTAAAAACTTCCTGATTCTATCACAGTTATAAAGAGCTCTAAAGCTCATCATCACATAGGAACTACAAACTCTACTGGGAAAGGTTCTCCACGACTGCCATGTCCTACTCAACCACAACCATAGCTACCACCAGATATAATATTCTTTTGGCGCAGGACTTATGGACTAATGAACCTCTACCACCACCGGAGTATCCTCCTCCACCCTCGTCATTGCTTTCGCCTATTATTCTCCATAACTCCAATTCAAGGAGTTCATTCATCATTCAGGAAGTTTCACTTCTCTCCCTATCTTATGATTATACATCTATCTTTTTCAATATATCTATCTTTGTACATTGAGGGCAATGTACATCTTAAGTGTGGGGGGTCTTTTATATCATTATTAGAATTCCCTGAATTTTATCTTATTTTTACGTGAATTACTCATATCACTATTAGAATGAATTTTAATTAATTTATGATTTTTATTGATATGTCTTGAATTAAAACATAGACAATTATGCATTGATTGTTTAAACTTTAAGACATTAGGGAATCAAGCATGATAAGTTAATTTTTGAAGAATTAAAAAAAAAACTTTTAGGTTGATTCCCTAAGTTTAGGTATTATCTTGAGTTGAAATTCACAAGTTCAAACATCAAAAAGCCATAATCTTTATGAGATCTTGAGCCTTTAGAGCATATTTTATTTCTTTCGTGCTCACTTTTATTATGAGTGCGTCAGTATTGATTTGTTATTCTAGAACTTGCTTGATTATGCATGTCAAGACCACACCATTTGATATGTCAAGATGATAAAGGCACTTAGGTTTAACCCAATCACTCCACAAAAGCCTACCTTCATAATTAACCTTTAGTGAACCCCTTTGAGCCTAACAAGCCATTAATTGATTTACCCTCAATATTAACCCATAACACATTATTGTTGAAATCCCCTAATTTGATCCCTATTTTTGTCGAGATTTGATTTGAACTAATTGCTTAGCTATGTTTTGTTCTTCTATGTATTTGACTTGTTCTTAAAAAATAATTACTTCAATACATATTAGTAGTAGTTCGTCGTTTTTGAGCTTGAGTGTTAATTCCATATTTTGAGAAGAAGCTCACTTGTATTCAACTGATGACTAGTTATTTTTCTAGCTAGGTAATTTTTCTATTCAATCTCGATTCTAACCTTTTCTTTCAGCTTGTGACCACACCCCCTAACCAAAGCCACGTTACAACCCTCTAAAAGACCTTTTTAATTGATGTATCAACTCAATATATAGTGGTGGAGATCTGATTTTCAAGAAAGCCTATGGCAATAGCTTATCATATTGACTAATGAGTGTTTTAATTGATGTCCTTAAATACCTTGAGTGATTTGAGTGAATCTTTAGTGAGAATGTTAAACTCTGTGATATTTTGATCAAAGGTAATCACTTAGTTAAGGGGAGACTCCTATGTTTTCGTGATAAAATACTCAACTTGGAATGTTTGAAACTTTGATGTACTTTTAGTTGAATTTTCAATGTATGAATACTTATGGATTATTTTGAGATATTATTGATAGGTATTATAAATTGAGAAGAATTTATTTTGATTGTGAGTTGAGGATTTTGCTTGAGGACAAGCAAATGCTTAAGTTTGGGGGTATTTGATAAACCGTAATTTATTCATGTTTTTATCCCATGCTTAGCCCATTTATGGATGGTTTCTCCTTAGATTTGGTGAATTCGATTCTCCTAATTCTTTAATTTCATGTTTTATTCTTAGGTGAGCATAGAAGAGTAAAAAAAGCGAGAAATGGGCCAAAAAAGGGAGAAAATTGACCCATATTGGAAATCAACATGGCCTGGACTTCCTCACACGGGCGTGTCCCACGGCCGTGTCCCTTTGGCAGGATCGAAGCATGACTTACACGAGTAGACTACACGCCCATCCCTATTCAACAGCCTTGACCACGGGCTGGAGTAAACGCACACGGGCATGTCACACGAGCGTGTCCCAGCCGAGCCCAAGTATAACCCTATTCGAAAAAGGCCAATTTTAAGAGCTCTTAGGCATTCTAAAGCCTATTTAAACACCGGAGGAGGCACTCAGAAGAGGGACGCAGTGTAGGAGGCAAGGAATTACTTAAAGGAAGCCGATTGGTCCATCTCAGAAGCCGAATTCATCACCAAGACAGAGGTTTTGGGTTTTCTTTATGTTTTGTATTTATTATTCTTCTGAGATGTTTTCTTCTATAATTATGAATTAAACCCCCTAAATACCTAAGGGGAATGAAACCTAAGACGGATCTTGTTATTATTATCAGAATTGTATGATAAATATTTACTTGTTCTTAATTATGTGTTCTTAATTCTTGTTTTAATATTCTAAAATATTGATCCGAGTTAATGCTATTATTCAGAGGAGGAATAAACCCTGTCTAAGAGTAAAATTGTCATAATTAAGCGAAGTTGATTGCACGCCTAGAGATAGGGTGATAAGATTTTGCCAGATTAGGGTGAACTTAATAAGGGGATCCATAGATCGAGTTAATGCAACATTAAGGTGTTAATTAGAAAGAGATTTCAATTAATCAACCTAGGGTTAGATGTTATTAGTCTCGAGAGAGATAATAATATAACTTAGGGATTTCTACGGATCAAGTCAAATGAATAAATCCTCTGATTCAGAGTCAAATAACAAGTGAAGTCTAGGTGGATTTTTCCTTAGGTATTGTCTTAATCAATCGAATTTTCTAAAAAGATTTTTCCCAATCTTCTCTCTGTGTACTCTTAGTTTAGTAATTAATTTACATAACCAAATCCCTTAATTTTTAGGCTAGACAATAAAAAGAAGGTAACTACTAGTACTCTTGGTTCCTTTGGGTTTGACAATACTGTCTTGCTAAAGCTATACTACTGTTCGATAGGTACACTTTCATTCATCGTGATAATAGTTAGTTTCAAGAACGATTAATTATAAATATTTAAAACCTGTAACGAATATCACGTATCAATTATTGACAGAGGCACCAGTGTTAGTTGAGCCTGAGTCGGGTAAAGAATTCGTAGTGTTCAGTGATGTATCGTTAAATGGTCTGGGTTATGTTTTGATGCAGGAAGGAAAATTTAGAGCTTATGCCTCGAGACAGTTGAAGCCACATGAAAAGAATTATCTAACGCATGATCTATATTTAGTTGGGATAATGTTTGCATTGAAAATTTGGAGTCATTGCTTATTTGGTGAGAAATGTCATATTTACACTGACCACAAAAGCTTGAAATATTTGATGACACATAAAGACTTGAATTTGCGATAGTAGAGATGGTTAGAATTACCAAAAGACTATGAATTAGTGATTGATTATCATTCGAGGAAAGCGAACGTAGTTGCTGATGCTTTGAGCCGATAGTTTTTATTTACTTTACGTTCT
Source organism: Gossypium hirsutum (assembly GCF_007990345.1). Classification (NCBI taxonomy): domain Eukaryota; kingdom Viridiplantae; phylum Streptophyta; class Magnoliopsida; order Malvales; family Malvaceae; genus Gossypium; species Gossypium hirsutum. The sequence continues at coordinate 25,743,960 of NC_053430.1, read as the reverse complement.
TTGGACATAAAATTAGCTTTGTCTTATGAAGGTTAAATTGTAGCTGAGTTGAAAGTGAGACCGTTATTTCTACAATAGATTTATGAGGCTCAAAAATTTGATAATGAAAAGTAAGCAAAGTGAGTTCAATGTGAGTCGACTTCTGATTCTGAGTTTCAAATAGGGCCTGATGACTGTTTGATGTTTCGTGATAGAATATGTGTACCAAGAAATTTTGAGCTTATTCAAAAGATTCTAGACGAAGCACACAGTAGTTGTTTATCAGTACATCCGGGAAGCACGAAAATGTATAATGATTTGGAACAGTTTTATTGGTGGCACGGTATCAAACGTGATATCTCCGAATTTGTTTTGAAATGTTTGATTTGTCAGCAAGTCAAAGCTGAGCATCAAGTGTTATCAGGTTTGATACAACCTATTATGATTCATGAGTGGAAGTGAGATAGAGTAACAACGAATTTTGTATCGGATTTGCCCTTATCTCTGAAAAAGAAAGATGCGACATGGGTTGTTGTTGACAGATTGACAAAATTGACTCATCTTATTCTTGTACGTATGGGTTACACACTTGATAAATTGGCGGACTTGTATATTTTAGAGATTGTTTGATTTTACGGAGTGCCACTATCTATTGTTTCGGATAAGGATCCGAGATTTACCTCGCAATTATGAAATAAGTTGCAAGAAGCTTTAGGTACAAAGCTTCATTTTCACAATACATCCATCCTCAAACGGATGGTTGATAAACCGTAATTTATACATGTTTTTATCCCATGCTTAGCATATTTAGGATGGTTTCTCCTTAGATTTAGTGAATTCGATGCTCTTAATTCTTTAATTTCATGTTTTATACTTAGGTGAGCTTAGGAGAGTAAAAGGAGCGAGAAACAGGCCGAAAACGGAGAAAATGGACCCACATGGGAAATCAACATAGCCTGGACTTCCTCACACGAGCATGTCACACGGCCGTAACCCTTTGGCAGGATCGATGCACGACTTACACTGGTAGACTACACACCCATGCCTATTCAACATGTGACACCCCTAATTTGACCCTAGTCGAAAGTGGTTTTGGAACCCCAAAACCGAGTCACAAAAATAATCAGATGTTATATTCTGTGCTTATTGAATGTGGAATTTGTATGTGCGAATATTTCGTGCCTTGATTTTATCAAGGCGGTGTTAATTTATAAGAAAGGACCCATGTGATAAGACTTGAAAATGTGATAGGTGAAATTTAAAGTGGCCAAATAATGCATGAGTTATTGACATGAGGGACTTGCATGTCAAATGGACCACTTTTAATTAGTGGCCGGCCATAATGATAGTTGATAGATATTATATGCATTTTATTTTAGCATGATAATAGTTAATGGCTTTATATTATGGAAGAAAGAATAATTAAAAGAAGGAAAGAGTGATAGAAACAAGGTATGTCCATCTTTCTTTTCCCCATTGCCGTAACTAGTGAAAGAAAAAAAAAAGGAGAAGAAGAAGCCAAGGCATTCGGCCATGGTTAGTTCATAAATCAAAGGTATGTTAATGTGATTTTTATGTAATTGTTCATGAATTTAAACCATAGTGCATGTGTGAAAATTTGATGTTTTAATTTAGACTTATGAAGGTGAATTTCATGTGATTGACTTAGTTGAGAACCTAAGAAAATATGATAGGGGAATATGTAAGGATCAAATGATAACAAAGTGAGGAAACTTGGGTTTGCATGTCAAATCACCCAAACCTCAAGTAGTGGCCGGCCAAGCAAGGATGGTTCTTCCATTAAGTTGAATTTTTAATGATGCTTTTATTAGTAAATGATTAAAATAGATAAAAAAAAAAAGGGGAATAAAATAAGATAGCAAGAGAAAGTCTTCATCTTCTTTCTTTTCTTGAAGTGCCGTGAGCTAGGGAAGGAGGGGGACTTCATTGTTTTTGGGTTCTAGCCGAAACTAAAGAAAGAAAAAGGGGAAAGTGTTTTGGGAATGTTCGGTCTTTTGGAGGCCAATTTCTAAGGTAATTTCATTGTAATTTTGTTAAATTTTGATGAATACGAGCTTCACTTCTTTATCTAGCCGAAACCCATTTGCTAATTTTGGTCTAAGTGGCGTATTAAGTTCGGTTCATGTGTTTTTGAGCTAGGGATTTGTTTTTAAAGTTAAAAGTTGCTGGATAAGTGTTGGATGGACTTGATAATGTTAAAATTATTGAGTGTGTATAGTTATAAGTTTAGTTTATGATTGGGAGCTTAAATTTAGCTCAAATTTAACTCAATTTCTTATATTAAGCATTTCGGCTATGGTGTGGATTGCATAAAATTTGAAGTATTTGATGTTTGAGAGTTCTAAATAGTTAATTATTAAGTGAGGCTTAGTAATTTTGTGTTAAAGATGAATTTCATTACTAAAAGTGGTATTCGGCTATGTGGCATTGTGTTAAATTTTGGATGTTGTTTTTTTAAAATTTTAAATTGACTATTAAGTAAGCTTTAAGGTTGTTAAATGGTAAAAAGAGACTTGAGAGTGATGTTTAGGTGGCTTTCGGCCTTATAGTGAATTATGATTGTTAAAGGATGGGCTTAAGTTGTGTATATGGGATTTAACCTTGCCGATTATGTGTTAACAAGGTGAAAATGGTTATGTTGCGTTAATAGAGTGCCGAATGTGAATTTGGTGTTAAGCTATATTTGAATACTTGGTTGAATGATTTTTGATATACCCGAAATAAGGTGCATGAATTATGGATTAGTAATGATTTGAATTTGTTTAAATCTAGCTCAAGAACAAAGGACACCAACTTCGGATAGGGGAAAAGAGAAAGTAGTTGAATAGTCGATTTGTACTAAGTCGATCAAATTCAAGGTAAGTTCTTAAGTATTTGAGTTTGATTCCTTTGTAAGTTTTAAGTGTTTAAACGTTAAGCAAATTCAATTATAATAGGACATGATGAGTTGATTTAATAAGATATGATGTGGCCATGATATGTTCTAAGCTCAAATGGTAAGTTCTTAAGTGTTTGAGCTTGAGAATTTAAGGGTAATTTGAAATAGTCTGCTTCGGACAGCAGCAGTAACGTGACTTTAGAAAATCACCATAAATTTATGGACTTGGATTAGAGGCTGAATGAGACATGAAATTAAAGCTTAATGAGTCTAGTTTCTTATAAAAGAAACCGTGTAAGCAAAGGAATTTCCGATAATGAGATATTTAAAGTTGTGTGAGATGGTGTCAGAATGACTCTGAAATACCCTGTTCTGTTTTTAGAAAATCATTATAAATTGTACAAAAATGGTTATAAGATAAAATTTATATTCTTAGACTCCTTAATGAGTCTAGTTTCAAATGAAATCAAATACAACACATTTTGAATTCTGTAAAATGAGAAATTTGATTCGTAGTGAAGAGTGGTCAGATTAGTCAAACAGTGAAACAGAGGAAACTTTAAGAAAAATCTGGTATTGATTGGCCAAACCTAAAATTCTGGAAATTTTATGGGTGGAAGATATATGAGTCTATATTCAGGAAAAATTAACGGAAAGTGATTTGGAGTTTTGTAGCTCCAGTTATAAATAATTTAGTGACTATTGCTCAGGAAAAATAGCTTGTGCTGAATTTGAGATTATGTTGTGAACCTTGATAAACTTGTTTTAGTTGCTCACAAGCTATTGATTAAACCCATACTTGAATTCTAAATCATGATATTGTAAGTTCTTGAGTAATAAAGCTTAAATTATGATTTGATTAGATCATGTTTTAAGCAAATCAAAATCATGCTCTTTGTGTGTGGCTATTGAGCCGAAATTTCAAGAATGATGAGTATCTTGTGTTTGAGTTTTGCTAACGAAAATGAAATACGAATGTGCCATGATTTATTGTTAAATGTGCATGGTTATTTGAATGATGTCTGGGCTAAGTCCCGAAGGCTTTGTGCTAAGTGACCATATCCGGACTAAGATCCGAAGGCATTTGTGCGAGATACTAATTCCGGGCTAAGCCCGAAGGCATTTGTGCGAGTTACTATAACCGGGCTATGTCCCGAAGGCATTTGAACGAGTAGCTATATCCGGTTAAATTTCGAAGGTATGTGATTTGGGAATGAATGATCTTGCTGTAAAAATTTCAGTTAATACGCTTGAAACATCCCAACATTGAGGTACGTTTCGTATGTGCTTTGAATTAGTTGAGCCCTTACAAATAAGTATTCGCTCAGTTGATAAATGAGCTACCGGCCTTTGGCTAAGTTGATCTTTGTGTATGAATAAAAGGGTTGGTAATGTGAAAGTGTATATATGTGATAAGGCCTAATGGCCGATGTGATGAATGTGAAAGTGTATATATGTGATAAGGCCTAATGGCCGATGTGATGAATGTGAAAGTGTATATATGTGATAAGGCCTAATGGCCGATGTGATGAATGTGAAAGTGTATATATGTAACAGGGCCGAGTGGCCAACGTGATGGATGTGAAAGTGTATAAATGTGATAAGTCCCGAAGGGCATTTGTGTCAGCACTATATCCGGGTTAAAACCCCGCAGGCTTTATGCGAGAATATTATCACTGATTAAGGTCCGTAAGCTTCGTGCTCGTACTATATCCGAGCTCTAAAGACCCGATGACTACGTGTGGAGATTATGTCCGGGTAAGACTTCGTAATAAGAATTGCTTATAAATATATTCAATGCGAAAGGTTCAACAGGTATGTACTCCAAGTTTATATGTGAGCTTGATTTGCACTAAATCATAAGGTAGTTATGTGATGCATACGAGAGCAATCTATGAGACTATTCCTATGATTATGTGACATCGGATCAGTGTGAGAGGTGATGTGAAATCATACGATATATCTATGTCACATGAGCTCACTTTTATGTGAAAGTTTATCTGCCTATTGTATATGATGAGACGTGCATATTCGGTAAAAGGGATGGTATGCCCGAAGGAAGAGTGAAATAAAAATACGAACAACTATGTTATAATTTGATTGTTATCTGTTGACACTGCTTAAAACTTACTAAGCATTGTAATGCTTACTTCGTTTACTCTGATTCCTCTGTTTTATAGATCTCATTGCGAAGCTACAGGCTCGGGGATCGTCAGCAACTAGTCACACTATCACTATCCACTGTTTGGTACTGCTATGTTTTGGATTATCTTATGGCATGTATAAAATAGACTAGTGGCGGAAGAATATTTTGGTTAATGTATATAGCCATGCGAAAATGGCTTACATATGTTTGAGCATAATGTTATAATCATTTGGTATGGAATGGTTAATCACTATCATAATTTGTGCTATTTATGCTAAAAGGGCTAGTTGAATCATGGAAACTATGAAATAGGTAAAGTCTACCTTAAAGGCAGATGCTGGCAGCAGCAGTGATGTAGATTTGGAAAATCACTAAAAATAGTAGGATTGGAATTAAATAATTAATAAATTATGTAAACGAACCTTGATGAATCTATTTTCATAGGAAAGTAACGAAACAATCATATGGACAGTATGTTAAGAGATATTCAGGTTATCATGAGACAGGGCCAGAACGGTTTCTGGATTCCCTGTTCTGAATTTGGAAATTCATTATAAATTAACCAGAGATAATTAGGAGTCATGCCATATATTTATAGATTCCTCTCTGAGTCTAGTTTCTATAGAAACAAATGGCATCAGTATTGAAGCTCTGTGCAGGGAGATATCCAAGTCGTAATGCACAAAGGTTAGTGTAGCTGATCCCTGTAACATGGGAGACTTTGACTAATAAACTGTACTAATTGGCCTGACCAAAAATTCTAGAAAAAAATATGTATATGGGCATATGAGTCTAGTTTCAGAAAAAAATTACGAAACTAATTTTCGAGTTGTGAAACTCAAGATATGATTTTTAAGGTGACAGTGTCGCAGTTAGCCAACTGCCTGGAAAATTTTAAAATGGACTGCGATAGTAAGCGAATTTAGTCTGTGAACCCCTCGTGTCCGACTCTGGCAACGGTCTCGGGTCCGGGGTGTTACACAACAGCCTTGACCACGGGCTAGAGTAATCGCACACGAGTGTGTCACACGGGCGTGTCCCTGCTGAGCCCAAGTATAACCCTATTCGAAAAAGGCCAATTTTGAGGGCTCTTAGGCATTCTAAAGCCTATTTAAACACCTAATGAGGCACTTAGGAAGGGGGACGCAGAGTAGGAGGCAAGGAATTACTCAAGGGAAGCCGATTGGTCCATCTCAGAAGCTGAATTCATCATCAAGACTGAAGATCTTCCTTCAATTTCCATTCAGGGGTTTTGGGTTTTCTTTATGTTTTGTATTCATTATTCTTCTGAGATGTTTTCTTCTATAATTATGAACTAAACCCCCTAAATACCTAAGGGGAATGAAACCTAGGATGGATCTTGTTATTATTATCTGAATTGTATGATAAATATTTGACTTGTTCTTAATTATGTGTTCTTAATTCTTGTTTTAATATTCCAGGATATTGATTCAAGTTAATGCTCTTATTCAGAGGAGGAATAGACCCTGTCTAAGAGTAAATTTGTCATAATTAAGCGGAGTTGATTGCATGCCTAGAGATAGGGTGATAAGATTTTTCCGAATTAGGGTGAAACCTAATAAGGGGATCCATAGATCGAGTTAATGCAACACTAGTTGTTAATTAGAAAGAGATTTCAATTAATCAACTATGGGTTAGACGTTATTAGTCTCGAGAGAGATAATAATATAACTTAGGGATTTCTACGGATTAAGTCAAATGAATAAATCCTCTGATTCAGAGTCAAATAACAAGTGAAGTCTAGGTGGATTTTTCCTTGGGTATTGTCTTAGTCAATCAAATTTTCCCAAAAGCTTTTCCCTAATTTCTCTCTGTGCACTCTTAGTTTAGTTAATTTAGATAAACAAATCCCTTAATTTTTAGGCTAGATAATAAAAAGAAGGTAATTACTAGTTCTCTTGGTTCCTTTAGGTTTGACAATCCGGTCTTGCTAAAGCTATACTACTGTTCGATAGGTACACTTGCATTCATCGTGATAATAGTTGGTTTTAAGAACGCTTAATTATAAACTTTTAAAACCTGTCATGAATATCACGTATCAATTGTCAATTTGAGCGAGTTATTCAGATGAGTTTGAAGGTAGCTGGGAGAAATATCTATTGCTAATTGAATTTGCTTACAACAATAGTTTCCAATCAAGTATTAAAATGGCACCATATGAAGCTCTATACGATCGCAAATGTCGAACACCATTATATTGGAGTGAGCTTAGCAAAAATAAATTTCACGGGGTTGATTTGATTAGAGAGACAGAAGAGAAAGTAAAAGTAATTCGTGATAATTTGAAAGTGGCATCAGATCGACAGAAATCATATGTAGATTTGAAACGGAAAGATATTAAATTTTAGATCAGGGATAAAGTGTTTTTGAAAGTGTCGCCGTGGAAAAAGATATTATGGTTCGATCGGAAAGAGAAATTGAGTCCGCGATTCATCAGACCGTATGAGATTATTGAGCGAGTTAGGCCAGTGGTATATCGGTTATCCGTACCGATTGAGTTAGAAAAGATACATAATGTATTTCATGTATCAATGCTTTGACGATATCGATCCAACCCTTCACATGTCATTTCCCCGAACGAGGTTGAAATTTAGTCTGATATGTCATCTGCTGAAGAGTCGATGCAAATTTTAGCTCATGAGACTAAAGAGTTGAGAAATAAGAAAATCGCATTAGTGAAAGTGTTATGGCATTGACACGAAGTTGTAGAAGCTACATGGGAACCCGAGGATGCTATGAGAAAACAATACCCGAACTTATTCACTGATAAGATTTTCGGGGACAAAAATCCCTAAGGAGGGAGAGTTGTAACAACCCGTTTTTTAGTCAAATCGAAACAGTGATTTTGGGACCACAAATCCAAGGTCAAAATATTATTTTAATATTATTTTTTGTGTTTACAGCATGTTATTTGATATGTGTGAAAATTTCGTGAATTAATTTTATCGTTTAATTAGTCAATTTGAGAAAAAAGACTAAATCGCGTAAAATGCAAAAGTTGCATTCTACTTGTTAAAGTTGTTATATAGCTATGGTTTATTAAAGTTAAGGTCCTTATTATGATATTAGACCATTTGAAATGTTGGTGGACAATATTAGACATCCATTATATGATTTTGTAAGTTTATAACAAAGGTTAGTATTGGTATTGGATAATTAAAAGTTAAATTCATAAAAAAAATAAATTATCTTCATATTATCATCTTCCACCACCGAAAATTGATGTTTGGAGAAGCAATTGAAGCTTTTTAGGGTTTGGCTATTGCATGGTCTAATTGGTGAGTAATTTTTTACTCGATTTTTTGATGATTTCTATGTTTTTGTAATTGTTGCAGCTTAATCTAGCTACCCATACCTTTAATTTCAAAACTGTTAAAGATTTTGAGATGTACCATTGTTGAATCTATGAAATCTTTTATGTTTAATGATGAAATATGAAAGATTGATGATAGATTTTAATGTTTTGTAAAGTGATTTTTGACAAAAATATCAAATAGGGATTATATTGTGAAATGTGTAAATTGAGGGGTTGAAATGTAAAATAAATGAAAGTTATTGGCTGCTAGAGACCTATAGGTAACTCAGCTAAGCTTGAGTATAATGAAATTATGTGAATTTTGTGTATGTACGAAATAAGGACTAAATTCTGAAAATGTGAAAGTTTAGGGGCTAATATGAGAATTTGCCCAAATGAGTAATTTTGGACTAAATTGAATGAGTAGATGAATAAATAAGTTAATTTTGAATTTATATAGATCAAAAAAGAAAGAATTAAGATTTAGATCGAGAGAAAAGCAAGGTTGTCGAATAGTCGATCTGATCAGTCAATTCCGAAAACGAGGTAAGCTCGTATAATTGAACTTAAATGTATATACATTATTGAGTGGATGAAATTGAGATAGTATTTATTCTATTGGATAAATGTTGAGATATTACATGAAATGTATGAGTTGAGTAAGGCAAGTTGCCGAATAAGACCATAGTTGGGCTATGGCAATCGAATAATAAGACCACAACCGAGTTATGGCATGTAAATGAAAGACTACGGTAGGGCCTTGGCAATGTATGTGTAAGACCATAGTTGGACTATAGCATCGGAATATCAATGAATTTGTATCATGAGCATTTATGAACCAGAAAGGTTTGATAAGAGTATTGATGAGAAATAAGAAAGTATCGGTACATGTATGTATGAAAAAACTATTCAAGTATTGAGTTAGATAGAGTTGAGAACTCATGAATGGTGATATGAATAATGTTGATGTTAGCTCATGAATTGATGCTTTAAATGTTAATGATATTATCTATTTTGACTTGCTAATGAATGTTGTGATTATTTCATGTTCACGTACGAACTTACTAAGCTTTATAGCTTACTCTGTTTAATTTTCATTGTTCTATAGATTTATAAAGCTAGCTCGGATCCGAGAATCATCAGAGACTTCATTGCACAATCGATCATCTATTTGGTACTTTTGAAGTTATGTATAAATGGTATATGGCATGTATAGGCTTGAGTCATTTTGGTATGTTTGATGGATATGTATTTTGGCCATTTGAGTTGGCATTAAATGATGAACTTGATGATGCTTATGAATGTGCAATTAGTTCTACTTTTAATGTTGGTAATAGACCTAAAATGAATGAATGGGATTGAAGTGGTTATGTGTGTTTGGATTGGTTTTGCTAAATGAATTATATGTATGAATTATGCTTAGTAAAGCAAGTTAAATTGTTTGGTATTTGAATAGGTAAATAGTATGGATTTGAGTATTGAATTTAGTTGAAATGGATATGGTATGATTATGTATTTGTTGGTGAACTTTGGTTGCATATTTATGACTTAAAATGATACCAATTGAGCTTGTGTAGGTATGTGCAAAAAGGGTGGCAATTTGGCTTTGCAAATGGCCTATTTTTGTTCACATGGGTAGAGACACGGGCGTGTGTCTTAACCGTGTACGACACACGGTTAGGTTACACAGCCGTGTGTCCCATGGTGTTGAAATTGAATTGAAGTTAGTATGGTCCACACAGTCTCACACACGGGCGTGTGACTGGCCGTGTGGTATAAGTCAGTATACCTCACTAAATGGCACACAGCCTAGCACACGAGCGTGTATGGCCATTTCCAAGGGCACAAAGGCTGGACACACGGGCGTGTGGTTGGCCGTGTCACCCAAGTTAGTATACACTCCAGTTTTCACTTAGCCTAAGACACGGGCATTTATATTAACCGTGTGAGGCACACGGCCTCTTCTCACAGGCATGTGACCCTTGTGTGATTGAAAAATTTCTAAGTTTACGAAATCTTCATTTGTTATCGGTTTAGTCTCGAACCACTTCTTAAGCATGTTTAAGGCCTCGTATGCCCTTATAAAGGACAAGGTGGTTGTATTGAATGATGTTTGAGAATGATTGCTTTATAATGATAAATGTAAGCTATATGTTGTGTATTGATCGGTAATACCTTGTAACCCTATTCCGGAAGTGGATACGGGTTAGGGGTGTTACAAGGTGTCATCGATTGGTCAAGAGGCACCGAAGTTGTCAGAAAAAAATTTCAAAATTCAAATTGGTGTTGCCCAGTGACCACCAATGTTAGTAAAAAAATGATTTTTTTTAGGTGCAACTAGTGTCAATTAAAAAAAATTTGTTTTTGGGTGCCACCTACCTATTAGGCGGTATTGGTGTCAGTAAAAATTCAATTTTTTTAAGTGCTGCCAGTCTATTAGGTGACCCTAGTGCCAGTTAAAAAAAAATTTTGGGTGTTGCTTACCTGCTAGATGACACCGATATCAGTAAAAATTAACTATTTTTAGGTGTCGCCAGTTTGTTAGGCAACATCAATTTTAGTAATAAAATAAAATTTGGTACCGTCCAATTGTCAGGCGGCACCACCCAAAATATATATACCCCCAGTAATCCGTCCAAATATTTGTATCAGTTTTGGTTTTTGTTTAATTGTTCTTTATCTATTCAAGAAAGAAAAAAAAAAGGAAATATTTGTGTTTAGTAGGAGAAGAGAAAATAGATATTGTATCAAAGATGAATAACCAATTCATCATATACGTTCATTTCGAATGAGTAATTTTACAAATAACAGTTGGTTGTGTATTTGAATCTCACTTGAAAATTAGAATGAGGTTTGATAAGAATGTGAAGGTCGAAAAATGAAACAAAAGATTGTGCTAAAATAACTTTCTATTATGGAAGGATGATATCCAAACTATTCTACAAATTTTCAGTTTCCTCAAATCCATGCAAATATGCAGAGATAGAGCTTGTAGATGATGAAGATATGGGCCCTATGATTGCAATATATTACTCGACTGGGAACATAACTCTAAACCAGTTTAGTTATTTGCTAAATTAGCCAATGTGGAGCCAATTCAAATGTCACTCCATTAAGTAAAAAATACAATGTTTGACTTTGATATTAAGGTCGAATGGTCAGAACTATCAGGTTATAGAGGGACATCAATATGGGCCGAAAATCCACACCAAGATAGGATTGCATATAACAATTCTATTATGGGTCCCCATTTAGAGATACATCCAGAGGTGATGGGCACTTATATAGATGGTGAAAAAAGACCCGATAATGATGGTCATTCTAATCATAAGGTTGAAGATTTTAGTGACCCTAATGTGGATGAGATCCCAGATAATATTGGTGAATAATGCATAGATGAGGCTAAAGATGTACACCCCCTATCAATCAAGAACCCGAGTCGTGACATTGTTATACATAATGACGTTGGGGTCTACATGTTGAGTGTAGACCTCGATGCAACGCTTGCATTCGAGTTCCCTGAGTACCCATATATAATACCTTCTCACCGGATGGCAACAGATTCCGAAATGAAAATGTTATTCGTAGGGAAACAATTTGCGAACTAGGAGTACTGTATTTTTTCCATGAAGCAGTAGCATGAAGGTGTCGATGGATTACAAAGTTGTAAAGTTGACACCGACATTATATGCTGGAGAATGTTGGAGGTTTAGAGAAGGGTAAAAGTGGTGGGTTCGAGCCCATTTATATAGATGACTTAACTGTGGATGATTCGAAAATTTGAAGGGCCTCATACATGCACTATTGCACATATGAAGCAAGACCCCCACAAACTAGAAACAATTCGCAACTGCATCATGTCACTAGTGAAAGACATGCCCACCATTCTTATATCGGTCTTGGTTGCAAGCATGCAGGCCCAATTCAAGTACAGGGTGTCATATAGGAAAGCATGTTGGGCCAAATAGATAGTCATCAAGCAGTTTTACAGAGACTAAGATGTGTTATACAACAAACTTCAGGGGTGGATAGTCATGATGCAGGAGTACCTGCAAGGTACCATCGCTGATTTGGAGGCGCTGTCTTCTTACATCCCGGACGACCATGTACAACCGGGGAGAAGAATTTTCCACCTCTTATTCTAAACATTCGATCTATGTGCTAAGGCCTTCCCTCACTGCAAGCCACTGGTGCAAGTTGATGATATCTAGCTATATGGTAAATATATGTAGATACTTCTCACTGTGGTTGCACAAGATGGTAATCGAAACGTACTACCCATTGCCTTTGCCATCATGGAGCTAAGAACATGCTATCATAACAAATTTTCTTGATGAACTTACAGAGACATGTTGTTAAGAAGGCAACATTTGCATTATCTCCAATAGATCGAAGGGACTAGTTGCTACGATTAAGCATTCCAAAGTTCTGTGGAGATCTGTTTATTGCATCTACCACATTTTCGTCAACTTCTTCCAAGACTACAAAAATACAGACTAACAGAAACAAGTCGTAAACATCGGTAAATATCGATTTCAATTTAATTTTTAAATATTTTGATCACTTTGTAGAAACTAAAAGGAATAGTAACATGTCGTATCGGAATACATATGCAGGGTATGAGCTAGAACAACCCTAGTTTAGGCACAGGCTAGCTAGACTTGAGGCTAATCTGAATGTGCAAACAAATCGTCCTTTCCATGAATGGTTGGGTAAAGTGGAGCCGTGGCAATAGGTTCAAGGTTTCGATGATGAGTTTTGATATGGTTATATGACAACCAACCTCATTGAGGCGATTAACTCCGTCTTAAAGCGTACATGTAATTTTCCAATTTTAGTTGTTTTCCCTGTTGGTTATATAAGTTGACAACATTGATGCTAAGAATGGGGTAGAGACAAGTAAGGCAAATGGAGGCGTGATATGTGTACGTCAAGGAGGTTAGGAAGGCCATAGATGTGAACATCTGGAAAGTGAGGTTGATGAATGTAGAACTATGTTCCCGACACTTGATGAAACAACATTTTTTTCAATGGTGTCAGAAACAATGGTTTCAGGGCCACAAATTTGATGAGTAAGTTCGTAAATATTACTTATGAATATTTACGAGTCAATTATGGTTTTTAAAAGGTTTTTGACATGATAATTTATGTTATATAAATGACTAATTAAGTTCAAGTGTTAAGACCTTAAAGTCAAGTGGTTTTAGAAAATGAGATATCGGGACCTAGTTTCTATAAACTAAGTCATAAATATTTTTTATAAATATTTATGGAGTGTTATTAAGGTTGTATTAAAGTTTCATTAAGAAATTTTAATGTTTAGATAGTTAATTAATTAAAAAGGACTAAATTCTAAAAAGTGTAAAATATGCTAAATATAACATTTAAGTGATGAAATAGCTTAATTAATAAAAGGAGGAAGGACTTAAGTAACAATTATTCCACAATTAGTATAGTGGGACAACAATTTAATAGGAAATGATAAAATAATGTATTTTGGATGGCAATTTTGTAAATTAATGAAAGTTTAAACAAAATTAAAGAATGAAAATAAAAATTACTTTCATTTTTCTTTTTGAATGGCTGAAAGCCATAGCCAAGGTGGTGAAGCTTCAGTTTTGGGTGTTTTCTTTGCATGGTAGGTAATACTGACTCGTTTTCTTGTTATTTTTATGTTTTTGAGATCATTGCAACTAGGTCCAGCTAGCTGTACCTTCATTTTTGAAACTGTTAAAAATTTTCAATATTTCCATTGATGAATCCTTGTTACTTTAGGTTTTAGTTGATCAATTCGAAGTATTACTTGTTATTTATAAGTATTTTGTTAAGTAATTTTGATGAATTTGTCGATTAGGGACTAAATTGTTAAAATAATAAAAATACAAGGATTTTTTATGAAATTGTTGCATAAATGGGCTGAATTGGATGCCATAAATTTTATTTATTATGAATTTTCAATAAAAATGGTTAATTTGCATGTTTTAGGCTCAATGACTAAATTGAATAAAAATGAAAAGTTAAGGGCAATTTTGTAAAAATGTCAAAAATGACTAAATTGCATAAAATTAATTGTTTTACTATCTAAGTTAATGAATTGAATGAAATTATTAATTTAGATCAAGATTAAGTGTGAAAACGAGGAGAATAGAAAATTACCAAAAAGCCCCTGTACTTTGACATTTCTGCGATTTGGCCAGGTAAGTTCGTACGGTTTAGAATTTAACATCAATATTAATTTTTAAGTATATTAACACGATAATATGTATATTTATATATATTTGATTTTAATTATTGATAATAAATGGTAATTTGAGATTTAATATTGAATTGATGCTCGGTTTGATTTGAACGCGGGATAGAGTAAATCGATTTAGTGTGTTACGGGGGTTTGGAGTGGAGATGGTATTGGAGGGAGATATTTGTATATTACCCAAGTAAACAGAGTTTCAACATTTTTTGCGAACTCTCACGTTATAATTTCTATTTGGCATGTTCCGCGTGGATCAGGTCTTATAAGCTTCTGCTTAGCTCTTATGAGCTTCTGTTGGCATGTTTCGGGTGGAGCAGCTCTTATAAGCTTTTGTTTGGTGTATTTTGGTTGGATCAGCTCTTATGAGCTTCTGTCTGATGTGTTCGGTTAATCTGACAATGTACTCCTATTCGTAAGTCGTTCTTCGAAAGGAAAATCTCGGTAAGATAATCCGTTCAATGAATTTGAAAGATTTTTTTTATTGAATATTGATCTGAACATAACATCAGTTGATATTGTGGATGATGCTTAGGTTTGTACTGAGCTTATGGTTGCATATGTCATGTTTAATATTAATGATATACATTGAAATGGAATGTGGCCAAATGGAAATATGCTTATGTTCATGAAAATATGGTAAAATTCAAAGGTGTATTTTCTTATAAAATGGCTTATCATGTGATTGACCATAAATGAGTTATATACATAAATGCACTAACTTATGTATTGATGATGGTGATTAGGCTTATGTCAAGCTTGAGATTATGATTGATGTTTATGCTTATGTTTGATATTATACAAATGAAATGGGTAAGAAAAGGTAATGAAGCGGTAAGTTCATTATTGAAATGTGATATGATGAAAAAGGGATTGATGAGTTGAATGGTGTATTTATATATATGTGAAATTATGTATGTTATGGATGAACTTACCTATGAGGTGAATAAATATACTAACTAGTGAATTGATGTTGTTATTTAAGTTTATGCTTAGTAAATGAAATGTAAAGTAAATGAAGTAATTCATAGTTTTATGAAAAAGTTAATGATGGTGTATAATGATTTATAAAATCCTATGATGTTAGGAATGAAAAATATATATAATGTTGATAGACTTACTCATTTATGAGTTTATGGTTATGTAGTTGATAAACCTTGAGGCATTGGTATAGGTTTATATTTAATCTATAAAGTTCATTGTTGAAATGGAATGTTATGTTTAAAGTTTATACGAGCTTACTAAACATTCATTGCTTACATAGTTATTTTCTTTTACTTTACAGATTATTGGAAGCTTGATCGGGTTGGAAGCTCGTCAGAGATCTATCACACTATCCAACGATTATATCGGTAGATTTGATATGTTGATCAAGGTTATAATGGCATGTATAGGTAAATTGTGTTTGATGAGATGTTGTTATGTTTAGCTTGTAAATATGGGTTTTGGTTAGTGTGCTTGTGGCATTTGATGTCTTGATGGTTGGTGTTTTTATTTCCAAATTCATGTATGGGTTAAATGGCCAAAGTGGTATGTGTAGGCATGGTTGAAATGTGGTCAATTAGGTTATATGTTGATAAGGAAATTAGTTAAGGTTGTTTGAATGAAACATAATTATTTTGATGTAAATGTAAGTATGAATGCTTGGTTGTGATTGAGGTGCCTAAATGGCATATTGGTTGAATGGACTTATGGTATATTGAAATGATCTTATTATGCATATTTTGGCATGCTTTGGTGCCTTGATCATTGGTTCATTTGGCGTGTTGGTACTTGTTGAAATTGGGTGAAAGAAAAGGCTTGATTTTGGCCTATTTCTTGTCCACATGGCTTAAGACACGGGCATGTGTCTCAGCTGTGAGTGACACATGGCCAGGAAACACGGTCGTGTCCTCTGTAGGTTGTTAATGGTTGCTTTTTGAAAGTTGCACGACCTAGCACATGGGCGTGTGAGGCCATTTCGAGAGTTACACGGCTTGGCACATGGGCGTGTGGCTTAGCCGTGTGACACAAGTCAATGAGTTACTTAGGCACTGACATGGGCTGGGACACAGTCGTGTGTCCCTATTTCGAATGTTACACAGTCTGGTCACACGCCCGTGTGACCCCTGTAGTATAAATTTTTCTAAATTTTTCCTAAAATTTCTAAATGTTTTCAATTTAGTCCCGGACCATTTCTATTGTATTTTTTAAGGCTTCGAGGGCTCAATTAAGGGACATTATGAATATATTTGAATGAAATTAGTATACATATTGCATTGATATATGAATTGAATGGTTTACTATTTCGTTTGTTCAGTAATGCTCCCTAACCATGTTCTGGTGACGAATATGGGTTAGGGGTATTACACTTGGAAACTTTTCGGGTGATAGAGTACATTGATTGTCGTGGGGGTTTCGGTTAGGTCTTATGGAATTGATCTATGAATTAGGCGGTGCTAGTGTAGGAGGTTCCAAATCCTTTGGTACTCATGTGCGTTTGTGGTTGCAACGTGTACACCTGCCAGTTTGAATATTAAACAAAATATCGATGAGATGTATACAATGGAATGCACATTACATATTTGGGGAAATGAGTTCTCTATACTGCGAGATGTCTTAACATGGGAAGTGCATCCACTTGTATTCGAGTTGCTACCAAACCTGCAACAACATAAGGTACCTAAAGGTCGACCATACGTCAGAAGGATTCACGATAACATGGACTTAAGAGAGATTGTCGAAATAAAATGTTGCAGTTTGTGTAGAACAGTTGGCCACAGTTGAGTCACATGCTCGCATCAAAACTAACATATTGGACAATCGTCCCAGTTGGAGGGAGATTAAAATATACTTGTACCCAATGTTTCATTGTGTATAAATTTGTTCCAACAAGTACCAACACGCTGTCATAATATATGTGAAATATTTACCATTTAAAATATACTTGTACCAATGTTCCATTGTACGTAAATTCTAAGAATGGACTTATGGTATATTAAAATATACTTGCATTTGTGTTTGTAACTGGTCCTTCATCTCTTTTTTAAACTGTTCAAGTCTTTCCAATCTTTGGTCCATATCTTTTGTCGGTTCTAAAATAATTTTACCTAATTAGGGTCCTTTTGGGGAAATCTAATGCAAATAATGCAATGCCATGCAAATGCAAATGCATGGAATGAATGCAAAAGAAAGAAAGGCGTTGATTCTGAATTCAATTTCATTAGAACAACTTTTCTAGAAAACAAATTCCTTTACATAAAATGGATTACATATGCGGCCTTGCCCTAATACTCAAAGTGAAAACATCGATCCCTTTCTTCGTATCTAGATGTTAAGATCAAATCTTGCGAACTCTTCAATGAGGGTGCCTCCTCTATCTCCTTTTTGCTTGATTCGGGTCGCAACTCATTGCTCACTTATCCCCGCGATACTCGTCAGCTCCTTTAAGAAAGTCAAGACATGACGGCTCTCGAAAAATCTTTGTCGGTTTTAATCTTCGGGTAATGAAGTAAAGTCGTGTATTTCTTCATGGGATATCAGCCTTCTTTCATTGTGTTTACTTGGACCATATTTAGACAACATTTTCTTATGACAAACTATTCTATTTAGCAATCAAATATGAATCAACACCTCCTTTCTATGATGATGTAATACAATGCAGTTATAAACAAAACAAAAACAAAACATGTTAGTACAGGATAAATAAAAAAAATAGAGTACCTATCTGGGTGACCACTAAGGGTTTGGAGTGGCTCTACCTAAGGTAAGCTCCTAGGTCTCTCTATATGTGGCTCAGTTCTAGAGTAAGGGTACCCGAACCAGCAGATTCCTCGATCCTCAGCCGTTATAGGCTCATATGGATCAAGTTCGATTCAGAGGAATACATTTCCCTATGACCATGCAGAGATGAAAATCTCACGAAATCATAGGTACGGATGTATCCCGGAAGCAATCGACTAGCCCATGCGGAGGGAAAAACCTCACGAAGGCATAGCTTCTCACTCCTACTTAAAAGGTGTGACCATATCGGTCATGCAATGCAACGCAATAGTATTCTACAAGACCCGAACCCTAACAATCATACCAACAAAGGCAATCAAAAGAATCATGATTTTCAAAATAAATTTTCAACTTTGGACAAAAGGATAGGAAATAATCAATTTTATGGCTTGACTCTCTTATTCAGTCCCTAGTGGAGTCGCCAAGCTGTCGAAACCATTTTTTTGAAAAACGAGAATCGACTTTGGTTTTGAAAACGAAAACGAACATGGGAGTCGCCACCGATCTTTTATTAAGTGTGATTGGACCACCTCATAACTTAATTGTGTTAAAACATTTTGTTTTACTAAAACAACGATTTTGGTCTACGAAAATAGAGAAAATGAGTTCGGGAGTCGGTTACGTACAAGGAAGGATTAGCACCCTTGTAACTCCCAAAATTGGTACCAAATTGATTAATTAATGTCTTAATGTCTAAGATTTTAAAACATTTTGAAATATGGTTCTTTTTTAAAACATTTGTGTCGTTCAAGTTGGTCGTCAAAATTCTCTTGTTTCAAAGGTATATAGCATCACATCCAGCAAAGATTGGATAGGATTCTTCATACCTTTGGAAATACGATTGATTTTGATCCCGAAGGCTTGCACGTTGAAAATTACAAAATGATATCCCATGATTTAGTCTAACGAATAATCAAAACCCAGCACGGTAGGGCACGATTTCTTCGAATTTCCAAAATATCGAACATTGCCTTATTTGAAAAACTTTAAATAAACCATTATAAGCTAGCTCAAAATGCTTTAATTTTACTTGGAATAAAATGGAACAATTGCTTTTAAAAAGTTGAAAATTATGATGCAACATTTGTCGACTAAAAGTAAAAATAAAAACATGGAATAATGTGCACACATACAATATTTGGTGCATGAATATAATATAACTTTATTTAGCCAACTAACAAAACAAACAATTAAATATAATTAATCTAAGAAAAATGATTTTAAATTTTCAAGCATGGATAGAGAACAATTGATATAATAATACAAAAAAATGAATAAAAAATATGCAATAATGATATAATATAAAACAATCAACGCAAAATGTATAAGACAAAATAGAAATTAGAAGCCAATGTGATATAAGACAATTTTAAAATAGTGATGAATCGAGGAACATATAATATACATAATATATTGAATTAATGAGTTGATGAATTTGAAATAACTTATGTGCATATAAAATTAATAGAATATGAATGATTATTAAAAATATATGTTGTGTGAAAAGAAATCTGAAATAAATAATTTATATAACATAATCTCAAATAAAACAAATTAATTTAATTAATGATATATATGACACTGAAAGCCTAATATACAAATATGCTAATTTGTGAAAGTGTTTAATATAAATAAAATATACATGATACATAAATAAGTTTAAAGGAAAATATATATATAAATAAAAGAATAAATGATAAAATAACAATAATACGGGTTTTAAAAAAATAAAAAATAAACTGATTATAAAATAAATAAAAGGACAGCAAAAAGGAATTAATAAGTAAGTGAACAAATAATAAAGAAATAATATAATAAAAACTAATAAAGTTTAAATAAAAACGATTTAAATTAAATCAACTACAAATAATTGAAGTAGTATTAAAAGAATTAAAATTGATAATAACAATAATAATAATAATAATAATAATACTAAGGTAGTATAAATAATTCAGTTTCCTTTAAAAATATATGTATATATACATATAAAAAAAGATAATAAATGCACAAATGAATAAAAAACAATAAAATAATAATGACAGATGATGAAGTGGCACTAACAAAATTATAAATGAAATAATTAAATGAAAACAAAACAAAAATTTAAAGAGGAACGAAAGGACAATAAACAAATCGACACAAGGATTATAATAAAATAAGAATCTAATATATATATATAAACGGGTAAACGAACGAGCAAATAAATAAAATAAAAAATAATGAACATATAAACCAGTAAATAAATTAATTAATGGATTAAAATAAAAATGGCTTAATTGAAACTTAAACAAAGTAAAAAGGGGTGAGCTGAAATTAGAATGAAATTTAAAGTCTTAAATAATAATAAATGAGACCATAAAAGGGATTAAATCAAAAATAGAAATGAAATTAAAGGTAAAAAAACGTAATAAAACCAACAAATTAAACAAAAAATAAAGCAAAGGGGGGAAATCAAGTGCGCAAACACATACGGGGACTAAATAAGCAATTAAACTCTCTTTTTAACCCATTTTCGAAGCATCAGTGAGTAAGGGCCCGATTGAAAACTAAATAAATTAAAAGGTAAAATTTATAAAAACGAAAATAACAAAAGGGACCTAATTGAAAAGCACCACAAAAGAGGAAGGATTTGATCAGAAAATATCCCATCAAAGTAAAAAAAACACGCGGATCCTCCAGCATATGGGTCGGGTCACGGGTCAGAGGCTAAAACGACGTCGTTTTGTCCTCTGAACCCACACATCAAAACGGCACCCGTTTCATCTTTGTTATTTAAATCAAATTTTTTTTAAAAAAACTTCATTTTTGCTAATTTTAAAAAAAAAAATTCAAGTTTCTTCTTTTCTTTCTCTGCTAGGGTTTCAAAAACCCCTCTTAGCGTCGTCGTCATGCCTCCTTGAAGCCACCGTGGCTTCCACCGTCGACGGTGGTCGGGGCCACGAAGATCTGGGTAAGTTTCCCTTTCTCCTCTTTTTTTATTCACCCTTTCTTATGTTTTAGAGTAAGTAAAAAATAAAAATAAAAAGAAGATGAAATAGAACAAAACTGAAATAAACAAGAAAATTTAGATCGGAAAGAAAATATTGAAATCAACCTTCTAAAGTTTCTTTTTTTTTCTCTGGTGCATATGAAAATAAAATGTTTTTTTTGTATTCAAAATCCCCCCTTGAATCCCCCCATTTTTAAGGCTCTTATAGCCTAATATTACAATATATCTACTCTTTTTGTCCTATTTCTCTGCTTTGTGTGTTCGTTTCTCTTTTGCAGGTGATGGAACGGGAGTAGGTTGTGGCAGCAGGCTAGGAGGCTACTGGTACGGTGCACATGGGCAGCGGCACGTGTGGGGAGGGCTGAAGTGACCTAGTACGGCGCCTAGGGTTCTCCCTCCCTCCATTGCTGGAAAATATTTTGTGGGCTTGGGCTGTTAGGGCTTGTAAATTGAATTTTGGGTCTGATATAGGTTTTAATTTTTGGGCTGCAATTTTGATTAGTTTTTTTGTTTTGTTTGTTTTTTATTTTTGTCTAATTTGGGCTTGTTGGGCCCGGGGCAAATTTGGGCCTCTACATGGATTATATCTATGATGAATATTATAATGATACCTACTATTCTAGTCAAAATACTTTGAAGCAAAAAAGTAGAAAGGTCAAAGAAGCATACCTAAGCTTTTCAGAAAATCGAATTCCCAGGATTAGTAAAAACAAAAAATACAAAAATGAAACTTTAGCTTAGAAAATATTTCACCATCATGTTTCCCTACTTTTAAGTTCCTCAAAATGACGTGTGATGGTCGAGGGGATTCTCAGGACTATTTGGCCCATTGTGTAAATAATACAAATATATTTGGAGTCTCAGATGAAGTTAAGTGCATGACATTTTCTATGACGTTGAAGGACTCGACCCAGGATGGTATTTGCAACTACCATAACACTCTATCATGAACTTCGAGCAGCTGGCAGACCTATTTATGAGTAGGTTCTTAGCAAACAAAACATTGAAGCCATCACCTGCATACATCATGTCTATCAAGCAATGTGGGGGCGAACCTTTACTAGATTTTGTGAAGAGGTTCAATGAAGTGATCATGATAACAAAAGATGTCCCCAAATAATCTATCATTTAGGCCTTTATGTTTGGAACAACGCACCAATTCTTGAAGTATAATTTGGTGAATAAACCCCTTGTTAGATTGTCGGCGGTATATGAAAAACCCATATGTTCGTCGAGAGTGATGAAAAGGAAAAAGATAAGGTTATCAGAGATTTTCATAATCCTCGAAGAGGGAGGCCCTTATTACATGGTAGAACCAGAAGAACCTGTTCTCAACACTCATACTCGGGGAAGCGGGGGGAACATAGATTTAGCTCTAACAATTCCCAAGGTTATTAGAGATTGATGAGAGGAGGTAGGAACTATCAGTAGAAATAGAGAGGAAGAATGCCTTATAACTAATTGCAATCTTATCATGATTTGAAAGCAACTCCAACATAAATATTGAACCAGATAAAGCATCAAGGAATTTTAAAACCACTACCTCCCTTGAGGCCTAGCAGTCAAAGAGATTATTCGTTGGATGTGTGTGGTTTCCATCATGATAGAGGGCATAGAACAAATGATTGTGTTCATTTGAAACATGTCATTGAGTCCGCAGTTTGTAGAGGGCAATTACAATATTTTGTTGCTCGGTAGAGACAACCTTATGGGTGCAAAAGCAAAGATGATGAGGCTTCAGGTTCACGCGGATTTAATAAAGGGAAAAGGAAAATAGATTGCAAGATGGGTCATCAATGTAATAATTGGAACTAATGATGAGTAAAATAGATCTAACACTAAAAGGGAAGCTTATTTGCATAGCGTGATGTCTATGACAATGTTAGTAAAGAAGCCTCGACAAGTGTAGCCATGGAGAGTTGGGTTTTTAAATCGAGATGAAGTAGATTTGACTGATCTAGAAGGTAATGATCCGCTAGCTAGTAGTTTCAGCATTGATAGCAGGGTTTGAAGTTAAAGGAATTTTGGTTGATATTGAATGCGTTGTTAAAGTATTGAGCTGGCAGACATTCAGACATATGGGGTTATCCAATACAGAGTTGAAGCGAGAAAGTCTAACCTATGGATTTAGCAACTAGCCAATTAGTGTTAGAGGGTCAATCACGTTGCCGGTGGTAATTGGTGATAATGAACGAACAGTTACCCAAATGGTGGAGTTCCTAGTCGTTGATCATCCAACATCATACAACGCTATCTTTAGCAGGCCGTTGATGAAGAAAACAAAGATGGTGGTGGCCTCTTATTGTTTAAAGGTGAAATTTCTCACTCTGACAGGTGAAGGACACATGAAGTTCGATCAACCAACAGTACGAAATTGTCGCATTCTTTCTTTACAATTAGTAAGGAAAGAAAAGTGTCATACACATTTTGGTAAAGAAGCAGAGTTTTCTTAACGGAAGTCAGCAGACAATCTTTTGAACAAGTTAATGATGAATCTGGAAAGTCTAGATGTTAAAACTTAGGAGAGATTCAACAAACCTGAGCCACTAGAAAAGACAAAGCTAATTGAATTATTCCCTAGAGATAGGGAGCAAACTACAAAAATAGCATCCATGTTATCAAAGCACAAGAAGAAAATGTTGATAAGCCTTTTAAGGAATAATGCAGACATCTTTGCATGATCCTTAGTGCACATGCTAATAATCCATCCCTCAATGATCCAACATTGTTTGAATGTAAATCCTAAAGTAAAGCCAATCAAACAAAGAAAAAGGAATGTTAGTTGCCACATTTCTTGGACAACATTCTCCAACTCAGCGAACATTTTTACTAGTTAAATGTTACCAATCGAGCAATGTGTTTGCTATCGTTTATCCACATCATCATCATCTATGAGTTGCATCTTGTTATATATACGTGGATTTTGAAAAATTAAAAATTTGTAGAATAGTCTGGATATCATCTTCTCACAACGTTGAGTGATTTTCACACCAATCTTTTCTTTCACTTCCTCAAATTTTACTCTCTTGTTGAACATTGTTCCTATATGAAGAATTAACTATTGTTACACTATAATAAATTTGTAAAATAAATAAAAATAAAAAGTAAGTATTAATTACAATTAAAACAATTTATACCCAAAAGAAATTAAAACCTTACTATAAATCACATATTATAACCATAATTCCAAATCATGACAAGCATAAAATATAAAAATTTCAACCAACAACTAATGTAATACTAACTTACATAAAGATGTAATAAACAAATAAAACAATATAATAGCAACATTTTAGCCTTTAAAATATAAATATCAAATATAACGATCAAATACTTGCATGGATAATATATAACAAAATAAAACATATAGATATAATTAATAAACAAAATTAATAGAAATATCAATAATTTAATGAAATTAATTACAAGCAAAATTATTTCAATTACTAATAAACTAATTAACAAAACATTCAAATATTTTATCAACAAACAAATTTAATATGGATACTAAAAATTATTTTAAAATTATCAAAACATAAATATTATTACTAATAAAATAAAATAAATTACAAGCAAAATCATTTCAATAACTAATCAACTCAAATTGAAAGGTGAAAACAATATATGTTTGATCTTGAGTTTTAAAAACGGTTTTGAAAGTTTTTAATTTTTCCTTTCTTTCCCCAACCCTTCACTTTATGAAATATCTCAGATAATAAGAAAAATTTTCACTAAGTGGGATCTTTGAACTTATATAATGTCTTGGTTTGAATGGATGAATGGAGTTTTTATAAGTGAAATCGATAAGAGGGAATTAAGTGGGGGGGTTGGAAGAAATAAATGGTCGGTCAGTAACTTAAGGAGGCACCCTTTTAAATTTTAATAGTTTTAATGGATTTCTCATATCAAACGAAAAACACTTAGGGTGCGTTTGGTTCGCTGTATTGGATTAGAGGTGTATTGGATTAGAGGTGTATTGGGATTAGAGGTGTATTGGATTAGAGGTGTAATAGCAAATCAACTGTTTGGTTGAATGTAATAGAATAGAGGCGTAATAGTAATCTTGTGTTTGGTTGAATGGAATAGAGGTGTAATAGCATAATGGAAAAAACTAAAATGACTAGAATACCCTTAGCATAAATTTGTTTTGGTAAATGATTATTGGTATTGTTATTTAAATTTTAATAAGATTATTATTATCAATAATAAATAATTTAATCATATTTAAACATAATTTTTATTAAATATATTTTAATTAAAATATATAATTTAATAAAATTCTTAATAATTAGCAGAAATTTGTTTTGGTAAATTATTATTAACAATAAATAATTTAAAAGATAATTTAACATAATTATTATTAAATATAATTTAATAAAAATATATAATTTAATAAAATTCTTAATATTAAATATTCTTATATGAATTTAATAAAATTATAATATATAATACTATAAAATATAATTTAAAATAATTATTATTAAATATAATTTAATAGAAATATATAATTTAATAAAATTCTTAATATTTAAATATTCTTAAATGAATTTACTAAAATCATAATATATAATACTATAAAATATAATTTAAAATAATTATTATTAAATATAATTTAACAAAAATATATAATTTAATAAAATTCTTAATATTAAATATTCTTAAATGAATTTACTAAAATCATAATATATAATACTATAAAATATAATTTAAAATAATTATTATTAAAAATATAATTTAGTAAAAATATATAATTTAATCAAATCATTATATTCCAATATAAATATCTTAGTCAAAATATGACTAATTTTCCGAAGCATGGGAAGAGGATTTATTTAGTAATTTTAAAATTTATCTCAAAAATGCTTAAATTAATAAATTGCAAAAAGAAATTACTGTAAGTTAGAGCATATGAAATTACTTTTTGAAGCATATGAAATTACTGTAAGTTAGAGCATATGAAATTAAGCAAAGATCCATTAAAATATGTTTTGAAGTTTGATACAATAGAGAAGGCAAACAAAATAACCCATTTTTATTAGCTGACCAATAAGTCCATTGGCAGATTTTACTCTATATTCTAGCCTAGTACTATCCCCTTCATCTTCATCTCCTTCACCAGATTCCAAGCCCACTTCTTCATAATCTTTCTCAAGAGCAGCCAAGTCTTCTCTAGCTTCAGAAAACTCACCTTCCTCCATACCTTTACCGACATACCAATGCACAAATGTACGCTTTGCATACATCAGATCAAACTTATGATCAATCCTTGAGAACACTTTAGCAACACTAGTAGAATTTGAAATCATGCAAACTGCCCTTTGAACCTTGGCCAAATCCCCACCAGGTACCACAGTTGGAGGCTGGTAGTTGATGCCACACTTGAACCCTGTGGGACACCAATTAACAAACTGGATGGTCATTTTGGTCTTGATTGTTGCCAGTGCAGCATTCACATCTTTAGGCACCACATCTCCTCTGTACATCAAGCAACAAGCCATGTATTTCCCATGGCGTGGATCACATTTGGCCATCATTGAAGCTGGTTCAAATGCACTGCTTGTGATTTCTACTACTGATAGTTGCTCATGGTAAGCCTTTTCCGCGGAAATCACTGGTGCATATGAAGACAACATGAAATGGATTCTAGGGTATGGGACTAAATTGGTCTGAAACTCATTCACATCCACATTCAAAGCACCATCAAATCTCAAAGATGCAGTCAAGGAAGAAATAACCTGTAAACGATCCAAACATCATAAGTATACACATACAATGCAAACAATCAAATTAAAGCTATCATTTATTGTACCTGAGAGACCAGCCTATTGAGATTAGTGTAATTTCATCTGAAGTTAATTTCATCTGATGCCCTGGAGTTAATTTCATCTGAAGACCACAAGAAGCAAGTAAGAAAACGAAATTCTAAATTCCACAAAAGAAACCAACTATTGCAAAACTTGAGAGCATCAGGAATAACCATTCTCTTGTCTTGTCATATGGTGCAAGAATCCCCTCATAAGCCTTCAATTCACACCAGCGAAAGCTGCCACCCCATGCTTAGTCTTTGCAAGGAATCATCCTGCAATCAAAGAAAATATCAATTACCATAAGGACAGTCAAAATGAAGCCCAGTTATATACTCCATATATGCTGAAGCCAAACACATTGCCTTTGCACCATAAGATTCATAAACCTTGTCAGCTATTAGTTTTCTCTCAATCCAACAATAATAACCTGAAGTACACTCATTCTACTCTCTTTCAATTCGTCCCTACATTTTACCTATAACCAACTATAACAAACACACAGATCTCTAACAAGAAAAACCAATAGCAAACTCTCATTATTAAACATAAAGCCAAATTGATTAGGAAACTACTTTGGAGGAAGATTGGCAGTAAGTTGCTCAAGTCAAGACTGGGAAACAGATCTCTAGATTCAATTTTGTAACACATGCAAGTTTACCAAGTCTACCACTCATTTCACTACACAAAGACACCCTGAAAATATTGCATTCGATGGTTTAAAGTAGCTACCGTACCTTTCTGACCATTTCTTGAGGCTCAAATAGATATGCTTCGACCCAACTGTATCTGCCCGGAACATGATACCACCACTGCAACCAAAGCTATTGTTTTATAAGACATGGTGAAAATAAGAGATCATGTAACTAACTATAACATAGATAATGCAAGAAACCAAATTCATTTTCTTATAGAAAATAGTGACTGAATTTGGCAGGCAATCTATTAGCAAATACTGATTCTTAATAGTAGATCCTATAGTAGTTAACAAGGGAACCATTAAATTCTCCAAACTTTAGAGACTATTCTTGAGTTCAAGTTGCAGAGACAAAAATTGGTGGCGAAGTAGTTACCAGTAGGATGGGAAGCTCATTCCGAGTACAGATGCAACATCAAGGGCTGATGCTCGAGCAACGACACCCTCATCCAAAACACAACATGCCTCGTTAAACACAGAATGCTTCTAGCAGAAAAAAACATTGTTAATATACCTTTGAAATTCAAAGGTAGAAGACGTTTGTAGCTTCGCTCTAACCTCTGATTCTGGAAATGGGTGGATTCGTGAAGGACCGGAGGTGGATCGGTGGAGGTGGATTGGTGCCGGAGGTGAAGGTTGATTTTTGAATTGAGAAAAAAAGGGAGGAGGGCAGTCGGGCACGGGGTTAGGGATTTTGATTTGGGGAAGAGGGGAAACGGGAAATGGGGAAATGGGTGTTAAATACAGGTTCAGAGAGGGAGCTGAAAAGAAGAAGACTGAGAGGGTAAAACAGGGAGGGTAAACTGAAGCAGCATCTAAACTGAGCAAAACGGAAGGATTAGAAATTGGTGGATTTCACCGATTAGGTGAGTAATGGTTTAGCCCCGTAATCGCAATACATTGAACCAAACAACGGATTAGAGGCGTAATAAGTGGGGCCCACCGATTAGGGGTGTATTGGCATAGCCAATACACCCAACCAAACATGGTGTTAGTTTTTCATCATATATTCAAGGGTGGCCAAAACTCTATTCAATTTAAAAAAATCGAAAAAAAATCAAATTTTGAGTTAAACAAATCTAGTTATTCGAATTATTCAAGTCAACTCGATTTTTTTTTGAATTTCGAGTTCAAATCGAGTTTAATTTTCAAATTTGAAAAACTCAAATAATTCAAATAAACCGAATATCAAACTATAATATTTTACATTTTTATCCCAGACTCCCAAACCTATTTACTTTTCCCCAAAATTTTCACTCCCTCCCAGTTTCCCTCCAAAGCTTTTATTCTCCTCCCATCCCCCATTTTCTTTTTTTTTTTTTGGATATTTTCCTCCAAAAATGTTTACTCCCTTCTCATCCCACCTTCGTTCTACCTCAAATCCTTCTCCCCCCGCCCCCCAAAAAAAAATTTTACTTCCTCGACTCCCAAAACTTTTTATTCCCCTAAACTTTTACTTCTCACCTTCTACTCCCAAATCAAAAATTAAAATCATCTAAAAAAATCTCTAAACCTAAATAGTAATAATTTTATTTATATCTAATATTTATATTATTAAATTAAATTTCATATTTTGTACTATTTACATTGAATTGTTTAATCATATTGAATCTTTATAAATTTTTGTTAAAATTGAATTATTGATGATGCTATAAAATATTCATGTTAAAATTTTATGTTGGTATCAATTTCATATTTTATTTTTAAGATAAATTTTATTTAAAAAAATCACATTTTTTACAATATATTTTTTAATTTCAAAATACATATATAGTGACAAGAATCAGAAGATAATTGAATAAACTAAATAAGTAAAGAAGCTACCCCGTATATAAAAGATTAATAAATAAATTATGAGGAGATGAAATTTAATAACAAATTTAATTACAGTGGGAAAATTTGATTACGTTGGGTGACAGCAATTATAAGGACTCAAAATCATTTTTTAAATTTAATTTGAACAAATATATTCAACTCAATTCGATTTGAATTCCATCTCACTCGACTCAATTCGAAAAAATTTCAAATAGAGTTAAGAAAATAAATAAGATTCATCAACTAGATTAACTAGAAATTTTTCATTTCATTCGATTGAACACTTACCCCTACATATATCTCTCTAAAAAAATATGAACTTCTGATTATTTTTTCGGTTTCACATGATAAATATGCAACACCAGCGTAAAAGTGGTTTCCTTTCATTATTTCTGGTCTAATTATTTGATTATCATGGAGTAAATTTTTTAGGCGATGTGGCCTGACATAACGTGATACCGTCTTTAACTATAAATTTCATACCATTGTTGTGTTTAATCTCCAAATCATCTCATTTTTAAATGTAATTTATTTTTTATATAAAATCCCAACCTTATCATGTGCAATAATAAGTTAAAAAATAAAGTAAAAAGAGTTTTTCAGTTTGATGGTTTCCGATTTCGTCTATTAAAAGAAATTAACGAATTTTTGTATAATATTAAACCAGACATATCCATAGTTCTTGGTTGAAGCAATTAGTAAGCGCATCATTATTCCAAAAGAAAATTAGTAGACGCATTTATAGCTAATACAAATATTTTTAGTTGTTTAGGGATAAGATAAAATTTTGTTTTGGCAATTCCAAATTGGAAGTAAGCCGACAAGACAAAGCAAAGCACGAAGCACGATGGAAATGGACAACCCTAAACCTTAGAACCGACGCCAATAAAACACCCAACCCAACAACTGGAACTGAAAGCTTATAGGAACAGAGGGAGACAGGGCGTTAATGTTGCATCCGTCATGTGTTTTCTGTTTCACTCATATTTGTTTAGGGAACTCACCCAACAACTTCGGCTTGCAATTCGGCCGCACCATATGGGTCTAAAAGATGTTTAAAAAAAGCCCCTTAAAATAATTTTAATTAATTAAGTTTTTTAAGAAATGTGGCATAAGACTATGTAAATTTATATATTAAGTATAATGTCTATATATAAATTCTTAAAAACAAAAATACACATCATATTTCACATTACAAGAAATTATTGTTTGTATGCAACTAACATGTTCCTTTTAAAAGAAAGAGTGGCTATGTAAATCAGACGCTGTAGCCACACTGGCATTGGCTTCCAAGTTACAACACCCTTGGGGATAGTGGACAAGGTGGTAAGATAATAATTGTATATACAAGTTTGGCATATATTAAACAAGAACACCTTGCTAGAGTCATTCTCGAATATCACTTTATGGGAGCTTTATACCAATTTGAAGCACGGAACGGATGATTGTGAATGCTCCCTTGACAGTTGACACCCATTACTTTCACCACAACCAACAGATTTGGAATTCACCAAATCGTCTCCAACGAATAACAATATCACTTTGTGTTATGAATGAACCAGAGGCCACCAAACTAGGAAACCAAGTCGAACCTCCAGCCAAAACTGTCATGGCCATGCGTCAAAGAAGGCCTCCTCTGAAATTCAAGGATTTTGTCATGTAGCACACGTCAACAAGAGCGTAACGGCTGGAAGAGTACTATAAAAAGAGCGGAGGGAATATGATTGAAACGTGATTATTGTTAATAGAAAACTTGTTCTTTCTCACCTAATTCTATTAAATGTACTAGGAATTGTTTACTGAATAGAAATTCCATCATCTACTTTCCTCCATTTTGTTAACATCCCTTCTAGAAACTGTTAAATTCCAATTCCAGAAAATCCAGAACATAACATTGGTGCTCTCGTTGACCATCGACAAATATGGCAGATGACACTAGACTCAAGTTACTCGATGAAAATGTTAAATCTGTCCAAGAATCACACGCACAGCTCTGCAAAGACGTTGATAATCTTACTAAATCCTTTTCTTCTCAACATCAAATGTTGCAAGAAATCCTCACCCGTATGCCAGTTATTTCCATAGATCCACCTCCAAAATTAGGGTTTCATTCAACGTCCTAACCAATCAGCTCTTCTGCCATCGGCCCTTGTAACACCCCTAACTCTTATCCGTCGCTAGAACAGAGTTACGGAGTATTACTAGACTTTTCAGACCAAATACGGGCATTATATAATCATCTAGCATACATATCATTATTTAATCACATTGTCCTTTTTATGAGCCCTCAAGGCCCAAAATATGTGTTAGAAACTAATCGGGACTAAATCGAACATTCAAGAAATTTTTCGCAAAATTTCAAAAAAAAAATTCCTAGAAACAAGGTACACATGCCCATGTGGACCTGGAACACGCCTATGTGGTCATAGGACACACCCGTGTCTCAAACTGTGTCCTACCCCGTCTAACTTTTTGACTTGGGTCACATGGCCGGTCACACGCTCGTATGCTAGGCCGTGTAGTCAATTTATTTTTCAAAAGTTAAGTGCAGGTTTCACACGACCAGGGCACATGCCCGTGTGCTTGACCGTGTGTCACACACGACTAAGATGCACGCCTGTGTCTCTACCCGTGTAGACAACAATAGGCCATTTTAAGGCCACATTTCCCACCCAAACTTTTTCATCAACCTAACTCATCCAAATTGCAAATTAATAACCCAATTCAATGCATTCAAATTAAGCTAGGATAATGTTTTAATCATGTAATATTATCACGTTTATCTTTGCATCCAAACTTACCTAGTTATCCAAACACGTATGTGCAAATTATTACCAAATAATCTTCTTGAAACCAATTATCGTTATACTTATATGTTCGCACCTAACCAATAGGATTTTATGTACCTTTTATGCATATTTTGTTCGACAACTATTTTACCTCTCATCATTCAATCCCATCAGCATTATAAGGCAATTCCAAAACGCAAGCCAAATAATGACTAATATCTACATACGCCTATAGACTAACATTTAATCAAAATAACCTATACATGCCATTATAACCAGAATCAAGTCATCCATAATTACCGATAGAACAAATGGATAGTGTGATATAGTTTCGATAAGCTTCCAACCACTTTGAGCTTCCGATAATCTGTAAGGTAAATAAATAAAACAAACAGGTAAACAATGAATGTTTATTAAGCTCGTATAATTTTAATCATATTAATTCATTTCAAATAAAAATTTTACATATAAAAAAAATATTCCAATGTACGTTGTTACCATAATACTCATAAAACTATATTCATTAATTCACTAGGTGAATAAATCCATAGTATCACACACATATACTTATTACCCCAAGCTTAGTAGAATTTTATATAACTCAAACTCTTCCACACTTATTCCATATGCATGTTATACAAGTTATATACATATAATTCAGCCATGGTCACAAGTTAATGCATTTAACCAAAGCCTTTTTCAAATTGAACACATAATAAGTCATTCCATAAGAAATTGCATAATTAAAACCTTATCATTCTTTCATGAGCACTAACTTATTTTCAATTAAATACTTACCATTTCAATGCTTCAAATAAATAAACATATTACTATTCAGTCAATACCTTGACACTTGCCTAAAATCAAGCAACAACAATAGTTAGCATACTTGCACATCTTACATATAAATTCAATATTGATAAACTTATTTTCTCGACATGTCACACTTGGGTTTATTACTCGTCACCGTATACATAATTTCCTTATATCAACATATCAAAGATAATCACATATTTACATGTCATTTTTCAATATATCAAGTAAATATCATTTCCATGTCACATTTCAATATATCAAGTAAATATCATTTCCAAATATTTCAGGTATATACCAGTAATAACCATAAGTCTTTCAATATTAATTCATATATTTATAGATCATTCATAGCACATTCAATTCTCATTAGTTTGCTATCTCAAATAGCTTTTCACAATTTAATTACACAATTCATATGTCTCATTTTCATTTCACATTCTATTTTCAATTCACTATTTCACTTCAATTTCTCATACCATGCCACTTCAATATCAATCATATACTTCATTATTCATTTACCCCTATCAACACAAATCAGACTCGGACAGATACACAGATCCAACCAAAACACACCAGTTTGGCACCCAATGCCTCATCGGATAATTCGAAGTAACAAAT
The DNA here is from genome assembly GCF_007990345.1 of Gossypium hirsutum. Taxonomy (NCBI): domain Eukaryota; kingdom Viridiplantae; phylum Streptophyta; class Magnoliopsida; order Malvales; family Malvaceae; genus Gossypium; species Gossypium hirsutum. Next base: position 25,710,083 of record NC_053430.1, on the reverse strand, counting down.
TGACACACAGTGTCTTATCGGCTATGTTGAAGTAATTTGGTACCCAATACCTCATCGAATTTATCCGAAGTAACAATTTGACACCCAGTGTCTCATCGACTCGAAGTCGAAGTAATCCTTGAACACTTCCAATCCTATGGCATGCCAACTATATCTGACTCAATCCGATATAGTTAATAGGATTTAAAATCACTTTTCAATTTTAACCAATATTCATTTCAATTCAATAATCACAAATCCTCAAGAATTCAATTCAATATCATAATATCAAATACTCACCTCATTCCACTTACCATACACATTAAATAATAATTACAACAATTAATATTTCATGTACCATCATTTTTATGAGTTTGGTGTATATTATTTCGGTAACAATTCATATCATGTATATACATAATTATCAGGCTAGTTTCATATACATAAATTTTCCATGTCACTAACCAACTCTTTCAAAATCGGAGAACAACTTACAGATATGAGTACATCATTTTCTTTGTGCCATAGTCCAATTATGGTCTAACACATGCATTACCATGACCTTACATGGTTTTACATTCGTAGTGCCATAATCCAACTATGGTCTTTTCATTAAATGGCATAGCGCAGCTATGGTCTTACATTTAAACATTGCCATAACCAACCATGGCCTTATCCATCAATTCATCCTTTGCCACAAACGATGGTACTCAAATCCCGCGTTCCATTTAACCCGAACATTCATTTTAAATTCATTATATAATAATATTTCATGTTTTTAACAAATAATATAAAAAAAATACATAATACCATCCATCAATTCAATATAATATCAAGGTTCAACCATACGAACTTACCTAGGGTAGATTGTGGAAGTTGTAATAATTTAGGGACTATTCGGCTAATTTCTCTTTTTCACGTTTGTCTTCGGATTCTTGATATGGTGCAAAAATATGAAGAACCAGCTTAGAGAATCTCCTATGGCGTTTTTGGACTGAAAATTGGTGAAGAAATGTCTAGAATTCAATTGTTCACTATTTTATTTTACTTAATTTCACCAAATGACCATTTTACCCTTAATTCATCTTATTTTGTTTCTTTCATGTGCTTATGCCGCTTCAGCCATCTTCTTTAGGCTAATTTTCCCTTTTATTCCTTCTTTATTTATCATTTAAGTTATTTAATAACTATTTATTTTATTTAACTAGTTTTGCACCTTTTTCAATTTAGTCCTTTTTATTTAATTAACTATCCAAGCGTTAAAATTTTTTAAAGATACTTTAATACTAGCTTAATGACACTCCGTAAATATTTATAAAAATATCTACAGCTAGGTTTATGAAATCGAGGTCTCGATACCTCGGTTTCAAAACTAATTAATTTGATAAATATTTCTAAAACACAAATCACTAATTCATAAGCCTTCCTAAATTCACAATTGGCTAAATAATTGTAGCACCCCAAACCCGGCCCAGACGTTATGGCAGGATCCGACATGCCACATCGAAGCGTTCAAAACATTTTATATTGTTGATCCAGAAAAAACCTACTTAGTGTTTTAAAAGATAATTTCATTATAGGTTAAAGTGAATGGAAGCTGTGCACCAGGTAGGAAACCGAAAAAGAGGAGGTGAGTCTATCGGACTACTTAGTACCAAGCTCCCTTCGGATCCAATCCTAAACATGCACACCGCCATTGCCACACCTTAACGTCATGTATATTTCTAGGAAACCGATTTGATTAAGTCATTTTTAGGAAAAGTGATTAATTTTGGAAAATACTTTCATTGCGGAAGCTTTGCTTATTGTCGTGTTATTTTGAAATCAATTGTTTTTTTTTTTGAAAACGCGCCCTAAAGCTATCCAATTTCAACAGTTAAAATAAGTAATACCTATCTTAGTAATACATATTAAAACCATCAAAAATAATTAAGCGGCCTTATTACATTTAAAAACCCAAACCTCAACGTAAATAATAGGATGTCCAGATCACCAGAAGAAAACCAAACTTTCAGAACGGGTGGCCACTCCGAATTCCCTCACAGCTCCAAGCCCACTATGGTTGGCGATTTCCTGCGTGGATGAAAATAAAATGGGTGAGTTTGGGGAAACTCAGTGTGTAAGGAAAACCCATTCAAAGCTCAAGTCAGCTCAAGCCTATTGGGCCAAGCCCATTCAGGTAACAGTGGTACTGGATCAGAGCCCTTTTCAGATTACAATAAACTGGGCCTTAGCCCCTTATTCAGATAACAGTATGGCCCATAGGCCCATTTCAAAATACATGCAACATCAATAACATATGCAAGCCCATTTGGGGAGACTACTCAACCCACCAACCACTACACTCCACCCGTACCAGCCCTACACTCCATGTGGGGAATAGCTCAACCCACCTAGCCCAACACTCCACAGTTGCAGCCTTGCTGCTCAGTTAACAGTAAGTTGAGGCAAAGCCTCCAGTACGTGGACAAGCCACTTTCAGTACTTCCTCCGTCAATATCCCAATCCCATGCATCAGATAATAACAACATGGCATGCAGTAAATAACAACAGTCAAACATGCATTTAGGTCAATTTAACCCTAGGGGTATTTCGATAATTTATCTACTAGGGGTAAAACTATAAATTTTCCACTTTTAAAGGTATTTCAGTAATTTATCTATTTAGGGTTTTTCATGCATATTCCTACTTTTCACGTACTAATAGAATCACGTACCGAGTGTTCTTACCGAATTGGGCCCGTTGGCCCATCATTCCAATTTTGGCCCATTAAGCCCAAAAATATCGAGGGCACAGAAATCATGCACTTTGCAGTCCAAATTTTGCAGTTTACCAAAAACATTAATCGATTTACCTCACGAGCATTAGCACACTCGCAAATCTACAAAATACCAGTTTTTGGCATTTCGGCTTTTCAAATTTTGCCGATCCAGACTAAGAAAGAGGGTGTTAGTTACACACCTATTTGCGACGATATGCTGACGAGATCCACACACGAACCGCCTACAATTGGATTACTAACACATTAATCTAACTATTCAAATACAAACTACGTATTAACCCCTTACAATATTCGGTCAACCACACCTACAGATCATAGTAAGCTTATAAGAAATCAATAAGCAACTCATTAACAAATTTTTGTCAATGTTTACCACATAATCATAATTTCACTGCAAGCTGTCTTCCTGAGCAACAGTCACTAAATCATTTATAACTGGAGCTACGAAACTCCAATCAAGTGCCGTTAATTTTCCCTGAAAATAGACTCATATATATTATATCCATAAAATTTTTAGAATTTTTGGTTTGGCCAATCAATACCAGATTTTTCTCAAAGTTTCGCATGTTTCACCGTTTGACTAATCTGACCACTCTTCATTACGAATTAAATTTCTCATTTTACAGAATTCAAAATATGTTCTAGTTTATTCCATTTGAAACTAGACTCATTAAGCTTTAATTACATAATTTATGCAGCTTCTAACTCATCTCCCACAATTTATGGTGATTTTCCAAAGCCACATTACTGCTGCTGTCCCAAGCAGATTTATTACCAAATCACTCTTTCACACATAACTTGCATGCATGTTTTTTTTTAAACATGTATATCACCAATCAATCATCACATATCTATGATTTTACTTAAGTATAATCTCCATTTCATCATTTTAAAGCACAACATATTAGCCGATTTTTCCCCTTAGCATCTAAGGCACATGCATGCTCATTTGTTTGGCTCAACTTCACCTATCTTCCATTTTTCATCAAAAGAACATGAAACAACAACCATTTCCTTCATTTTAATTCATGACCAAATGCTCACAACACAACCAAAAACCAAAATATGCTTCAAGAGTTAAGGTAGAATCAAGAAGAACTCATGAACATCAAGATAGAAGCAAACTACCATGAACTTACCTTCAATTTTCTTCCCCAAGTGACCGAACATTCAAGAGCTTTCTCCTCTCCTTTCTCTTCTCTAACTTTAGGCTATGATGAACAAATATGGACAAAACTTTATTCTTTTCACCCCTTTTTCTTTTAATAAAATTTCATATTTCACCCATTTAATTCTTTAATACAAAAGACATGAAATGCCCATCATGGAACATTTACCTAAACCATTATCATGGAACATTTACCTAACCCATTATCATGGAATATTTACCTAATCCATTATCATGGAACATTTACCTAACCCATTATCAATTTGTATCAATTTGTACCATAAATTATGGATATCAAGTGCTCATATTGTCTACAACAACATGATGGCTGGCCACTTCATGTAAAATGGAAGGTTTGTATGCAAATCCTCCTATTTTGCACTCCTATTTATTTGGCCACTTCAATTTAGCCTATAGCATTTTCAAACATTTTCACATAGGTTCTATTTCATAATTTCACCCCCTTTTTCTTATGGAACAAAAATTAACTAAAATTGTTAGGTTCTATCTTAAGCTTGGCTTTCTAGAGGCCCACTAACATAATTAAACTTATGCCAACATTCACAGAATTCCCGAAAATTGGGGCGTTACAATAATAAATTTATAAATTTAGTTGTCAGATTTTAGTGGTCTCGAACCACTGTTTCTGACACCACTGAAAATTGGGTTGTTACATCCCTCACAAACTGGCACCGATTCAGTTTGCTAGGTTTTCAGGTACAAATCTGGATCACTGGGTATGTCAAACAGAACACGATTTTACTTTTTACAATATCCAAGAATAGGATCAATTGACCATTGCTTCCTTCTATATTGACAATGATGCTGCTGAGTGGTGATTGGATGTATCGCAACAAAAAACTATTCGACTTGACTTATTTTACGTTAGCTCTGGTCAAACGTTTTTGGTCTCAAAAATTGAAGTCTCCTGAAGGACAACTTGCCTAGTTGCAACAAACGTCTACTGTTTAAGACTATCGTGCTCAGTTTAAGGCTATTACAAACTACACAATGTTCTTACCCCCATTATTTCTGGTACAATGTTTTATTTCGGGCCTTCGACCGTATAATAAAATCGATGTCTTGATCCATTAGCCCACAAACTTAGAAGATGCAATTGGACTAGCCTACCTTCATGAAAAGTGTCTTACCCTAAAGAAAGGCTTGGGCTGACCATCATTGGGAACAAGCAAACCACTCATTCCTACTCCTATGCTGCCATCACCGCAATTGTCTCCATCACAACCCTCATCGACCCAAAACCTCACCACACTATCGAGCAATGCCAAGGTTTCCTTTCGCTGTCTTTTCCCTACAGAAGTAGCTCAACACTGGGCATAAGGCCTTTGCTACCACTAAGGCAAGCAGTACACGTGGGATTACAAGTGCAAGTTAAAACTGCAATTGTTGTTGTTTAAGGACGAAATACAAAGTTCTCCGATTATCGACTCTACACCAGACTCTACAATAGCAGAAAATCTTCAACTACAAGAGGTATTGACTAAATCGAGAATCTCTTGTAATACTTTGGTAAGTGATTGTTCGACATCCACGTTACGATTCACCGGTCAAGTACATGGTAAAACTGTTTAGATTCTTTTAGATGGGAGAGCACTCATAATTTTGTACAAACTAAAGTTGCATCGTATCTCCGGCTTCCAATCGAAACGATTCCTCAATTTTCAGTTTTAGTTGGAAATGGCGACCGTCTCACTTGTTTTGTCATCACTCGTAAGGTACCACTAATCATCTAGGGCCAAGAAATTTTTGTAGATTTTCATGTTTTGCCATTACAGAGGTAAGATACCATTAAATTTAACATTAAATCTTATTAAAATAATAGAATATTTATCTACAACATAAACATTAAATTTAATTTAATATTAAGATAATCACTTTAATATTAAATTAATAAAATACTATTAAGATAAGTATTAATGTTAAAGTGATTAAGTTAAATAATAGTTAAACTCTCTAAACTCTCCCTATATAAAGAGTATTGGCTTATTATTTACACACACTTGAATTCAAGAGAAAGTTTTAGAGAGAAAATTCTCTGAAGAGATTATTCCAGAAAATTTCTAGAGATATTTTTTTATTTACAACTTAACCCAAAAGTTTAAATAAATTACAAAATTACCCCACTGGTAATTTTTGTGAAAACTTTTCTGATTCAAAACGGGCCTTTACTCGACAGACATGAGCTTGAGGATAGCGGAGAAGGCTACTCAGTTGAAGCACTTATCCTAGATGAATCAAAAAGGTACGATTTTGATTAAGTGTTTATTACTGTAGATATCACAACCAAGACTTTGTTTAGAAAAAAATTTTAAAACTCTGGTTTTTCCTAAATTTATTTTTCACTGAGTTTTCCAAACTCGTTTTTCCAACATGAGGTTGGCTTAAGGTAGTTGGTGTGGCGACAAAATCTTTCTAGTGTCGTAACTTTGATGACAGTGGCACTGGGTTCCTTCACTTCAACCATTGGCTTGGAGTCACAACCTCGAGGGCTTGTAGTCGAGACTTTGAGGGTTAGTGTCATGACACAATACACCTACTGTCGCGACTTCAGTAGAAGATTGGTCCAAGTTGATTTTTCGTTGAAGTTTGCTTCCTTGAGTTGATAGGGAGTTAGTGTTGTGACACATACGTACTAGTGTCATGACATCCACAATAGTTGAGGTCCTCCTTGATGTGTGGCCTTTGTCATCTTCTTACACAAGCTCAAATCAACCATCAGACTCTCAATGGCATAGTTTAGCTAATTTAGGTTCTGAAAGGAGTAAAACGTAAGAAAAACTATTATTAACACTAAAAACTATGAATAAAAAAACGTTAATAAGACTCATAAACTACTTGAGAACAAGCTCATTAAGTATCTAAGAGAGCCTAATTTTACATATCAAATTACTGTAGATGAATTACCACATTCAGATTCAATGTGGCCATACCCCTAGCACTTATAGCATTATACTCATTTCTTTCTATCCTTCTCCAGTTTTTCCTTGATGATAATTCCCTTAGTCTTGTTTTTAGGAGTACTTGAACTAGCTTCAAACCTTTTGAATTTCCTAGCTTGTTTCTAAGTAACAGGGCAATTTGTTCTTGAAAATCTTCAGTAGTTATATTTAAGGAAGTGGGCATTGCCTTAGCGGCTTGAAAAGCTAGGTTATTATCCCATTCATTCCTACCTCGCTTTGCATCATCAAGATTCATCTCAAAAGTTTGTAACGAGCCAATGAGTTCATCAATGGGTAACCTCTCCAAATCTTTGGCCTCTTTAGTAGCAGTAACCTTTATCGAGAACATTTGAGGTAAATTTTTTAGAACCTTCTAACAAGCTTTGTATTAGAGTACTTTTTTCCCAATATGAATGCTTAATTTGAAAGATCACACAACTTAACATAAAATTCACCAATTGTTTCTGATTCCTACATTCTAAGACTTCTAAATCCCAATGTTAACATTTGCCTATTTGATTGCTTGACAGTTGTAGTGCCTTAATGGCAACCTCCAATAAATCCTAAGCTAATTTTGCCACAATGCATTTGGAAATTCTTTTGGATTCTTAAAGATCAACTCCATAAAATATGGCATATAGAGCTTTATTATTAGCATTGGCCAGTTTTTCTTCCTAAGTAGTCCACTGAACTTCAAGCTTGACTACTCTCCCACTTTTTGTGACAATCTTAGGGGGTTCCCAACCTGTTAACATAGCATGCAATGCCTGTTCATGGATGGACTTACTGTATTCCTTCATTCATGTTTTGCAATAAGCATAGTTTCCAACTTCGAGCATAAGAGGACGAGATGCAGAAGAACCTTCCATGATTTAGTTCTAACAACCTTTAAGATCTTCACTAGTTACATTAAGTGACAGGCTTTGGCACCAATTAAAATTATTAAATTATTACTTACAAAATAATCTAAGTAATTGGAAGGAGTGATAGGGAAGTGGGCACTTCTTTAGTACAAAAAGTGAAAACTGAAAACAAAAAAAGCACACATGAATTGTTTACACAATTCAATTTCCCTACGTCTACTGAGCCTAACTCAGTGAGAAATATCCATTATCTTCTATAGTTGAAACAAGTGAGCCTAACCTCTCATACACCCCGTGATGATTCTTCTTACTTTCGAACTTTGAAGACAGATACACTCACCATTAAGTTCACCCTTGTGAACTCAGAAAGTAAAACCTTAACACAAATAGTTTTACTAACAATTTGCATTCAAAGAAATGTTCCTTACCTTGAACAAAATAAGTACTAAAAGCTTTTTGTACAAAAAAATTATACAAGTCTCTCCCTTATTAGATTTATGTTCGAGACTTGCTAACATAAAAGGTCTATCACAAACCTATTAAAATAGTAATACAATAACATTTTTACATAATAATAATAATAAAGAATAAACCAAACATGGACTCTTGGAAGCTAATCTCATAGTGTTTTAATCCAATCCAAATGTCCATGTTACAAGGGATTATCTCGAGTGATTTAATGTGATCCAATCTTCAATATGAGTTTCCCAAGTAATATGACTTACATTGTTGGGTTAAATATCCTCCAAATACTCAATACAACCCATTCAAGTTGTTCAATGAACTGCCAACACTCAAATATTGAAGCTATCACTCAACAGCTCCAATGCAAGGGAAGTGGGCACTTCTCTGGCACTTAAAGGCCAGTTTCATATTTTTCAACAAGATCGATGGAGAGAAGTTTGAAAATAAGGATAATATTTGAGGATTCTAAATAGTTATTTTTTTCTTTGGAAATCCAAGCTAATAGATATAGAGAGGGGTGGGAGAGAAGAACTTTTGCAGATATCAATTGATGATGAATGATGGCGGCGACAATAGCAACTTTGGCAGTGCAGCGATAGAAGTAGAAGTTGGTAGAATAAGAGGCTTTCTCTCTTTCAAAGACAGAATAGAAAGGAAATACAGTCAACCCTCTCTATAACAACCACCTATTATAACAACATTTCACTATACAGTCAAATTTCTAGTAAAATCAATTTTTTATATTTTATTTTAACCTTCTATCATAACTTTTCACTTATAAAAGCAACATTCATAGTTGAAGTACATTCCTTATTAAATTAGTTCTCTATAATAGATATTGTAAAAAACTTTAAGTAAAATTATAGTCATTTCATATAAGCAAACCTGTTAATTATAATTTATTAAATAAAATTATATTAATTATAATATTATTTCAATAAAATATTTAAAATCCACATGAAGAAAATCTAATAACCATATTTTATTCAATTAAATAATTTTTAACGAGTGAAATTAAATATATCAATTCAAAAAATCATTAAGTTCCCAAATTAAATATTCTACTATGAATTTGGAAAATCATAAACTTATAAATTGATTATTCTAATTTAATAACTCAAGATAAATTAATTAATTTAATTTGATAACTAAAATTGATTAATTAAACTTTTTAGATTTATTAACTTTATAATTAATCATGCGAAAGAATATAAAATAAAATATGCAAAAAAAACAATAATGCATGCATCAGTTATACTTTTTTTTTTAATTTCAATTTGGTTCCTACTTTCTTTTCTTTTTTTTAACATAATTCAAACATTCTTTATTTGATGGAAATTCACTATATAAATTCAAAGGTAGGTTTATAACAATTATCTCTTTGTAACAGTTACCTTCTTATAATAGACAAAATTTTAGCAAACAAATAAAGCTATTATAAAGAGGGTTCACTGAAGTTAAACTAAATAATAAATATTTAGTATTTAAAAGTGTGAGAAGTCGGTCAACTTTGCGATTTTTCACTTAATTCACTTAAGTGAATTTAATTTTGGGGTAATTTCATGTTCGATCCTTTTTGTGTTTGGTATATCTATGTTCAATTAACTTTCTTTATGTAGTTTTAATTTTATTTTTTATTTCATATTTAATTCTAATAATTAATTTTATTTTTTTGTTTTATTATTAACTCTCCATTATATTTTTGGTTATTATTAATTGATTTAACTTTTGGTTATTTATTTCGTATTTGCAGTCTTAAGTTAATTCTAATTTTAAATTTAAATATTAATTTTAGCTACTCTAATTTTTCATTAATTAATCTATTAATTTTAATATTTTGTTTAAATTTAAAATTTTTGAAATTTCTTTATTTATCCTTAAAAATCTAGTTTAAATTTAAAAATTCAAACCTTAAAAAATTTGAAAATTCAAATATAAAACGTAATATAATACTTATGATAAAGATAAATAATATTTAAATTAATAATAAATTTAGTATTTAATATTTATCATAAAGATAAATAATATTATCATAAAAATAAATATTATTTAATTATGATAAATATAAATATTATTTATCTTAATATTTACTTCATAACCATAGTTATTAATTTATTACTTTCACTATATTTGAAATGTAATTTCATATATTTTATTTACTTTATTGTAGTATATTTCTTTTAAAAATAAATTTAATGATGTGAATTGAGTCTTAACTCAATTCGCATGGGCATTATTGTTAATGTAGGAGCACTTGAGTTCAAGTGCATTGAAGTGTATTATCCTCCTATTTATGAATTGGAGAAAGGATATATGATCAGAACATATAATGAGACTACTAAAATAATAACAACAAATAAATAAGTTTAATGATATTAAAACTATTTTTCATTTAAATTTGATTTTTTAAAAAAATTGTTATGTAATTTAACTTGTCTTATGTAATAATTTTTAAATATTTCACTTCTACCTACGACTCTATCCATATTATAACAAAAATTAGTGAACTATTTTTATGTTTCTCATAAGTCAAATTTATGAAGTTACATTATTTAAAACTTTATTTTTAGAAAAATAAATTATATAAAATTTTGTTTCTAAAATTAAAAAGTGTTAGATATATATTATTTATAAATTTTAAAATTTTAAAATAAAACTTTATTTCTAAACTTACTTATAATATGAGTAAGGATGTCAATGGGGCAAGTTTCGCGGGGTCTCGCCCCACTTTACACTCAATTGGGCGAGGATGGGCATAGGTTTTGCGGGTGGTGGAGTGGGGATGGGGACAAAAATTAGACTCGTCGTAGGTGGTGGGGTAGGCACGGGTATGACCTTGTACCCGCCTCATCCCCACCTGCCCGGCCCGCATAATATAATAAGCATATTTATAAAAAATAATTTAATAATTATCTTAATAGTATTTTATTAATTTAATAGTATTTATTTTTTTGCACTTGTGTTGCATTTGAATGCAGTATGATGTATTTGAGAAGTTGTTTGTATTTAGATATTATGTAAGGGCTTTATTTTCTAAATTTTTTAAACTTGTGTCGAAGTTATATTTTATTTACTAATTAAAGGGTTGCGACGACTTTTTTTTTAAATGGTGACAGTTGGATTAATGTCACATGTGATGGGAGTCCGGAAGATAGGTATTTTATATTTTTTTCATAAAAAATTTGGTTTATATTTATTTAACTGATACTTGTAAATATATTATATGAAGTGGGTCATAGGGTGGGTATAGTGGGGATTAAATGGGTTTGAGGATGCACGTGGGTAGTGGGGTGGAATGGTTTTAGTCTTACAGGTTGTGGAGCAAGGATGATTTTGGGTTTTGTACCCGCAACGGGTAGCAGGGCAGGGATGGGAACGAAAATTCTTGGCGGGGATGGGTAAAAAGGGAACACCCCCGCACCCACCCCACCCAATTGACATCCTTCAATATGAGTCTGAATCATTAATTATATAATATTTACAAATTATAACACTTTTACCTTTTACATTTCTTTCTCAAAATTAAAGCATATATTATATTACGAATATATTATATTTCAAAATTTTAATTATATATTTTAAGTTATTTATATTTTTTAAATATTGTGTGATCAATAATTTTAATTAATATGTCATTATTTAAATAATAATTTTTTTTATGAAACAAGCAATTCGTGCATGCATGGATGGAAAGCTAGTATTAAATGAATAAAGCTAAGATGCATGGATAATAAACTAGTTGGAAGTATATTTTAAATATTATAAAGTTTATATATATTAACAAGGAAAATACTATTTCTTTTTTGTATATAAGCACATATCTTAATATGTAAAAAAAAATTACGTATTTACTTTTTTTTGGTATAAACATATGGTTTTAAAATTTATATTCGAGTTTGTAATTATTTTTTTTAATAATATCGTGTTTAAAATCTTTTTTTTAATTTAAAGACATTAAATGCTGCACAAAAACTATAAAATGAATAATAAGGTAAATGCATGTATTTCCATTAAAAGATCTGAATGCGAATTCCTCAATATAATACATAGTTTGATTTCGTAGGAAGTCTGGAAAATAAGGAAATTGTTTTGAATCGTATGAAGCTGTGATGAGCAGAACAGAGTAGCGATTTTGGTGGTGAAATTGAAGTTCATGGTCGGCTTTATTATGTCCCTCCAGATAGATAATAAAAGATTAAATATTTAAGTCAAATTGATTCTGTATATCAAAATGTCGACATGAATATATCATACAAACTGCAAATTTATTAATAATTTTGTCTTCAATAATTACTCTATTTTCCACATTCCTTTTTTGTTGTTGATGTAGTGGGAATGAAATCAATAAACGACCTATCACATCTATTTTTTATCAAATGTAGTAGTTTTTAGTTTTAAATAATTATATATTTTTTATTTTAATTTTTTTTATTAACAGTATTTTATCATATTTACTGAAAATAATGTAAAATTAAAAATATCTATTAAGAAATTGCAATAAAATAAATGACGAATGAATAAGTTAATGAAATTTTTTTTTGGAGGAAAGATTGAGATTGAATTTTTATTGTTTTAAAATTTATCAAACATGTTTAATATATTTAATGATTTTATGTATTTAAACTTTAATAATTAATAAAAGGGATAAATGTGTAATTTAATATATGAACTTTGATTTGACGCAATTATATATATGAAACTTTAATTTGGATTCAGCTGTATATATTTAAATAAATGAATACATATATTTATTTTCATATTAGGTTAACATAATAATTTATGTATGTCATATATCAATGTAAAACGGTGCCATATATCAACATAAAATGGTGTTGATTTAATAGTATTGTTGGTGATTTAGGAAAATTGAATCAAATCAAAATTTCATATATAAAATTACATAAAATCAAAATTTATATATAATTTTGATATCTATCCCTTAATAAAATAGTATCAACATATTTTTAAAATGTATAAATTTTATATGATAAAAAGGTAATTTTGTTTTCATCACTTGTAACATTTGAGAAAATCTAATTACTATAATATATTAAAATCGAGTTACAAATTTTACTATTCAATAAATTGTAATACACAACAATAAAAATTATGAGTAAGATTAGAGAGCTAGTAAAAATCAAATTTAAAATTATGATTAAATATAATATAATGCTTCATCCCATTTTATATTCTGTTAAAATCAAAATTTAAAACAAAAATTATTAAGTTGCATGAATAAATTCTTCCTTATAACGTAAAAACCAAAACCAAATAATTACGATGGTTGATACACCGCCTACAGTGGATTTTGTGGTAGCCGCGAATCCTTGGCGTTCAAATAGCGGTATTGGTCAAGCAACGAAGATAGTTCGTACAAAATCAGACTTACCGTCAGATACGGATGATCCAACAGTGGATGCAAATAGACAATAGATACAAATTTCGGGCATCTCTAAGGCGTCATATAAATCAATGTTACTAAGGGCCTCATCGACTCTTGTGCAGAATGTGTCCATGGAGGAGGATTTGCATTCATGGACGGGGATGTGGTCATAGAGGTGGTGGATGGTATTCTGTCAATAACATTCTCGAATCGGGTATAGGAGTACATTGGGTGTAGGATGGCAAGGACAAACGTTGTAAAATTATTGGGCAGAAGAATAGGATTTAACCCTTTATTGAATAGGGTTTCTTTACTGCGGAATCTCATATGCCTGATTCAAATGATGGATCTGGTTAGGTTTCAGGATGAAAATGATTTCAATAGGGTTTTAGTTGGGGGTTGTGGTTAATATTTGGCCATTACTTATCTATCCGACCATGGTCGTTGGATTTCTCGACGGCTCAGAATGAAATTGTTTATTAGGTGGTGTGGATTAGGCTTTTAGGTTTACCTAAACGGTACTACTCGGATTGTCTCATTAGAGCAATTGGGCAGACGATTGGACCAGTGGTAAAACTAGATGTACACACAGTCAGTGCTTGTCGGGGACGGTTCGTGTGGCTAGTGGTGTGCGTGGATTTTAGAAAGCCTTTGGTGTTAAAGGTGAAAATCAATGGAAGGATGTTGCATGTAGAGTATGAGTCTCCACAAAATGTTTTCTTCAAGTGTGGTCGTTATGGACATGGTTTGAACATTTGAATGGGGTTTGCAATGCCATCACTAAAAAATGGAGCAGGCCAGTTCGAACCCGTTTTGGAGAAATCGGGGTTTGATCGAAGGGTAGAAAAGGAACCCTTCGGGCTATGGATGCTGGTGGAGGAAGTGTGTTTTTGGCAGTTTTACTGTAATTCTAATGGTATTACCACAATATATGTGTATTCTGGCAGTAGAACTGTGAATTTTCTGAGGGGCATACGAACACATTCTGGTGTGATAATTGGATGGGTTCTTGTAGCCCTATTTGGTGTGATTGGTTAAACGGAGTGGTGCGTAACGGATAGGGGTAGGATTATTTTGTTTTGATATGTGCTTCTATGCATGTGAAACATTTAATTTGTCTATTCTAATATATGCATATAAGCGTGTTTTGATGTGATTTTTGCTTGTGGGCCAAGGTACACACTGGGCTTTTTAGTTTTGTAGAATGCCCAAATTGCCCAGGCCCGATTACAAACAAGCCCAAACCACCAGCAGAAAAAAAAAGAGAGGAAGCAGCAAACCCTAGGCGCCTCTACTTACACTGCTTCTGTCCCATCCATCACCGACGTCTGCTCCACCGTTCAACCACTACCTGCAAAACAAAAGGAACACGCAAGTATGGGCAGTGTAACAAATCGGCTATAAAGCCGAATAGAAACCAATGTAAAAAGGGGTTCGGTTTTTGTGATAAAAATACACATCAATTGCAAGAAGAGAAAAAAACCAAAAATACTATTTTTTTTCTACAGGTACATCGTTTCTTTTACATATATGTTCGGATATAACATATCTTAGACAAAAAATACCGAGATATTTTCAAAGAAAAGAGAAGAAAACATACCTTTCTTGAGATTGGAGGAAGAAATCGGGGGGGTGGTTTGTTCTTTTTTATTTTATTTTTTAGAGTTTCGGGTTTTAAAACGGGATAGGGAAGGCTGAATCAGCTAAAAAGTGGCTTAGGAACGCCGGTCACCGTATACAGTGGCGACGACGACAACGAAATGGGTTTCTTTGAAACCCTAGCATAGATGAAAATGAAGAAAATGAGGGGGGGGAAGGGCTGCTGTTCGTTTCTGGAAAAGAAAGAAAATGAAAGATTCTTTTTTTTTAAAAAAAAAATAGGCCTTTTATATGTTTATAAAACGACGCCGTTTTTGGGGGAGGTCCAGGCGCCAAAACGGCACCGTTTTGGACAACCCGTGTGTGACCCGACCCAAGTATAGGGAGATCCGCGTGTTTCTGCAAAAGGGGATATTTCCCCTTTTGGTCCTTCTGTCTCTTACTTACTCTACAATTCATTTTTCTTTATTTTTAATTTGGCCCGATTATTTCGTTTTTATTTAATTTTAATCTTGCATGAGGTGCAGCGTTTTGAAGGTAGGGATATCTTCCCTTGGGTCCTTCCAGTTTGTTCGCGTGTTCAAATCAGTTCCCTTCCCTTTTATTTCGCCTCAAGAATCCTATTTTCAATTCAATTTCATCCTTTTTTTTACTTTTTCTCATTATTCTATTTAATTTTAATATTATTCATACTACTATATTTTATTACTGTTATTATATTTATATTTCTATTTATGAGCATCTCATTATTATCATTTTTACTTAATACTTATATATATATGTTATAAAGTATTATTAATAGCTTAATATTATTGTTTTTATTAATGCATTTGTATGTCACATATGTATTCTTTTAATATATATATACATTATTTTCCATATTACGCATATATATTGATATTATATTACGTATATTTGTTCTTTTTAAACATTATATATATATTTTTTATGTATATTATATCTATATTTTAATATATGATGTATAAATATATATTTTTACATATCATGTACATATTATGTATATACTTTTAATATTATCATATATTTATTTTCAAAATATATTTATATAATGTTTTTATTATTATTATCATTATCTTTGTATTGTTACTATTATTATTATTATTATACCTTTCATTGTTATCACTATTGCATTATTACTATTATTATTATAACATTCTCTTCCTTTTGTAAATTACTTATATGCTATTACTTTATACCAACTAATATATATATATACATATATGTTTAAGTGCACTTATTTTGCTTATATATATCACTACTCTTATTATTATAGTTTCATCACATATTTATTTATATCTTTGTAAATAATTTCAAACCTTAAATCATTCATTATTCGTATTATCATTATTATTATTACTAATATATATATACTATGTAATTTTTATTGTATTATTAGTATTATGTATGCACATATTTCTTTTGTATATTTCTTATTACCTCTATTATTACGTATGTACCTTAATACATATATGTATGTACTTTTATATCATTATTATCGTTTTCGTTATCATTGTCATTTTATTTTGCCATTTTTTATATATTTATTTATTTATTTGCTCGCATATTCGATCATCTAGTTTTCCTCACGTATGTGTTTACATTTATACGATATTTAGCTTCGTTATTGTTTCATTTTTTGTAATTCCTATTATTGTTTTAGCACTATCACAACTATCATTATGTTATTATATATATTAATACCCTAATTTGCTTTTATATTTTACTACAAATCATGTTTTTTACTCAATATATTAAAACAATTCTTTCATAAAAGTAAATATTTCGTATTTGGTAATTCGAGACAATCGTGCCCTAACTTACTGGGTTTCGACTCTTCTCATTTAACCTAAATACGAAATACTCTTTTAAATCGCAATACTAGTTTTAAAAAAAATGCTTACTCTTGGAGATACGAAATGTGGTGCCCTAACTTACCGGGTATGACATTTTGTTACCTCGAAATAACATTTCTAGCAAGTAAAGGCAATATTCGGTGTAACGACGTAAAAAATTTAGCTTGGTCACTAGTTGTGGCGATTTAGTGAAAATTTGAAAATGGAATCTCGGTTTTAATAAAAAAAGGGGAGTCGCCACCGATCCTTTTTACTAGGTGTGATCGGACACCTATTAGATTTCTTTTTAAAGCAAAAAAAGAGCCAAATTTAGGTCTACGTTAAAATCCAGAGAAAAATTAGGGTTCGAGAGTCGGTTACGCGCAAGGAAGGTATTAGCACCCTCGCGACGCCCAAAATTGGTATCTTATAAACATGTGTTGTCTTGATTTTCAAAAATACGAGTTTAATGTGATATTTAATCGTGATCCGATTGAAAAGACGAGATCTTTCAATTTTTGATTTTTGAGAAGGACATACCGTTTTAACACGAGTCGATTGATATTCACCCAACATAGCGATGAAGTCGACGACTTGGTGTTAAACCTATATGTTGCCTCATACATTGAAATTAATAGGAAAACAAAAATAAGATTCTCAAAATAATACAAAGCAAGTTGATATGAAGTGATAATAAATAAAGACGGAAATGCATTGAAGCAAGTAACGAATATGACAATAATATTAGAAACGATAAAGATATAATGTAATACTAGGATTGAACATGAAATGAAAACAATGAATTGAAAACAATGAATGGATATACATAATAATAATATTAAGAACACGTACGAAAAATAATTTGTATATACACGAATATATACTATAACAAAAACATAACTTGCAATGTTAATATATAAACATAATATATACATGAATAAAATGAAAATTGAAAAATATATATTCGTGGCATATATGAGAAATAAAAACATAATAATATTAGGATAAAATGATAAGCGATAATAGTGAAAATCATGGGTAAAATAATAAATAAAATGATATACGAAAATAATACTATATGTAAAATGTGTATACAAGAATAAAATATATGTGCAAATATTAACAATAGATGTAGTAGGAATAAAACACATGTAATAATAATATATAAAATATGGTAAAAAAATAAACATACACATATAATAGAATTTAATATATATACATGGGATAATATGGAAATATGTACATAAAGTAATATATACAAAAATATATAACTAATAATATTGAAAATACATGTTCATAATATATAAAATGTATATATAATATAATATTAAAACATTTACACGATATATACATACATAATTACAATGTTAAAAGCACATTAATATATTAATAATAATACTAATATTACATAAAGATATACTTACATAAATATATATTAAAGATATACACATATATAATAAAATACATGAATAATACGATATTTAATATATACGTAATATAAAATAATAATATACGTAATATATATAAAATACACATAATATATACGTATATAACAAAGCATACACTATATTACAATAATAATGGTATTAAAATACAAAAGAACAATATAACATAACTAAAATACTATACATATAAATCTACATACATAAATAAAAATATACACTATTATAATAATAATAATAATAATAATAATAATAAATATAATAAATATAATAACAATATTGAAATACAAAAACAAATACAATAAAGGTAATAAAATAATGAAAATAAACCTACATGTAAAAGAATATATATACATATATATTAAAACATATATATAATAACAATATTAATAATAAGTATAATAATTATAATAATAATATTGAAATATAAAAACGAATATAGCATTAAAATATTAAAATAAAATAACTAGAAAAAACTAAATACAAATACATACATACATACGCATATAATAAGAGTATATACTAATATATAATAATAATAATAGTAATAGTAATAATAATAATAATAATAATAATAATAATAATAATATTAAAGTAGAACAACAGAAAAAAAGGTAAAAAGAGACTAAATTGAATTGGGAAACTAGATTTTGGGGCTAATTTAAAAGAAAATAAAGAGGAGGGATCAAAATGTGACGCGCGCACAACCTGGAGGGACCAAGATAGCAAATATTCCCTACTATCAAAACGATGCGCAGCACGAAGGGATTAAATCGAAAAGCATGGAAAATTATGGGGCCAAATTGAAAATGAGAAAACTTGATTGCAAAACCCTAGAAAAGCGGAAGGGTCAATTGCGCAAATAGCCCTTCCGTTTAAAAAACACGCGGATCCTTGATGGAGCGGGTCGGGTCGACCTGACCAGAGGCCCACAACGATGCCGTTTTATTTAAAATGGGGGGGGATCCAAAACGGTGCGTTTTGGTTCCCTATATAAGTCAAATTTTTTTGAAAATTTTCATTTGCATCGGGGGAAAGAAAAAAAAAAGAAAAGAGGGAATGAGAGAAGAGGGAGAGGGGGAGAGGAACTCGGCCATGGGGGCCGATCACCGGTCTGGCCACCGGACCCTCGTCGGCGCTGGCGCCGGCCACCGGTAAAACTTTAAATTTTTTTTTGTTTTTTTTAATATACGTGTATATATGTTAGAAATGTAAAAAGAAAAAATAAAAAAAGGAACAGATTTAAGAAATTAATAAAGCAAATGAAAAACGAAATCACTTTTCGATTTATGTTTTCGTTCGTTCTTCTTTTTGTATTTTACTCTGCTTTTTTTATATTCGATTTATGCTATTTTTTTGTTTGAAATCTATTGCTGGTATATATTTCCCAAAATGGCCGACCCTTGTACATTGATTTTCATTGCTTTTATAGCCTGTTTTTACATTGTTCGTTTCTCTTCTGATTGCTATTGCGTGCTTCCTTTCATTTTGCAGGGTATGGCCGGTGTTGGTGGTGGCAGAGGGCAGGTGGGGTAGGTTCGGCGCAAGTGGGAAGGTGGATAGATGGCTAGGGTTAAGGTTTGCTGATGTATAGGTTTGGGCCTTTGTTGGGTTAGTTTAGGTGGGTATTTGGGCTGTTTTGTATTGGGCTGAATGGTTTAAGGTTTAGGTTAGTTGGGTTTTGTTTTCGGTTTTAGGGGGTTTGGGTTTTTGTAAAGGGCCCAAAATTAGCCTGTAACATTCGGTATTTGGGAAATTCGAGAAAACGTGCCCTAACTTACTGGGTTTCGACTTTTCTCGTCCACCCTAAACGACCGAACATCCTTTAAAAAAAGTGATTTCGACATACAAAGGCAAGCTCGTTCTCAAAGTTCGAGATGTCGTGTCCTAACTTACTGGATATGATGTTTTGTTAATTTGAGACGAGAAGGTCTTTAACATTTGAGCTTTTTTTCAAAGAGGGATCGTATTTCAAAGTCTTTCAAGTTTTTAATCTTCGACACTAAGACACTCATTAATCAACTAGATACCAACTTTTGGGCATATCGAGGGTGCTAATCCTTCCTCGGGCGTAACCGACTCCCGAACTCATTTTTTGGTTTTCGTAGACCAAAAATTATCGTTTTAGTAAATCTTAATTTTTATTAAAATGATTAATTTAAGGTGACCCGATCACACCTCACCAAAAAGGATTGGTGGCGACTCCCGTTTTTTTCATTTTCATTTTCAAAATCCAAGTCGATTCCCGTTTTTCAAACAAATGGTTACGACAGCTTGGCGACTCCGCTGGGGACACCAAATAAGAGAGTCAAGCCACAAGTTGATTAACTTTTGTCTCTTTGTCGAAAATTGAAAATTTGGTTTTGATATACGATCCCTTCATTGCATTTCACCTGTTTTTCGTACGGTTTTCATCATTTTATTCCCATTTTCTTTAATCGCTTCAAGTTTTTTTGCATATATCCTCGCACATTGCATTGCATGACCGTTGTGGTCACACCCTTTAAGTGGGAGTGAGAAACTATTCCTTTGTGAGGTTTTCACCTCCGTGCAGGATAGCGGATCGCTTTCGGGATACATCCGTACCTTTGTCTTCGTGAGATTTTCATCTCCTTGCAGCCATAGGGAAATGTATTGTCCTAAACTAAACTCGGTCCATATGAACCTATAATGGGTGATGATCGAGGAATCTGCTGGTTTAGGTACCCTTACTCTAGAACCAAACCACATATAGAGAGACCTAGGAGCCTACCCTAGGTAGAGCCACTCCGAACCCCTAGTGGTCACCCGAATTGCTTTATTTGTTATTTATTTATCCTACAGTAACATGTTTTGTTTTTGTTTTGTTTATAATTGCATTGCATTACATCATCATAGGAAGGAGGTGTTGATTCATATTTGATTGCTAAATAGAACAGTTTGTCATAAGAAAACAAATTTTTTGATAATGTGGATTATAACATGGTTGTCTAAATATGGTCCAAGTAAACACAATGAAAGAAGGCTGATAGTCCGTGAAGAAATACAAGACTTTGCTTCATTGCCTGAGGATGCAAGCCGACAAAGATTATTCAAGAGTCTTCAAGTCTTGACTTTCTTAAAGGAGCTGATGAGTATCGCAGGGACAAGTGATCAATGAGTCGCGGCCTGGATCAAGCAAAAAGGAGTTAATATAGACATCTCTTGGGGAATTTGCAAGACTCGACCATAAGATCCGGATATGAAGAGGAAGTTAGGTGTCTTCACTTGAAATATGAGAGAAAGGCCGTATATGTAGTCCGTTTTATGTAAAGGAATTTGTTTTCTAGAAAAGTTGTTCTAATGAAATTGAATTCAGAATCAATGCCTTCCTTTCTTTTGCATTCATTTCATGCATTTGTATTGCATTCATTATTTGCATTATACTTCCCTTAAAAGAACCCTAATTAGGTAAAATTATTTCAGTTAACCTGGGAACCGACAAAAGTCAAACCACTAGGCATCTTTACGGTACACAGGAAAGGATAAAAGATATAGATCAAAGATTGGAAAGACTTGAACAACTTCAAAAAGAAATGCAAGACCAATTACAACTGCAAATGCAAGAGCAATTGGTGAAGATCCAATAAGATATAAGGGACCAAATGCTAGAGTCTCAAAGGAATACGATGAATCAGTTATCCCAATTACTGACTAAGGGGCTAGGAAAAGAAAAAAACTCTATGATCAATGCTGGGGAGGACAATGAGGAACCTCTATACCCTCCGGGTTTCACCCCGATAAACGATCAGACATGTCCGCAAGATGTACCTATTGCTATCAGATCACAACATCAGGTTGGTACCTCGGCACCCATGAACTACCCGACGGGCTCAGATTCCAATCCAGGGAACAGTCTAACCAATCATGAAGTTCCTGATCTAGACGAGATGGAAGGAATAGAAAAAGCAAAGGTTGAACTGGCAAGACAACTCGAAGATCGATACAAGTGGTTGGAAGAAAAACTTAGAGTGATAGAGAACGCTGATTACCATCGCGGGGTCGATGCCAAGGATCTGAGTTTGGTCCCTGATCTAGTACTCCCACCAAAATTTAAGACTCCAGAGCTTGAAAAGTATAATGGGACTAGTTGTCCTGAAGCTCACATCACAATGTTCTATCGAAGGATGACGGGATATGTTAATAACGACCAATTATTAATTCATTGCTTCCAAGATAGCCTAATCGGGTCAGCAGCTAAATGGTACAATAAATTAAGTCGTGCTAAAATCAATTCATGGAAAGACTTAGCACGGGCTTTCATAAAGTAGTATGGCCACGTGACTGACATGGCACCTGACAGAATTACACTACAGAATATGGAAAAGAAGCAAAGTGAGAGCTTCAGGCAATATGCCCAAAGATGGAGAGAGGTAGCGACGCAAGTCCAGCCGCCTCTTCTGGAAAATGAGACCACGATGCTTTTCATCAATACTCTGAAAGCCCCATTCATTAACCATATGTTGGAAAGCACTACTCTGAACTTTTCAGATATAGTGATGTCCGGTGAGATGATTGAAAATGCAATCAGGAGCGGGAAGATAGAAGTAGGAGAAAGCACTAAAAGGTCAACCCTGAGAAACAGCGAAAATGAAGTGAACATTGTGAGCATGCCTTCCAAATTTCTCAACATAGGCCAACCGAGGACCGTAACCACTAGCTATCAAGGCTCTTCGAGGCAGGAATCTAACTCAAGGTCGAATACAGAAAGGCTCCGATTTACACCTATCCCAATGTCATATAAGGAGTTGTATCAAAATCTCTTTGATGTGCATGTTGTGTCTCCGTTTTACTCGGAACCTGTGCAACCTCTGTTCCCGAAATGGTATAATGAGAATGCTCAATGCTAGTACCACGTAGGAATAATGGGGCACTCAATTGAAAACTGCACTACATTTAAAAAGTTGGTCGAAAAGTTCATTGAAATAGGAGTTGTGAAGTTTGACAATTCCTCAAAACCAAATAGCTCCAACAATGCAGTAAATGCAATTTGAAAGTGGGGGCAAAAGAGTTGCAATGCCTTGAACAAGTCAAGAGCCTAAAAGGAATATCGGGGAATCTGAACGATATATCCGAAGAGGGAACTGAAGAATAAAAGTCTCCAAACTTTTGCATACTTGGGATTATTTTGAACAACGGGACTATGGAAGGGATCCCTTTATTTTTAGAGCTAATCTAGAGTAATATTCAAAACACGCTTGTTGCTTTAAGCCTAGAAGCAATAAAAATCCTTTTGTGAAATAGGCTTGTGTCCTAAGTCTTTATTTCAATAAAATGCATCTTTTTTTAGCAAATATTCTATTATTTCATTTCATACTGTACAAATAATCGTTCTTGGATTCATTTGTTCTTTGGACTTTCTTTCAAATATTCATGTATACTTCATCCATGATCATACCATACAAATAATCATCCTTAGAATCATTTATTCTTTGGAATCTGCCTTCAGCGGGTCCCCAGATATCAATGATGTGAGTAACGCTGTCATTGACTCTGAGTCTCCTTTTAAGCGAAATATGGGTCTAGAGGGATCTCAGGACATTGAAAATGATAGAGATTGTAGTCTATCTCCTGATTTGTCAAGGATGGTAGAACAAGACGAGAAATAGATCTTACCTTGCAAAGGGGCAATGGACATTGCGAACCTAAGAGAAGAAAAGAGGTGAAGATCAAAGCCTAGCTCACCACAAAGACAAAGTGAGACATCATTGAGTTATTCCCAATTCAAAGATGTTTTCGCATGATCGCATCAAGATATGCCTGGGCTATTAAAATGTGAGGATGCTGCAAGGTGTTTGAACAACATATGCTAATGTTTGAACAGCATATGCTAATAGTTTTATGATGGCCAGGCTAATCATGAGATTCGAGTTCTGTTGGCCCACCGTAGAAGGAGATTGTATTAGTTACGCCATAAATGCCAGATGGAGGAAAACAAGACTTATGCGCCTCATCCATTTCTTCACAGATTTTCTATATGTGGGGTATGGATATTATGGGGCTGATCTTGTCAAAAGCTTCTAACCGATATTGATTCATCTTTGGGGTTGTCGATTACTTCGTGAAAAAAGGGTAAAAGTCAGTTCATATGGCCAATATTACTAAGTCTACGATCATCAAATTCAAAAAAAATATAAAAAAAACAAAAAAATAAAAAAGAGGAAAGATGCCAAAAAGATTATATCTAACTGCACAATGTCAAAAGTTCATAGTTTGCTCGAAAATCAGATGCCATATCACAGTGCAGCAAAGGGAGCCTTGAAAAAAATCGTGAAAGATAACCGAGACTTGTAAAGATTGGCATAAGGAAGTGACTTTTTTACCCTTTATCCTTATCGAATGTCGGCAGGACCTTAGCTAGGGCAACACATTGCTCATTGGTTTATAAGATAGAATCGATTTTGAAGATGAGATTCCTTTTCTCCGAGTCTCGTCAGAGTTGAAGTTAGATAAGGCAGAATGGATCCAATCCTGATAGGATCAATTGAATTTGAAGAGAGAGGGTCAAAAGCTATCTGTCGAAGTTCAATGCACCTAAAATGACTGATGCGAGCTTACGATAAAGAAGTTCATCCTAAAGAATTTCACTAGGGTTACTTGATATTAAAGAAGACCCTTCATATACAAAAGGACTTCAAAGAAAAGTGGATGTTAAACTGGGAAGGACTTTATGTAGTAAAAAAGGGCCCATTCTGAAGGAGCGTTGATGGCAAAGATTTGCACAATCCAGTGAATTCAAATCCAGTCAAGGAATATTCTATCTAAAAGGAAAGAGGCCAAGGTGAAAACACACAAAGGGTGCCCTAAAAAAAAGGGAGAGGCCATGGCGAAAACCCACAAAGGGCGCCTTAGGACCAAAGGGGATTTGAGTTGAAAACCCGAAAGGGCGGCTCAAATTTGGATCAAAGTGGGGCATACATTAGTCATGCTATGCCTGAATTAACAATGAAGAAGTATACTATGTCTTGGGGCATCGACAAAGTACTCTGGATCCCCTAAACACATATTGAGCTCAGAAAGGTCCTCAAGAAGTTGGTACAGAGAAGCTCAAGCTGCGATATCTGGGGTATCTAGCTTCCATTTTGCCTATTTTGAATTTGTTATCATTGATTCTTTTCAAGATATGTCCGAATAAATTTTCTTCTTATTGCATTGCAATCTTTGATTAATTTATTCATTTTGAGTTAATTTCATTCTTATTACATTTGCAATCTTTGATTAATTTATTCATTTCGAGCTATGCTCCCAACCAATTTCCTTCTTGTCCATCGTTTTGATATTTTTCAAGCATTTTGCATTGAAATAGCGATTAATAGACCAATAATACTTTCACAAAAGAAGTTTTTCATATTACTTTGGGAGCTTCTAAATAGTACAGGAGCCTGAAACAGGATCATTATTCAGAACTCACCAAGCCTAAGGGTTGGAAATATTTGAGCCCAAATTGAAATTATCTCATTGGTTTTTTGTTAAAGATATTGGTTGAGCAGAAAAATTACATTGGTGTTATAATCCCGGCAAAGAACAAGCAATGAGATTATTCTCGAGAAAAGGAAAATGGTATTTTGTATTCATACAGATATCAGGCATATACATTTGTTCATTACACCTAAGGAATGGTGTAACAGATCAAATTGATTGAAGATGATGCAAATCATATACCTTTGAGTGGCAGCAGGATGGATAGAAGAAATCAAATGATTATTCCCCTGAAATGCAGCGGGAAGTACAAACTTTATGTTCTAGAAGGTACAGTGGAAGAAACTGTAAAACTACAGTGGGGCAAGCTTGCTAAGCAAAATGTGATTGTTTTTTTGATTTTTCTGTCCAGAATACCAGCCGAACAAGATGGCAGCATAATACGTCAGTGATAATGTCCTGATGAACAACGAGCAATGATACCTTAAGCCTTTTAAAAAGGATTATTTCATTTCTGCATTCATAACACATCTAATTAGGAGCATTTGATTCATTTCGATCATAGCATCCTAATTATTTGACATAAGCATCACATTTATTTAGGAGCATTTGATTCATTTCAATCATAGCATCCTAATTATTTGGCATAAACATAGATATATGAAACTGATTTTACAGATCATGTTCCTCAGAGGACAGTGCAGTGGAATCGGTGAATTCACAAGCCTTATCTCCCTAAGCAATAGGGTAACAGGCTGAATTTACAGATCTTAACCCCCTAAGTAGTAGAGAAACAGATCAAATGTGATGGGCCTTAAACCCTTAAGCAGTAGGGTAACAGGCTGAATTTACAGATCTTAACCCCCTAAGCAGTAGGGAAACAGATCGAAAATGATGGGCCTTAAACCCCTAAGCAGTAGGGTAACAGGCTTAGGGGGTAACAGGCTGAATTTACAGATCTTAACCCCCGCAGTAGGGAAACAGATCGAATGTGATGGGCCTTAAACCCCTAAGCAGTAGGGTAACAGGCTGAATTTACAAATCTTAACCCCCTAAGCAGTAGGGAAACAGATCGAAGATGATGGGCCTTAAACTCCTAAGCAGTAGGGTAACAGGCTGAATTTATAGACCTTAACCCCCTAAGTAGTAGGGTAACAGGCTAAATTTACAGATCTTAACCCCCTAAGCAGTAGGGAAATAGATCGAAGATGATGGGCCTTAAACCCTTAAGCAGTAGGGTAACAGGCTGAATTTATAGACCTTAAACCCCTAAGCAATAGGGTAACAGGCTGAATTTACAGATCTTATCACCCTGAGCAGTAGGGAAACAGATCAAAGGCAATGGACCTTAAACCCCTAAGCAGTAGGGTAACAGGCTGAATTTACAGATCTTATCACCCTAAGCAGTAGGGAAACAGATCGAAGCTATAAATCCCTTCTCCCTGAAATGGCACTGGAGAGGCTCGAAGCCACCATTCGTATCTCCTTAAAGTTTCGGCAGATCTCTTCTCCTTGAAATGGCATTGGAGCGGCTCGAAGCCACAGTAGATCTCATTGAAGTTTTAGCGGAGAAGATTGAAGCCACAAATCTTATCTCCCTGAAGTTACAGTGGAGCAGCGAAGCAGATCGAAGCTAGGAACTTCATACCCCTGAAGAAGCAAGCAAAGTGAGGCTACGAGTCATATCTCTAAAGTTGCGCTGAGGTAGATCAAAGTTATAGGATGTGGTGGACAAGGATGAAGCTACCTGAAGAAGAGGAGCACCAAAGAAGTCAAGACTCAGTGAAACTGGGAAAATTTGGTCTTCCTTAAATGTCTTTGCTCTATTCTCGTTACACGACAATGAGCAAAGAGGGGCAGCAGTAGAAGGCCCAAATTGCCCGAGCCCGATTACAAACAAGCCCAAACCACTAGCAGAAAAAAAGAGAGGAAGCAGCAAACCCTAGGCGCCTCCACTTGCACTGCTTCTGTCCCATCCACCACCGACGTCTGCTTCACCGTTCAACCACTACCTGCAAAACAAAAGGAACACGCAAGTATGGGCAGTGTAACAAATCGACTATAAAGCCGAATAGAAACCAATGTAAAAAGGGGTTCGATTTTTGTGATAAAAATACACATCAATTGCAAGAAGAGAAAAAAACCAAAAATACTATTTTTTTTCTACAGGTACATCGTTTCTTTTGCATATATGTTTGGATATAACATATCTTATACAAAAAATACCGAGATATTTTCAAAGAAAATAGAAGAAAACATACCTTTCTTGAGATTGGAGGAAGAAATCGGGGAGGTTGTCCTTTTTTATTTTATTTTTTAGAGTTTCGGGTTTTAAAACGGGATAGGGAAGGCTGAATCAGCTAAAAAGTGGCTTAGGAACGCCGGTCACCGTATACAGTGGCGACGACGACAACGAAATGGGTTTCTTTGAAACCCTAGCATAGATGAAAATGAAGAAAATGAGGGGGGGAAGGGCTGCTGTTCGTTTCTGGAAAAGAAAGAAAATGAAAGATTCTTTTTTTTAAAAAAAAATGGGCCTTTTATATGTTTATAAAACGACGCCGTTTTTGGGGGAGGTCCAGGCGCCAAAACGGCACCGTTTTGGACAACCCGTGTGTGACCCGACCCAAGTATAGGGAGATCCGCGTGTTTCTGCAAAAGGGGATATTTCCCCTTTTGGTCCTTCTGTCTCTTACTTACTCTACAATTCATTTTTCTTTATTTTTAATTTGGCCCGATTATTTCGTTTTTATTTAATTTTAATCTTGCATGAGGTGCAGCGTTTTGAAGGTAGGGATATCTTCCCTTGGGTCCTTCCAGTTTGTTCGCGTGTTCAAATCAGTTCCCTTCCCTTTTATTTCGCCTCAAGAATCCTATTTTCAATTCAATTTCATCCTTTTTTTTACTTTTTCTCATTATTCTATTTAATTTTAATATTATTCATACTACTATATTTTATTACTGTTATTATATTTATATTTCTATTTATGAGCATCTCATTATTATCATTTTTACTTAATACTTATATATATATGTTATAAAGTATTATTAATAGCTTAATATTATTGTTTTTATTAATGCATTTGTATGTCACATATGTATTCTTTTAATATATATATACATTATTTTCCATATTACGCATATATATTGATATTATATTACGTATATTTGTTCTTTTTAAACATTATATATATATTTTTATGTATATTATATCTATATTTTAATATATGATGTATAAATATATATTTTTACATATCATGTACATATTATGTATATACTTTTAATATTATCATATATTTATTTTCAAAATATATTTATATAATGTTTTTTATTATTATTATCATTATCTTTGTATTGTTACTATTATTATTATTATTATACCTTTCATTGTTATCACTATTGCATTATTACTATTATTATTATAACATTCTCTTCCTTTTGTAAATTACTTATATGCTATTACTTTATACCAACTAATATATATATATATATACATATATGTTTAAGTGCACTTATTTTGCTTATATATATCACTACTCTTATTATTATAGTTTCATCACATATTTATTTATATCTTTGTAAATAATTTCAAACCTTAAATCATTCATTATTCGTATTATCATTATTATTATTACTAATATATATATACTATGTAATTTTTATTGTATTATTAGTATTATGTATGCACATATTTCTTTTGTATATTTCTTATTACCTCTATTATTACGTATGTACCTTAATACATATATGTATGTACTTTTATATCATTATTATCGTTTTCGTTATCATTGTCATTTTATTTTGCCATTTTTTATATATATATTTATTTATTTATTTGCTCGCGTATTCGATCGTCTCGTTTTCCTCATGTATGTGTTTACATTTATACGATACTTAGCCTCGTTATTGTTTCATTTTTTATAATTGCTCATATTATTGTTTCAGCACTATCACAACTATCATTATGTTATTATACATATTAATACCCTAATTTGCTTTTATGTTTTACTACAAATCACGTTTTTTACTCAATATATTAAAACAATTCTTTCATAAAAGTAAATATTCCGTATTTGGTAATTCGAGACAATCGTGCCCTAACTTACTGGGTTTCGACTCTTCTCATTTAACCTAAATACGAAATACACTTTTAAATCGCAATACTAGTTTTTAAAAAAATACTTACTCTTGGAGATACGAAATGTGGTGCCCTAACTTACCGGGTATGACATTTTGTTACCTCGAAATAACATTTCTCGCAAGTAAAGGCAATATTTGGAATTTGGGAAATTTGAGAAAACGTGCCTTAACTTACTGGGTTTCGACTTTTCTCGTCCACCCTAAACGACTGAACATCATTTTAAAAAAATGATTTCGACATACAAAGGCAAGCTCGTTCTCAAAGTTCGAGATGCCGTGTCCTAACTTACTGGATATGATGTTTGTTAATTCGAGACGAGAAGGTCTTTAACATTTGAGCTTTTTTTCAAAGAGGGATCGTATTTCAAAGTCTTTCAAGTTTTTAATCTTCGACACTAAGACACTCATTAATCAACTAGTACCAACTTTTGGGCGTATCGAGGGTGCTAATCCTTCCTCGGGCGTAACCGACTCCCGAACTCATTTTCTGGTTTTCGTAGACCAAAAATTATCGTTTTAGTAAATCTTAATTTTTATTAAAATGATTAATTTAAGGTGACCCGATCATACATCACCAAAAAGGATTGGTGGCGACTCCCGTTTTTTTTATTTTCATTTTTAAAATCCAAGTTGATTCCCATTTTTCAAACAAATGATTACGACAAGTTCATTCTGTTTATTTATCATTTTTCAAGTGATTCTTAGACTTAGGATTTTGCGGCGCTCAAGAATTCAGTTTGATTCACTGTTTTTAGTTCTTTCAGAAACTTTTACTTTGGATTTTAAGGACTTTTGGACTATTTTATTTTTTTGAACGTTTACTTTGGTTTCTGGTTTTGCTAAATATTTTACTTGGCTATTTTAAAAGTTAGCATGATTTCTAATAATATAAATCAATCGAATAATTTACATAATTAAAACAATCTGAAATTTTTCCACTGCAAAGATTTATTCGAAATAAAGTGTTTTACGAAACAAGTAACTAAGCATTATGGTTTTATTAAATTAATTTATAAGCAAATATTTCAAGATGCTCTCACAGGGTTTTTTTTTTTTTTTGACAAACAATCTTACCAAATATATAAGGCTAGTATTATTGTATCATACTTTCGATTTACAACATAAGTTTTGTTTGAAAATAAATAGTCAAAGTCTTAAATATCAATGTAACATTTATAATCCGATCATTACGTCTAAACTAGATTTAGAGTATTACATAATGGTTAAAGTAGAGACCTTGATTCTTTTAGTATTTAAGTTTAAGTCTCATAATCCATAATTGCGATGTGTGGATCTCAATCTCACCATGTGCACATGATATATTAGAGTCTTGATCGATTATTTTTTGGATAGATTCTTCCTTCACTTACTTATATTGCACTTCTAATTATATTATATTTGTACCAATGAAACTTATGAAAAAAAAGCTTGATAGATAACCAAAGGTCTATGGTTTTTTTTATATATATGTTAGAAAAATAGTTAAATTTTAGTTTTGATTCATTTATTATGTTTTAAATTTAAGATTTAATTTTTAAAATAGTTTGATCACTATATTTTTATAATACTATAAATTAGTCTGCATAATTAATATCATTAACTTTTTTATTAAAATATTATGTGGTTATGTATAATTTAAATGTTGAGTCTCAAATAATAACACGTAGCTTATTATTTCTTTTAGGTTTGCATTACTTTTTTTAGCATCATAAAATATGGTCAAATTTCATTTTTGATCCATAGACTATGTTAAAAATTGATATTTAATCTATATACTTCAATTTTTACATAATTTGGTCTCTCTATTTTTATAATGTTCTTAGTTTGTCTAAATAGTTAATATTGTTAACTATTTTAATCAAAATATTATTCTCAATTTTTCTTAAGAATATTATTCTAACAAAAAATTATTTTGTCATGACGGTCTTAAATGAATGTTTTAAGAAAAATTCTGATCAATATTTTCAATACTATTTTTTTGTTACATGACTATCATGCGAATTCTTTTTGTAACTTCAAAATGTCATGCCATAAAATTTAATTGGAAAATTTTAATAGTGGTAACAATTAGACTTAAATTTTTAAATCCAAAATAGATGACTAAATCCTCGAAAATAAAGGTAGAATAACTAAATTACTAATTTACAAAGTGTATACAAACTTAAAACATATTTTAACTATCAAATTTTTACTCTATAATTTAATGCAAACAAATAATAAACTCAACATAAATTGAGTATCGAAAACCATTCTAGTTATTATTTAAAGCAATCTCTTTTACATTGAACTGTAAAAAAAAAAAAAAAAAAAAAAACACGACTCATTGATTAAAAAAAAAAGGAGAAAATGATAAAAATGGTTTTTGTTGTTTGATTATTTTTGCTTTTTTTCTAAGCGACTAGAATAGAACTAGATTTTTAACATTGAACCCTCTTAGACGATATCTGGAAGTAGTTCGTTCCATTTCCATCGGAGGAAGAACTCAATAGCTCATATGTGAAGTCCTAAGTCCAGGGGGCATACTGATTTAATTGCGGAGGTAATTTGTATTCATTGTATCGGATCTTTTGGCATTTCCCCTTCTTTTTCTTTTTTTTTTTTACCATTTTCCCTAAAATATTGGTATATCTAAAATAGAACCAGAGAAAAGATTTAAGGCAATGTGCACGAAACCAAACATAATTACATATAATATAGCGAAGTGCTAATCCAAATAGAAAATAAGGCACCGACTGAAGGATGATTACAGCTAGCTTTTTATCTTGAAAATTCATTTGAAGGTATGAAAGGATTGAGTCCACATGATCTTCTGAATATCATATACACTTTATATGTTCT
The DNA here is from genome assembly GCF_007990345.1 of Gossypium hirsutum. Taxonomy (NCBI): domain Eukaryota; kingdom Viridiplantae; phylum Streptophyta; class Magnoliopsida; order Malvales; family Malvaceae; genus Gossypium; species Gossypium hirsutum. The sequence continues at coordinate 25,677,174 of NC_053430.1, read as the reverse complement.
CTGACTTTTTCATCATAAATTATAAACTAATTAAGATGGGGCTTCCTTCTAGCAAGGCACGAATGTGAGGATGAAATGAACGGAATCAAAGCAATATATTAGAGAGCTAGATCCAGCTAAGTACTTTTTTTATTCCGTAACAACATTATTTTAATCAAAAAATTCATCCAAGAGTGCACTATAAATGGGGATAGCAATAGTATCACCACCCAAGCTACAAAGTAGTGGTCTCAACCTCTGTTTGCGTTAATACATTTGAAATACATACAATGGGACAGCCAAGGCTGCTTTATGCCTTGGCACTTTACCTTGCCGTCACAACGGTGGTAGCCACCGATTCTAATTACAAGTATACATCAACCCCACCACCATCTAAATCACTATCACCTCCATACATGTACAAGTCTCCACCACCACCAGTCCATTCTCCACCACCTCCTTACATATATAAGTCCCCTCCACCACCAGTCCATTCAACACCACCACCCTACATCTATAAGTCCCCACCACCACCAGTCCACACCCCACCTCCTCCATATGTCCACAAATCTCCACCCCCACCAGTCCACTCCCCACCTCCACCATATGTCTACAAGTCTCCACCACCACCAGCCCATTCACCACCTCCTCCCTACAAATACAAGTCCCCTCCACCACCAATCCACTCCCCACCTCCTCCATATGTCCACAAATCTCCACCCCCACCAATCCACTCCCCACCTCCACCATATGTCTACAAGTCTCCACCACCACCAGTCCATTCACCACCTCCTCCCTACAAATACAAGTCCCCTCCACCACCAATCCACTCCCCACCTCCTCCATATGTCCACAAATCTCCACCCCCACCAATCCACTCCCCACCTCTACCGTATGTCTACAAGTCTCCACCACCACCAGTCTATTCACCACCTCCTCCCTACAAATACAAGTCCCCTCCACCACCAGTCCACTCCCCACCTCCTCCATATGTCCACAAATCTCCACCCTCACCAGTCCATTCTCCACCCCCTCCCTATAAATACAAGTCCCCTCCGCCACCAGTCCACTCCCCACCTCCTCCATATGTACACAAATCTCCACCCCCACCAGTCCACTCCCCACCTCTACCATATGTCTACAAGTCTCCACCACCACCAGTCTATTCACCACCTCCTCCTTACAAATACAAGTCCCCTCCACCACCAGTTCACTCCCCACTTCCTCCATATGTCCACAAATCTCCACCCCCACCAGTCCATTCTCCACCCCCTCCCTATAAATACAAGTCCCCACCACCACCAGCCCACTCCCCACCTCCTTCATATGTACACAAATCTCCACCCCTACCAGTCCACTCCCCACCTCCACCCTATGTCTACAAGTCACCACCACCACCAGTCCATTCACCACCTCCTCCCTACAAATACAAGTCCCCACCACCTCCAGTCCACTCTCCTCCTCCTCCACATGTCTACAAGTCCCCACCACCACCAGTCCACTCCCCACCTCCACCATATGTTTACAAGTCTCCACCACCACCAGTCCACTCCCCACTTCCTCCATATATCCACAAATCTCCACCCCACCAGTCCATTCTCCACCCCCTCCCTATAAATACAAGTCCCCACCACCGCCAGTCTACTCCCCACCTCCTCCATATGTACACAAATCTCCACCCCCACCAATCCACTCCCCACCTCCACCATCTGTCTACAAGTCTCCACCACCACCAGTCCATTCACCACCACCACCTTACATCCATAAGTCCCCACCACCACCAGTACACTCCCCACCTCCTCCATATGTCCACAAATCTCCACCCCCACCAGTTCACTCCCCACCTCCACCATATGTTTATAAGTCTCCACCACCACCAATCCATTCTCCACCTCTACCATATATCTACAAGTCTCCACCACCACCAGTCCACTCCCCACCTCCTCCATATGTCCACAAATCTCCACCCCCACCAGTCCATTCACCACCCCCTCCTTACATTTACAAGTCTCCACCTCCTCCATATGTCTACAAGTCCCCTCCACCACCAGTCCACTCCCCACCTCCTCCATATGTCTACAAATCTCCACCCCCTCCTTATATTCACAAGTCACCATCACCTCCTTACATATATAAGTCCCCTCCACCACCTGTCCATTCACCACCTCCACCATACATCTATAAGTCCCCACCACCACCAGTCCATTCACCACCCCCTCCTTACATTTACAAGTCTCCACCACCACCAGTCCATTCACCACCCCCTCCTTACATTTACAAGTCTCCACCACCACCAGTCCACTCTCCTCCTCCTCCATATGTCTACAAGTCTCCACCACCACCAGTCCACTCCCCACCTCTACCATATATCTACAAGTCTCCACCACCACCAATTCATTCACCATCCCCTCCTTATATTCACAAGTCTCCACCACCACCAATCCACTCCCCACCTCCTCCATATGTCCATAAATCTCCACCCCCACCAGTTCGCTCCCCACCTGCACCTTATGTCTACAAGTCCCCTCCACCACCATCACATCCCAAACCTCATCCTCATCCTTATCCTAAGCCTCATCCCCCACATCCGAATACTCCACTCCCAAAACCCAAGCCTCATCCTCCACATCCAAAGACTCCACTCCCAAAACCCAAGTATCTTTACAAGTCGCCACCACCTCCGAAGGCTTTCTAGGCTAATGTTTTCTGTGTCATCATTATTTAAATCTGTTAGCTTATAGTATCTTGCAAAGGAGAATAAGTATTTAAAGATGTAAACGTTTGTTCGCTTCTTTTACATGGAAAATCTACTGCTATCATCTTTCATACTTACAAGCAATAAAATTAATTATATATTTAATTCTTGAGGCTTAATTTTGTTTTTCGTTGTTTTATGGTATTGTAATTTAATCCTAATCCATGTTTCCTGGGATTTAGGTTACTAACATCAATCTGATTCTAAAACGAGTTGAGAGCAGAAATGAGGAGTACAAACAGTATGCATAATTTTGAAATCCTTTATGCCAAAGAATATATTTTCCAATCGTTACTTTTGAAATGAAAATTGATACAACTTTAACCCAACCTTCCATTACAACCTCTTCATGCTGCTGGTTATAAAAAGAAAATAGTTTAATTAATTGATTTATATAATAATTTTTTTAATAAATTCTAGATCTGAATATTAGTAAACGTAGCTTTTTATTGTACTATTATATTACAACGTTTTTGTCTTAAAATATTCATCACTACAACCACAATCCTTTAGTTTGACTACATATTTACAATTTCTTTTCACTTCCCTAAATATAGTGTTCCATAAGAACTCTTTATGGTATCGTTAAGATTTTGAGAGTGTTATATCTCCAAGTTATACTTAGAGATGAAAAAATATGTTGGAGTCAAAAAGCTCACTTGAAATAATCTAAATTCGATACAATTTGAACTCAAGATTAGTTTGATACGAGCTCAACGTCCCTTCCATTCAAAACAAAATAAAAAATTGACTTTATAACTTAACTTATAAATAAAACAAAGATAAATAGCAATTATTTACTGTATAAAAATGTATTAATAAGCATTATTAATTATAATAAAATTTATTAGTGATAAAAGTAATTAATAATATATTTTTATGTTAGATTATGAATTAAAATGATTTTTTTCAAAAATAGTTAATATGATTATAATATATTTTTTTAACGTAATCATTATATATATACAAAAACTAATAATTATTGGAAATTTAGAATTTTTAAATTTAATGATTGTATTTAATACAATAATTAATTTAATAATCAAAATATAGTAAATTAATTTTATAGTTTACACACTTGATTAAATATGATTTGTTTGCAACACCGATAACATCATAACATCTATCATCTTTTATATTACTTGACATGTATATAACAAGTAATACGTAAAAGAATTATTAAAAAATTAATATTTTAGTTTTTTCAAAATTTTGTTTTTATTAAATTAAGTTTTGAATTGGGAGTTTACTTTTTACAAATTGTATTTCAGTATTAAATTTTTTTTAACTTGTGATCTACTATTTATCTTGGATTTGAGTAATAATTGATAGGTTACTAATTGGTTTTGAGTTTGAGATATTATATTTGTATTTGGTATAAATATTTTAAAATATGAGTGTGAGTTTATTTTAGAATGTGTATTGTGTTTATAGATTTAATGAAATATTTTTATTAGTCAATAATATTAATAATAATTCAAATGTTAATTTGGTAATAATATAAATAATAAATATTTTTTTATAAATAAAAAGTTTTTCAAACTCATGTTTATATATATATATTATAAATAATAATACATATATAAAAGAATTCCATATACATTTAGCAAAAATGATGAATGAGTTGAATATACTCACAGTTGTGTAACACAACCACGTTGCTAGTATGTTGCAACCTCCTTTGGATCCATTCTCTATTCTACTACAGACGACATTTTATGATCTTATATATTCACACTCACTCATGGTTTTAAAGAGTAGTTTTTCAGCAATACAATGATTTAGTAAATATTTCTCTGAATATAAATCCACCTGAGTATTGTTAATATGGTATCTTAGCCAGTGCTTCTGTCCCTCCATACCTCAACTTGATTCTGTCGAACCCTTTCCTTCTTTTATCATGCCTGACTCAGATGATAGTCCACCATCCCTCACTACCGCCCTCACCACAGATTCACAGTCACCATCCTTTTTCTACATCAAACATGTTAATGCCAGATTGGATGAGAAAGATTACCTTCTTTGGAAACAACAGGACTTGTTTACTGTTCGAGGTCATAGTCTAGAACATTTTTTCGACAGTTCCACCACCCCTCCCCCAAAAATTTCTGTCATCGCAACTGGTGAATCTATCCTAAATGAAACCTATACTCAGTTTGTTAAGCAAGATTGTGCCCTTGCCTCGTGGCTTCTGTCCACTATCAGCCCCAATATCCTGCCACAACTTATTGGTGCAAAAACCTCGACCTCCATCTGGTCTACCTTAACCCGCCTATTTTTGACTCTGTCCATTACCAAGGTGATGCACCTTTATTGCAAGCTTTGCTCTCTCGGCAAAGGTGCACTCTCCATGCGCGATTATCTCTTCCAGATTAAAGAAGTGTGAGACACCCTCGTCGCTTGTAGAAGTCCCATCTCCGACATTGAACACATTGCAACCATTTTAAATGGTTTACCCAAGTACTATAACTCATTTGTTGCTATAATCACCTCTAGTCATGAACCATATACCCTTGATCGAGCAACGACTATTCTCATGAATGTTGAGTCTTGTCATCACGACCCTCTCTGCCTTCCTCTATCCATCAATACCGCTCAAGTTATGACACCCACACCTATAGATTTTGTCTCCACCCTGCGCCCTTGGCCCAACACTTCTGGCCCATCAACTTACTCTTTCCCTTTTCCTAGTCAAGCCCAATTCTCAAGACATGTACACACCTCTCACTTAGTTCCCAGGCCACATTTCTCTTACAACAATCGTGGAAGAGGCAAGATCACATCTCGACTACAGTGCCAACTCTGTGGTCGGATGGGACACTTATCAGTGTTTTTATCGCTTTGACCAATCATTTCCAGGCATCCAACCCTTCACTCCACCTTAACCACCATGTAACATCCTATATTTTTGTTTTAAAGAATGTGAAATTGTTTCGAGTTGGTAGCTCAATGGTTAAGAGGAGATAAAGAGGGGGTGTATTCGTCTTTAAAACCCGAGTTTGATTCTCTTTCCTAGAAAATTAGTTTAAATTTTTGCTAATTATCTCCTTCCATTTATTTTGTGCCGCCTAAGCCTAGTAACCCTAGGTATACATACCACTTCTTTTCTCTGTTCATTTTTTTCCCTAGCCGTTTTCTTTTCTTCTTTCTTTTACTATCATTTTCCATTATTTTCTAGCCTTGAATTAGTGACTTTAATCACTCAAAAATTAGCCTCCATTGCTTCCACAAAGATCACTATTGTCGCCCCTTTGTCATCTTTGAGTAAGTGTCTAATTCTCTCACTTTTCTATTTTATTTTCCTATAGTTAATTTTTTACTAAATTGAATATTTTTCATTTTTGGGGGCCAAGGCCCCCCTTAGATTCGCCTCTGCATATTCTACAAAAAAATAATAAATTTTTCCTACAAATATAAGAGCTAAATCAAATTTGTAATTGGAAAAAAAATCAGAAGAAAGAAAACTTATTCGTGAATAATCCTTTTTAAGTAATAGAGAAAATCAATTAGTAGAAAAGAATTTTTTTTTATCCAAACTAATATAAAATAGGATTAATTTTGTCTTAATATTTTTATTCATAGAAAGTAACTATCAAAGAAAGATTCTAAGAAAAGTAAATGAAATTTGATACATCGAAGTTACAATTACTTTCTAATTAATTAAATTTTCAGGAAAGTGATTACTTTCCATCATATAAAATGTTATCTAAAATGTGAACATTTGAATTATATAGATATTCGTCATTATATCAAATGTAAAACAAACCTAAACTCTAAAGGAATCCGAGACCGAATCCAAACTAATTTGAAGTCGAAAATCTTCAAATAAAAAAGGTTCGAAACTGAAAATAAAAATTAGAGCCCAAAAAATTTGAAGGAAAATCGAATTTGAAAATATCCGAACCTACCTAGAATCTTTATTCAGTTGGAACAAAGGACCAAAACAAAAAAATTCACCTCAACAAACCAGAGCGAATAGATGATGATATTGAAAAAAATTAAGACTAGCTCAGTTTTGATCTTTTACTAATGTTCAAGGAAATAACTAAACTAGGCATCAGAGATCTCACCAAAGAGCCTGGGCATCGGGAAGCACTCTAAATAACTAAGCAACAGTTTTTATTTTAGGAAAAATATTTTCGTACCACAAGAAAGAAAGTAGAGCAGGTAAAACAGGTCCGAGCCCAAAACTTTGTCCAAATTTATTAGAGCTCAATAATATCCGAACCAGAGAAAGTTCAAGTCCATAATAATTCGAGTCTGAAAAAATTCGAACTTAAAAAAAACTCAAACCACTTCCTTTTTTGTTTTCAGTGGAAGAACTTGAGTAATTTGACTCCTTTCATTTCACATGTTGAGATGTTTTTTTTCTGGTACATATGGGAAGTATGGAGGTCGGTGTTAATTATCTCTTCTTGAACGGCACTCTCGTATCACTATTAAAGGACTGACCTAAGAAACTTATTGCTTTTCTAGGCATCTATACATGTGAATATTAACCATAATTTTCTCAACCTGCTTATTTTATTAACACTAACTTGTGAGAAAGCCAAACAAATATGCCTCACTGCCTCCATTTTCCCACACGAAGTCATTCTCCACTATCTCAATGAGCTGTATCATGTGATGAAGTTGCTAGTAGGAAAGTGACCATGGTTCTGTAAGTGAATCGCCATTTCTCCCAGCACCTTCCTTAACTCCTCATTTCTAGGGTGTGATTTGTCTCCTTTACGGAACTCATGAACAACACCATTGATTTCAATTAAACTACAACCAGGAGTCTTCTTCATTTTTCTTTCTTTCATTGCCTTCCTCAACTTTAGTGCATCTTTCCACCTATTTGCAGATGAATAGATGTTAGACATGAGTATATATGCTCCATCTCTTACAGGTTCGATAGCTACAAGTTTTTTCATTACGGCTTCCCCAAGCTCAACTTTTCCATGAATGCTACAAGCTCCTAGTAGTGCACCCCAAACAAATGCATCAGGTTCAATTGGCATATTTGCTATAAATACTTCTACCTCACTTATTAGTCCAGCACGGCCTAAAAGATCAACCATACAACCATAGTGCTCTGTTTGAGGTTCCAGATTATAAACTCTTGACATGTCTTCAAAGTGCCTCCAACCCTCCTCTACCATTCCTGCATGACTACATGCAGAAAGAACACCAACAAATGTCACTTCATCTGGTTTGATGCCCACCATCGGCATCTCTGCAAAGATATCCAATGCTCTCTCTGCTTCTCCATTCATTGCGAATCCCACAATCATGGCAGTATAGGAAAAGACATCTTTGCATTGCATTCCTTGAAACACACCAAAAGCTTGTTCTACGCTTCCACACTTAGCATACATATCCACTAACGCATTTCCTACAAACCCATCTGCCTTGATTTGGTTTTTATCAATATATGCATGAACCCACTTTCCTAACTCCAGCTTCCCAAGATTACTACAAGCATTCAAAACGGCAACTAGAGTAACACAGTCAGGCCTAAGACCTATCCTTTGCATGTCATGAAAAACATGCAATGCTTCCTTGAATTGTCCCTGTTGAACTAGGCCAGATATCAAGGAATTCCAAGAAACCACATTTTTAACAGGCATTTTATCAAACAGCTGGCGAGCAGAGTCCGTATCGCCACACTTCATATACATATCGACCAATGCGTTGCCAACAAAAACATCCGAATAAATATCATGAATATAACATATATTTTCATGAATTCGGGTGCCTAAGCTCAAGTCTCCTATCCTAGAACAAGCCGAAAGGACGACGACCAATGTCATTTTATCGGGTCTTAAATTTGCTCTACACATATCCAAGTAAGCCTGGATGGCTTCCTTGGCAAAGCCCGTTTTAACAAAAGCTTGAATAAGGGTGGTCCAAGACACCAAGTCTCTTTCAGGACTTCCATCGAACAGTTTTTTAACATAATGAGTAAACCCACAAACAGCATAAAGACGCATCAAAGTGTTGAGAACATGAACATTGGAACTAAGACCAAACTTAATGGAATGTGCATGGATTTGTTGTCCTTCTTCCAGGGCATGAGATTGGGCACATGATTTTAGAACATAAGGGATAGTATAAGTGTCAGGATAAATACATTTGGTTATCATTTCACTATATAATGCTATGGCTTGTGAGGAATTCGTGAGGGTTTGAATTAAGGAATTGTAAAAATGAAGTTGCAAATAAGGAGGGTTTAAATGGTTGACAAGTTCTCTGGCATAGGTAACGCTTTCAGGGGAAGAAAAAGGGATAAGAAATGATAATATTTTGGAGGAAATGAGTTGGGTTTGGAGAGGTCTTGTTTTTAGGGTTAAAGCATGCAGTTGCTTAAGTTCTCTGGGAGATTGGCAGGATTCTAAACAGTGGAAGGGATTATTGATATCGATGTAAGTGGAAAGTGGGATTTTTGGAGGAGAATGAGAATAGTTGAAAATGTTTGAACAAGATATGATTGGTTTTTCCATTTGGGAGAGGATGGAAGGGAACCTAAGCATAACATTTGAGGAGCTTTCCCACAAATAAAAGGGTGGTTACAGTTACGGATACCAACCTGTGAGAAAGCTATTCAGCTTTATATTATCGATAATTGAAAACCGAAAGAAAAAAAAAAGTTGCAGAACAGGTCCGAACCTGAAAGTCAGTTTATGTTGATTCAAGTTAGTAACTATTTGAGTTTGTAAAAAATCGAGTCTATAACAAATTCAAACCCCAAAAAGCCTAAGCTCGAGAGAGCTAAAAAAAACCCTAGATTAATTTGAACTGATTCCAAGTTAAATCCAAATCAAAACCCAAAAAGATCGATGTTTATAATTCAACAATCATAATAAATATTAATAATTAATATAATTTTATGATATTATTTAAAATAAAAAAATAATAATTCTTTTTTTTTAAAAGCATATTCATCAGCATTATGTATTCATATTAAAATTATATTAATGAGAAAAGTAATTATTAATAATTTTTAGGTTAAACTATAATGTGAAATAATTTTTTAAAAGTATTCATCTAATATAAAATATTATTAATACTATAATTATTTATATATAATAAATATATAAAATTAATTATTTTTAAAATTTATAAAATTAAACATAATATATTATATAATTACTACCAAAATTGAAACCGATTACTTTATTTTACCTTAGACCAATTACTTTATTTTACCTTAAACCAATATACTAAATTAGTATACTACTACTCCATAAAATAATAAAATATATACTATTAATAATATAATATAACTATTACATTATATAGTAATACTTAATCATCGATGTATATATATATATATTTTATATATTATATGATATGATATAACATTATATAATATAGTAGGAGAGATAACTTTCAAATGAATGAAAAGTATAAGGACTTAGAATATATTTCAATTAGTATAATAATAAACAATAATATATAATAATAAGTCATATATAATGTACTATTATTATATATAACTATAAAGGATATAATACTATAGGATATTATAATGTTTAATCATTGATGCATATATATAAACTATTAATATATTATATACTGCATAATATGATCTACCATTATATACTATGGTAGAAGGGCTAACTTTCAAATGTACAAAAAGTATAGGGACTTAGAGCATATTTCAACTAGTATAATAATAAACAATAATAATTAATAATTAATATATAATATACTACTTGTAACATCCCAAAAACCTTTTGGTCATAAACAGTATGTGATAGATTCTTAGTAAAATAAGGTGCAAGATCGACAAAAGTAAAGCCCGTTGGATACCAAAGGAAGATAAACCAAGAAGTGTGACATGACATATTAATTTAAGGAAGGGACTAAATCATAAAAATGAGAAAATAGTTGTGGCATTAGTGTAAATATTCAAAATATAAATATAAAAAGATAAAGGACCAAATGTGAAAAATACCCCAGAGGAGGAAAAGGCTAAAGAAGAAAATAAATTGGTGAATAAGGACCAAATTGAATAAATGAAAAAAATACAATGGACTAAATTGTAATTTTACCAAAAAAGAAATGGCACAAAAGTCAATATCAAGTTATTACAAGAGCAAAATGATCATTTCTCACTTTAGACATTTATTATGAATTATCATGATAATAATTAGTAGAAAAAGGTGTTCAAATATGACTGGTTAAAATATTTTATTAATATTTTTTATAATATTTTATTATAAGATTTTTGTATAGAAATATGAAGAAAAATTAATATACTTCTCAATGCTCCAACTCCAACACCATTGTAAAATGGGGAAGAACTTATTTCTTACAATTTGGCCCATTATCATGTAATTCCACTATTTCTTTCAAAGTTTTTGGAAATTTCTATAGGCACCGAAAGAAAATAGACTTTAGAAAGTATGTTCATCAATTTAAAAGCAAGAAATTAGTAGATGGAAGTGGATAAAATTAGAAGAAAAGAGAAGGATAGTCTTGAATTTGAGGAAGAAAATGGAAGAAAAGCAAAAAAAGGAGGAAATTCTTGATAAAATAGGTAAGTTTTCATGTTAACTTTATTTTTATTTCAAATAATTAAGTTAGATATGTTGTGGTTGTGTAACGCCCCAAATTTCTTAGATTTAATTTGCTAAATCATGTTAAGTAATTTAATTTGGTTTAGTGGTTAAGTACCTTGGAGGTGTGCTTGAGGTCTTACGTTTAAATTCTTTTCCTTGAAAATTATCCTTTTATTTTTAAAAATAGTAAAAAATTCTCCCATCTTTTCTTCTTTCGATCATTTTCATCTTTCGTTTTGGTTTTACCCTTTCGTTAACAACACTTTGATTTTTCTTCTACTGGGTTATTTTCTCTTTTTTTTTTCTTTAATGCCGTCTAAGCCTCGAGTTTTGTGCATTTGTTCTGTTCTAACTCGCTATTGGTTGTATGTGCTTCAGAACGTCAGTATAGTTGTATAATTTTTATTATGGTATTTTGATTCTTGAATAAAATATTTATTCTAAAATGTAGTATTCCTTACTCAGGTTTTTGTAAAAACTCAAGTAAAGAGTGTTACACTACTATTATATATAACTATTATTATATTAGAGATTATAATAAAAGATATAATATTATATGATATTATAATATTTAATTATTGATGCATATACAAATTATTAATATATTATATACTATATAATATGATATAACATTATATAATATAATAGGAGGGATAACTTTAAAATGTATGAAAAGTATAGGGACTTAGAAAATATTTCAACCATTATAAAATAAACAATAAACAATAAACAATAAACAATAATAATAAATAATATATAATGTACTACTATTACATATAACTACTATTATATTATAGGTTATAATAAACGATGTAGTATTACATGATATTATAATGTTTAATCATTTATGCATATATATAAACTATTAATATATATTGTAATAGGTCATTTTTGTCCGGGCCCAAACTAAACCAAATAAAATAAAAAAATTTTAAAGTCCAAACAATAACAGTCCAATTACAAAAAAAGGAAGGCCCAAATGGCCCAAACCAAAAACAAAAGGCCTAGTGGCCCAAATTATTTTACAGAAGCCATAAACCCTAGGGTTTCTAGCGCCGCTCTCCCGTTTTTGTGTGCACACCACCCAAAGCTTCTCGTCCCGAGACTGACATGCCTTGGCCGCCATTTCACCAAAAGAGCAAAGGGCCTGCCTCTCCTCTTCATTGACTTCGTCACCCGCAAGAAAATAGAAAGAAAAAAAAAACAGAAACAAAACAATGGCAAGAACAGTAGCATAGATAGCACGAAACAATAGAGAAAATACAAAAAAATAGTAACAAACAGTGTAACTCATGGCTATAAAGGCCAATACCCCAGTTTGTAATTTTGACAGAAAAATATATGCAAAAAAAAAAGTCAATCAGAAGAAATATTAAAAACTCATAATAGTTTTTAAGAAAGGTATTTGTTTCACCTTTGCATATTTATTTTCTTTTAAAACATATCATATATATATATACGAAAGGTTTTAGCTTAACCGCCATCGCTGGAGATTTCTCTGGTTTGGAAGGTGGCCGAATCTGTGGTGGTTCGCCGAAAACCTCGTCGGGGGTGACTGGGAACCAAAAGGTCCCTTTGTTTTTTTTGTTTTTTTTTTCCTTTTTTTGAATTTTGGTGGGTTGTTTGGGTATTTTAGCCTCAGATCAAGGCCGAGGGAAATGAAACAGCCAAAATAGGCTCTTTTCACGAAATCTGGCCATTGAGAACGGCGGCCGCTGTCACTGATGGCCAGTGGCTGCAACGGATTGACGGTGGATCCTTAGGCCAGACAAAGGGAAGTTGAGAGAAAAAAACGGCTCTTAGATTTTATTTTTTTAATTTTAAAGGCAAAAATGAAAATTTTTTGGAAGATTGTTGGCTTAAATAGGTGGTATAAAACGACGCCGTTTTGGACCGATTTGCAGACGTCAAAACGTCGATTTGACTCAAACCCGAGACTCGACCCGAAAGTAGCTAAGATCTGCGTGTTTTTGCGACCAATGGGTTATCTGCGGTCCCGACCCTTCCACCTTTTATTTATTTTTCAATCTTGTCCTATCTATTTTTATATATTTACAAAATTTACCATATAATTTTATTTCTTTTTTATTTTGGTCCACCTAAGAAACGATGCGCATAAGGACAAGGGATATTTTCCTTTTCAATTCCTGTCCTTTTTAGCGCGTTACATTTTAATCCTTATTAGCCTATTTTTATTATTTGCAATTTATACCCCTAGTTTCATTTAAATTTCAATTAAATCCTTTATTTATTTAATTTCAGCCTTTTCATGGGATTTTTTTATTTTTTTATTTATCTATTTATTATTATTGCCTTGCTTTTTATTTTAAAATTCATATTGTTCATATTTGTACATATTGTTATATTGTCATTATTATCTCATTTTTTTATTTTATTGTGTTATTTTATTATTCCTTTTATTATTTTTGGCATTTTCAAGTTGTGTCTTTTCAATCATGTATTTTTCGTTTATTTTTTTAAGTTACTTTATCTATTTATTTATTATGATTATGTTATTATTATTAAAGTACACCTTTATTTATTTATATTTTATCATTCCAATATTCTATCCATGTAGTCATCACCACTACATCATGCATTATGTTTGAATGTAATTGACAGTCTTTATACTATATCCCAACTAAGATAAATACATATCGTTTTAAATATTACATTTTTTATTATTCGAAAAAAAGGAAATTTTTAAAAAAATAGGGCAATGTTCTATATTTGGAAATTCGAGAAAGTTATGCCCTAATTTACAGGGTTTCAACTTTCTTGTTGAACCTAGATGACCGAAAATCCTTTTAAAATTAAAATATATGAGATTTAATTAAATAATAAAATAAAAAGCAAGTTTATTTTCGAGGATTCAAGATGTCGTGTCCTAACTTATGAAATATGATCTTTTGTTACCTCGAGATAAGAGACCCTTTTACATACGTTTTGATTAAAAATAATATTATGCAAAGTGGGGTCGTGTCTCAAACTCTTTTCAAAATTTCAATTTCTTGACATTAAAGACATCAAGTAATTAATTAGGTACCAATTTTGGGTGTAAGGAGGGTGCTAATCCTTCCTCATCCGTAACTGACTCTCGAACCTATTTTCTGGATTTTGTAGACTGAAAAATATTCTTTTAACAAATTAAATCTCTTATTAAAACGATCAAATTTTGAGGTAACCCGATCACACCTCCCGAAAGTTATAGTGGCTACTTCAACTTCGTTTTGTTTTTCAAAATAAAGTCGATTTCAAAAAAAGGTTTTGACAGCTAGGCGACTTTACTAGGGAACAATAAGAGAGTCAAGCTGCGAGTTGATTACTTTTGGTCTTTTTGTCGAAAATTGATAATTTGGTTTAAATTTATGATCCCTTCGTTGCATTTCATCCTTCATATTTTGATATTTCGGGTTGTATAGTGATTTAGTATATCTATTTTATTGGTTCGAAAGTCTTTTTGTGTGTTTGTCGCATATTGCATTGCATAATTGTTAGATTTTGGCCTTCTTAAGTGGGAGTGAGAAACTATTCCTTCGTGAGGTCTTCACCTCCGTATATGATAGTGGATCGCTTTCGGGATACATTTGTACTTATGTCTTCGTGAGATCTTCATCTCCGTATAGCCATAAGGAAATGTATTCCTCTGAATTGAACTCGATCCATATAAGCCTATAATGGGTGAGGATTGAGGAATTTGCTGGTTCAAGTACCCTTACTTTAGAACCAAACCGCATATAATGAGCCCTAAGAACTCACCCTAGGCAGAACCACACCCAAAACCCTAGTGGTCACGTAAATAGGTGCTCTATTTATTATTTCTTGCTTACTTTAAGTTTTAGCTTTGTATGAAATGTACTGACTTGTTTTGTTTTGTTTTAACTGTGGTTGCATTGCATTTTCATCATAGACAAGGGTGTTGATTCACGTTTAGTTGCTAAATAATGAGCTTGTCATGGAAAAGGGATTTCTTCATAAAGTGGAAGACAAATAAGGCTATCCAGATATGGTCCGGGAAGATGCAACAAGAGAAGGGTGATAGTCTGACGGAGGGGTACGTGTCAGAATTGTAGGATTTCACTTGTATCAATGTGACTCAGAATAATCTCCAACAGTTGAAAGAGGCACGAGACCAATGGGATGACGAAACCAAGTAGCTATTCTACTGTAACTATGGTGATCTACCTTATTTACTCAATGTCAAGGTGATAAGCACTTTTTCAAGCTTTGGCTTAATATTGGAATCCCGCCTACAGCTGCTTTACTTTTGGGAAGGTAGATTTGGTGCCTACCATGGAAGAGTACACAACTTTGCTTCGTTGGCCAAGGATTCAAGTTGACAAAGCTTATTTTAGAGCCGTCAACGTCCCGGCTTTCTTAAAAAAGTTAATGAGCATCACGAGGATGAGTGAGCAATGGGTCATAGCCCAGACTAAGCAAAAGGGATATAGTAAATTTATCCCTTGAAAAAGTTTACGGGATTTGATCTTGGTAAATCCAGATACAAAGAAAAGGGTCGATATCTTTGCTTTGAGTATTTACGGATTGATTATTTTCTCCAAAACGCTAGGACAAATAGATGAGGTAGTTTCAGATCTATTTGATCGGCTTGACAAAAGGATCATGCCCGTCCCAACAATTTTGGCTGAAACTTTTAGATCTTGGAGTGCATGCCGGAGAGCGGGTGAAGGAATATTTATTGGGTATGCACAACTCTTGCTAGCCTGGTTTCACGGCCACTTTTGGAAAGTAGAAAAGGTCTATTATCGAGTATTATCTGAGAACTACTCTCCATTGAAAGAATTCGTGGCTACACCAAAGCGAAACGACGTTTTGAAGGAAAAGTGGATGACGATTCTCTAGAGTCTCCAAGACAAAGAAGTTGAATGGAGAGCCCCTTGGATGATCCCTGATAAGATTTTGTACCGATGTGGAGACTTCGACTGAGTTCCTCTACTTAGGATTTGAAGAGCTATTGGATATGCCCCTCTACTTGTATTGAGGCAATATAGGTCAAGGCAGTTATACCAGCAACACAAGGGTTGACTTAGTGTGGGTTTGCGTACAAAGGTGATAATTACAGGAAGAAGGTTCGTAAAATATCGAACACTTGGAACCAAACCCAGAGAATGAAAATATTTTTAGCAAATCCCATGACGACCCCTGAATATGATTGGTGGTGGGGTAAAAGAGTCAATGACAATGTCCCTGTGTCAAGTCAAAAAATACTCGGCCGATAGAAGAGCACTTACAAGTGGTCCCGTTTGAGTTGGAAATCATAAAGAAATACTTTGAAAAAAGGAGTTCGGAGTTGGGGGAAAGATAGAACAGTTGGAAGAGGAAAAGATACAACTAGGATTAGATGTCAACGTCCAAAAGTTAGAAGCCGAGAAAATGAGAAAAGAAAAGAACAAGGCTGAGGAAGACTTGGATAGTTTGAAAATAGATTATAAGAAGCTGCGTTTGTCGATAGAGACTGTTGGGTTGGGTAAAACATCAGAATAATGGCGACAAAAAATAAAAAAAAGAAAAGATTAGAGCAGATCAGTGGGAAAAGAAATTCCAAGATGCTCGAGTTGGAGAAAGTGCTCTAGAAATGAGTTTGTTAGAAAGCCAAAATGAAAAGGTAGGATTAAGAACTCGGGTAGCAGAATTAGAAAGGACACTACATCAATTTGTAATCGCAACTCCAAAATCGAGTTAAAAGCAAGCTTAAATAAGATTGAAGAGTTGAAGGGAAAGATAGGAGAGCTCGAGGCTGTACTGCTGAATTGTGAACTTCGAGTTGAACTTCTCGAAACGAACAATGAACACTGGAAAGATCAAACTCCAATGCTCTCAAACTCAGATTAGGGATAGATATCACATATGGGTGAAGCTGTGACTTAAGTATGGGAAGTAGCCAACCATTTGCAAACCCTAGCGGTTCAAGCCGACATGCTAATCTTAAAATACGAATCAGAATCATATCGGGGCCTAGAATTAGTTTGGCTCCTTAGGAAAGTCAAGGCTTTGAGTATTAGGGCAAGTTTGTATATGTAAAATATTCGTTTTATGTAAAGAGATTTGTTTTCTAGTAAAGTTGTTCTAATAGAATTAAATTAGAATCAATGCCTCTTTTTGCATTCATTTCATTCATTAGTATTACATTTCATCATATGCATTAAATTCCATAAAAAGACTCTAATTAATCAAAATTATGACAGCTACCCTGGAAACCAACAATAATCTACCAACTAAGTATCGTTATGGTACCCGCAGCAAAACCAAAGCAATGGATCAAAGATTAGAGAGATTAGAACAGATTCAAAAGGACATGCAAGATCAATTGCATACGTAGTTGCAGGAACAATTAGCTAAAGTATAGCAAAACATGAGGGATCAAATACAAGAATCCCAACAAAATATGATAAGCCCGTTGACACAGTTGCTGGCTGGAGGGATCGAAAAAGGAAAAAGCACTGTAGTTAGCTTGGAGGATGATAATGAAGACCCTACCTACCCCCAGGCTTTACCCTAGTAAATGTCCAAGCCTAACTAGATACATATCCACGAAGGGTCCCCGTCACCATAAGACCTCAACCATATCAAGCTGGTACCCCAACACCAGTTAATTACCCGACGGGTTCAGGTTCCAATCCCGGGGATAATCTAGTTATGCCCGATTTGGATGACATGGCTGAAATAGATAGAGTAAAAGTTGAGTTGTCGAAACAGCTGAAAGATTGGTGCAAGTGGTTAGAGGAGAAATTTAGAGTTATGGAGAATGTTGACTATCTTTGCGGGGTTGATGCTAAGGATTTGAGATTAGTCCTAGATATAGTACTCCCACTAAAATTCAAAACTCCAGAATTCGAAAAATATAATAGGATTAGTTGTCCTGAAGCCCATATCACAATGTTCTGCCAAAGAATGATGGGATACGTTAATAATGACCAATTGTTACTACTTCTAGGATAGTTTAGTCAGGTCGTCTGCTAAGTGGTTCAACCAACTAAGCTGTGCCAAAATTAGCTCATAGAAAGACTTGGCACAAGCTTTCATAAAATAATACAGCCATGTGACTGACATGACGCCCGACAGAATTACACTGCAAAACATGGAAAAGAAGCAGAGTGAAAGCTTCAGGCAGTACGCTCAGAGATGGAGAGATGTCGCAACGCAAGTTCAACCACATTTTCTAGATAAAGAAACGACAATGCTTTTCATAAATACTCTGAAAGCCTCGTTCATTAATTATATGTTGGAAAGCACTACCAAAAGCTTCTCAGACATAGTAATGTCTGGTGAGATGATTGAAAACACAGTAAGGAATGGGAAAATAGACGTAGGGGCAAATGCCAAAAGATCAACCTAGAGAAAAAAGGAAAATGAAGTGAATAACACGAACGTGTACAATAAAGGTTATTCAAAATCGATCACTGTAGGCCAATCAAGAACCGTAACAACCAACCATTAAGGCCCATCAGGGCAAGAATCTAACTCAAGGCCAAACATAGAAAAACTTCAGTTCACACCTATCCTGATGATATTTAGGGAGTTGTATCAGAGTTTGTTCGATGTGCATGTGGTATCCCTGTTTTACTTAAAATCCATGCAACCTCCGTTCCCAAAATGATATGATGCAGATGCTCAATGCGCGTACCAGGCAGGAATAACAGGGTACTCAATTGAGAATTGTACTACATTCAAAAAGTTAATTAAAAGATTCATCAAGATGGGGACCGTAAGGTTCGATGATCCATCAGAACCTAATGTGGCAGGAAATTTGTTACCCAGTCATTCAGATTAATGGGTAAACGCAATAGTAGAAGTAAAAACCCCACTAAAATGGGTTTGGCAAAAGATAATAGATGTAGGATTAATCGTTTAAAATTTAGAGGAGGGACCTAAAGGGATGAGGAGTTACTATGAGTTCCACGCTAAAGAGGGTCATGAGATCCAAGAGTGCTTTGAGTTCAAGGCTCTAGTGTAAAGTCTGATGGATAATAAAGAAATCAAATTTTATGAAGATGTCAAGGGCTTAGAAGGAGGAGATGTATGCACTTCAGAGGAAGGATCGGCAGAGAGGGTCTACAAAGTCAACCATCTAGTGGTGATAATTTCACAACCAAGAAGCAATGAAGTTGGAGCACAATTTGCGCCGAGGGTCATAATTCAGAAACCCTTGGGTTTTCCTTACAAGGAAATCAAAATAATTTCATGGAATTATGACTAGAACGTGATGATCTCGAGAGAGGAGAACCCAGTTAACATTTTAAGAGAGGGTCAGGATAGGATATGGGTTTCTACACGCGCAGTGGGAGGTGCTATGATTCTACAAATACAAGAATTGAGCTCGTTAAACGAAAAGCCTTGGTGGTCGAACATAAGAAGGAAAAAATGACTAAACTTGAATCACCTGTTAATTAGCCAGTAACTTGGAAAGAGGCTAAGGAATTCTTGAAATTCTTAAAGCATAACGATTATAGTGTTGTAGAACAGTTACACAAATAACCAGCTGCATATCAGTATTAACTTTACTCTTGAGCTTAGAGACACATCGTAGCGCGTTGATGAAAGTGTTAAATGAAACTTAAGCCGCTGATAATATCTCTGTAAACAAGCTAGGCCATCTGGTTAACAGTATAAGTGCAAACAATTTCGTCTTTTTTAATAAGGACAAAAATACCGCCATAGAGCATGGAATCCACTAAGGCTCTACATATCACTATCCGCTGCAAAAGATATATGTTTCTAGGGTGTTAATCAACAATGGATCTGCACTGAACATCTTGTCTCTATCCACATTGAATAGGTTACCAGTAGATAGCTCTCATATGAAGACGTGCCAAAGCATAGTGAGAGCATTCAATGGTACAGAAAGGAGGGTGATGGGAAAGATTGAGATACCTCTTTTAATTGGTTCGAACACATATAAGGTAAACTTCTTGATGATGAATATTAAGCCCTCTTATAATTTCTTGTTGGGGAGCCTTGGATTCACTCAGTTGGGGCAGTGATAAATACTGAAGAAGACATTATTGCTTCCGTAACCAGTGATGCACCATACATAAGAGTGGATGATGAGGCAATAGAAAGTTTCTTTCAATCACTGGAATTTGTGAATGCAACCTTCATTGTTGAAGAGAACAAGATCCCAATGCCTAAAATATCCAAAACTACAAGGATGGGCCTATAGCTGACGGTTGGGAAAGGAACCTTTCTCGGGAAAGGGCTTAAAAAATACCTACAATGAAAGGTCGAGGAACCAATTCTGATGGATAAATAAGACCGCTTTGGCTTAGGATATAAGCCAAATGCGAGGTAAAAGAAGAAAGAGTTGGAGGAGAAGCAAGAAAGGAGAAGAGCGCAACTAAGTGGGGGAGAGGTTAAGTGGGAACCGATGACCTTTCCTCATATATCCAGAATATTTGTTTCAAGAGGAACTATTTACCCTGAACGGAAGATGTCAAGAAAAGAAAATGCAGAAGAAATGTTGAGAAACCTGAGCTTCAACGCCATATACAAAGAAGGAACCGGGGAAGAGAATTTATCAGACATTTGCCCTTACATACCTAGAAGTGTTCTGAACAATTGGACTGCAGAAAAGATTCCTATAATTTTTAGAGCTAATTCAGAGTAATGTTCAAAACACACTTATTACTCTAAGCTTTGGAGCAATAAGAATCCTTTTGTGAAAGAGGCATATGTCCAATATCTTTATTTCAATAAAATGCATCTTTGTGTCTCATTTTGGGCAAATATTCTTTTTTTTTCCATTTCATTCATACTCATACCACACAAATAATTATTTTGAGATTCATTTTTCTTTGGGTTTTCCTTCATTCTTCTAACAGATCTCTAGATATCAATGATATGAGCGACGCTGCTATCGACTCAGAGTCTCCTTTTGAGCAAGATGTGTGTCTAAAGGAATCTTATGATTTTGAAGATGATCGAGATTGTAACCTATCTCCTAATTTGTTAAGGATGGTAGAACAAGATGAGAAACAAATCCTACCTTACAAAGGGTCAGTAGAAATTGTAAGATTAGGAGAAGAGAAAGATGTGAAGATCGGAGCTTACATCACTGTAGAGATAAAGCGAGATCTCATTAAGTTACTCTAAGAATTCAAAGATGTCTTCGCATGGTCATATCAAGATATGCCTGGGCTAAGTACTGATATAATAATACACCGGCTCCCTATAAAGGAAGAGTGCAAGCCAGTTCAACAGAAGTTTCGAAGGATGAGGCCCGACGTCTTGCTGAAAATTAAAGAAGTGGTCAAGAAGCAATTCGACGCTGGTTTCTTACAAGAGGTTAAATACTTAGAATGGGTAGTCAATATTGTCCCTATCCCTAAAAAAGATGAGAAAGTACGAATGTGTGTAGACTATAGAGATTTAAATAAGGCCAGCCAAAACACAATTTCCCATTCCCTCACATCAACACCTTAGTAGACAACACGGCAAGTTACTCACTATTCTCCTTCATGAATAGTTTCTCTAGATACAACCAAATCAAAATGCATCCTGAAGATATCAAAAGGACGATATTTGTAACGATGTGGGGAGTATTTTACTACAAAGTGATGACATTTGGACTGAAAAATGTAGGAGCGACGTATCAAAGAGCCATGGTAATCTTGTTTCATGATATGATGTATAAGGAAATTGAAGTTTATGTTAATGATATGATCGCAAAGTCCCGAACAGAAGAAGAACATATACAAGTCTTAAGGAAGTTATTTTTGATGTTGAGAAAATTCCAGCTAAAGCTCAATCCAGCAAAATGTACCTTTGGGGCCAGGTCAGAAAAATTGTTGGGTTTCGTAGTCAGCAAAAAGGGGATAGAGATCGACCCAGATAAATTCAGAGATATATAGGAGTTTCCTCCATCGCGCACTCAAAAAGAGGTTTGAGGTTTCTTAAAGAGATTAAATTACATCGCCCGGTTTATTTCACAACTAACTAAGAAATGTGACCCCAGATTCCGTCTCCTTAAGAAACATAATCCAGGTGTATAGGACGAATAATGCCAAAAAAATTTGACTAGGTGAAAGATTACCTGTCTAATGCTTCAGTACTGATGCCACCTAGTCTAATAAGCCACTGATATTGTACTTAGCAGTATTTGAGAATTCTATGGGATGCGTGTTGGGCCAACATGATGAGTCAAGTAGGAAAGAAAGAGTGATATACTACATCAGCAAGAAGTTCACTGAATGTGAGACAAGATATTCGCCAATTGAGAAGTTGTGTTGTACCTTAATCTAAACAACCCGAAGATTATGTTGTACCTTAATCTGAATAACCCGAAGATTGAGACAGTACATGTTGTACTACACAACTTGGCTGATCTCAAAAACGGACCCTCTAAAGTAAATGATAGAGTCGATTGCTCTAAATGGAAAGATGGCCTTATGGAAAATTCTATTTTTTGAATTTGATGTAGTCTACGTGAACCAGAAGTTAGTAAAATGGAGTGCAATAGTAGATTTTTTAGCAAGCAGAGCTCTAGAGGATTACGAGCCTTTGAATTTCGATTTTCCAAAAGAAGATTTGATGTATGTTGTGACTACCGAAGAAGGTGCTCAAGAAGAACAACTCTGAATACTAAACTTTGATGGGACTTCCAATGCTATGGGTAACAGAATCGGGGCAGTCTTGGTATCCCTAAATGGAGATCATTATCCCTTTACTAGTAAATTAGATTTTGATTGTACGAACCATATGGTAGAATTCGAAGCATGCATCATGGGTATCCGTGAAGCCATAGAATGCAAGATCAAAGTACTAGAGGTATATGGGGATTCCGTATTAGTGATCTATCAACTTAAAGGTGAATAGGAGACAAGAGATCCCAAGTTGATCGAGTATAGAAGGCTGGTCCTAGAGTTAATTAAAGAGTTTAATAACATCACTTTCTGCTATCTTCCACGAGATGACAATCAAATGGCTGACACCCTGGCTACCTTAGCTTCCATGATTAAAGTGAATAAATAAGAGGATGTAAAACCTATCCAGATGAGTATTGATGAGGCTTCGAGTCATTATTACAACATCGAGGAAGAAAAAAAGAATGATCACCTTTGGTACCACGATATACTACGATATGTGAAGAATCGTGAATACCCTGACCAAGCAACTGAGAATGATAAAAAGACTTTGAGAAGACTAGCCAGTGGCTATGTCTTAGATGGGGAGATCTTATACAAAAGAAGAAAATATAAGATGCTACTAAGATGTGTAGACGCTGTTGAGGCTAAGAAAACCTTGGAAGAAGTCTATGAGGGTGTCTGCGGAACACATGCTAATGGTTTTACAATGGACAGGAAAATAATGAGATTTGGATATTATTGGTCCACCATGGAAGGAGATTGCATAAGTTATGCTAAGAGATGTCATAAGTGCCAAATTTATAGAGACAAAATTCATGTGCCTCCTTCACCTCTTCATGTTATGACTTCTTCATGGCCTTTTTCTATGTGAGGCATGGATGTCATTGAGCCTATCTCGCCGAAAGCTTCCAATGGACATCAATTTATCTTTGTGGTCATCGACTACTTCACTAAGTGGGTAGAAGCCGCTTCTTATGCCAATGTCACAAAGACGACAGTTAGCAAATTCTTGAAGAAAGAAATCATATGTCAGTATAGAATGCCAGAAAGGATCATATTTGACAATGCATTGAATTTGAACAACAACAAGATATTAGAAGTCTGCGGTCAGTTCAAAATCAAACACCACAACTTGTCACTATATTGCCTAAAAATCAATGGTGTAGTTGAGGCAGCCAATAAGAACATTAAGAAGATTGTAGGGAAAATGACTGTGACTTATAAAGATTAGCATGAGAAGTTACCATTCGCCCTCAATGCTTATCAAATGTTTGTTAGAACCTTCACCAGGCAACGCCTTTCTTTTTGGTTTATTGAATAGAGGCGATTTTTCCCATTGAAGTCAAGATTCCTTCCCTTTGATTTTTGTCAGAACTGAAGTTAGATGAAGCAGAATGGATCCAATCTTGATCAGTTGAACTTGATCGAAGAAAAGAGGCTAAGGACTATCTGTCATGGTCAGATGTACCAAAAACTAATGATGCGAGTTATGACAAAAAAGGTTTACCCCAGAGAATTCCATGATGTAGACCTAATACTGAAAAAGATCATTCTCATACAAAAGGACTTCAGAGGAAAGTGGATGCCAAACTAGAAAGGACCTTATATGGTAAAGATGGCATTTTCTAGAGAAGTACTGATTTTGACCAAGATGGCTGGCAAAAACCTGCATAACCCTGTAAATTCAGATTTAGTCAAAAGATACTTCACCTAAAAAAAAGATGAAATAAAGAGTTCAGGTGAAAAATTGCAAAAGGCGCCTTGAGATGAAAGGGTTTTGAGTTAAAAACCCAAGAAAGGACAACTCAAATTTTGATCGAAGATTTAACATGTGATGGCCAGGTCTTCTCAGAAGGAAGAACGTTACATCTTGGGGCATCAACAAAGCACTCTGGACCTCTTAAACATATATCAGGCTTAAAAGGGTCATTGAAAAGTTTGTGCAGAGAAGCTCATGCTATGATATCTGGGGCACCTATTTTTCATCTTATTCATTTTCTATTTTAGCAACATTTGCTATTTTAATTAATTCATTTATTTTGAGCTTTTCTTCTAATAAGTTTCGATCTTGTCCATTGGTACAATCTTTTTCAAGCATTTTTACATTGAAATAAAGATTAATGGACTAATAATATTCAAGTAAAATGATTTCTGCATATTGCTCTGAAAGGTTTTCTAAATACTACAATGACCTGAAATAGGACCACTAGTCAAAACTAACTAAAGTTAAGAGTTAGAAATATTTGGGAAAGAATAGTTTAAATTGTGATTATTTCTTCAGGTTTTTTGTCAAAAATACTAGCTAAATAATAAGGCAGGGTAATACGTCAATGATAGAACCTTGATAAACGAGAAACAATGTCAACTTATGCATTAAAAAGGGAATCATTCACCAAAAATGACATTCTGTATGCAAATATCATTTATATATATCTAGTTGGGAGCATTTGATTCATTCTGATCATAACATCCTAATCGCTTGGCATAAATATAGGCCCATAAAATGGATTATATAGGTCATGTTACCTAGAAAACGGTGTAACAGATGAGTGAAACTACAAATCCTATACCCCTAAAATTGCAGTTGGACGGATTGAGGTCACCATGACAAATTTTATCTCCCTAAAGTTGCAGTGGAACTGATTAAAGCCACAAATCTTATCTCCCTAAAGTTGTAGTAGAGGAGATTGAATATAGCTAATCTTATTCCCTTGAAGTTGCAGTGGAACAGATTGAAGCTATAAGTCACAAATCTTATCTCCTTGAAGTTGCAGTGAAGCAGATTGAATATAGTTAATCTTATTCCCTGAAGTTACAGTGGAACAGATTGAAGCTACATGTTACAAATTTTATCTCCCTGAAGTTGCAGTTGAGCAGATTGAATACAGCGAATCTTATCTCCCTAAATTTACAGTAGAACAGATTAAAGCTACAAGTTACAAATCTTATCTCCCAAAAGTTACAGTGGAGCAAATTGAATATAGCGAATCTTATTTCCCTAAAGTTACAGTGAAACAGATTGAAGCGACAAGTTACAGATCTTATCTCTCTGAAGTTGCAATAGAGCAGATTGAAGTTACGAATCTTATCTCCTTAAAATTGCAGTGGAACAGATTAAAGCGAACCTTATCTCTCTAAAGTTGTAGTGGAACAGATTGAAGCTACTAATTTTATCTCCTTGAAGTTGCAATAGAGCAGATTGAAACGACAAGATACCTCTAAAGTTGCAGTGGGTTAGAATGAGACTACTCGGAAAAGAGAAACACCAAAGAAGTCAAGATTCGACAAGACCAGACAAAATTGGCCCTTTTTGAAGTCTTTACTCCATTCCCGTTACACGTCAACGAGTAAAGAGGGGCAGCTATAATAGGCCATTTTTGCCCAAGCCCAAACTAAACCAAATAAAATAAAAATTTTCAAGTCCAAACAATAACAGTCCAATTACAAAAAAAAGGGAGGCCCAAATGGCCCAAACCAAAAACAAAAGGCCTAGTGGCCCAAATTATTTTACAGAAGCTAGCCAGAAACCCTAGGGTTTTTAGCGCTGCACTCCAGTTTTCACGTACACACCGCCCAAAGCTCCTCTCCCTGAGACTGACATGCCTTGGTCACCATTTCACCAAAAGAGCAAGGGTCTGCCTCTACTCTCCGTTAACTCCGTCACCTACAAAAAAAGAGAAAGAAAAAAGACAGAAACAAAACAGTGGCAAGAACATTAGTATAGATAGCAGAAACAATAGAGAAAATACAAAAGAATAGTAACAAACAGTGTAACTCATGGCTATAAAGGTCAATACCCCAGTTTGTAATTTTGACAGAAAAATATACGGAAAAAAAAGTCAATCAAAAGAAATATTAAAAACTCATAATAGTTTTTAAGAAAGGTATTTATGTCGCCTTTGCATATTTTTTATTTTTTAAAACATATCGTATATATATAGATATATAAATAAATAAATATATACACGAAAGGTTTTACCTTAACTGTCGTTGTCAGAAATTTCTCTGGTCTAAAAGGTGGCTGAATCTGTGGTGGTTCGCCGAAAATCTCTTCGGGGGTGATTGGGAACCGAAAGGTCCCTTTGTTTGTTTTTCATTTTCTGAAATTTGGTAGGTGTTTCGAAATTTTAGCCTCAGATCGATGCCGAGGGAAATGAAACAGCCAAAGTAGGCCCTTTTCGTGAAATTTGGCTATCGGGAACAGCGGCTGTCGTCACCGACGACTGGTGGCCGCGGCGGATTGACGGTGGATCCCTAGGCCAGATGAAGGGAAGTTGAGAGAAAAAAAGGGCTCTCAGATTTTTTTAAATTTTAAAAGTAGAAATGAAATTTTTTTGGAAGATTGTTGGCTTAAATAGATGGTATTAAACGATGCCGTTATGGGCCGATTTGCATACGTCAAAACGGTGTCGTTTTGACTCAAACCGAGACCCAACCTGAAAGTAACTAAGATCTGTGTGTTTTCACGATCAATGGGTTATTTGTGGTCCCAACCCTTCTGCCTTTTATTTATTTTTCAATCCAGTTCTATCTATTTTTATATATTTACAAATTTTACCATATAATTTCATTTCTGTTTTATTTTGGTCCACCTGAGAAACGATGCGCATAAGGATAAGGGATATTTTCCTTTCCAGTCCCTGTCCTTTTTAGCGTGTTACATTTTAATCCTTATTAGCCTATTTTTATTATTTGCAATTTATACCCCTAGTTTCATTTAAATTTCAATTAAATCCTTTATTTATTTAATTTCAGCCTTTTCATGTGATTTTATTATTATTTATTTATTTATCTATTTATTTTTTTTGCCTTACTTTTTATTTTAAAATTCATATTGTTCATATTTGTACATATTGTAATATTGTCATTATTATCTCATTATTTTATTTTATTTTATTTTGTTATTTTATTATTCCTTTTATTATTTTTGGTATTTTCAAATCGTGTCTTTTCAAGCATGTATTTTTCGTTTATTTTTTAAGTTACTTTATCTATTTATTTATTATGATTATGTTATTATTATTACAGTATACCTTTATTTATTTATATTTTATCATTCCAATATTCTATCCATATAGTCATCATCACTACATCATGCATTATGTTTAAATATAATTGGCAGTCTTTATACTATACCCCAAATAAAAAATACACATAATTTAAATATTACATTTATTATTATTCAAAAAAAATTAAAATTTTAAAAAATAGGGCAATGTTCCGTATTTGAAAATTCGAGAAAGTCGTGCCCTAACTTACGGGGTTTCAACTTTCTCGTTGAACCTAGATGACCGAATATCCTTTTAAAATTAAAATATATGAGATTTAATTAAATAATAAAATAAAAAACATGCTTATTTTCGAGGATTCAAGATGTCGTGTCCTAACTTATGATATATGACCTTTTGTTACCTCGAGATAAGATACCCTTTTACATACGTTTTGATTAAAAATAATATTATGCAAAGTAGGGTCGTGTCTTAAACTCTTTTCAAATTTTCAATTTCTCGACATTAAAGACATCAAGTAATTAGTTAGGTACCAATTTTTGGCATAACAAGGGTGCTAATCATTCCTCGTGCGTAATTGACTCCTGAACCTGTTTTCTGGATTTTGTAGACCAAAAAACATTGTTTTAACAAATTAAATCTCTGATTAAAACGATCAAATTTCAAAGTGACCCGATCACATCTCCTAAAAGTGATTGGTGGCGACTCCATCTTCGCTTTTTTTTTTCAAAATAAAGTTGATTTCAGAAAATGGTTTTGACATATATTATATACTATATGATATAATATAATATTATATACTATAGTAGGAGGGCTAACTTTTAAATGTACGAAAGGTATTGAGACTTAGAGCATACTTCAACTAGTTTAACAATAAACAATAATTTATGATAATAATTATTATATTATGTACTACTCTACTATTATAGTATGTGATATAGTATTATATAGTGAAATAATATATTCTATAAGTATTGATATATATAACTATTATTATATTATAGATTATAATAAAAGATATAACATAAATAGTTATGTGTAATTTAGTATATTAAAATATATGTTTATAATTATAACTAGCAATACAAAAAATATTATTAAAAATTTAATATCTTAATAAAATATTATTTGTATTAAATTATATTTTGAATTGAGATTTAACTTTTATAAATTGTATTTGGGAATTGGGTTTAATTTCTTTCTATTTTGAACTTGAGATTGGGCTATAATTAGTTTATTTTGAGTTTGAGTAATAATGAGTATATTATTTGGGTTTGAGTTTACTATATATTTGAGTTTTTGAATAAATATTTTAGTATAAATATTAGGTTTATAAATTTAATAAGAAATACAAAATTTTATTTAGTTGTCAATATAATATAATAATGAACAATAAAAGATATTTTCGTCAATTCATATAATATCATAAAATAATAAATTTTATATACAATAAGCATTATAATTATTTTATATAAAATAATTTTATTAAATATATACAATATATTCTTTTTATTAGGCAAATTTGAATTGCGTTGTCATCGTACATGTAACACCCCAAATTCCCTTATTTGGAATGTTAAATTATACCAAACAATTTAATTTAGTTTAGTGGTTGAGTGTTGTGATTATGCATTTGAGGTTTTAGGTTTAAGTCATTTCTTTTGAAATTTTATTAATTTTTGGCTCAATTCCTATCCCAGATCATTTGATTAAATTTAACCCTTTGGTCCTGTGTTTGTAAAATAGGAATTCTTTTTGTTCCTTGCCATTGGTTGGTAGTTGGGTCAGATTGAAATTCTATAAAAATTGGTAGGTTAGGATTTGTTTAAATTATTATTTTTGTTTTGTTAAAATTATCAAAATCTCTAAATTCATTCACCAACTACACTGTTCAGTTTTTTCCTTCCCCACTCCCCTTCACGTTTTCTCTCTTTTATTTCCCCTCACATTTCTTCTTTTCCCTCTTCTTTCTTTTCTTTTGTTTTTCTTGAATTTTCATCCAATCTTTCTTCTTGATTTGCTTCTTCCCTTGCTGCCATTAAGGTTGTTATGTGACTATCTTTTTTATTCTTCATTTGCAATAGTAAATTCGAGTAAAGGTAAGCAACATTGATCCATTTTTCTAATATCAAATTTTAACTCGTTCTTGAGCAAGGTTTGAATTGATTAGTGTTTAATTCTTGTTCTACATGATGATAAGTGATCTCGTGGTTTTTGATTAGGCGAAGGGCGTGAGAATCGAAATTCTCCAGCGGAGTAATTGCTGATTTTGACTCTGTTTTCTGATAAGTAAGTGCTCAACATAGCTTTAGGTATTGAATT
This sequence comes from Gossypium hirsutum, assembly GCF_007990345.1. Lineage (NCBI taxonomy): Eukaryota > Viridiplantae > Streptophyta > Magnoliopsida > Malvales > Malvaceae > Gossypium > Gossypium hirsutum. The sequence continues at coordinate 25,646,957 of NC_053430.1, read as the reverse complement.
TTTAATAAATGGATGTTATCTTGGGTGGATTCTTGAAGGTTAGTTTGTGCGATTTACTGTTTGATTGTAGGATTCCTGAGTTCCTGGTTGTGTGGTTAATCAAAATTTTCATTAGATGTGTGAAACTAACACGAAAAATCGACTAAAACTCGAAAAAAACCCAAAAACAGAGGCTATTCTCGAAACTGCCCAAAGTCACACGGCCACGTGACAGGCCATGTGACAAACCATATGCGTCACATAGCTGTGTGGTTGGCTGTGTGTCAGGCCGTGTGGAGCACACGGTCGTGTGTGATTCCACGGCCCGAATAGGTAGGCTAGGTGGACCACACGGGTGTGTGGGCCCTTTTTTGCCAATTTGAAGGCCTGATTAGGGGCCGACTAAGGGACTCTAAAATTACTCCGTGGGCATTTTATAGGCTTATAAAAGCATAAAATTCGGTATGTTTGATGTGTGATATTCGTAACAGTTTTAAATATTTATAAATGAAATGTTCTTGAGACTAACTTATTATCATGATTAAGGCAAGTGTACCTATCGAAAAGTAGTATAGTTCAACAAGACCGAATTGTCGAACCCAAAGGAACTACGAGTACTAGTATTTACTTCTTTTTTATTATCTAGCCTAAAAATTAAGAGGTTTGGTTACCTAAATTAATTACTAACTAAGAATGCACAGAAAGAAAACTCGGGAAAATACTATCGGGAAAATTTGATTGATTGAGACAATGCCTAAGGAAAAATCCACCTAGACTTCACTTGTTATTTGACTCTGAATCAGACGATTTATTCATTTGACTTAATCCGTAAAAATCCCTAAGTTATATTATTATCTCTCTCAAGACTAATAATGTCTAACCCTAGGTTGAATAATTGAAATCTCTTTCTAATTAACACCCTAGAATTGCATTAACTCAATCTATGGATTTCCTTATTAGGTTTCACCCTAATCCGGCAAAATCTTGTCACCCTATCTCTAGGCCCGCAATCAACTCCGCTAAATTATGACAATTTTACTCTTAGACAGGGTCTATTCCTCCTCTGAATAAGAGCGTTAACTTGAATCAATATCCTGGAATATTAAAACAAGAATTAAGAACACATAATCAAGAACAAGTCAAATGTTTATCATACAATTCACATAATAATAACAAGATCTATCTTAGGTTTCATTCCCCTTAGGTATTTATGGGGTTTAGTTCATATTTATGAAAGAAAACATCTCAAAAGCATAAAGATAACAAAACATAAGAAAACCCAAAACTCCTGAAGGAACTTGAAGGGAGATCTCCAGTCTTGATGATGAATCCGGCTCTTGAGATGGATCAATCGGCTTTCCCTGAGTAATTCCTTACTTCCCTACTCTGTGTCCCCTTCCTAAGTGCCTCATCAAGTGTTTAAATAGGCTTTTGAATGCCTAAGAGCCCTAAAAATTGGCCTTTTCTGAATAGGACTAAACTTGGGCTCGGCAGGGACATGCTTATGTGTGATTACTCTAGCCCGTGGTCAAGGCTATTAAATAGGCACAGGCATGTGGTCTACCCGTGTAAGTCATGCTTCGATCCTGCCAAATTGACACGGCCGTGTGACACGCTCGTGTGAGGAAGCCCAGGCCCTGTTGTTTTCCCATGTGGGTCTATTTTTTCTGTTTTCGGCCCGTTTCTCGCTCTTTTTACTCTCCTATGCTCACCTAAGTATAAAACATGAAATTAAAGGATTAGGAGCATCGAGTTCACCAAATCTAAGGAGAAATCATCCGTAAATGTGCTAAGTATGGGATAAAAATATGTATAAATTACAGTTTATCAAATACCCCCACACTTAAGCATTTGCTTGTCCTCAACCAAAATCCTCAACTCACGATCGAAATAAATTCTTCTCAATTTATAATCCCTATCAATAATATCTCAAAATAATCCATAAGTGTTTATACATTGAAAATCCAACTAAAAGTACATCAAAGTTTCAGACATTCTAAGTTGAGCATTTTATCATGAAAACATAGGTGTCTCCCTTCATCTAAGTTATTACCTTGATCAAAATATCATAGAGTTTAACATCCTCACTAAAGATTCACTCAAATCACTCAAGGTGTTTAAGGATATCAATTAAAGCACTCATTAGTCAATATGAGAAGTTATTACCATAGGCTTGCTTGAAAATCAGATCTCCACCACTATATATTGAGATGATACCTCAATCAAAAAGGCCTTTAGAGGGTTGTAACGTCGCTTTGGTTAAGGGGTGTGGTCACAAGCTGAAAGAAAATGTTAGAATCGAGATTGAATTGAAAAATTACCTAGCTAGAAAAATGACTAGTCATCAGTTGAATACAAGTGAGCTTCTTTTCAGAGTATGGAATTAAACTCAAGCTTAAAAAATGGCGAATTACTACTAATATGTATGTAAGTATTGTTGTTGTTGTTTTTTTTTAAGAACAAGTCAAATACATAGAAGAACAAAACATAGCTAAGCAATTAGTTCAAATCAAATCTCGACAAAAATAGGGATCGAATTAACGGATTTCAACAATAATGGGTTATGAGTTAATATTGAGGGTAAATCAATTAATGGTTTGTTAGGCTCAAAGGGGTTCACTAAGGGTTAATTATGAATGTAGGCTTTTTTGGAGTGAATGGGTTAAACCTAAGTGCCTTTATCATCTTGACATATCAAATCAAATGGTGTGGTCTTGACATGCATAATCAAGCAAGTTCTAGAATAACAATTCAATCTTGACGCACTCAAAGCAACAATAAAAATGAGCATAAAAGAAATAATAGATGCTCTAAAGGTTCAAAATCTTACAAAAATTATGGCTTTTTGATGTTTAAACCTGTGAACTTCAACTCAATATAATACCTAAACTTGGGAAAAACAACCTAAAAGTTTTTAATTCTTAAAAAATCAACTTATCATGCTTGATTCCCTAATATCTTAAAGTTTAAACACTTAATGCATAAATGCCTATGTTTTAATTCAAGACATATCAATAAAAATCATAAATTAATTAAAATTCATTCTAATAGTGACATGAGTGATTCACGTGAGAATAAGACACAATTCAGGGATTTCTAATGATGATATAAAAGACCCCCAACACTTAAGATGTACATTGCCCTCAATGTTCAAAAATAGATATATTAAAAAAGATAGATTTATAATCATAAGATAGGGAGAGAAGTGAAACTTCCTGAATGATGAATGAATTCCTTGAACTGGAGTTTTGGAGAATAATCTGCGTGAGAGTGGAGGATGATACTCCGATGGTGGTAGAGGTTCATTAGTCCATAAGTCTTGCGCCAAAAGAATATTATATATGGTGGTAGCTATTATCGTGGTCGAGCAGGACATGACAGTCATGGAGAACCTTTCTCGGTGAAGTTTTTAGTTCCTATGCTATGATGAGCTTTGGAGCTCTTTATAACTGTGATAGAATCAGGAACTTTTTAGGAAATATACGGAAGCATAATTACTCATAATGAAATAGCCAAAATTTAAAATTGTAAAATAATAATTATAAAACCTAATAAAAATAAGCTTAAAGAATAATAAAAAGTAGTCTTAAAATAGAATAAAAGTAAAAACATAAAATAATAAATAAAAGTTTTTAAACATCTTCATCGCTAGAGGTTCGTGAGGTGGGGATGGCGATGAGATGTGGAAGTGCTGACAAATCTGCTGTAGAGTAGCATCAATATTATCGAAGCGCTGAAAACACTGTTGCTCGAATCGAGTAAGGCGCTCAGAGCTGTCAGCGTATGAAGCCGCAGCATGAACTAGACGAGAGGGGGGTGGTTAAGTTGGTGGATCCTCGTGACATGGAGGGACATCATCAGGAATGTCCTCTGGGTCCTCCTCTTCGGTGGACTAGGCGATGCGGTACTAAGGAGGGTATGTGCCCTGTCGTTTCTCGATCATCCTCATACTTAGCATGCTCAAGATGCCCTGTGGGGACATCTGGCTAATGAGAGTGAGGGAGGATGGTTGGGCTGCTGTGTTGAGGAGCCTGAAGTGCTGAGCCAATCGAGTCACATAAGGCCCGATAGAGATGACCCCTCTTCTGTGCCGCTCTGTCTGGTGGCGAATGGCGAAGACAATAAAGTAGGCGAGGTCGATGACATGCCCGTTCACCATGCTCCGTAAGAAATAGGTGTTATGGGTGGTGACGACACCGGCACTCCCTCGTCTCCTTGTCAGAGTGTGAACCAAGATAGCGTGTAGATACCTCAAGGAATGAGGGAGAGCTGATGCCTTGGAGCGGCTAGGATCGTAGGTAGCCGAGGCAAGGATGAGGTCCCTCCAACATTTCAAGGAGGAGTAGTGGATGTGGCGGTGGAGGGTGTCGAGGTCATTGTCGTCCATAAACTCCTCCATGTACAACCTTAGTGCAATCCAAAACTCGGGTACGCTCAACTGGCATACTAGACCACCGAGGCGGAACTGGACTGTTCCAAGATCGTTGAAGTTAGTCATGACGGTCTGAAGATAGAACGTCGAGCAGAGTTCCAATGTAAACTCGAGATACATCGACTCGACGATCTCAAAGAAGAGCCCCCACAGGTCAGTCGTTAGGAGGGCTCGGACCGCGTCAGCCAATTAAATCTGCTCGAGTGCGGCCAAGTTAATGCAGCGGCTCACACCTAGGGGTCGGGCCTGTAATATCTGATATAATTCCTCCTAGGGTTCCAAGGGAACCTGGAGGAATGGGTGCCTAATCTCCGTGCTAGGACCCGAGGGTGACACTGCTCCTTTCCTCTTCTTCGAGGCGGGAACAGTGGTCTTCTTACCACGTGAGGACGACATTGTACCTGCATTGAAAAATCAAAGTTCAATCAATATGCCCCAAGAATAGTATGAAAATCAAGGCTAAATATGAATATTTTATGAGATTTATGTACGAAATGATAAAAACTAAAACAACTAAATATATCAAGTGAGAGGATTATGGAAATAATGAATGAATGCAAGTGAGTAGGCATAAATTTCATGGAAACAAGGAAAAATAGAAGAGTATAGCATAATTGAGTAACTAAAATGATAAACATTTTTATTAAACAGGCATAAATTTGGGCACATTTGACATTCGGTCCACACCCGTGTTGCTTGAGCGTGTGAATGGGCATGGTCGTATCGCATGGCCGTGTCTTGCTTCCTTCGTTTCTTTCACGCCCGTGTACATAGGTCCACGCCCGTGTTTGTTTTGACAGTGTCGACCACAGGTGGAGGCACGGCCATGTCGCACGTCCGTGTTACATTATCAATTTTCAAAAATGGTTTCAAGGTATAGCCGTGTCTCATGCCCATGTTGTTTTGGTAGTTTCATCCACGATCATGTCGCACGGCCGTGGCAATTTATTGCATCCCGTGTTGAGGAAAAATCTTACCCTATTTTTACACGGCCGTATCGCACGGTCGTGTCTCCACCTATAGTGTGAGCACGGCCTAAGGTACGTCAGTCTGCCTGGCTGTGTGGATGGGAAAACCCTGTGTTTCAAGACTTAGTTAATAGGTTAGATGTGAAAAACTAGAATTTAAATAAGTCATTATTGTTAATGCTCAGGTTGCTTCTCGAAAAGCGCTTATTTATAGTCTTAAGCTGGACTTACTTCTCTTCTGTATAGTCAATGTGGTGTGAGGAGTTTACACTCCTCATCTCTGCTACCAACTTTATCAACATAAGATTTAAGACGAGTATTGTTTACCTTAAAAGTACCGAATTTGGGATGAATTACCTCGACTGTACCATATAGGAAAATACTGAGTACCGTAAGAGGAATTTCTTCATTAGGTTTAAAAGTGGTAATGCGAGGATCTGTTGCATCTAACAGTACTTTGTCTCCAACATTAAGTTGATTTGGTGAGGTATTGAGCTCGTCTTAGCTTGGTTTCAGTTTATTGGGTGTTCTCGGTTTTTGTGTCTACCATTTATCTAACTCCTCGATTTGTAGCCTTCGTTCTTCATAGGTAGGTCATTTGTTGTTGTTTGAAGATGGCTCATATGCGTTCTTCATAACTGTTTCCTGCACAAAGGGTTTCACCACATGATCAGTACTAGTAGAATAATTTATACAACCACCTTCAATTTTTGATGTGTTACTCAAATTACGAGCTTGAAGGGTGATTGTTTCGTCTCTCACACGAAGTGTAAGTTCCTCTGTGCCAACATCAATAATGGTTCTAGCAGTCGCTAAAAAGGGTCTTCTTAAAATTAAAGGTGCGTTACTATCCTCTTCCATGTCTAGAATAACAAAGTCTACTGGGTATATAAATTTATCGATCTTAACAAGAACATCTTCAATGATACCCCTAGGAAATCTAATGGTTTTATCAGCCAATTGAATGCTCATCCTAGTTTGTTTGGGTTTCCTAAGACCTAGTTGTTCAAACATTTTATAAGGCATAACATTAATGCTTGCCCCTAAGTCAGCCAATGCACGATGAAAATCTAAACTACCAATTAAACAAGGAATCTTAAAACTCCCTGGACCCTTCAATTTGTTGGGTAGCTTATTCTGTAATATGTCTGAGCAAACTGCATTCAACTCTACATGCGACTCGTCATCCAACTTTCGTTTATTTGTTAAAAGCTCCTTTAAGAATTTGACTACGTTTGGCATCTACGAAAGAACTTCAATAAACGGTAAATTAATATGTAACTTTTTTAATAATTTAAGGAATTTATCGAATTGTTCTTCTGTGCAGTCTTTACTTGTCGCTTTTGGGTATGGCACATGAGGTTTGTATTATTTACTTACTGGTTTTAGGTCATTGTGGCCTACCTCATTCTTACCTTTGCTTACCACCGTTTCTGGCCTTGGTTTTGCAACTAACCCTTCCTCATCTTGAATTGCAATCGCATTGAGTTTCTTCGTTGTGTTAGATTCAGTGTTGCTTGGTAGACTACCTTGTGGTCATTCAGAAATCAACTTGGCGAGCTGTCCAATCTGAGTTTCAAGCCCCTGGATTGATGCTTGTTGATTTTTAAGTGCTGTCTCGGTATTCTGAAAACGAGTTTCTGACACTGAGATGAATTTTGTTAGCATCTCCTCAAGGTTCGGCTTTTTCTCTTGTTGGTAGGGTGGTTGTTGGAAACTCGGAGGATGTTATGGCCTTTGATTTCCTTGACCGCCCCAAAAGAAATCGGGATGGTTCCTCCAACCAGCATTATAAGTGTTACTATACGGGTTATTTTGGGGTCTAGAGTTATTGTTACCCATATGTTGGACTTGTTCCTCCTCGATGCTAGGGTTGAAGGGTTGATATTCTGTGTATGCTCCTCCATTCGAATCGCACCTCATCACTAGATGTACCTGAGTAGAACCACACAAACAGTCAATCTTTTTATTTAAGAGTTCTATTCGGTTAGATAGTGTAGTAACTGCGTCGAGGTTGAAAACACCGGCTACTTTCGTCGGCTTTATTCTCATAACTTACCACTGATAGTTATTCAGTGACATCTCCTCAACAAATTCGTAAGCCGCCTCAGGTGTCTTATTATCGATAGTTCCTCCAGCGGCTGCATCAATCATCTACCGAGTCAAAGGATTCAGGCCATTATGAAACGTTTGAACTTGTAGCCAAAGCGGTAACCCATGGTGAGGGCATCTTCTCAAAAGGTCCTTGTATCTCTCCCATGGATCGTAGAATGTTTCTAAATCCATCTGCACAAAAGAAGAGATATCATTATGTAATTTGGCTATTTTAGCTGGTGGAAAATATTTTAATAAAAACTTTTCGGTCATTTGTTCCCAAGTAGTGATTGACCCTCGTGGTAACGAGTTCAAGCATTGTTTAGCCTTATTCCTTAACGAAAAGGGAAAAATCGAAAGTGAATGGCTTAATCAGAAACGCCATTAATTTTAAAGGTATCGCAAAATTCTAGGAAATTTGCCAAGTAAGCGTTGGGATCCTCGTCCTGCAAACCATCAAACTGAATAAACTGTTGTATCATTTGAATTGTGTTAGGTTTCAGTTCAAAATTATTTATAACAATAACAGGTCTAACTATACTTGACTCAGTTCCTGTTAAATTAGGTTTAACATAATCATACATAGTGCGTGGAGTAGAATTCTGATTCACTGGATCAGCAGCAATCGCAGGAGGTAGCGGATTTTCTTGGTTTTCAGCCATCTCCTCGGTTGTTGTTGAAGTATCGTCCTCTTGCTAGTCCTTCATGTATCTTAGGCTTTGCCTTATTTCCATCTGGTTTCTGCGAACTGTGCGGTCGATCTGACCGTCAAAAAGTAGTGGTCCTGAAGGGTTTCTTCTGGTCATAAACTAGAAAAACCTTTCAGAAGAAAATAAATGAAGAATTAGAAAATAAAATAAAAATTTAAATTGCAATAAAAGTAAAATGGCTAAAGTAATAAAAATTGAGTGTTCCTAATATTATAATTCCCCGGAAACGGTGCCAAAAACTTGATGCGTGATATTCGTAACAGGTATTAAAGATTTATAAATGAAACGTTCTTGAGACTAACTTATTATCACGATTAAGGCAAGTGTACCTATCGAATAGTAGTATAGTTCAGCAAGACCGGATTGTTGAACCCAAAGGAACTACGAGTACTAGTATTTACTTCCTTTTTATTATCTAGCCTAAAAATTAAGAGGTTTGGTTATCTAATCTAATTACTAACTAAGAATGCACAGAAAGAAAACTCGGGAAAATACTTTTGGGAAAATTCGATTGATTGAGACAATACCTAAGGAAAAATCCACCTAGACTTCAGTTGTTATTTGACTCTAAATTAGACAATTTATTCATTTGACTTGATCCGTAAAAATCCCTAAGTTATATTATTATCTCTCTCGAGACTAATAACGTCTAACCTTAGGTTGAATAATTGAAATCTCTTTCTAATTAACACCCTAGAATTGCATTAACTCAATCTATAGATTCTCTTATTAGGTTTCACCCTAATCCGGTAAAATCTTGTCACCCTATCTCTAGGTGCGCAATTAACTCCGCTTAATTATGAAAATTTTACTCTTAGACAGAGTCTATTCCTCCTCTGAATAAGAGCGTTAACTTGAATCAATATCCTGGAATATTAAAACAAGAATTAAGAACACATAATCAAGAACAAGTCAAATGTTTATCATACAATTCAGATAACAACAACAAGATCTATCTTAGGTTTCATTCCCCTTAGGTATTTAGGGGGTTTAGTTCATATTTATGAAAGAAAACATCTCAAAAGCATAAAGATAACAAAACATAAGAAAACCCAAAACTCCTGAAGGAACATGAAGGGAGATCTCCAGTCTTGATGATGAATCCGGCTCTTGAGATGGATCAATCGGCTTTCCCTGAGTAATTCCTTACTTCCCTACTCTGTGTCCCCTTCTTAAGTGCCTCATCAAGTGTTTAAATAGGCTTTTGAATGCCTAAGAGCCCTAAAAATTAGCCTTTTCTGAATAGGACTAAACTTGGGCTTGGCAGGGACATGCCCGTGTGTGATTACTCTAGCCCGTGGTCAAGGCTATTAAATAGGCACGGGCATGTGGTCCACCCGTGTAAGTCATGCTTCGATCCTGCCAAATTGACACGGCTGTGTGACACGCTCGTGTGAGAAAGTCCAGGCCGTGTTGTTTTCCCATGTGGGTCTATTTTCTCCGTTTTCGGCTCGTTTCTCGCTCTTTTTACTCTCCTATGCTCACTTAAGTATAAAACATGAAATTAAAGGATTAGGAGCATCGAATTCACCAAATCTAGGGAGAAATCATCCGTAAATGCGCTAAGCATGGGATAAAAATATGTATAAATTACGGTTTATCAATGTTATACATGAGTGTGCTTAGAAAGCATGTTGAGTAGGCTTAATTTTGTATAAGTTATGAGATATGATATGATCCGTAAAAGTATGTTTAGGTACTCATGCCTCTCAATTCATTTGATTTATAAGTATGTTAATATGATTATGCATGTGCATTGGGGTGGGTTTGATATGATGGAGGAAGTTTATTCTGGCATTTTTATTATAAATTATAGCAGTTAAACCACAATATGTGTCTGGCAGCTTAACTTTCTATTTATGAATGGCATACCACCACTTACTGATATGATTGGATGGATGGACTCATAAAGTCCTAATTAGTGTGATTGGTTGGTCGGAGATGGTGTGTAGCGGATAAAGGTAGGATTTGTTCTGATATGTTATATGTTTCTGAATTATGAAATTTTGTTTGGATAACTGCATTTATTTATGTTATAAGTAAAATTGTGTATGCGGGCCAAGCCACACACTAAAATTTTTACTCGTTTGTTTTTGACACTTTTTAGGTGAACTTTAGAATTAAGATCTGGCGGCGATTCCATAGCTTTGTTTCGACATTTTGTTTTTAAGTATGTTTGGATTTAATTTTTGACTTTACAGACATTTTGATTTGTTTTAGGACTTTAATTTTGGTCTGAAATTTATCTTGCAAACGTACTACTTATAACTGGCATTTTTAACAAGACATAATTGATGAAATATTAAGTTTTTACAAGTTAAGAACTCTAAGTGTTTTCCGCTGCAAGGTTCTGAAATTAAAAATGATGTTAAACGAATGGGTTTTTCTTAATCAAATCAGTAAAATAATGTTTTCGTCAAAGTGATGTCATACGTTTATCTGAATACTTATGTTTTTGATAGACTAATCAATTTTATTTATTCTTGATTTAAAATTAAGTTTTCAAGAAAATTAAAGGGCAATGTTGTACGTAACAATGCAACCTTCAAAATTTGACCGCAACGTCTAAATTGGGTTTGGGGTGTTACAGTATAAAATTAAAATGAATTAATACATTTAAAATTAAAATATTTATAACTTATAAAATTCAAAATTATTTGAATCTGTCGAAGTCTGCCTGACTCGATCCGAGCTCGAATCCAACAAAATTTGAGCACAAGAAAACCCTAGCCAGAAAAATCCGAGTCTATGAAAATTCCAGCCCGGAGTAAGCCTGATTCGATCCCGCCTGTTTGTTAGCTCTAACAATTACTCACTCAATTATTAGTGTGTTTTTGTTTTGGTTATTGAACTACAAAAAATTTTAATTTTGTAATTAACATTATCATTCGTTTCTATTTTGGTCATCCTAATTAATTTGTTAACATAAATGGTGAGGTGACCTTTTTTTATTTGCTATAGTCATCTTCTCCATAACAACCTCATTTTTTTGTCAAGATTTTGCCTATTATAGAGACGTGGTGGTTATACACATATAACAATATAGAGAGATAATTGTTGTAAACCAATTCCATCAAATGAAGAAAAAATTATGTTCGAAAAAGAATAAAAGTGAGAATTAAATCAACAAAATTAAAAGATGTATAGCACGTACATGCATTATTGCTTTTATGCATATTTTACTTTACATTTTTTCACATGACTAATTATAAAGTTCATAAATCTAACAAGTTCAATTAATCGGTCGGAGTTATAAAATTGAATTAATTAATTTATCATGAGTTATTAAGTTCAAGTAATAAATTTATAAGTTTATGATGTTTTAAATTTATAGTAGAATATTTGATTAAGGAACTTAATCTTGCATTGATATCTTTAATTCCACAAATTGAAGATTATTTCAATTAATAAAATATGATTAATAGCTTTTTTTTCATGTAAAATTTAAACATTTTATTGAAATAATATTTTAATTAAGATTATTTTTATTTAATAAATTACAATTAACAGGTTTGCTTATATGAAATAGTTATAATTTTACTTAAAAAATTTTGACAACATGTTATAGAGAACTAATTTAATAAAATATATATTTCATAACTAAGGTTGTTGCTTTTATATGTGAAAGTTGTTATAGAAGGTTAAAATAAATCATAAAAAATCAGTTGTATAAGAAACTTAGTTGTCATAGCAACATATCATTATAGGAGGTGGCTTTTATAGAGTGAACTGACTATATAATAACATAATTAGTCCTCAAAACATTCACATTCTATCAAATTCACCTTAATTCTAAATAATTCAATAAATTTAACCATCCGCATTTATAAATTCTATAAATTTAGTTCTCAAACACATGTTAAAGAAAAATAACAGCTGATATACCTAGCTCTATCATGAGTGTGACAAATTTAGGTTACTTGGTGCTTGTTAAAAACATTATCTTTTCATTCTTCTAAAGGCAATGACAAATGCAACAAATCATAATCCCATGAAGAACTTAACAAGCTTCTCTCCTAGGCACAGTACATCAAGATTTATAAGTATAAACCATAACATCCTCCGTATAAATTACACCAAAAAAGATTGTTATCTCAATTTTCGACAAATTTAACCAAATTCTCAATATTCAATTCACAATATATATAAAAGAAACATATAATAGCACTAAAATTAAGAACCCAGAGATGCAACAATAGCTTTGGTGGTGGGTCCAAAAAGACTCAATTTGTAACCACACAATTTTCATAAGTGTCGAAAAAATATGGTTCAAGGCGGGTAAAATACCAATAAAGGCCCATTTCCAACTTTTTTTTATAGAAATGGGCCGATTTCTTAATTATTTACTGGAATAGGCCGAAAACAGGGAAATCGTGTCCATGTCAGCGTGAAGTTAGGGTATTTACCAGCAAAGCACGTCCTTGAGGAAGCGTTTTGTCCACATCAACAGAAAACGCTTCCCTGAGGACGCGATTTGTGCTGATGTGGACAAAGCGCTTCCTCAGGGACGCGCTTTGCTCGTGTTTTTTATCTGTTGGGATTAGGGTTTTTTAGGGTTAGGGTTAGGGTTAGGGTAGGTTAGGGTTTTTATGGTTTAAGGTTATGGTTTTTAGGGTTTATGGTTTTTGTAAGGGTTTAGTTAATCAAATTAGGGTGTAAGATTAATTAATATAATTAGGGTGTAAGATTAATTAATTAAATTAAATATTAATTAAAAAATCAATTAAATTCGAGTTTAGGGTTAAGTAATTAAATTTGTGTTTAGGGTTGGAAAAAATATATGCAATATAAATTATGTATTAGTGTATTTAAAATAATTTTTTGGTTGTTTTTCTTCAGTAGTATCTGGAAAAAAAATTTTAAGAAGAAGTTTCTGAAGAAATAATATCCAAAACGCTTCAAGCAGGATGCACTGTTAGCAAAATTACTGAAAAATGCTCCTACGTGGACGCTTTTTTTCTATAGTGGTATCTAAAAAAATAATTTTGAGAAGACGTGTAATGCCCCAATTTTCGGGAATTCTGTGAATGTTGGCAAAATTTCATGCTTTGATTTTGTCATTTGTGAGTGAAATTATGAAATAGGATCTATGTGAAAATGTTTGAAAATGCTATAGGCTAATTTGTAGTGGCCAAATAAATAGTAGTGCAAAATAGGAGGATTTGCATGTCAAACCTCCCATTTTACATGAAGTGGCCAGCCATCATGTTGTTGTAGACAATATGAGCACTTGATATCCATAATTCATGGTACAAATTGATAATGGGTTAGGTAAATGTTCCATGATAATGGATTAGGTAAATATTCCATGATAATGGGTTAGGTAAATGTTCCATGATAATGGCTTAGGTAAATGTTCCATGATGGGCATTTCATGTCTTTTGTATTAAAGAATTAAATGGATGAAATATGAAATTTTATTAAAAGAAAAAGGGGTGAAAAGAACAAAGTTTTGTCCATCTTTGTTCATCATAGCTGAAAGTTAGAGAAGAGAAAGGAGAGGAGAAAGCTCTTGAATGTTCGGTCACTTGGGGAAGAAAATTGAAGGTAAGTTCATGATAGTTTGCTTCTATCTTGATGTTCATGAGTTCTTCTTGATTCTACCTTAACTCTTGAAGCATATTTTGGTTTTTAGTTGTGTTGTGAGCATTTAGTCATGAATTAAAATGAAGGAAATGGTTGTTGTTTCATGTTCTTTTGATGAAAAATGAAAGATAGGTGAAGTTGAGCCAAACAAATGAGCATGCATGTGCCTTAGATGCTAAGGGAAAAAATCGGCTAACATGTTATGCTTTAAAATGATGAAATGGAGATTATACTTAAGTAAAATCATAGATATGTGATGATTGATTGGTGATATACATGTTTAAATAACAAGCAAGCAAGTTAGGTGTGAAAGAGTGATTTGGTAATAAATCTGCTTGGGACAACAGCAGTAACGTGACTTTGGAAAATCACCATAAATTGTGGGAGATGAGTTAGAAGCTGCATAAATTATGTAATTAAAGATTAATGAGTCTAGTTTCAAATGGAATAAACTAGAACATATTTTTAATTCTTTACAATGAGAAATTTGATTTGTAATGAAGAGTGGTCAGATTAGTCAAACAGTGAAACATGGGAAACTTTAAGAAAAATCTGGTATTTATTGGCCATACCAAAAATTCTGAAAATTTTATAGATAGAAGATATATGAGTCTATTTTCAGGGAAAATTAACGGCACTTGATTTGGAGTTTCGTAGCTCCAGTTATAAATAGTTTAGTGACTGTTTCTCAGGAAGACAGCTTGCAGTGAAATTATGATTATGTGGTAAACATTGACAAAATTTGTTAATGAGTTGCTTATTGTTTTCTTATAAGCTTACTATGATCTGTAGGTGTGGTTGGCCGAATATTGTAAGGGGTTAATACGTAGTTTGTATTTTAATAGTTAGATTAACGTGTTAGTAATCCAATTGTAGGCGGTTCGTGTGTGGATCTCGTCAGCATATCGTCGCAAACAGGTGTGTAACTAACACCCTCTTTCTTAGTCTGGATCGGCAATAGTCGAAAAGCCGAAATGCCGAAAACTGGTATTTTGTAGATTTGCGAGTGTGCAAATGCTCGTGAGGTAAATCGATTAATGTTTTTGGTAAGCTGCAAAATTTGGACTGCAAAGTGCATGATTTCTGTGCCCTCGATATTTTTGGGCTTAATGGGCCAAAATTGGAATGATGGGCCAACGGGCCCAATTCGGTAAGAACACTCGGTACGTGATTCTGTTAGTACGTGAAAAGTAGGAATATGCATGAAAAGCCCTAAAATAGATAAATTACTGAAATACCTTTAAAAGTGGAAAATTTACAGTTTTACCCCTAGTAGATAAATTATCAAAATACCCCTAGGGTTAAATTGACCTAAATGCATGTTTGACTGTTGTTATTTACTGCATGCCATGTTGTTATTATCTGATGCATGGGATTGGGATATTGACGGAGGAAGTACTGAAAGTGGCTTGTCCACGTACTGGAGGCTTTGCCTCAATTTACTGTTAACTGAGCAGCAAGGCTGCAACTGTGGAGTGTTGGGCTGGGTGGGTTGATCTATTCCCCACATGGAGTGTAGGGCTGGTACGGGTGGAGTGTAGTGGTTGGTGGGTTGAGTAGTCTCCCCAAATGGGCTTGCATATGTTATTGATGTTGCATGTATTTTGAAATGGGCCTATGGGCCATACTGTTATCTGAATAAGGGGCTAAGGCCCAGTTTATTGTAATCTGAAAAGGGCTCTGGTCCAGTACCACTGTTACCTGAATGGGCTTAGGCCCAATATACTTGAGCTGACTTGGGCTTTGAATGGGTTTTCCTTACACACTGAGTTTCCTCAAACTCACCCTTTTTATTTTCATCCACGCAGGTAATCCCCAACCATAGTGGGCTTGGAGCTGTGAGGGAATTCGGAGTGGCCACCCGTTTTGAAAGTTTGGTTTTCTTCTGGTGAACTGGACATCCTATTATTTACGTTGAGGTTTGGGTTTTTAAATGTAATAAGGCCGCTTAATAATTTTTGATGGTTTTAATATGTGTTACTAAGATAGGTATTACTTATTTTAATTGTTGAAATTGGATAGCTTTAGGGCACGTTTTCAAAAAAAAACAACAATTGATTTCAAAATAACACGACAACAAGAAAAGCTTCCGCAATGAAAGTATTTTCCAAAATTAATCACTTTTCCTAAAAATGACTTAATCAAATCGGTTTCCTAGAAATATCCATGACGTTAAGGTGTGGCAATGGCGGTATGCATGTCTAGGATTGGATCCGAAGGGAGCTTGGTACTTAAGCAGTCCGACGGACTCACTACCTCTTTTCCGGTTTCCTACCTGGTGCACAGCTTCCATTCATTTTAACCTATAATGAAATTATCTTTTAAAACACTAAGTAAGTTTTTCCGGATCAACAATATAAAATGTTTTGAATGCTTCGATGTGGCATGTCGAATCCGACCATAACGTCTGGGCCGGTTTTGGGGTGTTACAAGACGTTTCTGAAAAAATAGTGTAAAAAACGCTTTAAGCAGGATGCACTGTCAGCAAAAGTACTGAAAAAAGCTCCCACGTGGACACTCTTTTGATATAGTGCTATCTGAAAAAATAATTGTGAGATGACCTTTCTGAACAAATAGTGTCAAAAACGCTTCATGCAGTATGCACTTTCAGCAAAATTACTGAAAAAAGCTCCCACGTGGATGCTCTTTTTCTACAGTAGTTCTATTTGGCCTTAGACTATAAATGAGCCAAATTTCATTCTCAAGCTGCATAAGTTACAGCAAGAGAAACTGAGGTTAAAATAGAATAAAAACTGAAGATGAGTGGACGTATTAGTGCTATTATTTACTATGATGGTAAGGTCCATGACACCGAGAACGGTGTTATTTTTTTTCGGAGAACACAGCACGACTGGGTTTTAACCAAAACATAGATTTGACAGAACTTCGAAAAAGAATTACGCATAAAATCTTCAGAATGGTGCCAATAAAAGTTTTGACTATTAAGCATCGATTTTGTGCTTCGGTTGATCCCGTGAGATATGACTCATTCGACATCAAAGGTCCTCGTAGCTTAGAGGCAATGGTGGAGACTCATTTTGCTAGTGGATCACCTTACCTCGAGTTATATGTACAATTTGCATCGCCAAATGATGCATTTGTGACTTCAACATCTACTGCTATTCAAGAGGAATACACGACCTCTGCCCGAGACTCTGCTGGTGGGTGGCAAAACATGGAATCGTCCTTGTTTTTTAACAATATGGAATACACAACCCCTGGCCGAGACTCCGTTAGTGCATGGGACATGCACATCGGTGGGTCAACGTTTGATACTGAAAATACATACTGGGGAACGACATCAACTACTAGTGGTTGGTAATCAACATCTGATTGGGGACGTTATGAAATGTCCACAAGAAGGGACTATTTACTCCCAACGACATCCACCAGTGAGGGAACCTCGTTCGTTACAGATGATAGTGGATCAGATGATGAGTCCGATATGAATCCACCTCGAGAGCCCCGGCTCGATGGTGCAGAAGTTGCATTATTTTCTGAACCGGAGCCTATTCCAACCATACCTAAAGATGTTGAAGGTGGTTTAAATGAAGAAGAATAAGATCCACGATTCAGGGCGTACTCACCTCCAGCCCACATGCATAATGTTGATCTATCTTAAGATGATGCGTTAGAGTTTCCAGATCTACCACACAAAAGGCGTGACCGTACAAGTTCATCATTGGGTTCGGGTGAACTGGAGTTTTTAAGGTGTTTTCCAATAAAGATAGTTTTCTTGGTGCATTGAAACAACATAGCATTATAAACGGGGTTAACTACAACGTGGTTAAATCCAAAACCAATAAGTTTGAGGCCAAGTGTGCAGTGAAAGACAACACATGTTCATGAAAAATTATGGCCTCGTTGAGGAAAAAGACAAGCTTGTGGGAGATTAAAAAGTACAAAGGTCCACATACATGTGTTGGCGGTACAGTTTCACTAAACTTCTAGGGTTTCTGAATAATATTGTTATTACGTAATGTTGCATTATTTAACGTACTTTGTTTACAGGTGTTTTACAAGATCATCCAAAGATGGATTTAGATATGTTAGCTAACTTCATACTACCGACGGTGAAGGTAGATCCCAGGACTTTAGTGCCAGTCTTAATTGCCAATATTCATAGCCAATTGAGGTACACACCCTCTTACCGCAAAGCTTGGATAGCTAAGAAAAAGGTATTGGAAAAGATGTATGGTGGGTCGGATGCTTCATCTAATGAAGTGTGGCAGTGGTGTCAGGTGCTGGAGAGATATGTCCCAGGTTGCATAACGGACCTTGAAACGACACCTGCGTACTACAACGACCGATTGCTCCGTGGATGCCAAGTGTTCAAGCGTCTATTCTGGAGCTTTAAGCAATGCCGAGACACATTTCTATACTGCAAGGCGTTGGTAAAAATTGATGATACATTTATGTATGGTAGATATACCCATCAACTACTGCTAGCTGTGGCACAAGATGGCAACGGGAGAATCCTTCCAATTGCATTTGCAATAACACTGGGAGAGTCAGCTGATGATTGGGAATTCTTTCTTTCTAGACTAAGGAGGCATGTCTGCCCCCAACCTGATATCTGTGTTATATCGGATCGGGGCACCAGAATACTAGCCCCAATTGAGCTTCAGGGTAGCCTATGGTATCGCATACACCATCGGTATTGCCTAAGACACGTTGCATCAAACTATTATGGGCAATTTCGATCTACAAGTGAACGATGACAAGTGACCAGCATGGGTATTTAATTTTTACTAATATAATTTCTTTTGTAATATTTAATTTATTCTGAATGGAATAGTGGTATGTAATTTTACTATCATCTTATATTCGCAGGGTATGAGATAAATAAGGACCATTTTCATGAGATGTTGGCGGTTTTGCGTTCAGTTAATAAAGAAGGCCATAACTACCTCTGTAACATACCTTTCGAACAGTGGACACAAGCATACGACAACGGCCTACGATATGGTCAAATAACCTTGAACTTGGTTGAATGCATAAATTTTGTTCTAAAAGGAACGCGTCATTTGCCAATAACATCGGTGGTGCGAGAGACGTATTTTCGTTTAGCAGCACTATTTTCGAAGTAAGTAGTGAGGTATAAAGGCGAAATGCAGGGAGGCCATGTATGGTACGCGAAGGTATTGCAAGAAATTAACAAGGCGAAGGCTCAGGCCAACACCATGCACACAGTGTGTCACGATCACGACAACCTATGGTTTCATGTGACAGAGTTTGACAGACCGAACCAAGATATTGTTGGCGGGCAATATCGTGTACACTTGACAAATAGGACCTGGGACTGTGGGAGGTTTGATGCACTTCGTTATCCATGCGCTCATGTAATTGCAGCTTGTCAAAATCTTCGTCTGGATCCCATGAGCTATGTCGACGAAGTGTACAATATATAATACATGTACAACGTGTGGAGACACGTATTCCCACCGGTCCCAGATGACCATAAATGGTCGTCTGTATCGCTTGCTCTGTTTAAGTTGTTATCGGATAAAGATTTACGTCGTAAACCAAAGGGTCGACCTTGCTCAACTAGAATACGTAACAATATGGATATTCGAGAAACAACCAACCAACAAAAGTTGTGCGGATGGTGTAGGAACCTAGGCCATACAACTAGGGAGAACCAACAATATGGATATTCGAAATAGCTGATAGTTGTTGTAATAAAATTATGTTGCATTATTTACATTTTATTAAAATGATGGAAAACATTAAAAATATTTCCTTATTCAAAACAACTTTTATTCTATTACAAATATAAAAGAGTAAATTATAATTAAAATACTAAAAACAACTTTTATTTTATTACAAATATAAAAGATTAAATTATAATTAAAATATTAAAAAAAACTTTTATTTTATTAAATGAAAGAATATAAAAAAGTTTATACAAGTATATTAAAAAAATCAATGTTGGTGTCGGTCGGAATCAGTGCCACATAGGGGTCATCGACAGTTACACACTGGATTCCTCTTGGTTCAGGTTCCGGAGAGGGTTCTGGTTGCTCTGGTGGGGATTGTGGTTCATCCGACTGGAGATCTAATTGTGGGTGTTGGGAGGATGAGCCACCTTGATAGAATAATGACTGCGGAGGTGTTTGCATTACCCATGGCGGAGGTGTTTGAATCCCATAAGGCGATGGGGATTGGTAAAAAGAAGAACTCCCCGACGACGTCTCGTACGACGACGGCCTATAGATTGGAGGTTGATTCGGAGTAATTGGGAACAAAGATGAACTGGGCCATGCATTCTAACCTGCCATAAGATTGGAAAAAGGAAACATATAAGGGTTAGGATATATATAAGGGCTAGGATACGCACCTGGCATAATCTGAATAGGCTGTGATATGGGTGTCGTCGGTTGAAGTGTTAGGCCCGGTGAATGTGTGGGCACTATTGATGGGCCAGCTGATTGTATGGGCATTGTTGATGGGCTCGGGTCGTTATCCCTTCTTTTTGGATTTAAAGGGTCTTGTCGTTCCCTTTAGACACGAATTTGTCGTCGCCTCTCTTCTTCGGAAAGTGAATATGGCTTCCCATTGATCCTAAACCATGGCATGTATTCCGGCACGCATGCTAATTCAGGAACGATGATCGGTTCTTGAGTAGGTATATAATCATACCGATTCTCCCACATTTTGATATATGCTGAGTGGAATCTCGGCCAATCGTATGCAATTGCCGTAAGTCCATTTTGTGCTCATCATCGAGCACCTCAAGTGGCACAGGAATCGGTTGTCGAAAGCCAAATTGCCGCAATACTCGATCTGAATGGTGCATCTCCACGATAGCATAGTTGACCAACCTTCACGTGCCAAACGTTCAGATTTTGAAATAATTCATCCAGAATTACTACCCGAATTGCCGGATCCTCGTATGGTGTCCATTGAAACTATATGAATATAATAAAAATATTAGTTGTATACATAATACTAAATACTAAATACTAAATACTAAATATTAAATACTAAATATGAGATAATTATTTTATTATCTATATATATTTTATTTAAAACTTACTTGTGCTTCCGACCGTTGGTCTAATAGAAGCTGTATATCTTCAAGAGATGTAGGTATTCCAACATAACTCGCCGAATGGTTCCACCTAATTAAATAAATTTTTAGCATACAATTATATTTTAAATCTTCGTAATAATTGTAAAATCTAATTTAAAATTTACCTCGTTATAAGTGGGAATGTATATGGCTGGTCTACTCGATGACGTAAAAATGAAAAGCGAAACCGTGCCTATGATTGCAGTAGTGTTAGGCAACCTCCTATTTTGGCTTTGTTCGGTCGCGTCGCCCGGCACATCTCCCGGTACAATGTTGCTAACATGGCAGACCCCCAACTAAGTTCACCAGCTGCTCTAAAATCAACGAGTTTCAGCAGCCATATTAGATGTACGCGATTTCGTGACAAGTTCGGCATTAGATAACCTCTGATCATCTCAAGAATGTATGCCCGAGCATATCGTATTCTTTCTAGTTCAGTCGAATCATTATCCAGCTCCGGAAATGTGTCTCGTAACCAGCCCATCTCAATCCGACCTCCGTTGATATTGTCCAGAATAGCACCCAAAAGCTCGTAACATACGACGCCCCAATCAGCAAAATAAGCAGACCTAGTGACCGCGTACCCATCCACCGGCAATCCTAATTGCAACTCCACATCTTCCAAAGTGATAGTACACTCTCCGCATGGAAGATGGAAAGTGTGCGTCTCGGGTCTCCACCTCTCTATCAATACATTGATTAGTTTCAGGTCCAATTTGCACCCCGGCCTATCGTGGCCACGTGCCAAAAACCCGCGTCCTGCAGGTAACCCTCTATCAACGGTGATGGAGGACCAGACATATTACAAATATAGCATTGCAACACCCGATCTACAGATTGTTATAAAAATTTATAAAATTAAAATTAAAATTAAAATTGCATAAATGAAAAAATATTAAATTGTATTGAAAAATTAATTAAAATTGCATAAATTAAAAAAATATTAAATACTATTGAAATATTAAAATTATCACTTACCATTGTCATTTGATCGACGGAAATGTGTTTATTATCGAGACGAATTAATTCCCTTTCCATTGCAAAAATTTAATTTAAAATACAACTAATTCCAAAAAAATTAAATAGAGTTTTTTTGCAAAAATTAAAGAGAGCTTTGAGAAAATTTGAGAGAATATGAGAGAATTTTTGGAAGAATTTGAGAGAATTTGAGAGAATTTTTGGAAGAATTTGAGAGAATTTGAGAGAATTTGGATAAGAGGACTTTTTTGTGTAAAAAATCAAGGGGAGGGGGGTTTATAGTTTTTTTTTTACTGTTGGGGGCCCAACAGTCAAAATTTTGACCGTTTGAAAACACGGACAAAGCGCGTCCCTGAGAAAGCGCTTTGTCTACATCAGCACAAATCGCGTCGCCAGGGAAACGTTTTCTGCTGATGTGGACAAAGCGCTTCCTCAGGGACGCGCTTTGCTGGCAAATACCCTGATTTCGCGCTGACGTGGACGCGATTTCCCCGTTTTCGGCCTATTCCGGTGAATAATTAAGAAATCGGCCCATTTCCGTAAAAAAATTTGGAAATGGGCCTTCATTGGTATTTTACCCGTTTTCGGCCTATTCCGGTGAATAAGTTAATGGCTTGAGATGATCTGAGCCATTAATATTCACTAAGTTAGTAAGAATTAATAATGACTATAAGGCCCAATTTTGGCTCGGGCCCGTATAAACACAAAACAAAAAAAATAAAAAGAATAAATTATAATAAAAATATTATAATAGTCCAAATATTACAACCCATTTACAACAAATATTGACAGTCCATCGGCCCAAAATAATTACAAGGACCCAAATTAATCCTAACCCAATATTACACAACAAAGCAGGCCCAAATGGCCCGAGAGTGGCATTCACAAAAACCTTAGGGTCTCCCTCGATGCTCCGCAACAACCTTCAGCCTCCAAGCACCGTACGACATCCAGCACACCTCCGTACTCCCCATGCCGAGTGCCACGTACCACCACAGTTAGCCCCGTACATCTATACCTGCAAACAAACAAGAGAACGACAGCAAACACGAAGGAAAAAATTTGTATTTTTTTTATTCTTTCGGATTTCGACTGTCGAATCCATTTTTAAATCGAGTTTTGAAAAATGAGAATCGACTTTAAGAAAAACGAAAACGGGAGTCGCTGCCAATCATTTTAGGTGTGATTGGATCACCTTATAAAATGTTTTGTTTTAAAACATTAATTTTGGTCTACGAAAGTCGAGAAAACGGATTCGGGAGTCGGTTACTATGAGGAAGGGTTAGCACCCTCGTAACGCCCAAAAATTGGTACCTAATTGATTATCAAGTGTCTTTAATGTCGGAAATTTGAAAGTTTTAAGATGCAATCCTCTTTTAATATTTTTTATTTTGAAAATTAGGGTTCACTTGTATCAAAATGAATCAAAATATTACATCCAATAAGTTAGGACACAATATTTTTAAAATGTTTGACACTAAGTTAGCCTTTATATCTTGAAACAACAAAACGCCATATCCAGTAAGTTAGGACACAACGCCTTGAAATTCCGAGACAGTTGCTTACACTTTTAAAAAACCTTAAAAACTTAGAAGGGTGCTTAACTATTCGAACTCAATGAGAAAAGTTGCAACCCAGTAAGTTAGGCACTACTTTTCTCGAAATTTCCAAACACCAAGCATTACCTTTATTTTTTGAAAACTTTAGAGTCTCGTTTTTTAAGATCGATGCATGAAGGAGCATATTATCATAACATACGGGATAACATGTTATAGTAAAAGCACTACAGCATGAATATCATACATTAATTAACATATACATATAAGAAACATATCAAATTTTAAATAAGTAAAATATACATAAAACACGATATATATTTGAGAAGAATAGGTAGAAACACATAAACAGGTAATTCAACATATATTTAAACATATTAATAATAAAAATGATGCATGATATACAATTTGACACATATATATAAAAAATTAAAAAAAATACAATAAAAATAATAATATGTCAAGCATTCAATCATTTAATAAAATTATGAGACTAACATCTAATATATTGACATAATATAAAAAAGGGTTCAATATATATATCAAAATATAAAATAATTGATAAAAAATACTTAAAATATAAATTTAAAAAATGTTTAAAATAAGTTATATATAATAATATAATATGAATAAAATATAAGGAAATATAATATAAAATAATAAAAATATAATAAGTAATTTGCATATAAAATATAGTAAAATAAATAGTAAAAAAACAAATAAAATAATATATAAAAATATAAGAAAGATAGATATTATAAGGAATATTAAATAATAAAATATAGTATGTAATAAAAAATCATAAATATTTATAAGGAAATATAATATGGTATAGTATATTATAAAACAAATAGGATATGAGTAATTTTTATAAGAATTTTATAAAATAAATAATATACATATATAAAATATAAAGAAAAGGTGTAATATATATAAATGGAATATGAATATTATTATAAATAAGGATAATATACTATAATTTATTAATATTTTTTAATTTATTTGGCACTTACAAATTTAGTAAATAGTAATACAATTTTATAAAAATGTATAAAAATATATATAAAATAAAATATATAATATAATATAATTTATAGATAAAATATATGATAAAATAATGTATTAGATAATAACAATAATATATAACTAATATTTATACAAATATATAAGGTATTTAAAGTAAATTAAAATATAAAAAGGATTAAAATTTAATTTAATTAGAAAATCTAAGGCTAATTTGCAAAATAATAAAAAATTCTGGGCCTGATTTGAAACGCGCGTTAAATTTAGAGGACTCACTGGGCAATTAGCCCTAATCCTAAGAAACAACGTCGTTTCCCAGAATAAATTCTGTTGGCCATTGGGACTAAATTGAATTAAATGTAAGAAGTTAGGGCCAATTTGAATAAACATAAAATGAAATTGTAAATATTAAAAAGAGGGAAGGATCAATTGGGCAATTTACCCAATTCACAAAAACACGCGGATCCTCCCCGGGTAATCGGGTCAACACGCAGATCCTCTCTGTTGAAACGATACCGTTTTAATGCTTATCAAGCTAAGCCAAAACGACACCGTTTTCGTAGGACTATAAATGTTAAAACCTTAACCCAAAATTTATTTTAGTACCCCACTTTAAAAAAAAACCTTGAAAATTCTCTGAAAAGGAGAGAAGGGGTAGTCTGGCCTTCGGTCTCTGACTACAGTGTAGTGCCTGCACACGCGCCTTCATATGCGGTGGTCTGAGGGTTTTAAAACCTTCGTCCTTCCACAGGTAACTTCTTTTCTTGTGAATGTTACTAGTTTTTTTTTAAAAAAAAAATAGTTTGTATATTCGTCTAAGAAAAGAAAGAAGAAACGAAATATGAGATGAAAAACCTTTGTTTCTTGTGAAATATCTGTGATATATTATTCAAAATATTCGATGTACAATCTTTTTAGTATTTTTCTCTCTGTATGTGTGTATCGTAAGTACCCCCTTTTTACAGATTTGAAGAAAGGCTTTATAGCCTTAGACTATTATGGTTTAGGAAAGAAATCAAAGATTTCTTTCCATGTTTTCCTTGGCTTTCTGTCGTTGTTTCCTCTTTTGTTCACAGGTAATCCACGAGAATCTCACTCAATCAATGATGTCTGCGCGCTGATGGAGCCAACGCCGGATTCTGGTGTGACTTGCGCGTCGATGGTGGCACGACGTCTGATCACGACGCGCTTGGTGGCGGCGATTGGGCCATTGAATTTGCGCGAGATGAAAGGTCGCGTCTCTTAGTGTGCCCGAAGCTTACAGAATTTCATTACGGCGCCTAAGGTTCCTGGAAACTCTAGGGTTTCCTAATCTAATTAATCATTTGGGCCCCTTGGGCTTTACCGAGTTAGGTCAAGGGTAGGTTTAGGTTGAGGGTGTAATGGGTTTGCTGGGGATTTTGGGTATTGGGTTAACAGTTTCGTATGTGGGCTACCGGTATTTCTTGTAAATGGGCCATAAACAATACTCAGTTTGGGCTATGTATATGAGCTTTCAATTTGGACTTTGTAAAAGGACTTTTTAATGGACATTTTAAATAAATAAATACTTATTTATTTAATTCTTTTATTCAGTTTTCAGCCCGGTCAAATTTGTGCTACTACAGCTGCCCCTCTTTGCTCATTGTTGTGTAACAGGAATCGAGCAAAGACTCATAGGAAGACCAAATTTGCCCAGCCTTATCGGATCATGGTCCTTAATCTGCTTCTTGTAAACTTATGACTGTCATGTTGATATCTTCGATCTGCTCTCCGCCAAACACAGAGACGCCAAATCTGCTTATTCGATTTGTTCTCTGACAATATAGAGATGCCAAATCATCTTAGATTTGATTCAATGTAAGCACGTGAAAACCAAATCAGCTATGTCTTCGATTTGTTCCTTGTAAGCACAAGGATACCAAACCATCTTGGATCTGCTTCAGTCTAATCATCTGAAGGTTAGATCTGCTATGTGTCTACCCTCCATCGAATATGGAGACGCCAAACTTTTATTTGTTCTCTGATAATACAGAGATGCCAAATCATCTTAGACTTGCTTCAGCGTAAGCACGCGAAAGCCAAATCGGCTATGTCTTCGATTTGTTCCTTGTAAACACAAAGATGCCAAATCATCTTGGATCTGCTTCAGTATAAACATCTAAAGGCCATATCTGCTATGTATCTGCTCTTCGTCGAATATAGAGACGCCAAACTTTGATTTGTTCTCTGACAATACAGAGATGCCAAATCATCTTAGATTTGCTTCATCGTAAGCATGTGAAAGCCAAATCAGCTATGTATTCGATTTGTTCCTTGTAAGCACAAGGATGCCAAACCATCTTGGATCTTGCTTCAGCCAGATCTACTATGCTGCGGCCTATTACCCTACTGCTTAGGGGATTAAGACGCATCATCTGTGATAACCTGTAGAATGATTATGCCTGATGATTAGGATGCTATGATCGAAGTGAGTCGAATGTTCCTAATTTAACATGTTATAATGCAGAATGTTGTGAACATGACCCCTATCCTAGACGTCACCACTCATTCCTTCATTTGTCTTTTCTTTTCTCAAAGTATTATTCTTGCTCAGCCTGTAGGCCTGTACCCTTCCTCAAAATGCTACGATCCACTGAGGATGTCTGTAATATAATCTTTCCTTAGAATTGAATCGTTGGTTTTGTCCATTTTCCTTTTGGACTGGAAGAAAAAAATTCCTCGAGTTCCTTCATCCCTTACTTATGTGAATTTCTCGAACAATTGTCCTATTTTAGCTTCTTGTATTATCTAGAAATTTTAGAGTAATGCGCAAAACTCCGTTTGTAAACATATTCAGTTCATCTATCATTATTTCAATGCAACTTACTTAAAGAATAATGGAAGATGAATAAAATTTTAAGAATAATTGGATTTGAATGAATTATCAAAAAGATAAAAGGAAATTAATTTGAAAGCCTATCTTTAAGAAGAAATAGAATCTAAAGATAGCAAACAGGATAAAAGTTAGATGCCCAAGATATCGCCGCTTGAGTGTCTATACACCAGCTCCATGAAGTCTTTCTTGAGTTCAACATGTATTTAAAGGATCCAATAGTACTTTGTTGATGCCCCAATATTCAACGTGCTTCTTTCTTTATTGAATCAAATATAGCAAGATCACTGTGTACTTTTCAAAATTTGAGCTGCCCTTTCGGGTTTTCAACTCAAAACCCCTTTGGTCACAAGGTGCCCTTTGCGGGTTTTCACCTTGGCCTCTCCATTTTTTTTTATTTTTTTATTTTTTTAAATCTCAAGGCGCCTTTTGCAGGTTTTCACATTGGATTCTCTTCTCCTTTAGACAAAGTATTTTTTTAACTGAGTCCGAATTCACTAGATTGGGTAAACTCTTCCCATCCATTTCCGTTAAGATCAATGCACTGCCGGAGAAAGCTTTCTTCACGACGTACGACCCTTCCCAATTCGGCATCCATTTCCCCCTAAAGTCTTTTTGAATAGGAAGGATCTTTTTCAGTACAAGGTCTCCCTCGTTGAATTCTCTTGGTCAAACTTTCTTATCATAAGCTCGCATCATTCACTTCTGATACATCTGACCATGTCGAATGGCTCTTAGCCTCTTTTTCTCAATCAAGTTCAACTGGTCATATCGGGATTGAACCCATTCAGCTTCATCTAACCTTATCTCCGTCAAAATTTGAAGAGAAGGTATTTCTACTTCAATAAGTAGCACTGCTTCCATCCCATAAACTAACGAGAATGGGGTTGCCCCAATAGAGGTTTTGACAGATGTTCGATAGGCCAGGAGTGCAAACGGTAATTTCTCATGCCAATCTCTATAAGTCTCAGTCATCTTCCCCACTATTTTCTTAATGTTCTTGTTGGCGGCCTCCACTGCCCCATTCATTTTTATACGATAGGGAGAAGAATTGTGGTGCTTGATCTTGAACTGGTCGTAAACCTCTACTATCGTTTTATTGTTTAAGTTCAATGCATTATCGGATATGATCTTTTCAGGCATTCTATACCAAAAAATGATCTCCTTCTTCAAGAATCGACTCACAGCTAACTTAGTAACATTCGCATAAGAAGTGACCTCTACCCATTTTGTAAAGTAGTCAATTACCACGAAGATAAACTGATGTCCATTCGAATCTTTCGGTGATATTGGTCCAATGACATCCATTCCCCACATGGAGAAGGGCCATGGAGAAGTCATAACATGCAAAGGTGAAGGTGGTATATGAATTTTGTCCCCATAAATCTGACACTTATGGCATTTCTTGGTATAGTTGATACAGTCCCCTTCCATAGTGGCCCAATAATAGCCAAACCTCATGATTTGTCTTACCATCGTAAACCCATTTGCATGCGTCCCACATACACCTTCATGAACTTCTTCTAAAATTATCTTAGCTTCTACAGCATCGACACATCTTAAAAGTACCTGGTCTTTCCTTCTCTTGTACAGGATATCATCGTCCAAGACATAATTGCAAGCTAACCTTCTCAAAGTTCGTTTGTCATTTTCATTGGCCTGTTCAGGGTATTTACGATCTTTCACATATCGTAATATATCTTGGTACCAAGGGTTATCATCCTTTTCTTTCTTCTCAATGTTGCAACAATGAGCTGGAGCCTCGTAGACACTCATTTGAATTGGTCTCATCTCCTCCTCTTTATTCGCCTTAATCATTGAGGCCAAGGTTGCTAAAGCATCTGCCATCTGATTTTGGTTTCGTGGGAGATACTTGAAGGTGATGTCATCAAACTCCTCAAGTAACCCCAAAACTACCTTTCAATAACTGATCAATTTAAGGTCCCTTATCTCCCATTCATCTCTAAGCTGATAATTACCAATGCAGAATCTCCATATACTTCTAGGGTTTTTATACCTCGCTTTATGGCTGCTTGAAGTCCCATGATGCATGCTTCATACTCAACCATATTGTTCGTGCAATCAAAGTCCAACTTGCACATGAACGGGTAATGATCGCTATTCGGGGATACCAAGACTGCCCAAATTCCATTTTCGACTGTATCAGAAGCCTCATCAAAATTTAGCTTCCAAGGAGAATCTTCAGTCGTTGCTACACACATTAACTCCTCATTTGGAAAATCAAAGTTTAATGGTTCATAATCCTCTAGAGCCCTACTGGCCAAGAAGTCTGCTACCGCACTTCCTTTTATAGCTTTTTGACTTATGTAGACTATATCAAACTCTGAAAGAAAAATTTGCCATCTCGCCATTCTCCCATTTAGAGCCGTTGACTCCATCATGTATTTCAATGGATCAAGCTTTGAGATGAGCCAAGTGGTATGGTATAGTATGTACTGTCTTAATCTTCGAGTTGTCTAAATCAGTACACAGCACAACTTTTCAATTGGTAGATACCTCATTTCACAGTCAGTGAATTTCTTACTGAGATAATAAATTGCCTTCTCTTTTTTCCCTGACTCATCATGCTGACCTAGCACACATCCCATAGAATTACTGAACACTGACAAGTACAGTATTAACGATTTATCTGGGCTAGGTGGAGATAATACCGGAGCATTCAACAAATACTGCTTGACCTTTTCAAAAGTATTCTGGCATTCCTCATCCCAAGTACCTTGATTGTGCTTTCTGAGAAGGCGAAAGATAGGATCACATTTATCAGTTAGTTGTGAAATGAACCGAGCGATGTAATTCAACCTTCCTAGGAATCCTCAAACTTCCTTTTGAGTTTGTAGAGGAGGCAATTCTCGTATTGCTCTAACTTTGTCTGAATCAACTTCTATTTCCTTTTCACTGACTACGAAACCCAATAGCTTTCCCGATCGGGCTCCAAAGGTACACTTTGCTAGATTAAGCTTCAACTGGAATTTTCTCAATCTCAAGAACAATCTTCTCAAGACCTGAATGTGCTCTTTTTCTGTACGCGACTTGGCAATCATATCATCAATATACACCTCAATATCCTTATGCATCATGTCGTGAAACAAGTTCACCATGGCCCGTTGGTACGTTGCCCCTGCATTTTTCAACCCAAAAGGCATTACCTTGTAACAAAAAGTGCTCCACAATGTTATGAATGTGGTTTTATCCATGTCCTCAAGATGCATCTTTATCTGATTGTATCCTGAGAAACCATCCATGAAGGAGAACAACGAATATCCTGCTATGTTGTCCACCAAAGTGTCTATGTGTGGCAGAGGGAAATTATCTTTGGGGCTAGCTTTGTTTAAATCTCTGTAATCCACACACATTCGTACCTTCCCATCTCTCTTAGGAACTGGTACAATGTTAGCTACCCATTCGGAGTATTTCACTTCTTGCAAGAATCCTACATTGAATTGCTTATTGACTTCATCATTTATTTTCAAAACAATATATGGCCTCATTCTTCGCAACTTCTGTTGGACTGGCTTACAATCTTGTCTTATCGGAAGACGATGTACAACAATGTCACTACTCAATCCGGGTATATCTTGATATGACTAGGCGAAGATATCCTTGAACTTTCAAAGCAGCTCAACCAGACCATGCCTTATGTCCTCGGTAATCAGTGTTCCAATTTTCAACTCCTTCCCTTCCTCTAGGGCTATATTTTCTATTGCCTCTTTCTCATGTGGCGTGATTTGTTTCTCCTCCTGCTTTACCATTCTTAACAGATCAAGAGGTACGTCACAATCTTGAACATCCTCAAAATCCTGAGGTTCCTCTAAACACATGTCTTGCTCGCAAGAGAAATCAGGAGCTGTAGTATCAGTGCTCATATCATTGATATCTAGGGACCTGTAGGGGCACGAAAGAATATACAAAGAATGAATGAATCTAAGAATGATTGTTTATGTGCTATGAATAAAAGAATAAGAATTGCCAAAATTTAAAGAAATATTGGTTGATAAAAATGAAACAACACTCGTTTAAATTGATAAGAGTTATGTTTTATTTAAATAATAATAGATGAACATAAGCCTATTTTCAAAAATGTAATCTTATGACTCCTAGGCCCTAGAGTAACAGACATGTTTCGAGAATTACTCTAAAAAATTCCTAAAGACTACAGGAAGGTCCTCCGCAGTCCAATTGTTTAGAGAGCTCCCCGGTTCGTAAGGGCGAATGCCCTCGAGGCTTCCTTGCTCCAATCCCTCATTGTGTACAGCATTAATCTGATGACTTTCTTCTACCAGTAACCCTCATGACTTAAAAGATTTGGATATAGATGGGAATGTCCTCGGTTCCCACTCCACTTCTCCTCCGTTCAAACGCGCATTTCTTCTCGCTTGGCGCTTCTCAATCTCTTGCCTCTACTACTTATGGTCTAGCTTGAAGCCTAAACAAAAGTGATCTTTCTTCTCAATCAGTTTTGGGATTTGAACCCTTCCTTGTAACTGTCTTCCTAGTCCCTTTCCTGGCAATGCTCCCTTCCCTATCATCATTTGCAGGGCCATCCTTGTGGCTCTAGACATTTTGGGTACCAGCACCTCACTTCCTTCCAGAATGAAGGTTGCATTGATGATTTCTAAAGAGCAAAAGAACACTCAATAGCCTCTTCATTCGCATCGACATAAAGGGCCTTGCTAGTGACTACTGCTATAATGTCTTCCTCCGTATTGATGGTTATTAACCGTCCATCTGTCACTAACTTCAATTTTTGGTGCAATGAGGAGGGCACTGCTCCTGCCGAGTGTATCCATGGTCTCCCCAATAAACAATTATAGAAGGGCTTAATATCCATTACCAAGAAATCAACTTCATATGTATTTGGCCCAATTTCCAAAGGGATGTCAATTCGTCCCATCACTTTCCTTTCGGTTCCATCGAAGGCTCTTACCACATTGTGACACGTTTTCATATGTGAACTGTCAATGGGTAATCTGTTTAATGTAGATAATGGAAGGACATTCAAAGTAGACCCGTTATCAATGAGTATACTTGGAAGCGTGTATCCCTTACACCAAGTAGTAATGTGCAAGGCCTTGGTTGACCCTATGCCCCCAGGTGGAATTTCATCATCATTGAAGTAGATGAAATTGTCAGCACTGATGTTAGTCACCAACCGGTCCAACTTGTTAACGGATATGTCGTGGGTGACATATGTTTCGTTAAGTACCTTCAACAATGCATCCCGATGCACCTTAGAACTTAGCAGTAGGGCTAATACTGATATACGCGCCAGTTGCCTACGCAACTGCTCGACCATACTATACTCGCTATGCTTAAGGAACTTTAGAAACTCTTTAGCCTCCTCCTCTTTTACCGGCTCCTTGACAGGCGCTTCAACCTCTTTCTTCTCAATGTCAACATCCTTTGTTTTCATGGGCTCCACTCTGATGCCCCCCATCATAACGCTTCCCACTTCGTGTATAGGAACCTTCATTTTGCACGCCCCTAGACGCACTAGCTATGCTCTCCCCCTCAGGTACTGTTACACAGCAGTCATAGCTCCATGGCACTCTTTTGTCATCCTTGTAAGGGAAAGGAGTGGGTTTATGGATGACGACCTTGGGCCCGGTTTGTGCCCCCACTTCATTATTCTCCGGTAAGGAAATAATAATTCTTGGTCGGTTGATTCCTCGTCGTTCATTTTTCAGTACACATATTTGTCTTTTGCAAGAACTACCCTAAAAAATCTGTAGCTCTTTGTTAACCATAAGGCCTTGCACCATGGCCTTGAACTCCTCATAGTTTTGGATCATATGACCCATCTCTCCATGGAATTCACAATAGTTCCCCATTCTTTCTCTACCTTTTCCAGAGGTCAACATACCTCTCTTCACTATTTCCTCCCATATTACTTTCATGGGTGTCTTCACCTTAGCAACATCTTCCTTGATTCTTTCTTCCCTGGTTTCACTAATGGCATTCACTCCTTGATTAACATGATCTGGTAACGGATTTTCAGCATTAGGGGTACTATCGAATTTCACAACCCTCATCGTGATAAGCCTCTCCACGACCTTCTTGAATCCGGTGCAGTTTTCAATTGAATGCCCCGGTATTCCCGCATGATATTCGCATTTAGCATTTGCATCATACCATTTAAGGTACGGTGGCTGTAGCGGTTTCAAGTGAAATGGAGCAATGGCATGTGCATCGTATAAGCTTTGATAAAGCTCACGATACGTCACAGAGATAGGCGTGAATTGCATCCTTGGGTTGACCAACTGTGATTGCCCTCAGTTGGTACTATTCATGTTATTCACCTCGTTGTCCTTTCTCATTAGGGCCGATCTTTTAGCCGTTTCCCTTTCAATTTTACCGCCCTTTATGACGTTCTCAATCATCTCTCCTGCCATAACTATATCCGCGAAACTTTTCGTGGTGCTTCCAATCATGTGAGTGATGAGCGGCGCCTTCAAAGTGTTGATAAATAACATGGTGGTCTCCTTTTCTAACAGTGGTGGTTGTACTTGCATTGCCACCTCCCTCCATCGTTGTGCGTATTGCCTAAAACTTTCATTATGCTTTTTCTCCATGTTTTGAAGCGTGATCCTGTCTGGCGTCATATCAGTCACATGGTTGTACTGTTGCATGAAGGCTTGTGTAAGATCTCTCCATGAATCGATTCTTGCACGGCTCAACTGATTGTACCACCTAGCCGCTGCTCCTATAAAGCTATCTTGAAAACAATGGATCAATAGTTGATCATTGTTCACATACCCAGTCATTCTCCTACAAAACATTGTTATGTGTGCCTCTGGGCAAGTAGTCCCATTGTACTTTTCAAACTCCGGCATCTTGAATTTGTGAGGAAGTACCAAGTATGGAACCAAACTTACGTCTTTGGCATCAATCCCATGATAATTTCCAGCGCCTTCCAAAACCCTAAACTTCTCCCCCAACCACTTGTAACGATCCTCTAACTGTTTTGAGGATTCGGTTGCCATTCTTTCATTCTCCATCAGATCCAGATCAGGAGTGATAGGGTTGATCGGGCTATCGCCTAAATTATTTCCTGACCTAGATGGGAAATTCACGGGGATTCCAGTATTAACCGGCTCATGTTGAGGTCTCACAGTGACAAATGGCCTTCTAGGAGGTGCTTTGGTTTGCAGTGGCACATGAGGCGGAGTAAAACCCAGAGGAGGACCCTCATTCTCCTCTTCAATGATTACCATGGGAGCTTTTCCTTTAACAGTGGCCCTTAACAGTTGAGCCATTTCAGCTATCATATTCCTCTGAACCTCTAGCATTTGTTCTCTCATGTCATTCTGTATTTTGGCCAACTGTTCTTGCAATTGGTCTTGTATATCCTTTTACAATTGTTCGAACCTTTGATCCATACTCTTAGTTTTAGTGCGAGTGCCATAAGGATGTGTGATTTCCAGATTTTCTTTTCTACCTCTCTGAAAGTAAACTTTAACTAATTAGGGTCTTTCTATAACTTTGAATGCATATAATGTGGTGTAATGCAAATGCATGAATACAAAAAGGTATCGATTCTGATTCAATTTCATTTAAAAAACTTTATTTAGAAAAAGAATATCTTTACATATAAGAGGATTACAAATACGCTTTCACCTTAGTGCCCAAAGTTTTAACTCTATCTAATAAAAGGGCTAACTCTCGTCCTATATCCGACAATGATCCATACATTAGACTTAATACATCAGCTCGTATTGCCAACTCTTGCACATATTCAGCAACCTCTCGAATCTGGGCTAAGGCTTCACCAATGACGTGATCCCTTTCTCTGACCTGCCCTCTAGACTGATGAAGCTTTCCCTTTAGATAATCTTCTTGCGCCTTGAGCTGCTCAATCCAAAGTTCACCATCATGCAATGCCACTTCCAAATCTTCAACCTTACTTTTTAGCTCTTTTAACTCGACCGTAGGATCATGGTTTTGATGCCAACGAAGGGATCTTCCAAGCTCAATTACCTTGGTCTTCAACCCTTTTATTCTCTTCCTCTAATGCCAATTCTGTGACCGCATCTCTTGAAACTTCCTCTCCCAATACTCGGCTCTAGCTTTTTCCTCTTGGACCTCTTTCTGCAACTGATCTGAAGACCCTCCTACTCTCGCTCTCCTCAAGGATACTTGTACCTTTTTGTAATGCTCCTTTAGATCATCTCGATCTTCCTCAATCTTTCTCTTTTCTTTTCTCTCTTTCTTGACCTCCATCCTTTGAACGTCTACGTCTAAGCTCAAGTACATTTTTTCTTCTTCAAGCTTTGCTATCCTCTTTTCAAGCTCTAAGTTCTTTCTCTCGAACTCTTGCTTCATAATTTCTAACTCCGAGGGCATCACTTGTAAATATTCCTCTATCGGTCGAGTTCCTTCCACGCTTAGCTTAGGGATGTTATCATTAATCCTTCTGCCTCTCCATTCAACATACTCCGGAGTCGTATCAGGGCTAATAGCTACTCTTTTTAATCGACAAGTCTTATTCCAAGCACTAGAGATCTCAGTGACTTTCCTCTTGTAGTCAGCTTCTCTATACACAAACTCACTTTGAGCCAGCCCATGAGTTGCTGGTACGAATTGCCTCAATCCAAGCTGCCTCAACACAAGCAAAGGGGCATAACCAATGGCACCCCAAATTCCCAACAGAGGAACCCAATCAAAACTGCCGCATCGGTAAAGAATCTCACCAGGAATCATCCACGGAGCCCTCCACTCAACATCTTTTGACTGAAGGTTTTAAAGTAGCGCTATCCAATTCTCTTCCGGCACATCCACTTTCCTAGATGAGGCTACTATATCTTTCAATGGTGAGTAATCCTCGAAGAAGACCCGACAAACCACTTTGTCTATCAATCGGAAGTGACTGTAGAACCAAGCTAAAGTAGCTGAGCACAACCAACAAACCTGTCCGCACTGGCCCTCTTACATGCATTCAAGGACCTGAATGTCTCTGCCAAGATTGCAGGAACAGAAGTGACCTGTTTGCTAAGTCGATGGAAGAGATCCGTGGTCGCCTCGTCCACATATCCCAAGGCCCTAGGGAAAACCATCAATCCGTATAAGCTTAAGGCAAAAATGTCTACCCTCCTTGC
Organism: Gossypium hirsutum; assembly: GCF_007990345.1. Classification (NCBI taxonomy): domain Eukaryota; kingdom Viridiplantae; phylum Streptophyta; class Magnoliopsida; order Malvales; family Malvaceae; genus Gossypium; species Gossypium hirsutum. Next base: position 25,610,589 of record NC_053430.1, on the reverse strand, counting down.
CTCGTCTGGATGCATCTGGATCAGTTCTTTCAGAGCCCCCACGGAATGCATTTACTCTCACCCTTTTCCTTGATTCTAGCCATGATCCACTGTTCACTCATCCCCGTAATGGTCATTAGCTTCTTACCAAAGGCTGGGACACAAGCAGCTCGAGAATAAATCCTATCACACTGAAATCTAGGACACCGAAGTAAGGCGGTGTACTCCTCCACAGTAGGCACTAAATCCACCTCCTCAAAGGTAAAACAACTGTATGAAGGGTTCCAAAACTGAGTGAGAGCTCGAAACAAGTGCTCATCAATCTGAATATCAAGTAAGTGAGGTAAATCTCTGTAATTACCGTAGAATGACTATTTAATCTCATTGCCCCACTAATCCCAAATCTCCTTAAGCTCCTGCAGATTATTCTGTGTGACACTAATGCGAGTGTAGTCTGACAGCTCCGACATATACCCCATAGCTATACTATCCCCCTTTTCTAGTTGAGTTTGCTCAGACCATCTATGGACGTTAGCATTGCCCTCCACTCTATCAAGAAGTCCATTCTCCATAATAAAACTTCCTAACTTAGAAACTGACCGTGAATCGATACCTTTGTAAATGCAAAATGACATGCAAACAAAAGAAAAGAAATAGTTAGTATCACATGATATCCATAAATCTCAACGATAGTTTATAAGGGTAATATCTAAAGTTTAACTCTAACAAAGTTGGGCTCTTACGGTCTTTCTATATGAGGTTGTTTCTAAAGTTTAAGGTACCCGAACCAGCAGATTCCTCGATTCTCACCCATTATAGGCTCATTTGAATCGAGTTCAGTTCAGGGGAATACATTTCCCTATGGCTACACGGAGATGAAAATCTCACGAAACCACAGGTACGGATGTATCCCGAAAGTGATCCACTATCCTGCACGGAGGTGACAACCTCACGAAAGCGTAGCTTCTCACTCCCACTTAAGGGTGTGACCACAACGGTCATGCACATGCAATGCGTATCAGAATATAGCAACACATGTAATAATACAAACACATGTAATGCAAAGAGGATTAAATTTTAAAATTTTTAATTTTCGACATTAAGATAAGAGATAATCAATTACACGGCTTGACTCTCTTATTACTCCCCAGCGGAGTCACCAAGCTGTCGAAACCATTTTTAAATCGAGTTTTGGAAAATGAGAATCGACTTTAAGAAAGACGAAAATGGGAGTCGCCACCAATCATTTTAGGTGTGATTGGATCACCTTATAAAATGTTTTGTTTTAAAACATTAATTTTGGTCTATGAAAGTCGAGAAAACGGATTCGGGAGTCGGTTACGTATGAGGAAGGGTTAGCACCCTCATAACGCCCAAAAATTGGCACCTAATTGATTATCAAGTGTCTTTAATGTCAGAAATTTGAAAGTTTTAAGATGCAATCCTCTTTTAATATTTTTGATTTTGAAAATTAGGGTTCACTTGTATCAAATGAATCAAAATATTACATCCAATAAGTTAGGACACAATATTTTTAAAATATTTGACACTAAGTTAGCCTTTATATCTCGAAACAACAAAACGCCATATCCAGTAAGTTAGGACACAACGCCTTGAAATTCCGAGACAGTTGCTTACACTTTTAAAAAACCTTAAAAACTTAGAAGGGTGCTTAACTATTCGAACTCAATGAGACAAGTTACAACCTAGTAAGTTAGGGCACTACTTTTCTCGAAATTTCCAAACACCAAGCATTACTTTTATTTTTTGAAAACTTTAGAGTCTCGTTTTTTAAGATCGATGCATGAAGGAGCATATTATCATAACATACGGGATAACATGTTATAGTAAAAGCACAACAGCATGAATATCATACATTAACTAACATATACATATAAGAAACATATCAAATTTTAAATAAGTAAAGTATACATAAAACACGATATATATTTGAGAAGAATAGGTAAAAACACATAAACAGGTAATTCAACATATATTTAAACATATTAATAATAAAAATGATGCATGATATACAATTTGACACATATATATAAAAAATTAAAAAAATACAATAAAAATAATAATATGTCAAGCATTCAATCATTTAATAAAATTATGACACTAACATCTAATATATTGACAAAATATAAAAAAAGGGTTCAATATATATATCAAAATATAAAATAAAGTGAGCAATTATTGATAAAAAATACCTAAAATATAAATTTAAAAAATGTTTAAAATAAGTTATATATAATAATATAATATGAATAAAATATAAGGAAATATAATATAAAATAATAAAAATATAATAAGTAATTTGCATATAAAATATAGTAAAATAAATAGTAAAAAAACAAATAAAATAATATATAAAAATATAAGAAAGATAGATATTATAAGGAATATTAAATAAAAAAATATAGTATGTAATAAAAAAATCATAAATAATTATAAGGAAATATAATATGGTATACGTATATTATAAAACAAATAGGATATGAGTAATTTTTATAAGAATTTTATAAAATAAATAATATACATATATAAAATATAAAGAAAAGGTGTAATATATATAAACGGAATATGAATATTATTATAAATAAGGATAATATACTATTATTTATTAATATTTTTTAATTTATTTGGCACTTACAAATTTAGTAAATAGTAATACAATTTTATAAAAATATATAAAAATATATATAAAATAAAATATATAATATAATATAATTTATAGATAAAATATATGATAAAATAATGTATTGGATAATAACAATAATATATAACTAATATTTATAAAAATATATAAGGTATTTAAAGTAAATTAAAATATAAAAAGGATTAAAATTGAATTTAATTAGAAAATCTAAGGCTAATTTGCAAAATAATAAAAAAATCTGGGCCTGATTTGAAACGCGCGTTAAATTCAGAGGACTCACTGGGCAATTAGCCCTAGTCCTAAGAAACGACGTCGTTTCTCAGAATAAATTCTGCTGGCCATTGGGACTAAATTGAATTAAATGTAAGAAGTTAGGGCCAATTTGAATAAACATAAAATGAAATTGTAAATATTAAAAAGAAGGAAGGATCAATTGGGCAATTTACCCAATTCACAAAAACACGCGGATCCTCCCGGGTAATCTGGTCAACACGCGGATCCTCTCTGTTGAAACGATGTCGTTTTAGTGCTTATCAAGCTAAGCCAAAACGACACCGTTTTAGTAGGACTATAAATGTTAAAACCTTAACCCAAAATTCATTTTAGTACCCCACTTTAAAAAAAAAACTTGAAAATTCTCTGAAAAGGAGAGAAAGGGCAGTCTGGCCTTCGGTCTCTGACTACAGTGTAGTGCCTGCACACGCGCCTCACGCGCCGTCGTACGCAGTGGTCTGAGGGTTTTAAAACCTTCGTCCTTCCATAGGTAACTTCTTTTCTTGTGAATGTTACTAGTTTTTAAAAAAAAAACAGTTTGTATATTCGTCTAAGAAAAGAAAGAAGAAACGAAATATGAGATGAAAAAAAAATCACCTTTGTTTCTTGTGAAATATCTCTGATATATTATTGCAAAATATTTGATGTACAATCTTTGTAGTATTTTTCTCTCTGTATGTGTGTATCGTAAGTACCCCCCTTTTTACAGATTTGAAGAAAGGCTTTATAGCCTTAGACTATTATGGTTTAGGAAAGAAATCAAAGATTTCTTTCCATGTTTGCCTTGGCTTTCTGTCGTTGTTTCCTCTTTTGTTCGCAGGTAATCCACGAGAATCTCACTCGATCAATGATGTTTGCGCGCTGATGGAGCCAACGTTGGATTCTGGCGTGACTTGCGCGTCGATGGTGGCACGACGTCTGATCACGACGCGCTTGGTGGCGGCGATTGGGCCATTGAATTTGCGCGAGATGAAAGGTCACGTCGCTTAGAGTGCCCGAAGCTTACAGAATTTCATTGCGGCGCCAAGGTTCCTGGAAACTCTAGGGTTTCCTAATCCAGTTAATCATTTGGGCCCCTTGGGCTTTACCGAGTTGGGTCAAGGGTAGGTTTAGGCTGAGGGTGTAACGAGTTTGCTGGGGATTTTGGGTATTGGGTTAACAGTTTCGCATGTGGGCTACTAGTATTTCTTGTAAATGGGCCATAAACAATACTCAGTTTGGGCTATGTATATGAGCTTTCAATTTGGACTTTGTAAAAGGACTTTTTAATGGACATTTTAAATAAATAAATACTTATTTATTTAATTCTTTTATTCAGTTTTCAGCTCGGTCAAATTTGGGCTACTATATCGGCTATAAAGCCAAGAACTTCTTCATTGTATTTTTTTACGCATATTGAATACAAAAACACAAAAGCAACCAAGAAATAGAAGGTGATTTCAAATTTCATTTGCTCGTGTTTCAATTTTTTTCTTTGTTCCTGCTTAAGGGTTCTTTTGTATGAGAATAAAAAGTGAAAAGGAGAGGGCTTACCTTCACATACGAGCCATTGGAGTCCTCATTTCCTTCATTGAAATCGAAGTTTGAGATAAGATTTTGGGGCTGAAATCGACTGCCTTTGAGGCTTGGTTCTAAACGGGAGGCGATAGAACGCCATTGCGCGCCATCATCCACCGATTATGGTGGTGGAATGGTGGTTGAACGGCGGACCGAATGAGAGGGGGGAAAGGTTTTAAGTTTGTTTTGTTTTTTTTTTCAAATGGCTAAGTATTAGTTTAGGGTTTCTTTTAATTTTGTTTTTTATAAAACGTAGGAAACGAAGTCGTTTTAAGCCAATTCCAATGGCTTCAAAATGGCACCGTTTAAGAGCCGCGACCCGATGACCCGACCCGTGCATGGCTGGGATCCGCACGTTTGGTCTTTGAGGGTTATTTGCGCGTTTGATCCCTCTATTTCGCGCTGGTATCTGATTGGGCCCTCTGTGCATCCTCTTTGTTTTTTTTTTTAATTTTTCCTTGAGATTTACGCGTTATTGCAATTTAATCCGTGCCTAAACGCAACGTTTTGGGATCTGGTATATTTTCAGTTTTGGTCCCTGTACATTCGCGTGCATTGCGCTTTAGTCCTTCTAATTTCAATAGTTTATTTTATTTATTAAGTATCCTTTTAGTTTAATTTTATTTTAATTGAGTCCTTTTGATCTGTATAATTCATTATTTTTAGATTCACTTAATACTTATTTTTTATATATGAATGTATATATCTTTTGAGTTATCATAATAGTTTTTACCCGTATTTTTATAATATATTTATTTTAAAGCTTTTTTATCGTATTGTTTTAAAAATTTTGTATAATATTTTATTTAAATATTCTTATATATTATTATGCATATGTAGTTCATGATAAAGTTAGTTTTTATTCTATATATATTATTAATTCTATGTTACTTAATATACATAATTTCTTTTAAATCAATTTATATATATATTTTAAAACATTATGTATATAAAATATATTTTATTTTATATTTTTGTTATTTAAAAACCTTTCATATTGTATATGATATTTAAATTTTTTTATTGTATGTATATTGTCGACCTCAAATAGATGTATCACCTTTTAAAATATTTCGAGCATTAATTGATTCAAATTTCTTCTTTTTATAACATTTATTTTTAGTAATTATTTATATATTATCTTTTTATATATATGCAATTTTTTTAAATTCTAAGATATATTATTCATTTGTAAGTTTTTTTCATATAGTTTTTGCATTATTTGGTATTGACTCCTAGTTTTCATACTGTTTTGTATATCATGTGTGTTTTTGGTTTTCATATTGTTTTATATGTTATTATTTCATGTTGTCAATTAGTCTTTGGCGTTACTTTCTTAATTTTATCTATCTGTGTTTGAAAGCTTGCTGCAGTTTATTTTAATATGTTTCTTTAATTGGCTGCATTTCTAGTTTTCACTATTTTTTTTATTAATGTTTGGATGTGAGCTCATTGTTATGGTATGTTTGTAAATTTGTACTTTTTGTCTTTACGTCTATACTATTTTTACTCATTAGTAGGATACATCATTCATGTATATTGTCCCATGTTTATAGTTTTGCCTTTCATTCGCAATTGTCGCATTGTAATTTTCAACCTATCGATTTGAAATTAATTGTTCCATTTTATTTCAAGTCAAATTAATGAATTTTGAACTGACTTTGAAACAAAGGCGATGTTTGATGTTTGGAAATTTCGGAAATTGTACCCTAATGTGCTGGGTTTCAATTTTCTGTTTATCCAAATAATTAAATGCCCCTTTAAAACTTGGTCTGTATTTTCTAAAACTTTAAAACAAAGGCAATATTTGATTTTTGGAAATGCGGGAAATTGTGCCCTAACGTGCTGGGTTTCAATTCCGTTTGTCTAAATAATCGAATATCCCTTTTAATTTCGTCCATATTTCCTAAACCCCAACAAGGCAATATTCAACATTTGGAAATTCGAGAAATCGTGCCCTAACGTGTTGGGTTTCAATTTTTCGTTGGACCAATAAATTGAATATCCTTTTTGTAATTTTCAAATGTACGAACTTTTAGAAATCGGAAATTGATCATGGTCTCGAGGGTTTAAAAGATCATGTCCTAACGTACTGGATGTAATATTATATCCCTTCGAAACAAGAGATTTTTAACGTCCATTTCAAATTATCCAAAAGTATTAAAAGGAATCATATTTCAATTTTTTTAAAATAAAAACTTGGACATAATGACATAATTTAATCAATTTCGTACTAATTCTGGACGTAACGAGAATGCTAATCTTTCCTCGTATGTAACTAACTCCCGAACCTATTTTCTCGAATTTCGTAGGCCAAAATTAATTTTTTTAATAAAATAAAATATTTTATTAGGTGATTCGATCACACCTAAACAAAAAAGGATTGGTGGCGACTCCATACTTTGTTTTAAAGTCGATCCCCTTTTTTTCAAAAATTAAAAATAATTTCGACAGACCATTGATTAAAAATAAGTTGATTAAAGTAATTAAGTTAATTGATAAAAGATAGTGGGAAGAAACAGACAAAACTAAGAACCACTATTATCATCTTCTACCTTCGTCCATGCATACGAGAAAAGAAAGAAAAGAGTTTTAAGCTCTTTGAATTGTAAGGATTGTAACATTCTAGATGTTACACTTAAATTTGAGAGATTATATTAACCACTGAAATAGTTTAGTATTATCAGAGTTTATAAAACATTCAATTTAAAATATTTATTTATTTTTAAAAAAATTAGTCTATTTTTAGAAAAGCTGACGAATTATAAAAAAATATTTTAGTTTAAATTTCTAAAGTAACAATGACTTCTTAAAAAAAGCTTAATTAATTAATTAATTATTTATTTATTACTCACAATTTTTAATTTTAATTTTGGTAGCGAAAATGTGATTTTTACTTAGTTTTAATAATAACAAATGGTTATTAAAAACCCACGGTAGACTGTCTAAAACTCTGTTCATATCAACCACATGAAAAAAACTTAAATAAATAATGTTTCTCTCCTATATCAGTTATAGCGATACCTCCAATAGGGTGCCATAAATCAGGCATGGTATACCGAAGAGACGGAAAGTGAACCACGCTATTGGTCAAACAGTTCCAACCAGTGAAAAGTCCATATCCCGTTCCATCACTTTTACGTCCTTCTAAAAAGCATCCTCTTCCTCGTCTGAAAAGCAAAGATTCGCCAAATCATCTTCCATTGAAACACCAATCGAAACCGATAATCAAAGAAACCAAAAAAAATAATAAAACACCAGAAAATGAAACAAACAAAATTGTGTCAACAAGGGCAGACTAAAATCATGCTAGAGAGCAGACTTCACTCACCATATTTAATGTAAAGGCTATTTGTTATATCAAAACATTCAACATGGTGGTTTCATTTATAAGAATACTCGTGGACGAATGTTTTGTTATATTACTTGTCGGCAACTATACGTTGGCTGTAAACAAGGTTTTAAATTTGTCAATTTTTTGTGAACACATTATTACCTTGTGAAATACGATTATTGATTTTGAGTTGCTCACCACATTATTCATGGCCTTCTATTATCACGGGGCCAAGACAAGACAAAAGCAAAGACATTTTGTAGAGAAAAAAGATAAAAGAAGGAAAAAGAGAATAAAACGAGTAAACAAGGATAAAGAGTAGAAAAAGAGTCGGAGAAGTAAACGCAAGGAGTGAGAGAGAATAGGTTTGAAGAAAGTAGAATACAAAAGATGACACTTCAGCTTATTAGGTTATATGTTAATTTCTCTTATTATACAATTTGATTATTATTCTTATTATTATTATTTATAAAAGAAATGTAAGTTTATCTGTAGCTGGTTATATGTAATATCTTATTCTGAAAAAAATGAAATTAATTTGAACCTTGAGGATATCTACTATTTTATTTTTAATTTTAATTTAAAATCTTTCAAATTTTACTATTCCTTTTAAGTTTATTTAATTTTAAAATGGAGTACTAAAATTTGTTATTTATTATTTTTATTATTTTATTAATAGATAGATATAAGACGTTAAAAGTATTATAGAGACCCTTGTATTAAGAATTAGATTACGTTTTGCCCTTCTACTAAAAAAAAGGGCAAATAAGTTCTTGTATGTCAGATCAAATAGTAAACTGGTCTGTTGGTTAAAAATTTTATTTATTTTTACCGTTAAAAATTGATCATTGTACATCAAAATTAGGTACACGTGACATACCACATGTCACTTTTTTGTTATTCCGTCAACACACTAGTTTTTAACCGTATAAATGATAAAAATTTTAACAATAAGGACCAATTTAACATGTATAGACTAATTTTCTTAATTTTTAAATAATTTAACTCTTAATATAAGGTCCTCTATTGTAATTTTACCATATAAGACATATAATATGGGAAAAGAAGAGTAGCAGATGCATAGCCTACGTGGCATTCAAAACACCATAGGTTATTCGTTTGGGTACTTGGGGAAGTTGTGTGAGTCTCATTCTCGTACACAAACTTCCAAAGTCTCAAATGATTCCTAGCCTCTCCTCACCAGCCTTGTATGTAATGTAATGTTGTTGTACCACTCCGACTAATCGACACTCTCCTCCTCCAAATCAGAAAAATGAAACCCCACATTCACATCATCACCTCTAATTTTAATCCTTCATCCCCACCTCACCTTCTCATACGACGCCGTCTCCCTTCCTTTACTCGCCTCCTCACTCTCTCTCTCCACCCTCACGACAACCCCCACGATGCTCGCCGCCGCTCCTCCGCAGTCTCTCGACGCGCCGTTCTCCTCACTCCGTTTCTCGCCGCCGCTGGCACTCTCCTCCTACAACAATCCCAGTCCTTGGCCGAGGAGATAACGCTGCCTTCCTCTCCGGTGACTTCGCCTCCGCCTAAGGTGGTCGTAGAGGAGGCGCTTGTGTCGGCGAGGATATACGACGCTACAGCTATCGGGGAGCCGTTGGCGGTGGGGAAAGATAAGAGCAAAGTGTGGGAGAAGTTGATGAATGCCAGGATTGTTTATTTAGGAGAAGCTGAGCAAGTTCCAATTAGAGACGATAAAGAATTGGAGCTTGAGATTGTTAAGAATTTGAAAAAACGCTGCGTTGAGAACCAGAGGCCGTTGGCTTTGGCTCTCGAAGCTTTTCCTTCCGATTTACAAAACCAACTCGATCAGTTTATGGCTAAAAGGTTACTTTCTATTGCATTGACTTCTCTTTCTAAATACATATATGACTTTTCATCTCTAAGTAAATTAGTTTTACATAATTTCATAATTGTTTACACACTTAATATCTGTTTAATTCAGCAATCATATTCGTGTTAAATGTTGACATGCTGATTTCATGTAAATTGAAAATTTCTAATTATTGAATGTAAAAATTTCAATTGTTATATATATGTTGAAAAACCATTATTATGATAGATGTATTGGATTGAATCGAAATTGTACGGGCAGAATGATTATAGTTGCATTACTGAACATATATTATTAGTAGAAAAACTTAAAAGTTGATCATACATATTTACACACACATAACACATTATTTGAACCCTGGTGTGTATATTGTTAAAAATAGAGACAATCTATTGCGGCAAAGAAATTGAAACATCTGTATTTAAGTGTTGAAAAGGCTTATAGTTTTGAAAGTTCTGTGTTGACAGGATAGATGGAGAAGGACTGAAATCTTATGTTTCACATTGGTCAGCTCAAAGGTGGCAGGAGTATGAACCCATTTTAAATTATTGTCGCGATAATGAAGTTCGCCTTGTTGCTTGTGGAACTCCTTTAAAGGTAATTTTAAGTTGTTATGTAGTCACTGGGGATTCTGTACTACTCATCCTTTTTGCATTAACTCTGCCATCATCCTTTTGGTGTTAACTTATTGCTTCATCACCCTGTTGGGTTTGTTGAGAAAAGCTGATTGATCTAATTTACACCATTTTGGGTGTCTAAAAGGCTAGAATATCTTGTCAGCTTGTTGTAATAGGTCTTATTAGTTGCATCATGTTCAGAAGACTTGATTTTTTTATTTTTATTTTATTATGGTTGGGTTACTTATGGGTTTCAATTTTAAATAGGGATGGAGAGGATATCCTCTGATGTAATCCTAGATATTTATGGTCTCCTATGTTATAAGAAAGGGAGAAAGAAAATTTTCTTTTTTCTGTTTTAGATTCATACCAAATTACCAATATTATGTTATCATTCTATCAGTATGGCTGTGCACAAGGAGAATAGTAATATGGAGTATTCTATTTAATTTGATGTAGATCCTACGGACTGCGCAAGCTGAAGGTATTCGTGGCCTCTCTAAGGCTGAGCGTAAGGCATATTCTCCTCCAGCTGGTTCAGGCTTCATATCAGGCTTTAGTTCTATTTCACGTAGATCGTCTATGGAAAATCATTTCCCGACTCAGTCAATTCCCTTCGGTCCAAGTTCATATTTATCTGCACAAGCAAGAGTGGTTGACGAATATAACATGTCCCAAATTATTCTGAAAGAAGTTTCAGATGGAGGAGCCACAAGTTTGTTAGTAGTTGTGACTGGTGCAAACCATGTCCAATTTGGTTCTAGAGGGACAGGGTTGCCTGCCAGAATTTCAAAAAAGATTCAGAAGAAGAACCAAGTGGCTATACTTCTTAATCCTGAAAGGCAATACATAAGAAGAGAGGGAGACGTCCCTGTTGCTGATTTCTTGTGGTATTCTGCAGCCAGACCTTGCAGTCGTAATTGTTTTGATCGTGCTGAAATTGCTCGAGTCATGAATGCAGCTGGCAGGCAGCGAGATGCCCTACCCCAGGTTATCTGTGCTTAAGCCTTCATGGTAGTATTGCATGTTTTATCTCCTTGACTTGATTGGTATATATATTTTTTGGATGCATCGGTGGATTGACTTAAGGTTGTTCCGTTGATTTGTGCTAAGTTTCATCCCTCTAAATACCAATTTTTAACTTAAATGTTTTTAAATGTTTTGGTTCAAAAGAAAATCTTGATGTTTTCAAATTTTTATGCTGAAGATCCACAGAAACACATGCATGGATCCACACATTTACACATAGAAATACATGCATGGATACACACATTTAACTTCATAAATATCAACGTGTGAAGGTTTATACAATTACCACGATTTGAATGATACCTTTTTTGATATATATTTTTAAGGACGGTTACCACCTCTTTTAAGGAAAAAGTATGACTTTTCTTTGGATGCTAAATCAATATAGCTCAGCTCCTTCCAGAATGTTGGCAAATGTTAGAAGTAATAGAGTTTGAACTTTTAAATGACTTATCTTTCATATGCATACTATAAGATACTTGAAAAATGCTTTTGGAATGGCAGTTACCACCTTGTCATTACTTGTAATAGATCCACAGATGGTAAAGGGAAATGATAAATGTGACTGACTTGCTTATATTTATTGGACAATGAACTAATGATAATTGAATGATATGAATAAGTCAACTATAAATCAAGTTCGCTGAAATTTCGCTTAGTTTATTATGTTTTTTAAAAGTGTGGAGTGGTTATTTTATCAAGTGCAAATGACTCACCTAACAAGTAAAAATTGTCATTTTTCCTATAATAGTTAGTTCCCTAGATGTTTGTCAACGTAACTGCATATTCTGCAGTATCTCGTGTTATGGTTGACTGTAATCTAAGAACCACAGTTCCACTAATTTTCTTGATTGCTGCTAGAATATTTATATGGTAGGTTAAGTACTTTGACATGGTATCCTTGTTGGTTAAAAGCTTTTCTCTTCCTTCTTTTCCCCCCCAATATTATTTTATATTTTATAAAATTATCATTTATCAAATTACTAAGGACAAAGCTTACCTCTGCTCGTAAAGATTAATTGTGAAAATTTTGCAACAGGACCTTCAAAAAGGACTTGACCTTGGTTTAGTATCTCCAGAGGTCCTGCAGAACTTTTTCGATCTGGAGCAATATCCTCTTATTTCAGAGCTCACTCATCGCTTCCAGGTATATTCAATTGTTTGAAATGAAATTTATTGTAATTATGCCATTATCTGTAGATTAATATTGTCATGGTTTATTGTATAATTCACAAGTCCAATGAAGATGATACTTATATGTGTTTTAAGTGGAAAGAATAAACAAATCACTTGCAACATTGTCCAAGTCAAAAGGTGCTCAAGCTAACCATATATGATCTTGGTGCAGGGATTCAGGGAAAGATTGTTAGCTGATCCCAAGTTCTTGCATAGACTAGCTATAGAAGAAGCTATATCGATAACAACTACTCTCTTAGCACAGTATGAGAGGCGTAAAGAAAATTTCTTTGAAGAGCTTGACTATGTTATTACAGACACGGCCCGAGGTATAGTTGTTGATTTCTTTACCGTATGGCTTCCTGCCCCAACTATCTCATTCCTCTCAAATGCTGATGGAGCTGACAACATGGATGCAATAAAAGGTCTTCTTGGTTCAATACCTGATAATGCATTTCAGAAGAATCTTGCTGGGAAAGATTGGAACATCAGTCACAGGTTAGCATCTGTGCTTGTTGGTGGTCTGAAACTGGCTAGTGTTGGATTTATTTCCAGCATTGGAGCTGTGGCTTCCTCAAATATTTTGTATGCAGTTCGAAAAATCTTCAATCCAGAATTGGTTTCTAACCAACAAGTTAAAAGATCACCTATACTCAAAACAGCTCTTGTTTATGGAGGCTTTCTAGGGACATCGGCAAATCTTCGTTATCAGGTAAGAATGCTTGTCACATAAGTTCAGCGATGCCAAGAACTTGCTTTATCATGAAAAAACTTTCTGGCATATGTTGGGCCTATAAATGGACTTGCTTTGTCATGCTCACGTCTGACATGGACTGGACTCCGACACAGCGAAGTACATGTTGGACACACAGGACACCTCAAAAAAGTAGAAAAATAGACAGTTAAACATAGCCAAACACAGCTGGACATGCCTGGATGTTGATGGATGCATGATGGTTTTTTTTTTTTTTTTTTTTTTGCTTTTTCTCTCAAATGCGGAATAAACAATGAGCAATTTGGTTCTAATAGATTTTTTATTCAAAAATAATTTTTAAAAATTAAAAGCTATTTCATGTAAATATGTAATTGAAAAGTATCAATTTTACATTTTTTGCATTTCATTGTATTAAAGTTATTTTTCCCATGTCTTGCTGTGCCCATGTCCTAATTTTCTAAAAACTACTATGCTGCAGTATCTGTCCTGTCGTTCCAATGTCTGTCCGTGCTCCCTATTTTTAGACTCTTGTTTTTCCTCTAGTTCATTTATTGTGTCAGACACATCTAACAATTAAGCAGGCATGGAAGCAGGAGTATAGCTCTCCAAATATAAGAAAACACTTGGAAAATTTAATTTACTTGTCTTAGAAACATGACCTTGTCCAACATTCACACCTGAGTTTGAGCAACATAGACTTTGGCATTTGTTAGTAATAATTTATTGATGATATCGGTTGTATTCATTGCAAAAGAATATTTTCTTTTCTTTATGTTGGGAACTACCGAGATGATTTATCTAATCACGTGATCAATATGATGCATTTTCTGTTGGCCAACTCTTGGCACCCCTGGTTTAGACCTAGATTCACAATGACCTCTCTCATTCCAACTGATGCATATTTGTACTTTCAGTTTTGCCTACCATCTGCTTGATATAAAATTAAAATATACTAAAATTTTCAGATTATTGCTGGAATCGTGGAGCATCGAATTTCAGATGAATTTTCTTCTCAAATCTTTCTTGTGAATATGCTTTCCTTTTTTGTTCGGACTATCAATTCTTACTGGGGAACTCAGGTCAGAATTATCTTCATTTGGTACTTTCATTTCTTTAGGATTATTAAGTTAGATCCTTTAGATAATGTCATGTTATAGCAACATTATCGTAATTCTGAGAACTATATTATTGCAAACTATGTAATCATATGTTACTTACTACATTAAATTATGTGGCCAGTGAAACTATGTTACTTAATTTGAACATGAACTGCATGGCTTCCATTTGATATGAGTTTTATTTTTCTTAAGTCTCCACAAGGACTATTGCTTGGTAAAGTTGATTAATGCACATTGAGATGGCATTTATAATAGCAGCCTTGTCCTCTAGCAACAGTCATGCAGGTCTAGAACATTAATGTAGTTTTGTTGCTGACTTGAATGCAACAGCAATGGGTTGATCTTGCTCGCTTCTCGGGATTGCAAACTCGGAAGAACGAACAACCTTCTTACCTGACTTCAGATTCTCCTAATCCAGCAGCACTGGAATGCGGTGCTGCAGAAGAGGTCAATATCGACGAATTCAAGAATCAGTGAGGTGAATCTGTATTTTTTATGTTGTCATTTTGTGATTTATTTTTTGCTTTTCTTGCCCCTCTGAACCACAAGATAAAGAACCCCTTGAATACAAAATTTTTTCAAAATTTGGAGAACACAAGGATGAGATAGGAGCATTAGCCACAAAATATATTGCGAGTACATTGATTCAATGCAAGCTGAAAATCATGTAATAAGAGAATGAATGGCTTCATCCTTGATTTTGGGGCATTTTCTCCAAAACAAGATATGTTGAATTAAAAGCTCTTCTGTATATGAAATTGTTTGATGTAAATTTTAGCATCAATAATTTACCTTGTAAAGCCACTACTATAAAGTTTGCCTTTCAAATATGAATTGTCTTCATATATGTGGACCCATAATAAGTGTTTCTGTTGGTAGCAAAGCAGGAAATTTTAGAAGTTAACTAGAAATGAGAGAGATTTTCTTAGACCAAGCTATTTGACTCTCTGCATTCCGATGAGGTTGAGTAGCATCTAAATGAGCAGCTGAAACGTAATGTTAAATGACATACCTTTTAAAAGGATTGATGAAAGACGATATTCTATTGAGGTGTGTTGTTGAAAATTGTAAGATGGACATTTTATATCAAGGTATTATTTTGTAGTTTCTAAATTGGTTTTTGTTTTTTTTAGTCTGTATATTATTAGTCAATAGCATAAGGTCTTTTGTTGACACTCTTAATAGTCACTATTCAGACCCTATTAATGTAATTTCTTGTCCTCCATTTTCTTCAACTTTATACCAAAAAGCAGAATATTTTAAGTAAGTGTTAATTTAGGATCATACCGAATCCATTTTTTTTTAAATAAAACTTATTGAGAAAAAAGTATTTGATCAATTGTTTTATTTAAACTTTATACCAAAAAGGTATGTTAACTCGTGTTAATTTAGGACCATACCTAATCCATTTAAAAATAAAAAAAAACTTGATCAATTATTTTAATTTTATTTAAAACATTGTACAAAAAACAATATGTTAATTTAGGATCAAACCTAATTCTATCAATTATTTTATTTAAACTTTGTAACATAGAAAAGTAAGTTAATTGGTGTTCACTTGGGATCATACCTACTCCATTTAGAAAAATTATAAGAAAAAATATCTTATCAATTATTTTATTTGGATTAACTAAGGATTGTGCCTAATCCATTTAACAAAACTTAAATGAGAAAAATATTTTATTTATTTATTTTAAAATATATAAGATTGGTCCATAAGTTCACTCGAGATTAATGATCTTAATTTCTACACGCCTAAGGCGAAATTCAAAACCAATTTTATATTATTAGTTATATTGTTATTTTAATTAGTGTATTTAAAGAGATGGATTTGCAATTTGTAACCAACTAGATAAAATATAATTAAAAAAAAAATCAAACTTGCTAAATTGTGAGAATAAACATTGTTTATTAATTATAATTATAAATATGAATGCAAATTGTATAACGATGAATTAATATTAATTATAATTATCAAATAAATTAATTATATTAAATGTTTACTTTTTACTAATGTATCAAACAATTTTATAATAAAAATTTAGTGCTTATAAAATTCAGTCCTAAAATTTTAATATTTATATTTTCAACACTTAATATTTTTATTTTATCAAATACATCCTAAATCCTAAATTAGCGTATATATTTACAATAAATTAATTGTATATTATCTAGTAAGTAAATAAATTAAATTTAATACTTTGTTAAGAAAATTTTAAAATAGTTTTATGACAAATTTATTTAAAACATGTTATTTTAAAAATATTAATAATAAATACAAAAAGTAAGTTACAAACTAATATAAAATAAAAAAGTATTTTGATAGTTTCACGATTGAAAAAGTTTCTTTTTGGCAATCCACAATAATATTATGTTATACGTAATAACTAATAATTTTATTTTAATATTTTGAAGACATTAAAAGTGTCGAAAATTTTTAAAATTTTCTTGGATTTTAAGATGCTAATATTTCAAAATCATTAATTCAAAATACTAGAATTTGTAATTGTTTTGTTTTGATAACAATTGATTAAGGAAAAATTAAATTATTAGAAATTTAAAAATTATAAAATAAGAATAATTATATTAAAAATAAATAATATAAAAAATTCATTATGAATATCATTATATTTGTAAAAATTTCCAAATAGTTTTAATAAAATAAAATTTAAAAATTATTTATTATAAATTAAATAAAAATAATTTCTAAAGTTTAAGCTTTTTATCTTATGGTGGGCTATATGAATTAAATCAAATAAAATTATACGGAAATTTGAAAAACCACTATCTAGATGAAATTTGAAAAAGGAAATTGAATTTTAAAATCCCCTCTTGAAATTACTCACAAATTTTGAATTCTCCAATATAGTTACTCAAACAGGTAATATTTAGAATTTTGAAAACTTTGATTAAAACAAAATCTCTTCTACAAATGAATTAAAATTTATAGCAGTAATGATTGCCGATGTCAGTATGCCAAAATATGCAAATATATATAAGAAAGAATGAAGTGTGATTTTTACTGTAAGTGTGATAAGTCAAATTATAATATAATTTTTATTACAACGAAATACACAAGTATTCCAATGATCGTATCCAAAGAATTGTCAAATTGATAAATGTATTATCAAGTTAATTTTTGCAAAACAATTATTAGTCTAGTCAATTTGAGAATTATTAGTGCAACAGAATATAAAATTATAATAAAACTAATTCTAAATTAACAATTAAAAACATTAAAATAACTTTCTTTTTCTTGTTAAACAATGCAAAATAATAAAACGAGGTCAATTGATTTACTAACTGCTAACTAAGCTAATATAAATATTTCGATTGAAATGTTTACTATTCTTATTAGGATTATCCTCTCAATCTCCTCCTAATTAAAAGTTACCGCCTAAACTCTCCTTTCGGTCTCACTTAGGCATATATTTCTCCTCTCGACCTCACCGCTCATCACGTTTATATCAAACTATTACATGTCAAATTCTTCTCTCGATCTCATTTGTCTAAATATTCAACTAGAGTCGTCAATTCTATTATGTTGAGTAATTTGACATAATCAAATAAAACAACCAATCAAATATAGGAAAACGCTTCATCAAACAATGGAGTAATTAATTGACCAACAAAAATAATTCATTAAATTTTCATACAGACATTTTATTGAACATTTGATAAATGAAATATAAAAATAAGGATGAAGAGAAATGCTCATTTATATATCGAATTAAGCGCAAAAGTTCGAGTAATCTTTGATTACAAAGTTTCAATAAGAAATAGAAATGATCCAAACTGCAAATAAATCAATAAAATAAAACCTAATCTACTAAGAAAACCTAAAAAAAGTCTTTATACTATTCTAACCTAAAAATTATCTATCTATCATCCATTATTGTAAAATTAAACTAAAATTTGGTTTATTTAAGAAATAACCAAAAGTCAAAAGTGACCCTAATATTATTTTAATTCATAGAGGCTTAAAATAGAAAATGATTGCTAAATGCCCTTAATTGCTCAAGTCAACATCCAGTTTAGTTGTAAAATCATTGCAACGTCGGGACTACGAATGAATCCTATCTCGACGTGAGGTCACAACACCGTGATGTTATGCGATTCAACGTCGCAATGAGACTACTTGTTGTGGTCTCTCATTGCTTTCATGTCTAGCTTCAATGTTGCGACTTCCATAGCTCGTAGTCGTGACCTCAACTACAGTTGTGCCTTTAATGCACATTTTCAACTCCCAACTTGTCTTATACAATAACATAAATTTATTTAAATGTCAAAAACTATTAAAAACACAAAATAAAATGAAAAGCACTCAAATCAATTAAAAAACACACTTCACTAATTAAACAAATAGAAACACGAATTGACGCTAAAATGACTCGATTTTGCTTAAAATATCTAAAATATGTGTGAAAGGACAACAAATGTGCATATCAAATTATAGTATATCAAATACCCCACACTTACACTTTTACTTGTCCTCAAGCAAAACAAAATCTAAACACAAACGTTCACATACCAGACATTGTGTTTCAATTAAACAATAATGAATATAAACAAGTACTAACAAGATGTACCCCAATCTAACATCAACATTTATAGATAAACATGATTTAGACATAGATTCAAAGTTACACATGATGGAACAAAATAAAGTTTTGTTAGTTACTAACAATTGTGCACTAGATGGTTTAATTGGAATATGACATGCTTGTGAAAAATGCAACATCATAATGTATGATTATATTCAATGTGTCAAAATCATCATTCAACATATTTCTCGTGCATCTTATTTCAATTCAAGAAATTCAAACATATTTAGGTCGCATATATCTTTTCAACTTGTAACATTCAGTGACTTAGAACGATATGATAAGTAACATAAAAAGTAAGGCACAAAATGGCTACAAGCAATTCAAATCAATTAAACTTATGATGTTAATCCCTAGCTTCATCCCCAAATTAGACATTTAGTGCACTCGCCTTTCATCATCCCTCTAACAACCTTTTGTCTCTTAAAAATATAGTTTTTGAAATTGATAAGCATAGATTCAAGCACCAAGAGTACCATAATAGTGGACGAAAAGACATTTTCGATATAATTCAAAATTTTTAACTTTTTTGCTCAAATTTCATTTCCATTTCGCTCTCTTTGCTTTTAACCCTCACCATGCTTTTGTCTTTCTTAATGCTTTTAACCTTGAAAATTCTTTTGTTCACTCAAATGTTTTCAGTTAAGCATTCGGTTTTGCTAAAGTTCTATTCTCATCACTTCCTCCATATTCTCATTTTATTGTACCCACATTCTCCATAAAATTCTAACTAGTTTCTTGGCATCTATAG
This sequence comes from Gossypium hirsutum, assembly GCF_007990345.1. NCBI lineage: Eukaryota > Viridiplantae > Streptophyta > Magnoliopsida > Malvales > Malvaceae > Gossypium > Gossypium hirsutum. Next base: position 25,590,916 of record NC_053430.1, on the reverse strand, counting down.
TTTGATGTTAACCCCATTTCTAAACAAAAGATGAGACAAAAAAATATAGATATTCAAATATGCAATATACAGTTAGGATGTTGAAACAATAAGGGTTTACAAAGAAATAGTTTAAAGCACAAATTAAGGGTACTAATGATTCACATTCATTTATAAGGTATCATTTTAAGCTTTATCGATCCAAAAAATGCCTTAGGTTATCCATTAATATATTCAAATAACTCAAATATCAATTTCAGCACAATTAGCTAATTCAATAATTCTAAACACAAGTTAATAAAAAATAATAATTTACGTTCTTCATTTGGTACAAACATGCATAACTAAAAAAGCACCTATTAACAATAAATAAGTAACTAAAAGAACTAAAACAATCCATATTATCTAACCATTCATCCATACATGCATATCATATTTATCCAATCATGCCTCAATCCTATGGTTGACATCTATTAACACGAATTTACCACATAATCATATAATTGGCACACAAACAACAAATTTTTTTAGGAAACTAAACCAAATTAAACTAAAAAAAGAAAAAAAAAACCCAAAGCAAATAGACAAACGAAACAAAATAGATGAAAAATCTACACCTTCCCCCCCAAAATTAGAATACACATTGTCCCCAATATTTTAAAAATACAAAGGAAAAGGGAACAAAAAAACTCTATTGAAAATTCAAATCCTTGCTCTCGAAACTGTATTAGGTTCAAAAGTGCGCTCTAAATGAATTGAAGAGTACGTAAAAATAAAACACTAAAACAAAATAACATAATTCATAAATAATTGAAATATAAAATAAAAGCAATAAAAGAAAACTAAAAATTTTCAAGTTCAAAAATGAAGAAAAATAATTAAATTTTATCAAAATAGTCTTCGTCAAATTATTTTATGCTATCCTCATCCTCTTATTCCAACATGATGGTATTTTCTTTTCCTTTGCTTTAGGAGGGTTTTGCTTTCTTCGAAACTAATGGAACATTGAATGGGTCATGAATGCTAATTTTGTTCTTTCGTGGTCTCAAATGTGCACCACCATTCAGTGCCGAAGTGGGTTGCTATGGTGGTGATGGCGGAACAATGAAATCAACATTGGTTGGCGTATGCCACATTTTTTGCAGCCATGAAGGGACTTTTAATCCATGTTGCCTGAAGTAATAAGTTACTGTTGGCCCAAGAATTACCATGCACTCCATCAAATAATCAATTTTTGATTGCATGAAAAGGTCCCTAGTTGTCAGGACTATTGGGGTTACTTGCTTCCGTTGCGATATCAGGGGCATAAGTCTAAGCTCCTCCATAAGTTATTGAAGTAAATGCTCCAAAGGGTACTCTTTGTGCACATCCACACTCTCTTTTATGCTCCTTAACTCGATCAGAATATATTCTGTAAAATTTTTCATATATTGCATCATTGATGATGCCTTTTGGGATACAATGAGGCTCATTTGGATCGATCTCCACATTTTCTCATCGACACATTTCCATAATCAAATGTGGGTACAAAATGCCTCTTGTTTTTTCATTTGCACACTGCCTTATGGTGTAGTAAATTTGATCTCCTATATTGATTTTTTTTAGTTCAAATAGCATACAAGAGTAACAAGTGATCACAGGTAATTTCCATGATGTGCTGAGGAGGTATTAATTTTGCATATATGAAATACATCCACATTTTAGAAATTGGAAACATTGTCGATTGTTGAAATCTAACGATTGTTTTGGTATTTGACTTTCTAACCCAATGATCTCTATTATCAATTAAAAAAATCATGATGCCATCATAATCAACCTCGTCTTTATTCAACTCAACATAAATATCGCGTATGTTATGAGGTGTTTCATGGATATCATTAATTGTAGCAGGGGAAACACCTACAAGAACGTGACTCACACTGACCTTTTGATCTTGCGTTTTTGAGAAATTCACGTAAAATTCCTGGACAACTGCAATAATATGGGTCAAGTTGGTTGTCAGCAAAATGTTGTCCACTTAAGTTTCTCGACCAACTTAATGATCGGATTATAAAATAATTGCACGGAAAAATTAAATCCATGCTCCAGGATAAGTGGCTTATCCGATTTACCGAAACATTTGAAAGCGTTGTGAGAAACAAAACGTTTCTTATCATTGGTTGGAGTATCTCACTCTATTGGTTTTCTAGCTGCAATTCATTTTTGAGATGTCATCTTTACCAAATACCCAATAATATTCAACAACCAATTTCAACATGATAAGTTCTAAATAGCACAATTCTTCAAACCTATTCCTATTATTACCAACCCAAATATTCAAGAAAACACAATAACTAGATGCAAGCAAGGATATAATACATTGTTCTAAAACAAATATCCACACTAATCTAATAAAAAATCACAATAAATTAATATCGATGCTAACAACTAAGAAAATAATCAAGTTTTGGGATGGAAAGACAACACCTTGAAGAAAAATACCATAAACCCATTGTTGTGAATGCTTAAGCAATCCTCCATTCGATAAGAAATAATAAGGAAACAAAGATTTTTGCTGCACAATGAAAGAAAATTAAGAGACTAGGAAGAAAATAGATGAAGATTCTACTGGAAAATAGAAGAAAATAAAAGGTTTTGTGAATTTTTTGAAGAGGAAAAATAACAAAGAAAGATAATAAAACATAAAAGAGCCGTTTTTTAATTGGGCATTAAGGTAGCATGGCTTCAAAATTTTCATCTCATCACAACGTGGCGTGCAAAACCTAGTTCGCAAGGTTAGTACAACTCAGCTCGTCGTAACTTCAACTCTTTTCATTGCAACATCAAGGCTTCTCATGGTGATGTGAGTCCTTTTCTTGTCACAATAAAACTTACTATTTCAAAACACCTAAAGCTAGTTAATGTTGCCCACATCGTGACCCTACACTCCTATGTTGCGACCTCATGTCTCCACGCCTCGACGTAAGACTTTTCCTCATTGGAACGTCACCCCTATTTGTTCAAACTTTTTATTCTTTCTTTTGCTCACTTCACTTTATTGGCACCTAACACTAAAAACAATTAACAAAATTTACTTAGAAAAATAAAAATAAAAAAACTAAAATTTAAAGAACAACTAAAGGGATTATTAAAATTCTTCATAGCTGGGGTGACCAATATCACCACCGTAGAAAAATTTCTAGTTGGTTCTTGATAATTTGATTAGACATTTTTTTTTTGCATTTGAGAGAGGTGAATCGGTCTTGTCGATATGACACATTGATACTTCCTTATCTTTGATTGATACAACATCTACATCACAAGCCATTTTGCACCGAATCCTAGCCAACCTCATAATTCATTCTGGGGTATTATAATCTCGCGCACACCTACCCCGGTGTCGTTTAAGGTTGTAGGTACTCGAGCTTTACCTCCTTCATCAGATTGGAAATGAATATACTCATTGATTTCATCAATTTTCTTCTTCGTAACTATAATCGAAAGTTATGTTAGCTCTTCAACACCTTCAACTAGGTTGGTTTAGGCTCATCATAAACATTCACTTCTAAACCTATTTCTATTTCTATGTCAATTGAAGCAGAAGCATTATCTTCAACAATTACAATCTCATCTTGATCTTCCACTCTACACTTTTGTTGAACATCCCTACTCAACTCATAATGCTTAACAATGGTAAGGTGAAGCTCATCTTCAAGCTTGAGAACATCATGCTCGACACTCACTTCCACTAGAGCATTTATTGTGGATCGACTTCAAATAGGATCAAATAATTGATCCAACGTACTGGACATGGATGACATCGTAGCTTGGTACGCAGAAATATCATCCTCTAATGTACCAACCCACATAAGAAAGGATGGATTCTTGAAGAATTCTTCACTTGCCACATCCCTATCAAAATAACAATACGAGGGAAATGAATCATATGCCAAATAGCTACCCAGCCAGCTTTGGTTGTAGGCATTTGTGTTGTTTGCAAAACCATATTGACCATAAGAATATTCATGCAAATATTCTTGCCCCCATAGTAACCATCACATCTCCAATTGCCTATCGAAGCTTCATTCTTCAAACTCAGCTGCTTGTCATAATTGTATTGCTCACTTCGCCAATTATATTCATTATTATACATGATTAAGTCAAATCTTTAACAAGGTAAATAAAAGCAAAAAAAGGAAAATAAAATAATGATACAAAAAAATAATAACACAATCTAATTCACTTGTCTTTCTACTAATGTTGTTTTTCAAACAACTAACTCAGCAAATACATTTACATCTTTACAATCCCCGACAACAGTGCCAAAAACTTGACCACTAGCATACATAGCCAAAATATGAAAAATATATATAGAAATGAAGTGTGGTTTTTACTACAAGTGTGACATGCCAAAATGTAATGTAGTTTTCAATTACAACGAAATACGAAAGTATTCCGAGGATTGTACCCAAGAGATCGTCAAATTGGTAAATGTATTATCAAGTTAATTTTTACAAAACAAATATTAGTTTAGTCGATTTACGAATTATTAGAGTAATCAAATATAAAATTAAAATAAAACTAAATCTAAATTAACAACTAAAAACATTAAAATAAGTTTATTTTTCTTATTAAACAATGCAAAACAATAAAATGAAGTTCAATCAATTTATTAACTGCTAATTAAGCTAATACAAATATTTTGATCGAATTGTTTACTACTCCTAACTAGGATTATCCTCTCAATCTCCTCCTAATTGAAGGTTACCACCTAAATTATCCTCTTGATCTTAGTTAGGCATACTATTCTCCTCTCGGTCTCACCACTTGTCACATTTATACCAAATTGTTACACGACAAACTCTCCTTTTGATCTCATTTGTCTAAATATTCTACTAGATTCTTCAATTCTAGTATGTTGACTAATTTCACATAATCAAATTAAACAACCAAAGAAACAATAAAGTAATTAATCAACCAAAAAAAATAATATAACTGCATAATTCATTCAAATTTTCATACAAACATTTTATCAAACATTTGATAAAAAAATATAAAAATAAGGATTAGGAAAAATTCTCATTTATATATCGAATTAAGCATGAAAGTACAAGTAATCTTCAATCACAAAGTTCCAACAAGAAATAGAAATGATCGACGCCTCAAATAAATCTAAATCAAATTAAAAACAAAAAGAAAATAAACTAAAACCTAATCTACTAAGAAAATCTAAAATGGTCCTTATATTATTATAACCTAAAAATCATCTATCTATCATCCATTGTTGTAAAATAAAACCAAAATTCGGTTTATATAGGAAATAACCAAAGACAAAAGTTTCCCTGGTATAATTTTAAGTCATAGAAGCTTAAAACTGAAATTGACTTTTAAATGCCCCTAATTGTTCAAGTGAACATCCAGTTTAGCTATAAAATCACCATGGTGTTGCGGCTACAAATGAATCTTGTCATGACATGAGGTCACAACATCATGAAATTACACAATTCAACTTCGTGACAAGATTGCCTGTTGTGGTCTTTCATTGCTTATGCGTATGACTTCAATGTTGCGACTTCCACAGCTTGTGGTTGCGACCTCAGCTACAGTTCTCCCTTAATGCACATTTTCAACTCCAGATTTGTCCTATACAACCACATAAATTTATTTAAATGTAAAAAACTATTAAAAACACAAAATAACATGAAAAACAATCAAATCAACTAAGAACACACTTACATTAATTAAACACCTAAAAACACAAATTGACACTAAAATGACTTGATTCCATTTAAAACATACTAAAATGTGTGTGAATGGACAACAAATGTGCAAATCAAATTATGGTATATCAAGTAACTAACTTAACTTAACATACTAGTAATCTAGTTATCTATGCTCTTCCTTGTGTAGACTATGTAAGTGATTAAGAAAATATTTGATTGATCATTTAACTAGTCATGAAGTTAATATGCACACTCGACTATTAATATGCACACTCGACTATCTCAATTCTTACTCTTATCTAGGAATATCCTCTCGATCTCATCCTAACATAAGAACCACCATCTGGGATCTCCTCTTACTCTCACCTAGTTAATACCTCACCTCTCGCACTCATTATTTGGCCTAGTTGTATCGAATCCTACACATTAGACTTTCCTCTTAGACTCGTTTATCTAGATTTTCAACTAGAGTTGTCAATTCTAGTCTATTTGGCGCAACAACAGAATCAAATAATTGATTAAGCAAGAACATGCATCATAACATCAATCAGTAGTTAAAATCACAATCAGCCATAATAAAAAATTAGCACATAAATGAGTTAATACAAAACATCATTCCAAAATTCAATTAATAGAGAAATAAAAATTTAGAATTTAGAATCACTCAGCCAAGGTAGCTTGAAACTGAGTTTTGCATCAATTTCGACCTTACAACATCATCCATAAGAAAGAGCTAAAGAAAATTCACCAAAGATCACAAACTAGAACAAATGCCAATAACACTCTATAAAAAAATTTAAAAAAAACACTCCATGCCATATATCTTTTCTTTTCTTTTCTCTAATTCTCCTTTCCTCTAATTTATGATGCTAAAAAGTATTTATATCAGGAAACCAAAAGACTTAAATGCCCTCACTTAAAGTTCAACTTATGAAAGGTTGAAAGGCAAAATTCCAACTAAATACCCCAGAGTAACTATCAGGGTCTTCAGATCTTAGATTCGACATCGCGACTTCACAAGCAAACTTCTTTTATGCAAGATGCATGGCATCAACGTCATGGCCTTATGGTTTTTATGTTGTGACTTTAGGGATGATGCTGTAACTTTCAACATATCCACATTGCGACGTCACTCATTATCCAACACGCCTCCTATAGCTTGATCTGTCCAAGTCACTCCTTTTGCGTCCAACATTGTGGCTTTTCATGGAACCTTTGGGTCTTCAAATTTAAATAGTGAGTTAGGTTGTGACGTCCAATCTGTTAATGGCACGACCTCAGCCTTAGTCATATCATGCCAACTCAGTCATTCATATTACAGTGCTAAGCAGCCCCACGCCGTAACCTAACTCTCTGTTTGCTCAGCATTCAAGCCTTTATGCATTTTAGTCTTCCACTTACGTACACATTGTCAATTGCACCCCTTCAACATCATTTGTAACATCCCCAATTAGGGCCTAGTCGGAACAGTGGTTTCTCCGACATAATAAAATTTATTTTTATTATATTTTTATGGTATATGATTTCATGGAATTATTTCATGAAAATTTCGTTCGAAAATTTCGACGTTTGGGCACTCAATTTGGTCAAAAGGACTACATTGTAAAAAATGCAAAAGTTGAGTTCTACATGTTGGAGGTGTCTAATTGTTATAAAATTTTAAATGGGAGGTCCTTAATGGTAACTATACCATTTTATAATTTTTTTGGACAAAAATGGACATCAAATGGGTGAAATAGAATATTATTAAGTTAGGGGCATTTTGGCAATCTAGTAATTAAAATGAATTAAAAACAAAATGAAAGCCAAAATTTCTTTTCCATCTTCTTCCTTGGCTGAATATGACATGAAGAAACCACGGCTAGGGTTTTCCAAGCTTCCAAGCTCGATTGTAAGTCTGTTCTTGTCCCGTTTTTAATGATTTTTACGTTTTTGAAATCCTCGTAACAAGATCTAACTATTTCTACCATTTATTTGAGCTAGGGTTTGTGTTTAAAAATTTAACCATGAATGAGATGCATGTATTTTGATGTTTAATTACAGAATATGAAGGCTCGGTGTGTAATAAACGACTTTTGCTAAGTGATTTTCAATAAAAATGCTTAAAAGGACTAAATCATAAAAGTTTTAAAATTAGTCATAAAAGGGTGATTTAGTGGAAATTGGGGGCTTCCATAGTTATGAAATGATTTGTATAGGCTTGAAATGCAAGGAAATTGAATAAAAATCATTTTACGAGCATTGGGGCAAAAGTGAAAATATGTGAAAGTTTAGGAGTCAAAATGCAAATTTGTAAAAATATGATTTTTGGATACATATGAATAATGTGACTAATTAGTAGGCTAAATGTGATATTATAGATTAAGGAAAACAAGATTCGGGCTTAGAATGAGGTTGAACAAAGTTAAGCACAAACTCGAAATAAACAGTCGTACTCGAAACCGAGGTAAGTTCATATGTCAATGATAATGCAATGATATTATTGTTGTTAGGATCGACCCGATTAAACAATGAACAAGAAAAATAGCGAAAAAAATTGAGAAATTAAACACACAAATTTAACGTAGAAAAACTCTTCCAAAGAGGACAAAAAACCACGGGCAAAGATAATTTTACTATAATGGCAAAAGAACGAAGAGTACAAAATAAAAACTAAATCCTGAAAACCCGAAAACAAAGAACCCTCAAAACGTAAACACAAAATTCTCTAAATGTGTTATGAGTTCTAATATCTAATGGGTGTGTTTTCTAAGGTTGTAAAAGAGCCTATTTGTAGGCTAAATTCATAAGTCAAATAATAATAAATTAATCTAAACTAATCAGTGCTTGATTGAAACAAGTAAACAGAGTTTAACTGAAAGATAATTTTTCAAATTTGACTGAAAATAGAAGTCATATTTAACAAATCTCCACCTTGACTCATATTTCCAAAACGCCATCTTTGCCAAAGCCCGCCACGAGCCTATCTTGAACTATGCAGGTAATTAACTGAGTCGAATTTGTGCTTAGAAACTGGAAGACTTCTAGCTTTCGACTTGTACACTGTCAAATCAAAACTAACCCGAGTCTGATTTTCACGAACACAGTGCCCTAACTTTTCAAAACCTGCATCCAAAAGAGAACCTCTCTTCAACGAAATGGTCATACCTTTTTCCCTTCTATGACCAAGTTGCCTCCGCTCCAAAAGAGTTGACTTTAACTCCGTAACGGATAAGGGACGTCTGATTTCACCAGTCACTGTAGAACCTTCCAAAATATAAAGACTACCGGTTCTTTTACCTTTTAACAAAACGATAGCTCCACGAGATACTTTAATGTCGCTCGATTTGATGTTGATTTTGCATACTTTTAAGTCTAAAATACTCAATGAGATGAGATTCTTTCGTAAATTAGGTACATACCTGACATCTGATAGTGTTATAATCGTCCCATCATGTATCTTAATTTTAATAGTACCAATACCAATTACCTTACTAGATGAATCGTTTCCCATGCGCACAACTCCACCTTCAACCGAACTGTATGTGGAGAACCATTCTCTATTGGGACACATGTGGAAAGAACATCCCGAATCTAGGATCCACTCAGACGTGAGCTTGGAGTTATTGCTCGTTGACACTAACAAGAAATCATCACCATTTTCATCGGCCAAATTAGCACCAGCTACATCTTTCTCGTTACTCTCAGCAGCTCTTTTATTTCGCAATTTATAAAAATCTGCTTTGACGTGACCTAACTTTTTACAATAGTGACACATTTTGTCTTGTTTCTTTGATGCTACCAAAACAGAAGCTTGCCTATCTGTCTTGCTATCCAAATGTTGTCGAGTTTGTCTCTACTCAACAAACGACCCTTCACATCTTCGAACGAGAGTTTATCTCTGCCATAAATCAGGGTCTCCCTAAAAGACTTGTATGGAAGAGGTAAAGAGCACAATAATAGCATAGCTTGATCTTCATCATCAATATGAACCTCAATGTTCTTTAAATCATTTAAAAGAGTAATAAATTGACTGATGTGATCTATAAGAAACTCACCTTTGTTCATGCGGAACGTAAATAGACGTTGTTTCAACACTAAACATTTAGTTAGAGACTTAGTCGCATAAAGAGTTTCTAACCTTTTCCATAAGGCGGATAAGGTTTTCTCCATCAATATTTTCTGCAATACCGTATTCACGAGGCACAACTGGATTGCAGACAAAGCCTTTTCATCAAGCTCTTCCCATTCTGTTTTATTTAGATTTTCAAGCTTTTTCCCGGTAACAACCTTTTTCAAGCCTGATTGAACTAGAATTGTCATCATCCGAACTTGCCACAGATTGAAATTTGTCTCACCATTGAACTTCTCAATTTCAAACCTTGTTGTTGCCATCTCTGAACGGGCTGATCTATGAAAAATTAAACTAGCTCTGATACCACTTGTTAGGATCGACCTGATTAAACAACGAACAAGAAAAATAACGGAAAAAATTGAGAAATTAAACACACAAATTTAACGTGAAAAAACTCCTCCAAAGAGGATAAAAAACTACGGGCAAAGATAATTTTACTATTATGGCAAAAGAACGAAGAGTACAAAAGATGGAGATAAAAACTAAATCCCAAAAACTCGAAAACAAAGAACCCTCAAAACGTAAACACAAAATTCTTTAAATGTGTTATGAGTTCTAATCTCTAACGGGTGTGTTTTCTAAGGTTGTAAAAGAGCCTATTTATAGGCTAAATTCATAAGTCAAATAATAATAAATTAATCTAAACTAATCAGTGTTTGATTGAAACAAGTAAACAGAGTTTAACTGAAATATAATTTTTCAAATTTCACTGAAAATAGGAGTCATATTTAACAATTGTTCATGCTTGAACTCAAATTTATGTATCAACATTGTGTGATGAATATTTATACAGTTGATATGAATATTATATATTGTGACAAATGCCTAAATATAATTATGTGCAATACCATGTTTATTTCATGGACTAATGTCCAAATAAACATGAAAATGTGTTGAATTAAATGGACATTGCATGATCAGCTATGCTTATATTTGACACTTTTTGCTTGCTAATTCCTTTGTCTTGTGAATTTTTCACTACTTAATTGGTTGTATTTGATTTATTTCTTGTGTAGTGAACCCAATACAGGAAATGGCAACAAAAAGACGTAATCTGCAATGTTTTTTTCTTTTTATTCTGTCACGGTTGAGGTCGTGGGCACGACGCTTATTCTGTCACGGCTGGAGTCGTGGGCACGACGCTGGGCACGACGCGGATCTGACATGGCAAATTAGAAGTCAACACGGGGAATATTCTGGAAACAACTTATCTTGATCTATTGCCGTGATTTGGGGGATTTTGGATTTCATTTTCATAATTTTATAAATATTATCTTATCTTTTTTTGATTAGTTTTCCTTGTTGATTTGGGAATTTGAAGCCTATAAATACCTACCTTTGGGTAAGGCTAAGTATCTCTTGTCTTTTGTTCTTATTGCTACTTTGTTTTCATTTTAATAAAATTTTCTTTGTTTTATTTCTACTTTACTTTATTTTATTTTATGTTTTTACATTATCAAAACATGTTAAGCATGATAATCAATATCATGTTTGGCTAATTTTTCTCAAGCCAAGAGCTAGTACGAATCAATTCCTCGCGTGAGAATTGAATATTGCTTAAATCCCTTTGGGATACATTTTCGTCTTTCTACTTAGATAGTTTGGCAATCGGCCTTACTAAAAATTTTAAACGTTTTTCAAATAAAAAAGGATCCGTTGGTCTGGAATCGTTTAATTTTACAGTTGGGAGGAAGGATCGGCCTGTGGTATTTCGACTTCCTATGAACACTCTTAGCGGCGGTCCGCTAAGGAAAGACGAGATCAGAAATGATTCTTGATAAGACAACTTCCGAGTTGGGCTTTTCCTGTTTTAAAACTAAGTACTTTAACGGCGATAAACGTGGTAGATTTACTTAAGAATCGACTTTCGAAGATAAACTTGGGAAGATCGGTTACATGAGAGAAAAGTAAGTTATGATGGGTTGGGCCTCGTAGACTGTAACCGACATGAATCTCGGAGCAAAAGTCTATTTTCGATGATCGTGGGAATTGACGAAACTAGCTCGAGGCGATTCTTATACTCGTGTTTATTCAATTTAATCTTTCATCTTCTTTATTTTATTACTTTTATTTTAATACACCTTTCTTTGCACTTTTACTTGTTTATTTTATTTTCTTGTTACTTCTCAAATCACCTTTTTTTTTCCATTTCAGCTCCTAGGTCGAGAACAAGAAATTTAATAAAAAATTCCATTAAACTCCCTGTGGATCGACCCTCTTCCACTATTCTACCTTTTTATTTATTTATTTTTTGAAGAGGTTTATTTTATTTTGATAGGCAAAACGACGCTTGTCAAAATTGGCGTCGTTGCCAGGGAGTTTTATTTTCGGTAATTATTGATTATTTTGTTTGATTTTTATGACCAGGAGAAACCCGGGGACTCTAGTTCAATATAACCCAAAAATTGAAGCAAGCGCTCGTAGAAACCACGGTCAAACACTTCGACGAAAGAAGCAGCAAGAGCAAAGAGAACGACAATCCAATCTGGAATCTACTTCTACGACACCACCACGTGAACCGGAACAAACTCCCAACGAAAGACCATCTCCCAACACCACTAATCCAATAACAAATCCCACGTTTGAACCGGAGCAAATGGCGAACCAAACCATTAGAGAGCTTGCCGCCGCCGCCTCCGCCGTACAACAACCGCTCTCTATTACCTTTCCTCAAGGCACTACCCCTTTTCAACTCAAAACAGGGTTAATTCATCTCCTCCCTACATTCAACGGTCTTCCTAGCGAAAGCCCACATAAACATCTCGCCTAATTCCACATGGTGTGTAGCAGCATGAAGCCGCAAGGAGTCTTGGAAGACCAAATCAAACTAAGGGCATTTCCTTTTTCTTTAGCCGGAAGGGCTAAGGAATGGTTATTTTACTTTCCTCCTAACTCAATAACCACATGGGCGGAACTATCTCGTGTTTTCCTTGATAGGTATTTTCTAGCGACAAAGGCGAGCGAGCTTAGGCGAAGCATTTTGGAAATCCAGCAAAGGAGCGATGAATCTCTCTACGACTACTGGGAGAGGTTCAAAAAGTTATGCGCAAGTTGCCCGCAGCATGGCCTATCCGAGCAGACCCTTCTTCAGTATCTCTATGAAGGGATGCTTCTGATGGACAAAAAGATGGTGGATGCTGCAAGTGGTGGCGCACTAGTCAATATGACGCCAAAAAATGCTAGAACTCTAATCTCTACTATGGCCGCAAACTCGCAACAGTTCGACTCTTCAAGTGAACCTAGCCGACGGGTTCACGAAGTAAGTACCGTTTCTTTGGAAAATAAAATAGACAAATTGACTGATATTGTCAATTCTCTTATCACAGGTAAGATAGGAGCCGCGAAGGTTTGTGGAATCTGCACAATGTCGAACCACCCAGCCGATTCATGTCCAATGCTACAAGATGAGAAGGGTGCCCAAGTCAATGCTATAAATAATTTCCCAGGACCTCCTCAAAGGCCATACAATCCCTACGGTAACACTTTCAATCCCGGTTGGAGAGACCATCCAAATATGAGCTATGGAAACAAAAACCAAAATTACCAACCGAGACCACCTCCCTTTCCAAATCAATCACCACAAAAAACCTCTCTTGAGACCATTGTTGAAAAGTTGGCCATTTCACAAGAGAAATTCCAAACCCAAACACAATCTCATCTCCAAGAAATTGACAAACAAATAAGCCAACTAGCCCAAACCGTTGGTCGCCTAGAGTCTCAAGGACGATTGCCCTCTCAAACTGAAACAAATTCAAGAGAAAATGTGAGCGCGATTACTTTACGAAGTGGTACCGTAATTTCACCAGAGCTGACAAAGGAGCCCGAGAAAATCGAGAAAGACAAAGAAGACACTTCTTTGAAGAGTCAAGAAGAAAAATCCTCGCCTACCTCAGGTAAAGTCATTCCTAGTCCTTCTTTTTCTACTTATGAGACTCCTCCTCCCTTTCTAGGAAAGCTTGTAAGGCGTGACAAAAAGGAAGAGGAGAAGGAAATTTTGGATATATTCAAAAAAGTGGAAATCAATATTCCACTCCTTGATGTCATTCGGAAGGTGCCAAAATATGCGAAGTTTTTGAAAGACTTATGCACAAATCGGAGGCGGTTATCCGGCAATGAAAGAGTTAACCTTAATGAGAATATTTCGGCCGTTTTTCAAAAACGCCTACCACCGAAATACAAGGACCAAGGGATGTTTGTAATTCCGTGCAAAATAGGAAAAGTCAGAATAAAAAGGGCAATGTATGATCTAGGCGCATCTATTAATGTCATGCCGCTAAGCGTCTACAACAAAATTTCAACAGAACCATTAAAAGAGACGCGAGTGACGGTTCAATTAGCTGATCGGTCAGTTATTACCCCGAAGGGGTACTAGAAAACGTGTTGGTAAAGCTAAACGATCTCATTTTCCCTGCTGATTTTTACATTATTAACATGAAAAATGACCGCAGCAACAACGGATTAGAAATCTTGCTTGGACGCCCTTTCTTGTCAATAGCGCATACAAAGATCGATGTCCGTAACGGCATCTTAACCATGGAATTTGACGGGGAAGTGGTTAAATTTGATGTGTACAAATCTATGAAGTATCCTGATTCCATCGCAAGTTTAAATTTTGTTGATATTATAGATCTGTTAGCCAATGATTTTATCGAAACTAATTTGTTTTATGATTTTTATAGGAAATTAGAGGATCTCGATGATGAAAGCGAAATCATAAAAAACTCTTTCCTCTATTTATGATTCTCGATTAATTCCATCTAAACCCCTTCCCTCAATTTTGCAGGCGCCACAACTAGAATTAAAGCAACTTCCATCGCATCTCAAATACGAATTTTTGGGCAATAACTGAACCTTGCCAATTATCATTTCAAGTGAATTATCACGATAGGAAGAGGAAAAATTGATTGCTGTTTTACGCACCTATAAAAAGGCAATTGGATGGACATTAGCTGATATCCAAGGCTTAAGTCCATCCACTTGCATGCATAAAATTAAAACAGAGGAGAACGCAAAACCAACGAGAGAAGGCCAGCGACGTTTAAACCCGTCAATGATGGAGGTTGTGAAGGAGGAGATTCAAAAGTTGCTAGATGCTGACATTATCTACCCCATTTTTTATAGCAAGTGGGTAAGTCAGGTCCATGTTGTGCCAAAGAAGACTGGAATTACGGTGGTCGAAAATACCGAAGGAGAAATGATTCCGAAGAGAGTACAAAATGGTTGGAGAATGTGTATCGATTATAGGAAACTCAACTCACAAACCCGAAAGGACCATTTTCCTATACCATTTATCGATCAAATGATCGAAAGACTTGCTGGAAAAACACATTACTGTTGTCTTGATGGATTTTCTGGATTTTTTCAAGTTCCGGTGGCGCCTGAAGACCAAGAAAAAACAACATTCACTTGCTCTTTCAGAACTTTCGCCTATAGAAGAATGCCTTTCGGTCTTTGCAACGCTCCGGCCACATTCCAACAATGCATGTTAAGCATTTTCTCCGATCACATCGAGCAAGGAATAGAGGTATTTATGGATGATTTTACTGTTTACGGTAATTCATTCTCTCAATGCCTTTCCAATCTTTCTTATGTTCTTAATCGATGCATTGAATTTAAATTGGTTTTAAACTACAAGAAATGCCATTTCATGGTAAGTAAAGGATTGGTACTCGGGTCATGTGGTTTCGGCCCAAGGAATTGCCGTTGATAAGGGA
The DNA here is from genome assembly GCF_007990345.1 of Gossypium hirsutum. Classification (NCBI taxonomy): domain Eukaryota; kingdom Viridiplantae; phylum Streptophyta; class Magnoliopsida; order Malvales; family Malvaceae; genus Gossypium; species Gossypium hirsutum. Next base: position 25,575,407 of record NC_053430.1, on the reverse strand, counting down.
AAGATTGATGTAATTCGCTCACTTCCATACTCCACTTCGGTGAGGGAAATTCGTAGTTTCCTTGGCCATGCAGGTTTCTACCGATGGTTCATAAAGGACTTCTCTAAGTTGGCGCAACCTCTTTGCCGATTACTACAAAAGGACGTGAATTTTACTTTTGATCAATCTTGCAAAAATTCATTCGATGAGCTTAAGGGAAGGCTTATATCCGCACCAATTGTACAATCACCAAATTGGACTTTACCATTTGAGATTATGTGTGACGCATCTGACCTTAGCGTGGGAGCTGTTCTCAACCAAAGGAGTAAAGAAGGACCACATGTGATAGCCTATGCCTCTAGGACTCTCGACTCGGCTCAACGCAACTACTCGACAATAGAAAAAGAGCTTTTTGCTGTCATTTTTACATTAGAAAAATTTCATTCTTATTTATTAGGAACTAAAATTTTTGTTTTTTTCGATCATGCAGCGCTGAAATACTTGATGAACAAAAAAGAAGGAAAGCCGAGGTTGATACGATGGATTCTCTTACTGCAGGAGTTTAATCTTGAAATCAAGGATAAAAAGGGAAGCGAAAACTTAATAGCTGACCACCTAAGCCATTTACCTACTTCAACAGTCGAACCTCCCCTACGAGAACAATTTCCAGACGAAACATTGATGGAAGCACACATATCATTCCCATGGTTCGCCGATTTGGCGAATTTTCTAGCTACGGGTAAATTTTCGAACAATCTATCTCAATCTGAGATCAAACGCATAAAAAGAGAGTCTCGATACTATATTTGGGATGATCCATATTTATGGAAAAATTCCTAGGATCAAATAGTACGACGATGCGCAAGTAACAGCGAGGTAAAATCCATACTTGAGTTTTGTCATTCCTATGCTTGCGGTGGACATTTTGGCCCTAAACGAACCGCACACAAAATTCTTGAGTGCGGATTTTATTGGCCAACCTTGTTTAAGGACACTTACAACTTTTGCAAAGCATGTGACAGGTGCCAAAGAGTCGGAAATCTAAGTCGAAGGAGTGAGATGCCATTAAATCCTATACACATCTGTGAAATTTTCGATGTGTGGGGGCTCGATTATATGGGGCCATTTACCTCATCATTTGGAAATTTATACATTATTTTGGCCGTTGATTACGTTTCGAAATGGGTAGAGGCGAAAGCCACCCGAGAAAATGATGCGAAAACCACAACTAATTTTTTACGTGATTTTATTTTCTCAAGATTTAGAACTTCGAGAGCGATCATTTGCGACAGAGGAACACATTTCGTTAACCGAGTCGTCGAAGCTTTGATGAAGAAATATGGCGTGACTCAGCAGATAGCGACAGCTTATCATCCGCAAACCAACGGACAAGCAGAGGTTTCAAATCGAGAAATCAAGTCAATCCTAGAGAAGACCGTTAAACCAAACCGAAAAGATTGAAGCTTGAAGTTAGTTGATGCGTTGTGGGCATATCGCACGGCCTACAAATGACCTATCGGGATGTCACCTTACCAACTTGTTTTCGGTAAACCTTGCCACTTGCCTGTCGAACTCGAGCATAGGGCATTTTGGGCGGTGAAGGAATGTAATATGGAGATGAACGCTGTTGGTGAAGCACGAAAACTTCATATCCAAGAGCTTGAGGAGATTCGCCGCAACGCTTACGATAGCGCACAAAATTATAAAGAGCGAACAAAAGCATTTCATGACAAGCACATTTCATTTAAATCATTTTCCGTTAGGCAGAAAGTTCTCCTATTTAACTCAAAATTAAAAATTTTTGCAGGAAAACTTAAGTCCAAGTGGAGCGGACCATTTACCGTGATCAATGTTTTTCCTCATGGAGCCGTGGAAATTGAGGATAGCTCAGGTGCACGATTTAAAGTTAATGGACAACGGCTAAAACCTTTCTTCGAGAGCACACCAATCGGACTAATTGAAGAAATCGGGTTGGAAGAGCCAAAAATCTGACAGGAAAATGTCGAGCTTAACGACGTTAAACAAAGCGCTAAATGGGAGGCAACCCATTTGTTTACTTTTCATCAATTTTAAACTTTTTTATTTGTCGTTTGTTCAGACCCCTCCAGGCCTTAGAAGAGAACATCACGGAAATACTCTCCTTCCTTTACCTCAACCGTGGCTGCCATCGTCATTGATCACGGGGAGTATCCTTTACCTTTCTTTGTTCTTAAATGTACTTTACATTTATTTTTCCATATTGGGACAATACGATTAAGTGAGGGGGAGGGTAAAGGATGACATTAATTTCACCTTGCTTGTCATATTTGTTTGATGATATGTTTGTTTGAATTGATTAGAAGAACAACTCCTTTGCCGTTGCTTGCCGCTAAGCATGTTATGATTATTTTAGTTCATAAAGATACTTGAATTCTAGCATGCTTGATAATCGAATAATATGAGTAAGTCCAATTTGACAACCCTTACAATTTGTCTTGATGTTGTTAGTTGAATTTCTCACCTAGCTTAATTAATTAGCCCATTTTGTGAGAACTTGAACCTTTAGCATGTACGATTATATTTTCATGCTCTTTTTTTCTTGCCTGAGAGTGTCAATTTGGACTTTGGAATCTAGAACTTGTGGCTTGTATGCATTTTGAGATTACATTGGAATTTGATGCATTAATATGATTTAGGCATTAGGATTCACCCTTTCTTTTCCCTTAATGAACCAAGTTGAAGCCTAATCCTGTTTTCTTTGTTTTCACCAAGATTTTAAACCCGAGCCTTTTCATTTATTCCTCTCTTCCACCCTTGACAAGACAAAGAGCATAAGTTTAAGGTTGTGAGATAATGTTCAAAAAAAAAGAGACAAAAAAAGCACAAAAAAAAAGAAAAAATAATTCGAAAAAAAGAAAAAAAGAAAAGTGAAAAAAAAAGTTTGATGATTTGTTCATTATAGCTACCTTTGTTTAGTTTGCTTATTCTTGTTGCCTATGTTTTCTAAGGTTGTGGACATGATATAGTTACTTGTTGGGAAACTCTTGTTTTGACTTTCTTTAGCCTCATTTTAGCCTTATTCCCTACCTTTACCTAAGCCCCATTACACCCTTTATTAAAAGTCCTAATGATTTTTGCATCTCATTTCTTTAAAGTAGTGGATAATTGATCTTGCCACAAGCCTATGGAAACCCTTATTCAAATTTTGACTTTGAGTGAATTTGATTTCTACACCCGAAACACTTTTAGTGATTTGAGTGCATCTTGGTAAGAATTAAGCTTAGGTTAGAATTTGATTGATAATTGATAGACAATGGTAAGGTTGAATGATTGTTCTTGCTTGCACCTATTCGTTTTGATTCATGTTTTATTCACGTCATTTTTTGTGCACTTGAACTCTCATAACTTTGTTTAAGACTTGCAACGGTTTAGGAGAATGATGATGAAGCTTTTGATTAATTTATTTCAAACATACTTGAGGGCAAGTATGAGACAAGTGAGGGGGAATTTGATGTACCCTTATATTGGACACTTTTTGCTTGTTAATTCCTTTGTCTTGTGAATTTTTCACTACTTAATTGGTTGTATTTGATTTATTTCTTGTGTAGTGAACCCAATACTGGAAATGGCAACAAAAAGACGTAATCTGCAGTTTTTTTTCTTTTTATTCTGTCACGGTTGGAGTCGTGGGCACGACGCTTATTCTGTCACGGCTGGAGTCGTGGGCACGACGCTGGGCACGACGCGGATCTTACGTGGCAAATCAAAAGTCAACACGGGGAATATTCTGGAAACAACTTATCTTGATTAGGGGTGTGCATAATTCGGGTAAAACCGAAAAAATTCGGTTAACCAACCGAATTCGGTTAATCGGTCGGTTAACCGAATTTTTTCGGTCAGGGGTCGGTTAATTTTTTTATGATTTTTCGGTTAACGGTTAATTCGGTTCGAAACCGGTCGGTTAACCGAAAATTTTCGGTTAACCGAAAAAATTAATAAATAAAATTATCCAACCCAACCCAAACTCAATTACCCAACCCAATAAAACTAAAACTAAAGTTTACCCAATTACCCAATCCAATAAAACTAAAACTAAAAGACAACCCAATTTACTAAAGTCTAAAACCCAATTTACTTTAATAATTTATAAATTTTTTAAATTTTAAAAATAAAAAATAAAAAAATTCGGGTATTTTTCGGTAATTCGGTTAATTCGGTTAATTCGGTTAATTCGGGTAATTCGGGTAATTCAGGTAATTCAGGTAATTCGGGTAATTTTTAACCAAAAATAAAAAATACATAATTTTCGGTTAATTCGGTTAACCGACCTTATTAACCGAAAAAATTTCGGTTCGGTTAAATTTTTTAAAAAAAAATCGGTTCGGTTAACGGTTAAAATTTTTGGAAGGTCGGTTAATTCGGTTATAGTAATTTCGGGTCGGTTAACCGGTCGGTTAACCGAATGAACACCCCTAATCTTGATCTATTGACGTGATTTGGGGGATTTTGGATTTCATTTTCATAATTTTATAGATATTATCTTATCTTTTTTTTATTAGTTTTCCTTGTTGATTTGGGAATTTGAAGCCTATAAATACCCACCTTTGGGTAAGGCTAAGTATCTCTTGTCTTTTGTTCTTATTGCTACTTTGTTTTCATTTTAATAAAATTTTCTTCTTTGTTTTATTTCTACTTTACTTTATTTTATTTTATGTTTTTACATTATCAAAACATGTTAAGCATGATAATCAATATCATGTTTGGCTAATTTTTCTCAAGCCAAGAGCTAGTACGAATCAATTCCTCGCGTGAGAATTGAATATTGCTTAAATCCCTTCAGGATACATTTTCGTCTTTCTGCTTAGATAGTTTGGCAATCGGCCTTACTAAAATTTTTAAACGTTTTTCAAATCAAAAAGGATCCGTTGGTCTGGAATCGTTTAATTTTACAGTTGGGAGGAAGGACCGGCCTGTGGCATTTCGACTTCCTATGAACACTCTTAGCGGCGGTCCGCTAAGGAAAGACGAGATTAGAAATGATTTTTGATAAGACAACTTCCGAGTTGGGCTTTTCCTGTTTTAAAACTAAGTATTTTAACGGCGATAGACGTGGTAGATTTACTTAAGAATCGACTTTCGAAGATAGACTTGGGAAGATCGGTTACATGAGAGAAAAGCAAGTTACGATGGGTTGGGCCTCGTAGACTGTAACCGACATGAATCTCGGAACAAAAATCTATTTTCGATGATCGTGGGAATTGACGAAACTAGCTCGAGGCGATTCTTATACTCGTGTTTATTCAACTTAATCTTTCATCTTCTTTATTTTATTGCTTTTATTTTAATACATCTTTCTTTGCACTTTTACTTGTTTATTTTATTTTCTTGTTACTTCTCAAATCACCTTTTTTTTTCCATTTCAGCTCCTAGGTCGAGAACAAGAAATTTAATAAAATTTCCATTAAACTCCCTGTGGATCGACCCTCTTCCACTATTCTACCTTTTTATTTATTTATTTTTTTGAAGATGTTTATTTTATTTTGATAGGCAAAACGACGCTTGTCAATAATTATGTGCAATACCATGTTTATTTCATGGACTAATGTCCAAATAAACATGAAAATGTGTTGAATTAAATGTACATTGCATGATCAGCTATGCTTATTGGTATACTTGGTGAAAAGAGAAAATCCCGGTTGAAAATAAAGGGATATCTGATGGATACGCTATTCTTACATGATACGAGATCCTGCATGTGTTGCAAAAAATGATTTAGCTTGGACAGGCAATCCGTTGATCTCGGTATAGAAAGGATCTATCCCGTACGGGTGTTCCTTTAGTGATCGAGCCTCCCAAAGAATGTGTGTATTATGGATTTAGCCCAGATGGGTAATCCGATTAGGGTCTGAATTTACCCTGGACTGGTAATTCAGATCTGAGCTCATTAAGAGTGTTTGTCACTACAAGGGATTTAGCCTGAACTGGTAATCCCAACATCACTCTATGAGTTTATATTACGGGGGATTTAGCCTAGATTGGTAATCCAGCTGTAATATGTGAGGTTCGGGGGAGTGCTTGCTTGAAAACGATCATTTGTATGACTTGATGGTAAATGAGCTATCCATCGAGATTTTAGAGAAATTCAACGGGTATTATAATGAATTATGCGACGAAAGTCCCGATATGGGCGTGGTGATAAAGGTAAAGTTAATTGATATGTTATGGATATGTACAGGTACGTACATTATACTCATAAGTGATGCCTTATTGAAATGTGATAAATGATGAGTAAGCGAATTCATGCATATGTATGTGTATACATGATAAACAAGTAAAAAGGTTTGAAAGATGAACCATCCTTATGCTTATGATTATGAATTGTGTTGTAATTTCATGTTAACTTACATTGTGTGATGAGATATGGGTTTCATGAAATGATGAGTCCATGATCAATGAACTTATAATAGTTACTATGAATTTGCACTGAAACAGTTTTAGATAGCAGCAATAGTCCGACTTTGAAAATCCACCAAAAATAGTGGAAATTGAGTTAGAGACTGAATAAAATATCAAATTAGATCTTATTGGGTCTAGTTTCAGATAAAGGAAATGGTTCTAGTAAAGGAATCTAATATGATGAGATATTTGAATTCTTGTGAGATAGAGTTAGAATGAGTTTAGAATCCCCTGTTCTGACTTGGGAAAATCACTAGAAATTTTAAAAAAATAATTAGAGTTAGGAATCATATTATTGAAATCCTTAATGAGTCTAATTTTAGGAGAAAGAGACAGGAACATCATCCGAGTCTCGTACTATGAGATAAATAAATTTTAGTGAAGAATGGTCAAAGCTGTCAAATAGTGAAACAGGGGAGAATTTGAATAATAAAATGTACTTATTGGCTGGACCAAAAATTTTGGAAATTTTATTATAAGAAGATAAATGAGTCTAGTTTAGGTTAAAATTAACAGATCTTAATTTTGATTTTCTTAGCTCCAGATATAAATAAATTATTAACTATGACTCGAGGAAACAACTTAACCAGAATATCAGTAAAAGTGCCATTATGGTTGATTGCCTTAGGAAACATGTTGTTATAATGCTTATTATTTTCATATGGACTTACTAAGCTTTAAGCTTACTCCTTCCTCTCCATTTATTTAGTATTTTTAGGTCGGCTCGAAGTTGGAGATCGTCGGAGGCAGCATCACACTATCAAGCTATCAACTCCAGAGTATTGTCATACGTGTATTAAACACTTTCGAGTGAGTGGCATGTATAAGGACTAGTTTTTATATTAGATGTTGTTATGATTAGCCAAATGTATTGGCTTATATTGATATATTGTATATAGCCATGAGATGTGGCTTATTATGGTTGTGGCTTGTAAGCCTAATTATTCCTGCTATGGGTTAATGCATGTTGTGTGATTATAATTGGTTGCTATGAATAATTAGTATAACACATGTATACGATGAATGCCCTAGAACCATTCGAGGTGGTTGTGGACATGGAATGAATATGTGGCCTGGTAGTAAGTTGATAATGATTAAACATGGACAATTTTAGAATGTGTAGAGATTAAGTGTTGGGTAATAAACACTTGTAAGACAACATGCAAATTATTTAATTGGATCTTTCTCAAGGTCGATTAATCATTAAATTGATGCTATAATTTGGGTCCATGATGTATAAAGTATGGGAAAGAATTAAGGACAACATAAGTCTTGGAAAATAGCCTAAGTGTTGGCCACACAGGCAGAGACACGACCATGTGTCTCAGCCTTGTGGATGATAGGTCTAGCACACGGGCGTGTAGCTTGATCGTGTAAATCAATTTGTTTGGCTGACGTCATAAACAGAGAGTTACACGGGCTGAGGACATGGGCGTGTCCCAAGCCATACGGACGTGTGTGACCACACGGCCCAACCCACATGGGTGTGTGACTCTCCAAAGCAAGAAAATTGGTTAAGTTGCCCAAAGATTTTCAAAGTTCTCGGTTTAGTCCCGAACCACCCCGATGTATGTTATAGGCTTCGAAGGCCTGTATAAGGGACAATATACATGTGTTTGAGATGTTTTAATTTTTGGCAAAAAAATTTGTGGCCCAGTTTTGCACGTTGTGAATGCTTAAGTCCGGTAACACCTCGAACCCTGTCCCGGCGTCAGATACGGGTAAGGGGTGTTACATCATTCATTAACAAAATGCTAAAATAACATCAAACCACTAAAAATGACAAAAAAACCAACATACTTTCAAATGACCTAAAACATGATTTCACTTTAAAAAAGCTTGATTTTATTCAAAAGTAAGCTCAAATAAGCATAGAAAATCATGATTATATATGCCTAATTACCCCTATCATAATTCCCCTAAACTTACATTTTTTCTTGTCCTCAAGCAAACCAAACCTAAAACACACTAACAAAACCAACCAAAATGTCCCTATTACATAATTATAGGCATTAACAAGCATTAAGTAGACACAATCTGTAACATCCTATACTCGATCGATCGTTGGGTCCGAGCTACAGGATGTCACATTCATTTTCGGAGCAACTACAATAAATAATATTCAATTCAAATCATTATACATTTAAACATAAGAAAATCATGCGTATTAAATAATATATAATTATTTTCGAGTCTTACACGAGCTAACGAAAGCACTTTTGCTAACTTGAGGTCGAAATAGATCAAATTGTAAAGATTATAAAATTTCGTGTTGACGTTCCAACTTTGGGGGTTTCCTCGTCACGATGTGACTCTTTGAATTAGATTCACCGTGACCTTGAGGCTACTTCATTGCAACTTGAACCCTAGGTTATTTCTCGTTGTGACGTTAGGAGTATGTCGTTGTGATGAGGCCCTTTTTATCCAACAAGGTTGAATTTGGTACCTACTTTAGACTTACAAAAAACCTAACAATTACATAATCATTATCCTTAGGACTCTAATTCAACCATTCACCAAATGATTATATTCAAAACACAATTTCTAAACATTTCACTTCCTTATATAAACGTAAACTTTAAACATTTCATATGACCACAACATATACAACTTGACAATTTGAAACCTTTAGCAAATTGCTCCTTGGTACATGCCACAAGACAAAAATAAAACAAGTTATACAAACTTTTTTGAGTTGAAACTGTGGTCTAGATGTTGACTTATCTGGGCTTCGAAATACCTACACCTATGCACAAAACAAACAATCATTCGCTGAGCGATAAAACTTAGTGGTACTTTCATGATCCAAGATAATATAACATAAGGTAACATTAGCAATATGTCATGATGCTTATAATCTCAATGTCTACCAGTGCATATTCTATATTGTAACACAAGTATAAAATCAATTGCATATGAAGGTATACAAGTATCAAAGGCAAACCAATTCAACTATCATGGCATTAGAATGGTCAAATCTAATTACATATACCAAAACCTATCTTAAGGCCTTTAGTTATCAGTACCAATCCACAATTTAAAACATTCATAATCTATTCATTATGACATTCAATATCAAGCTCAGTTCATAATAAAAATCTGTAACACCCTATACCTGACTCAATCACCGGGTCTGGGTACTGAATGTCACAAATGACCTAAATAACTTGACAAAATTTTTATGCTGATTCCTTTAAATATTTTGACATTATAAAATTATAGTATATGACTTGAGCTATAATCCATACCAACTAAGAAATATTTTTTTACAAATTTACTACCTTATCAAATCTAGCAGTATTTAAAATTCCAAATTAAGATTTTAAACATAATACATCCAACCTAATCCTTAAGGGGTAGCCTCTAAGGGAGCTTAATCGGCTGTTTAATGTCACAGCAATAATGTGCAAGTGTACACTATCGATGCAAGTATAGTAGACATATATGAGTCTATCGGATATCGATCCCACGAGGATGGTTGTCTTTTGTTTATCAATGTCAGTGTAATAAATGGATAGAAAAGAGATAAATTTTGAGAGTAGGTGTCGAAATAATAACTTGAAAATAATAAGATAAAATATGATAGTGAGAAACTAGGATCCCCCATCGTGAATATTCAACAAAATGCTAAATGCTCACAAGGTATAAAAGGGTAGGTGATTTTCGATGCATTAAACTGCAATGAATATCTTACCAAGCTTGACTTCTATATTTAATCTAAGACTTAAACATGTACATTAACCCCACCTCCCGATGCTGGCAATGGAATACTATTAAGAACAAGCGGATTGAATTCTTCTAATCCTTAAGCAACTTCCGTTGTCATGCTTGCTAGCTTGAACTATCACTGCACTTTCTAGTGTTAGTGACAACAATAACACTTCCATGTTAAAAAAATTCAAACCCAAAGATTAAACAGTAGAAGCAAGATTGAATAAAATAAAATTTAACCCAGAAATCATGTGTACTCTCGTACAAACATGACATAATCACCAGCGTTTAGAAAAGAAAAATAAAAGAAACAAGTGGAGAGTACTATTCCTAGACAACTTGACTTGAATCTATCTATTCCCTTTTATGTCACACTCAGGGCACTTCGTCAAAAGCTAAGCTACATCCTTTTCACGTTGGTTCACTTGTCGGAGCTTAAGTCGCCATAGCCGAAAGCTTCAAAAGATAGGTTGAAGAAGATGATAAACCCAAAAAGCTCTCTCCTATCCTCTTTTTTTTTTCTTTTTATGTGATATTTATATTTTTCCCCAAATAGCCTAGGTGTCCTTTCATCAGAATCATGTTGCCTCTGTACGTAAAAGTTTGTTGTACCAGACTGGACAGCTCACATATTTTTGTTCCTATCCGGACTGATGCCAGGTGCGGCGACAATTCGGGCGCAATTTGAAAATACTCATGTAGCGACATCAGTACCAAAACATGACAAAATTAAGGATAAATAAACTAAGATCCACTAAGTTATAAAATGTAAATTACTGAACTGAAAATGCTAAAATATGTGCTAAAGATAACTAAATGGGAAACAAATTAACCAATAAGTAGGGAGGAAACATATGTTCTTTCAAGTACTATTAAAGGCCCTCTATATACACATAAACGAATTACACGTCCATGCTTCAAAGCTGGCAGTGTTTGGCTTGGTCCCTTCACTCAATTCCCGAGTCAAAACATTAATCCTGCAAATGATCAGTAAATTCGTAAGTTCAAATGAACTTAGTGATATTCAATAAATCAATGCAACAACAATATTTAAAGTTTTTTAGAAAATAAAATTTAAGGAAAAAATTTCAAACTCCCTAACTATCATTGGGCATTTCACAGATTTATCGGCACGGTTGACACCTTGCCCCCTTTTTTTATGCTCCTGCTGGTGGGCTTTTCCACTATTTCATATGTAAATGCGTCTTTCAACAATAATGATTCCATGTGGTCTTTGCCTTATTTTGTTACATCCTCGATCCCTTTTTTTCTTTTAGCAAGTTTAACCTTATCGTGGTCTATCTTTAGCGAGGGCACTTTCTCTTGTCCTAATTCATAGTTCAAAACACGATAGTAAGTTGCTGGAATAGACGCCCCTTTTTTTCCTAGCGGAATCGTACCTCGCATTGTAGTCCTATGGCATTAGTTTGCCTCAGTCCAATTGTCTAAAAATTGAAATTAATAGATAGGTCTCAATGAATTGTCTCTTCCACTATTTCTCGGGGAATTGTCTGCCTAAGGTAGCTCTTGGCAGACTTTTTCATTTGATAGCCCTTGCGGACTATCCTACGTTACATAATCCTAGTCATACAACCTCTTACTTTGAAGATCTCTAGTAGACTTTCTTGGTCAGACCCCTTGGGCGTTTGTTGCCTCAAAGTGAAGCTTGGTGGGCTTACCCCTCTCTGGCCGCCTTATTACCCGCAGACCCTTAGGTTTAAATTTCATTTGATCATCTCATTATCACTCGTAATATTAGTTTACTCGCCACCAATGGATACTTCATACCTCGAATAAGGTATCCCTTCTATCTTCTTTGCTTTACTAAGATCACATGCACCAATTCCTTTCTCTATAGCAACTTGGAAATTTCCCTCGTTAACAAGCTTACCCGTATTATCAGACATTTTTACCAAATTTTCATATCTTCATAGTTGGTGGATTATCTGACTATCCCATTTACTCGCGTTTTCAAACGCATCGTAATCATCTAATTATACTACTCGCCGCGTGAGCCATATAGTTAATTTTCCTTTTTCTTGCATTGTTAGCTTCCTGGTTTTTCCATTTTGGCAGACTTCATTTGTTACCATAGCCTAGCTATAGTCTTACACAATATAAACTCATGTTTACTGTCCTGGAAGACTTCATATGTTTCCATAGCCTAGCTATGGTCTTAAACAATATAAACCCGTGTTTATTGTCTTGGAGGACTCCATATGTTGTCATAGCCTAGCTATGGTCTTACACATTAAACCTCTTTTGAGGTGTCGGCCCGAAAGACCTATAAAAAGTTGTCACGGTGTAGCTCCATAGAATCGATAGACCATTATCATAATGTCACTCTAATGAGCCAATAGATTATCGTCGTCGAGGTGTCACTCCATAGAGTCGTTAGACAGTCGTCATGGTGTTGCTGTAGTGAGCTAATCGATACCGGCTTATCAAATTCTCAACTTCTCAGACTTGAATCTCACATTTACCACATCATGCAGAGCTTCTTTAAACTTTTTCTTCTTCTTCGGAGCAACCAAAGAAGACGTTGCAGACGAAAATGAGATTACCAATTAATTCAAGAGAATTCTTTTCTCTCCACCCATATATATCCTAATTTGTACGATATTCTGAGAACATTATAGTCATCCATCGCTAATTATTCTGTCTTCCACTAAGGAGCCAGTCAAATCTAATCTAATAAAACTAGAATTGAAATTCAACTATTCATAATGTAGCCATTAAATTTTCTGAATTTCCTAATAGAGCCCGCCATCTTATCATTTTATTGAAGTAACTCCTAACTTTCCTTTAATTTTAGAACATAAGAGGAAACCAGGCGTGAGAAAATTCGTTTAACATATCGTCTAAATCTCTTTCTAGAGTTTATTGACTCATTCATATTCGTTTCGGCAGTAAATTCTATTATTAATCTATTTCATTACCTTTTCAAATTTTCCAATTCCAATAATAATGTTTATAACGCCCTAAAATTCTTATTTTTGTTATTGTGGAAATGTGACATAATTGTGTACCTGCTTTAGTGGTTAAGTGTTCTGGGTGTGCGTGTGAGGTCCCAAGTTCAAGAACTAGCTTTGGAAAATTTTAGTATTTTTCTGACTTTACCCCTATTTCTGGCTAGTAGGCTTTTAAGTAATTGTTTGCAAGTTTACATTAGAATGGGCCTACTGATCTAGAGGTTAAATGAAGTGTCAGTCTGTTGGAGGTTCTGTGTTTGAATCTCTGCGTGGGCAAAAGAAATTATTTTTGCTCGGTTTGGTGGCTGAGAGTTTTTGTTGTACCAAAAATCTGAGAAGTGGGTTGTTGAGTTAGTGTAGGTAGTGGGATTTGAGTAAATTAGTTCTCTCGAAAATCTCTCTCTTCAGAAAAGAAAAAAAAATTTACCATTCTCTCTGCCACTTCCCCTTTCTTTTTATTGTTGTTTCCTTTTTGTTGCCGTCTTTCTGTTCTCTTTTCCATCTACTTTCGAATTTTCATGACTTGTTAATTTAACTTTTGCCCGTTATTGGTAGGTTTTGGCTTTTTCTAATCTAAACTTTTTTTCTGAATACTTTTTAAGAGGGGTTTCTTTTTGGTGTTTAGAAATTAATCAGGGACTGCATATCATTCCCAATTGACGAGTTAAGTGCATGGAATTCTCGTTTCGATCAAAGGTATGGTTATCGATAGTTAATGGATGAACGTCCCCGTTTGAGCTTTGATAATGTTACTGAAATTGGGTGTTGGAATGTCAGTTTTTAGGTTCTGGAGTGTTTAGGGATTGTTTTAGCATTAATCGATACCAGGTGCGTACCCGAAACACCGAAAACGGTGTTCAAAAGAAAGTTGGAAAACCCCACTGTCTACGCCACACGGGCGTGTGGTCGTCCGTGTGATAGGCCGTGTACCCTAACACGGGCGTGTAATCGATAAGACCAGGCCATGTGCTCAAGACACAGCAGTATGATTGCCAAGCAGGCCATGTGCGACACACAGGCTACACTGATTTTAGCTGTGTGGGCCACACGGGTAGTCCACAAGGGTGTGTGGAATTCTAGGCCAGGTCGTGTGATCCACACAGTCAAGGCCAATTTGGGCCGTGTGGGCTACACGGGCAGGCCATATGGGCATGTGAGCCCATTTACACTAAATTGATTGCTAAGGTTGCACGGGTCGCCCAAGTCGACTATGAACCTACTGTAGGGTCGGTAAGCATTACTTAGACCTCTAATTGTGTGAACTGATGGATTGATGGATATATATTGAGTATGATGATAGTATGAATGTATACATTTACTGATTATTTGTTCTGATATCATGAGATAGCATGTTATGTATTGTATGTTGCATTGCATGGGGTTTGGTCGATTTTATTTAGAGGAAGTGTACTGAAAGGTTCTTAAGCCCAATATACTGGCAGCTCAGTTGCAAACTACTGTTTTGTGCCGCAATCGGCACTACCTAGAGTGTAGGGATGAGTGGGTTGATTTAATCCCCACATGGAGTGTAGGGTTGGACAGAGATGGTGTGTAGAGGCTACTTGCGTAGGACTTTGTTACTATATACTGTATATCTGTTATTAATATAGTGATGGGCTAAGGCCCTTGTGCATACTAATACTGAAAGGGGCATAGGCCTAAGACTATTTTTGACGGTGCACTGTGTATACTGTTGTTTTTTTTTGTGGGATTACACATTGAGTTTACGTAAACTCACCCCACTCTGTTTAATATGCACAGGTAATCCCCATACCTAAATGAATTAGCCGGTGGAGGACTCGATGGTGACCACTGTTTTTGGACTTTTATGATTTATAATTTATGATTTATGGTTTTAGTTACTGTAGTTTATTTAGATGTAATTTGGAGACTTTTTGGGACTTTTGCTTGAATTTGATTTTTATTTATTTTATGGATTTATAATTGCTTAACGTAGGAAAACTCGGTTTTCGAAAAGGAAAAGTTTTCTCTAAATACACGATTTACTCAAAACTGTTTTAAAAGCTTTTGCAACGAATTATGTTTAAAACAATCAATTAAATGAGTAAGAATTTTGGAATCAATAAGAGATAAGAAAAAGTAATTAAATGAAATGGATTTATTGTAGAAACTTAATTTTCAAACACCCTATCATGTGACATTGCCAGATTCGGCCATAACATCTAGGCCGGGCTTGGGGTGTTACAATGTTATGTTGATAGGGCATTATTAAAATGGACTCGGATACACAGGTAAACTACACCACACCAAATAGCTCGTAAAAGCTTAAAATACACCACACCAGAGCACTAAAGTGCAAAGCTCGTAGGCATCAAATGCATTCTCATATGCATATACATCCCTCCACCACACCAAGATCTCAGTAGAGACACAATACTGATCACCGCTAGATATGCGAATGTTTAGACTGGTCAAATTGTAATATAGAAAAATGTTACAACGAAACACTCTAGGAAGTATTCCGAGGATCATACCTAAGGGAGGTTGAATTAAACCGAAATTAATTCTCTACACTAGTAATTCTAAATAGTACCGGTTTAGAATTATATTATGAAAAATCAAATAAGCATCAATTAATCTAATTAAACTAAAAATCAACCAATTACCAATCGAAAATAATCTAATAAAACAAGCAGAAGCCTAACTCACTTCAGTAATCCTAATTAAATTTAGAACTCAGGTTTTATCTAGTTAGCTATTAATTAACTAGTTAATATCTTTCGCCATCTAACTAATTAATTAATCGACCAATACACACTTACCTCTCGGCCTCACTTTCTTTACCGGGATAAATTATGATGTACTCGGTAAAATTATCTCTCGATCTCGTTTATCTTAAATTACTTACTAAGTGCGTCACTCCCTAAAGTTTAATTGCACATAATTTAAACCAACTAACCCGGATTTCAACCCTCATTCATCCGTTAATTATTGACACATCATTCGTTAAATTCCCTAAGGAAATTAGTTACTCATGGATCTAAATACAAAAATTCCTAAACTCATATTTGACATGAAAAACATCAAATTAAATAAAAGTAAGGAGTAGAGAAAGAAATCCATTTTTTGATATCGATTGAAGCTCGGAAGCAAAATCTCATTTAACAATTGCGAAGATCATCTTGATTGTAATTGGAATCAACAACAAAATAATGGAAAACTAATATATCACGACCTTGGATAGAAATCCAATCCAAGTTAAAGTAGTAACAAAAGTATAAAAATGACTAAACTAAAAAGAAAATAAAACTAAACTAAAAACCTAAAAATATTAAAACGGCTTACTTGGCCAGGCCTTTTCAAATGAGACTTAACATGCTATTTATAGACTTTATTCTCATACCTAATTAGGGTTCCTAAACAACCCAAAATTCTGATTAAGATACATTGTGAAGACTAAAATACCCTTAATTAATTTTTCTTGTTAGTCACTCGGTGTCACGACACCATAGGACCGGTGTCGCGACACTGCCTTCATTTTCTAGGTATTTTGGCTTTGAAGTTCAGTGTTGCAACACCACTTCCTAGTGTCGCGATGCTATAGCAGCCCCTTGCCTTCTAAGCTCAAAAATAGTGTTTTACACACTAGATAAAGTCGTTAGATCATCTTTAGGCCTATAGTGGCCTATTAGGTTGTAACATAACTCAACATTGCATAAAAACAATTATTTTGCATAAATTAAATGCATCACAATAAAAACTAAAAATGAAATAAAAATATGAAAAAAAGGTATAAAACAAGCTTGTTAAGTGTCAGAAAGACCTTAATTTGCCACAACGAATTGTAGCAGATCAAATACTCGATGATCCACAATAAATGTTAGATCCCGATATAATCAGTAATGATCTCTGTATAATTACATATCCTGTAAAAGCATACATATGACCTTATTAGCATATCAATCGTATCCTAACGTTTTACTAAGTTCATAAGGACATCAATTATACATATAAGCATTCCCATACTTGTAATCATCTTACTCACATATTCATACTCTGTATTCAGTCACATATGCATTTTCGTACCATGTACACTGTTCTATTGCATAACAATCATTTATCACATTTCGCTTTGCAATTTAGTACATAAATCATTACTCGATCATAATCACAACTATAATCCAATTCGTCATCAAATCACATGTACTACTGACCATGCAACATATTTTTATCCATTTACCATTTCATATAACATAATTCAAGTATTTCATGCTATTTTTTATTTTATTCATTTTAGTCTATATTTCGATATCCCACATCAAACTCAATCAAAAAAATTCATACTATGATCATATACTTACCTCAATGATTAATCAAGAAATTAACATATATATACAATAAATTAAATCTCTCTCGAATCATAAAAGTAAAAATTGAGGTTTCGCGCTTCACTAGTCAACAATTTTCTTTTTCTTTCTCTCTCGACAATCTGGTGTCGTCGTTAACTACGAATAACCACAAAATATATTATACGATCAATTTCCAGCCAATTCATAACCAATTATCAATTTACACATATTTTATAATTTATTCGATTTAGTCCCTAAAATCGAGTCAATCATAACTTTTAATTTAGGGTTTTAGATTAAAATTCAATTTCACCATAACTCATTAGGGACCTTCTATTTTCTGTCCCTACCAACATTTCATGATTGTTTTGCATTTTTTTCAATTTAATGTACGAAACTAATAATTAAGCTTTACAATTTAGTCTTTTTCATATACTAAGCTTAATTTCTAACTTTTTTGCACCAATTTCATCTAATTCTCAATAATGGTAACTTTCAAAAACTTTAAAAGTCTCACAAATTGGTACAATAGTTAGCTAAAAGAAGCTCCCATGACCTCAAATCTAAAAAAAATCAATGAAAAATGGCTAGGGACTTAATCAATGAAAAATGGCTAGGGACTTACATGCAATAAGGGTCGCATGTTAAAAGCTTGAAAGCTTTCTCTTTTCTTCTAAAATGGTTTTAGTGGTCTTTGAGATGAAGATGAAAACTTTTTTCATCTTTTTCCTACTTAATTTGCTTATATACTAAGGTTTATTTTAATTAAACTTAGTTAATTAACTTAATTATAATTAATTAGGCTTAAACTTTAATCAACTCAGTCTAATGATAATTAACATCACATCCCACTAACATCTATCTCAATTTGGTCCATTTCCTATTTTGTTCCTTTGAATAATTATTATTTAAGTTCCCAAGCCTTAATCTAATTAAAAGTATATAGTGATTAAACTTTTATGATTTAGTCTCTAAGCCATAATTACTTACAATTTAGACTAAATCCCTTAACCAAATTTTAATTCATCTATACGTTAACTCTGTAAATATCCTTATTTAATATTTATGGACTCGATTTATGGAAACAAGGTCCCAAAACCATATTTTTCGACACCACCAGAAATTAGGTTGTTATATAATCCACTCCATCATTGGCAATCCTGTTTAAACATAAAATGTACAATGACTGTGATACCCCTAACCCATATCTGCCACCAGAATAGGGAGTACGGGAATGTTACAGCAAGTTAACATAAATAATAGGTAAAAATCATGATCATTACAATATGATTTCTCAAATACTACAAAGTAATTGAATTACAATAATAACTTACATTTGTGAGGCTTAGATCGAGCTTAAGGGACTAAAGAAATAATCTTAAAACTCTTAGGGACTAATTTGAAATAAATCAAGAAATTTCAGGAAAATATGGAAAATTTCAAAAATAGGGGACACATGACCATGTGGAATGCCTCAGACTGTGTGACTTTCGAAGGGTGTGTCCCAGCTTGTGTCTCTGCTCTTCTAACTCATTAACTTGATACACGCGGCTGTGTCGTAGGTCATGTGTCAAGTCATGTAACTCTCTGACTTGATACACACGGTTGTGTCGCAGACTGTGTGCCAACCCGTGTGCACCTAAGTGAACCTTAACCATCAAGTTTATCATTTCAAGATTTCTTGAACATTAAGTAATTCATTTACCAGTCATTTGACCTATTCAAAATGCCATTAAACATGCTAAAATCATGCTAATTCAACTATCTTAAGTGCTTAACCAATGTACCCTCAATGGTACCACAAGTCTACACACTTATACAACACTATAAATCAACAACCAAAACATGTCAATCCACACAACTTAAACTGCTAACCAATTTGCCTATCATATGCACCCCAACTCACAACAATTCAATATAACTTATTAGTCATACATATGCTAAAATTTTGTACAAAAGACATCTTCCATCATTCATAACTCATAATAAGTTATCAACTAAAAATTTATCAAATGAACACCAAGATCGTTGTAATGATGCTTATGTTTTCAACTTGCATTTAGGCACACTTTGCATACCAAAACAAAAGTAATGACATAACAATTCTATTACATGTCATATAATCCAAAATAAACATTCAAAAACTACTGAAAACAGATGGTTAGTGTGACTTGAATGCTAACCCGATCGTCCAACCCTCAAAAGTATCTACAATTGTAACACCCTATACCTGGCCTGGTCACCAAGCCCAAATATTGGATGCCACACCACCATCTCGTCTCATTTATATATCAAATAGGAACTAGATTCAAGAAAACTGATCTTCTTGTGTTAAACCGAATAAGTTTTAAGTCGTCCAAATAGCTAATTAACATTATTACATGCAAACCATTCATTAATCAGTCTTACATAAAAACATGCATAAGGGCTAGTTAGCAAAATTTCATAAAAATGTCCGTAGGTATCGATACTGATATCCAGGTATCGATATTTTCCTTGAGTGGTATCGATACCACTTGGAAAAATGATACCAAAAGAGCATATTGTTTCTTGATTTAAAACCCAACTATCAGAAAATATCGGTACCATCGAACAAAGTATTGATATTTCTTCCCCGTGTATTGATACTCGAGCAAATGTATCAATACTAAATCTCTTTTCTCTTTCTTGTATGTTTTAATTCACAAAGGTATCGATTTTCAAAGCCCAATATCGATACCTCTGCTACAGAGCTAAAAATATAGCATAAAAAAGCAAATAATTCATCTCAAATAGTTCCTAAACAACATTTATCAAATACTAAGTTAAATAATCATTCATACGGCTTAATTAACAGTACAAAATACCCAAAAAGAGCCCGAACAAATATCATCATGCGACATCAATGTTTATAGTCCTAAGAATAGTAATAACATGATGTTCTTAGAAACCAAGTCAATTGTTTAGAAATCAACGTAACTATAATAAGTTTACCACATTACCTATTTTCCCAAAACAAATAAAAATAATAAAACACCTACGAAGAATAACCAGACTTCCTTGGATCACTCCCTCCTAAACTACACTGTCCACACTGCATCTTTACTAATCTGTATATGTTGAAATAAGTGGGTGAGCTTTAACAAGCTCAGTGAATGCAAAGAATTTCTACACGCAAACATGTCACCCACGCAACACGACCAACCATTTACTCATAGTTACCTTATTTTTAAGTCTAACGTCTTATAGTGTTAAATCATGCATCATCTAGTAGTTCATTTTCATTACACATGTTTACTCATTCAAGCATAGAACATAATCCACACAATTACATAAAATATGATAAACTGGGATAAGATGGCACTTGCGTTATGAAACATATAGTGAGCTCTATCATCACACATCGGATACATGGATCTCCATTACACCACATAGACTTATAAAGTCAAAAAAGTCCCAAAAGTTAAGCATCTAGCTATCACTCTTCTTATTTTCCCTCATATGTCCTATTGAATGGAGCTTAACTCTCATTCCCTTGTCCCTCCAAACATGTCCCAGAGCCTCAATGCCCAAAACCACTAAATATATAAGTGAGTACTCAACAATCCTATAGCATGCCAACTATATTCAATGGTTCTAACGTCACAAGGCCATAATATCCAAATACAACATATAATACCTACCAATTATCCATGCACTATAACTGCATATCAATGTCAAAACACTAACATAGTAATATAACATATATATTACACATTTATTTCATGTATATAATTGCACTTTACACAACAATCAACATACCCACTTATCACATTTCATGCTCAATTCATAACCATAAGATTATTATAGATTCAGGAAAGCTTATGCTCGAAACTTAGAGTAGGGGTTTAGGCTACATCTAAATTCCCAATCAACACATGACTGTGTTTACGAGTAGCAATCCCACACACTCACACTTTACGCCTTTGTCGAAAAGCCGAAAGCTCAACTAATGTTTCCCTAGCTCGTAGCAAGCTCTAATGAATTCGAAGCTTTACAAACATAAATCATACAATAACCACCGTCAAATATCAACCAAAAATTCACCTAAAGTAACTAATACACAAGCTTTAAGCTAAGTTCCAGTGTAACTTAAACTATTTGAATAACAACTTTAAATTCTAATATCTGGGCCTATACTCAATCTTTTTGCCTAAAATCAGTTTCGTTCATCTAATTAATTATCTACGCCTAATACACATCCTTCAAACTAGACAAATAGACTCAGTTCATGGTATCGACATTTTTCAACATCTTTTAGGTAATTTTCACAAAATTCATTAAAACATGAGAAATCATTAACGAACCTTCAAGATAAGTTTAAAAACCTTCTAATCATGCTAAAACAAGTTGAAAAACACCTTGAAACCAAGTTTTAACTTAAAATCCCGAAAGCCACCATTAATGGTTCGATTTTCGACTTTTATTTAAAACATGCTATTTGAGGGCTAATAATTCAGTTTTTGAGTTAAATAAAATTAAAAACCAATGAATAAAATTAAAAACCAATGGATACATGACTGATTACCTTTTTTGAAAAAAATGAACAAGTTTCGATGAAAATCCGGAAAACCCACTTTTGAAGAAGATGATGAAAATTATGGAGCTTTGGGTGTTTTTCTTGGGGATTTTTTATGGTAATTGACTTAGGAATGATAGGAAATCAATGTATTGTGGTTTGAGAATAAAAAATCGAGTTGAAGATCAAGGGAATGGCAAGGGACGACATGCACAATGAAGGGGATAAAGAAATTGACGTGAAAAAATGTTATGAAAACATGTTGATAGGGAAGAAATATGTTCAATTTTACAAAATGTTAAAACTGCAACATAAATGCCTACTATTTTGGCTTTGTTACAAATAAATCCTTTCTCAAAATTAAGGGTTTCTAGAACACTTTTCCAAAAATTGATTTAACAGTTAAGATGCCAAAGTCGAAAACATTATCGAGTACTAACTTTATGAAATTTTGAGCTTGTCTAGGCCAAAATTCCTAAAATACCCTTAAAACTCTTAGGTCCAATTTTGGAGTGTTACAACAAGAAATAGAAATTAACATAAGTAAGCTTATTGAAGTTTAATAAGTTCGACGAATAGAAACAATAAATCTTACCAAAGTAAATATAACAATTTAATCAAATATAATTCAACAACAAATGTTTCCTGTCATCTACAATTTCAAATCAATGAATTACATCGTTCAATTCAAAGCTCAATAATAATTTCTAGAAAACATACATGTCCACGACAGAGTCAATTTAAGATGTCAAGTACATGTCATGCCATTCAAAGTCATTGAACAAGTTATAATACAATAGTTTACGGCCTGATGAACGACTTATATATATGAGTACATAAGTAATCCAACTGAAACACTCCAAATGCTCATGAGAGCTATGCTCATAAGAGCTAATCCAACCAATAACACACTTCGGTACTAAGTGCCTAGCCCATAGGCTATACATCCATCCCCCCTAACATGTTAGAATAGGATAGTATAACACGAGGGTTCACAAAAAATGTTGAACCTTGGTATACTCGGGAAAAATATATAAAGCACCCCACAAAAATCTCCACTTCAATCCCTGTATAACACACCATCATTTAGTTGTACTCTATCTCGCGTTCATCCGGCCCAAGTATCGAAATTCAATAACATTTTCCTAAACAAATTTAGATCATCATTAGAACAATTAACATCCACTATTTCATATCATATCATCACATAATTCATATAGATATTAAATTACAAACCGAATGAACTTACCTAGACTGTATTGTAATGGTTGTAGACGCAATTTTCCCTTTTCCACGTAAATCAACAGGGTCTTGATCTAAAATATAAAATTTCTCAATTATTAGCTTACATTTCATATTCCAATTTATTCTACATTTTATACCCTTTTATTTTCAATTTTTACACAATCACCCTTAACTTTTACAACTTTGCAATTTAATCCATTAACCCGAAAATCACCAAATTAACCATTTCTAAAAACTCAGCATTCCAACCGAGTGTTCAAGGCTTCTAAATAGTCTACATGACACTTCTTAATCATCAACTAACCATGTGATTTTAATATTTTAACAATTTAATCCTTTAATCAAAAACTAATAAAAATTACTTCACAAACAACCAAATACCACAATCAAAGATTCAAACACATAACTATCATAAAAAACAACCAAGATTCATCAATGGAAACTTCTAAAATTTTTAACAGATTCAAAAACAAAGGTACGAGTTAGCTAGACCTAGTTGTAACGATCTCAAAAACATAAAAATTACAAGAAAACGGGCCAATTTCCATATCATGCAAAGCCAAGGAATTGACCAAATCTTTTTAAGTCTTCAATGGTTATTTCGGCAAGTGTTTAAGAAAAATAAAGAAGTGTCTATATCTTTCTATTTGTTTTGCTTAAATTTTGATTTAATTACAAATTGCCATTAACTTAATTTTTCTTCAATTTTCTTTAAATTTTACTCCATTAGCGTCCACTATCTAACAATAAGGTATAATTGCCTTATTGTCCCTCCCACATTTATTAGTTAAGCTATTAAATCATCTAGATGCAATAATTACTAAGTTTTGCTCCTTTTACAAACTAGTGCTTTTTCTTTAATTAGCTATCTAAACGTTAAAATTTCTTAATCAAAATTTAATTCGATTCTAATGACTCCGTAAATATTCTATAAATAATATTTAGGGGCCAACACGACTGAAATTTATGGTCCCAAAACCACTATTCAGTCACCATTGAAAAACAGGCTGTTAAAATGACTCAAAATTTCAATCATGAAAAAAAAAGTTTGAATGGTTACTAGAGATCGCACAATGGAAACTTAAACAAAAACATGCTATGTTCATAAAACTCCATCGAAATGTAGCAATGAGATTCATGGTCAAACTATTATGCCAAAATCTCTATTCCAGAGGTTATTTATGCATCTAACTTCAGCCTAAGATATAGAAACTCGTTGAGGTCACATAGGTTTTATCGACTTATAACATTCAGTGAGTTAGGATGGTATGATAAGCAATAAGAATGGTAAGGCACAAAATGGCTACAAGCGCTTTTATCGGTTAAACATATGATGTTAGTCCCTAGCTTCTTCCCTAATTTAAGCGTTCAACTCACCCACCTTTCACCTTCCCTCTAGCAACTTTTTGTCTCCCAAAATTTTAGTTCAGAATTACTAAGCATAGGTTCAAGACCAAGGAGTCCAAAGTGAGTAAAAGAAATTACATTTTAGCTTGATTCAACATTCTCAACTCTTAAGCTCAAAGTTTCATTTTTCTCTTTCTCTCACTTTGATTTTAACCCAATCCGTGCTTTTTTATCACTCTTGATGCTTTTAACCTTCATTAAGCTTTCGTTCTCTCAAATTTTTTTAACTAAGCACTCAATTTTGCAAAGGTTTTATACTTAGCAATTGCTCCCTACTATTAATCTTTTTTCCCTCTTTTTAACCACCTTAATGTTCTACCTAGTCCCCTGGTCTACTACGACCGATCGTATTATTTATTATCCCTTTTCACATAATTGATAATTAGTATATCGACCAATTTAGCAATCCCTTGAGTATGATCCTTGGAATACTTTTGGTATTTTGTTGTACAACCTATATTGCAATTTGACTTGTACACTTGCAGACACCACACTTTATTTATATATTTATTTACATTATTCTAAGCCCTGGTGAACGCATGTCGGGGAGCGATCAACCCTTGACATTTATAGTTTGACATCCAATCCAATTGTAACACAAAATTCAGGACTAAACAAAATCGACATTCAAATTTTCAATGAAAGATTAGGATCTTCAAACAAGAAGGGCTACCAAAGAAAACGTCTTAAGGCTTAATATAAAGTGCTAAGGATTTACATACAACCAAGGAACAATTTAGCTCTTTTAATCCAAACAATGCATTAGTTCTTTCCTCAACAATCCCAAATAACCTTAAACATCCATTGTAACATCTTACACCTGACCTGATCACCAGGTTCGGGTACCAATCATCACAATTAACCCGAACTACTTAACAAAATTTCTATCGGATTAGTTATAGACTTAGTCAATATTAAAATATATTCATTCTTTATTGTTTGAAAAGGTATATCTTTAAGTTTTCAACCCGACTTGTTCCTCGTATGTGGATCCATGGTTGATGACCGCCACGGGGCATACCGACGATCCAACAAATTATATATGCACATATTATAACAATTTTATCTTTCAAAAACTTAAGTACATTTTAAAGTTGTTTATATGTTTCAAATATTGTTTTATCAATAGTTTTAAATAATAACAATTGTATAAAACATAAGAGCAACACATGCATCGCACGAGATAAAAAACTAGTACATATATTACAAGGTTCTAAATAAACAAGTGTGTTTACGTTATAATTTTTTAACATGGGGCAGTCCTCCTCTTAAATATTTATTTTCAAGGTAAATTACTCTTTTACTTTTTTCCTTTTAAAATTATATTAGATAATTTACTTAAACATAACTTAATTATTATATGTATATTACAATTTACAAGACTCTTTTTAAAATTAATCTCATTGTTATTATTTTTATAATAAAATACTTTTTTTTCCTATTATTTATAATTATTTTTCATAAATTAATTTTCTTGTTAGTACAAAATTTAATGATAAAATATTAACATATCTATTTACCGTAATCTTTTTAATATTAAATTTCAAAATATTTTTTTTCAATTTATTTTAACAATTGAGGTCTCTATTTATTGTAATCATTTTAGTATAATAATCCAAACTTCATAATAAAACCTATATTTTATATACTATTAATCAATTTGATATGGTAAGATTAAATTTATATTTTTTTTCTTTTTAAAAACAATTACATCAACAAACATTATTAGCCCGTGCATCGTACGGATATACAAACTTATCATATATTTCAAGATTCAAAATAAGCAAATGTGTTTACATTAGTATTTTTTTAACACATGGCACTCCTCATTTTAAGCTTTTATTTTCACTTTGAGAAAATAATTTTTTTTACTCATTGCTTTTTAAATTATATTAGATAATTTATTTTAAACATAACTTAATTATTATACGTATATTACAATTTATTAGACTATTTTTTAGATTAATCCTATTGTTATTATTTTCTATAATAAATTTCTTTTTGTTACTATTAATTATATTTTTTTTCATAAATTAATTTATTTGTTAATACACAATTTTATAATAAAACATTTACATATATATTTATTTAATATAATATTTCAAGTCCAAATACTATAGATATAGAATTTTTTAAATTTCTCTTCTTTTTGTATTTTAATACTATATCAAAATAAATAAAATATAATAATAACAAACTTTTTTTCACTCAATTCAAAATTTTTTCACTCAATCAAACTATCATCTCTAATGTTAGCCCATTATTAATATCCTCACTATCATATCAACTCTGAGTTATGATTTAAAATTTTTTCAAAATTATTTATTCAAATCTATTTGAGGTGGATTTAATCTCAATTGATTAAATTATTTAAAATTATATAAAATAAATTACAATTACATTAATATATTCAAATGGATATGTGATACATTTAAAAGAAAAAAGAATGATTAAATTGATGAATAATTGATTTTTCTAAAAATGTGATTACTTAATATGATTTAAATGAAAATTGCATGGGCTGATGTGAGATAATTGTTCTATACAAATTCTTTTTTCTTTTATATATAAAAAGAATTTCTTGATAAAAAATCACTCGTTAAATCGATGACCGGGAGAAGAGTGTCATTTGTTCATCATTCATTAAACAAATTATCATTACAAATCTAGTAATCTATACAAATTAGTGGATCATACCACCAAGCAGAAATATTCTCATCACTCAAAAACATATAATGAACGAGTTGATTTTTTGATATCAAAATATGATTTTTTAAATTTGTTAAGTTTAAAGTTCCAAGCATACTATATGATCAACCTTTAGAACCTGTGTAACTCTCTTAACCATTGCACACCTAGAAGAATGAATTTAGCCTCCAGAAATGCTAAAAATTGAGCAAGTCTTGACTGCTAAAAAGTCCCCTACATCGCCTGTAAGACGGCCCCAAACCCAGCTTTCTCATTTAACCGATCAATGCACACATCAAAGTTTAATTTGACCATACTCGACTAAGGTTTGTACCACCTTGTTGCCGTGGAAACAACACCAAAATTAATACCAGACAACTGAGAAGAAGAAAATCATTGCACCATATCATTTGCATGGTAAAATTAATTTCGGATGGATCAAATCTTCCAAAAAAAAATGAGTACAATTCTAAAAGATTCCATATAGCCATGCGAAGCAAATTCAACAAACAATCTCCCTACAAGAAGCTGGTATTAAGTTGGTTAAAAAAATCAAAGACACCACAAGCATAAGATCACTGCCAAAATAACATGAAACATCAATCTGAATACCAACCAAAATACGTTAAACCTACTTAGCTAGTAAAAAGTGATTAAAAGTTGGGAGATCACTTCCCTTGCCTTTGGAATGCACAATCGGTTTCATCCTGTGTCATCCCACTAGAACCCTTCTACCCTTGGATCTTCCTCTAAATTCCATCCTTACTGAAACTAAATGTAGCAGATTTTGATTTACCAAATTATACCAGTAAGCCTAAATAAAACAAATATTTGACTGTCTCGAGCACCAATTATGTCCTCTATTTCTCGTCCATCTCCAACATTAATTTGTATTCTTACTTATTGTAATAATAAAGCACTTTTATCCACATTAACATTCAAGCCAAAACACTCCGCACAATTCCATATTATTTTCTTTTATTCTAAAATTTGGTCCCTCCATTCGCGAAAAAATATTAAACAGCCACTGTAAAAAAATTTAACTTCAATATTAAAAATAACAAATATTTAAATATACATTAATATTTATATAATTAAATTTAAATAAAAAATTTTGTGATGCTAACCCAAAGTTCTACCCTTATGACAATTTTTGGACCCAATGTTTGTTAAAAAATATAATAGAAATTCGTATATTAAAAATCAAATTACATTTTGTTTTATTTATTTAAAAATGAAAAAAAATTATATTAAATTAAAGAGTAAACTAATCATTTGTGCTAATACACAACAAGTTTTTTACCATAAAAATAGATAGAATTTTTTGATTAAGTTATGCTATGAGTTCCTTACTTTATGAAAGTTATGGATTTAAACCCTACACTTTAATTTGTTCTATTTAGTTATTGTACTTTTTAAATTTTAAAATTTTAATATCACCGAATAATATTTGTTAAATTTATTAAGTTTTATTATTTCTAAAATATATATTTGTAATGTTATGTCAACTTATTATTTCCATGTATTATTTACTGAACTTTAGTTAATGGATTAACGACTATCATTTGCGTCAAGATTAAAATTTTAAAATTTGAAAAGTATAACATAATAATCCTATTGAAGAATATCAACTAAACCTACAACTATAAGTATAACATAATATTAGTAAATAAATTTAACCAAATGAATTTAATTGTGCTATTGTGTCAGTCAGGACTAGAATTAATTGATTCGAAAAATATAAAAATTGAAATTGATGAAATTAGAATTAATTGATTGGAAAAATATAAAAACTAAAATTGATGAAATTAAAACATAAGAATTATACACAATTAAAACTAATAGAAGTATTTAACCGAATTTTATGAGGAATACCAGTTTACCAATATTTTTAATTTTTGAAGTGCAATCCTCCTCCTCCTTGTTCCTCCATGCTACTTTCACCCCAGAATTTTTGTTAGTCTTATAAAAATAAAATGAAAAAATATTGAAGCAGAAGTATGGCGACGATAACTGCTACACAACAACACCACCATCCGACATCGCTAGAGGAAGTCCGTACGCTTTGGATAGGAGACCTCCAGTTTTGGGTCGACGAGTCTTACCTCAACTCTTGCTTTGCTCACACCGGCGAGGTTCCCCATTCTCTCCCTTCTTATATACTCGTAATCTTTCTCTATGTCTAGATCATTCTGGGTTTTGTTCTGTCGGTTTTTTTGAATCTTTTTCTACAATTTTGAATCTTTATGAAGTTTTCTTATCTTCTTAACATTCTTTTGTTTTAGAGGAAAACCATAAATTGATATATTATTTGATCAAGTATCGAGTTCGATAACAATTCTATCAAATTATTGTAAAGTTACTCGTGAAATCAAGAAGCTAAAAGTTACCGTTTGTGCCTCAAATTATAACTTAAATTATTTTAATTGCACATCGCACTCGACGACAGGGGTTTTTTTTCCTTTTTTTTTTAAAGCAATGTGATAACTGAATAATGATTTTAATGTGTGAAAGCAATTTGGCTGCTACTGCAAAACCTAGAGGCCAATAGAGGTTTGTAATAACCTATACTTTAATCAACCTGATTTGCTTTCTGCATCAGCATTTTGGATGAGCACAAAGAAAGTGTTTGGTTAAGAATCTAAGCAGTACTTGGTGGATCAGGCTTGTTGAATTGATATTGATTAAAAGATAGGATGTTCTATACTTTATTTTATCTTGTCATGTTGCTTAAACCTCCCTTGTTATACATACCTTTGTTGATGTAAGCAATTATAAAACTTGTGGAAACTCTGGAACTTTTTGAGCGTTGGTTACAGAAGCTCGCAATAATTTAGTAAAGTTAAAGGTCAAGTAGCATCAGATGTTATCATTTGACAAAGTTTCATTTACTGTATTTGTTGCCTTCTTTTAACTCAATCATTGAGGTCTTTTAATAGATGCTGGATTTGAGATGAACTACTATTTCCATTCTTTGCAGCTAGTCTCCATAAAAATTATTCGCAACAAGATCACTGGCCAGCCTGAGGGATATGGGTTTGTGGAGTTTGTTTCTCATCAAGCAGCTGAAAGGATACTGCAGACTTACAATGGTACACCAATGCCTGGAACTGATCAAATGTTTAGGTTAAATTGGGCATCATTTGGCATTGGAGAAAGACGTACTGATCCAGGGCTGGAGCATTCTATTTTTGTTGGGGATTTGGCATCCGATGTTACAGATTATCTATTGCAAGAAACCTTTCGAGCTCACTATCCATCTGTTAGAGGTGCCAAGGTTGTGACTGATCCAAATACTGGACGCTCAAAGGGTTATGGGTTTGTTAAATTTGCCGATGAGATGGAGAGAAATCGTGCTATGACTGAAATGAACGGTGTCTATTGCTCAACTAGAGCTATGCGAATTAGTGCAGCAACACCAAAGAAGACCACTGCTGGTTTTCAGCAGCAATATGCTGTTGCAAAAGGTCATTCTTTTCCTTAACTTTGTTTGAGAAAAACCATTTCCAGATTTATTTACTTTCTTACTTGCTTCCAAAATCATGTTATCCTTCTGTGTTGTCCATTTCCATCACAGGGTTGTCCTCAAATTTATGGTGCTAGCATTAGTGCCATTTTGAATAGAAAAGTGCATCATGCATGGTGAAAAAGAGGCATCACTTGATAAATTTACTACTGATTTTTATTTTATTTTTACTTTTTATGGTGGTTTGGTGAACCTTGCATTAAAGAGTGACAAATGAAAGGCTTTCATGAAAGTTCTTGTAGAATCAATAATGAAGGTATCATATTGTACAAGTCAAATCATGAATTTTAATTGCATCCAATCTCCAAAAAATTCCAATTATTTCAAGCATTCCATTTTTGAAACATAATATTTATATGCGATTCCACTTTTTTATTCTTAAGCAAGTCCTCAAGCAGGGCTAGTTGATCCATGATTTATGTTTCATCTTTCATTGCCTACTTGTTTGTTTTGAAAAATATGTCGATCAATTGGTTCTTTTCTAATTGAGATGTATGAATTCATGAATCAAATCTTATTCCAAGATATTTACATGAGATTCCACTTTTTTGTTCTTAAGCAAGTTCCCAAGCTGGCTTAGTTGATCCGTGATGTATGTTTCATCTTTCTTTGCCTTCCTTTTTTTTTTTTGTTTCGAAAAATATTCAATTCCAATTCTTTTCAACTGACTCTTTACTAATCGAGATGTATGGATCTGTGAAGCTATATCTATATAGATCATATTAATTCTCCCCATCTGTGTTTGCTGTCCTATGAGTCTTTTCCATGTTGTGTATGGCATTGCCACTCCTTTTGGTAGCTTCCACTAACAGTGAACTGAATTTGAATGCCATACTTTGATCTAGATGTTTTTGGTATGCCCTTAATAATCAATGAAATAAATATATTTTATATTCTTTGAAGATCATGTCCTTTTTTTGCTACTTTCAAATATTACTATCCAACTATATATGTAATATATGTCCCAAATATGTTTATGAATAAAACAAGTCATGCTACAATTCTTTTCTTTTCATGGCTATTTAGATTTATTGAATTATTTTACCTTTTTTGTTAGTTTAGTTGAGATGTGAACATGATGAATATCACCATGTATGCTTGTTTGGGGTGGGTGGGCTAAGGAATTGAGTATTTGTGCCAATATCTTTATGTACATTGGTCTTTGATACTTTAGCTGTATTGGATATTAGGCACATGTATGTAAAATACACTTAACCATGGTTTTTATGCAGCTGTATATCCAGTTCCAGCTTATACAACTCCCATGCAGGTGCTCCCACCGGATAACGATAATACTAATACCACAGTAAGTGAGGTATACTCAAGTTATTTTAGAAATTATCTCTTCTCTTTGACTTACTATCCTATTTTATGAAGATTTTTGTTGGCAACTTGGATCCAAATGTTACAGAAGAGGAGTTGAAGCAATTCTTTTCACCATTAGGAGAGATTGTTTATGTCAAGATTCCTGCGGCCAAAGGATGTGGTTTTGTACAGTTTGCAACCAGGTAAAAACAAGTCAAACCATGATTACTCTGATTTCTAGAAGTTGTTTTCTAGTTGTTTCTTTTAGGGGGTAACAGGATGTGAGGTAATCAATTATGAGCTATATATTTTACTTCATGACCTTTTTATCAGAATGAACCAAACAGATATTGAAAAGATTGCCTTTCACATGCACCATGGTCATTTTGAATTCTGGGTCATGCCATTTGGATTTATGAATGCTCTTCAACCTTTATTTGACAACAGTCTAATATATAGAGAGTCTTGGGAGGAACACCTTCATCACTTCAGTAAAGTCTTGGAACTCTTATGTGCTCATCAGTTTTTCTTTAAAAAGATGAAGTGCACATTTGGTGCTAAATAGATGGTATACTTGGGGCACTATTTAGCTAGTGGAGTTTTAGCGATCCTAGCAAAATCAAGGTAGTAATAGATTGGTCCCCAGCACATTCAACCAAAGCTCTTAGGGATTTCTCGGATTGGTCGGATATTACGAAAAATTCATCCAAGATTATGGATAGTTAGTTGCACCCTTGACCAATTTACCAAAGAAGAATTCTTTCCATTGGAGTTTCAAAGCTGTTGGATCATTCAATCAACTCAAGGCTGCTCTCTTCATTGCCCCTATCCTTAGGTTGCTGGATTTTATACACACCTTTATGGTAGAATGTGATGCTTTAGGGAGAGGAATTAAAGCTGCCCTTTGACACCCCATTGCTCTTTTTAGTTGAAATTTGTTAGATTGCCATTTCAAGTAACATGCTTATGAGAATTAATAGGACCGCCAAGTAAATCCAGAACTAGGCACCTTACTTGTGGGGCACTGATCACTGCATCTTCAAATATTTGCTAGAGCAACGATTAACTACTTCCCCACAACAACATTGTCATAGCAAGTTGATGGGATTTGATTTCAAAGTTGAATACAAGGTAGGAAAACTAATGTGGCAGGTACCTTATCTCGTAGAGATGAAGAAGGCATATTTATGCAGTATCTAGTCCTTTAATTCCATTATTTGCTACAGTTTGAAAGGAGATAAATGCCTTGAACACTCCCAAGAAATGTGGACCAAAGTTGAGCAAGAGGATCTCTATACCCGTGGGACCATTAGAGAGGGCCTCATTATGTACAAAGGGAAGGCATATTTCTTACTGACTTTGATGTGGAACCTCGTACCTGAATTTGAGATTGAAAGGATGAACTAAATTAAAAAAACCAAAAAGGTTGCACCTTAAGGAAGTAGTTGTAGAAAACAATAACTAAATCTGGAAATTTTCAAATGTGGTAATCTATAAAGAAATCAATAATTTAAATAAATAAAAAGAGAAAATTTGGAGAGGAAAACTTGTAGAAATTGGTTTAAGCAAGGTTGCTAGAATGGTAACTAACTTTCGGTTTTCCTTGATCAATTAGCTTTGAAATATTTTGGAAAAGAATAATAAAAATATGATCTAAAGTTAGCAAATTTTCAGAATTAACGAAAAGAAAACAAAGATTGAATTGGAAGTGAAAGAAAGAAATCTTCAAGTAGTTGCGATTTTGAGGGGTTTCTTGGAATCCAAGTATGGTGCTGCCGATTCATGAAGATAAACACTTGAATTTCTGGAAAATTAAAGAAATATTAGAATATAAAGTAATTAAAATCCTATAATTAATGAAATAAAGAAGGTGAAAAATAATGGAAAGATGAAATCGTAATAGAGTATGAATTATGGAAGATGGATGCATATTCGATATCCACTTGAAATTGGAATAAAGATTCTAACAAACTCAAGGAATAGCTATCTTGGCAAATTGAGGAACTTAAGCATGCATCACACTTGAGCATGCCTTTCCTAATCTTGTAAAAGAGAGTTCAACTTTCAGTTGCTTGGACCTTGATCTAGTACTGAGACCTTTAGGAAAAATTACCTCTTTGTCTTGGACTTGACTAGATGAGACACTTGAGCATGCATCACGCTTCCCCTCTTGTACTATAGTATCAACTTTGCATGGCAGCACAAATTAAGGGGTGCAAAGAACTTTGTAATGAAGTTGTTGAGACTTTTATTGCGAAAGCATGAATATAGATAGTCAAACTTTTGTAGAATCCTTAGCCACCTGTTAAAGGAACGAAGTAGAGAACTTACATCCATCTTTCAGAGCCACCAAAAATTCCTACCTACATTTGGAGTGACATTTCAACAGACTTCATTGTCGGTTTGCCAAAATCCAGAGGGAAGTTTGTGCTATTTGTTTTGGTTGATGGATTTGCTAAATATGTATTTCTATGGCATATCCATCCACCGCTATTACTATTCTCACATTTTTCGTTCACCAACAATTTTTGGAAGGAATTATTCAAATCAGGCAGTACTTAATTTTACCATCAACAAAATATGGTTGGATGAAAGTTGTCAACTGCACAATTGAAATATCTCTTCATTGTTTTGTAAGAGACAATCCATGAAGTTGTATTAGGTGGATTCCTTGGGCTGAATATTGCTACAACACTGCTTTTCACACAACCCTCAAAATTTCACCTTTTCAAGTAGTCTATGGTCGTGATCCTCGCTTACTTTCTCACATTCCTGGGTGTTCACGAGTCCTTAATCAAAAGGGATGAGATGTTGACTGTAATCTGACATCGCTAATTGCAATCATAGAATCGCAGGAAGACTACTTATGACGAAGGCCACCGTGATCTTGAATTTTTTCTAGGAGAATGGGTTTGTTTGTGCCTACAACCCCATGACAGACTTCATTGAAAGGTAGGGCACACTCCACACTCTCACCTAAGTTCTGTGGACCTTTCGAAATCATATAGCAAGTTGGCCTTGTGGCCTATGAGTTGGACCTCCACCTACTAGCAAGATACATAATGTGTTTCATGTCTCTTTCAAAGTTTTTAAAGAAAACCCCCCAGCTTCCAATCCTAGCATGCCCCCACTATTGGATGGCAAAAATAGTCCCCAACCATAGCATGTTTTGTGGTCACACCTCAACTGTGTAACGTGAGAAATTCTAAGCAAAGCAGGACCACTGATGATGTTGCATGGGAAATTGTTCCATAATTCTAGAATGCTTACCCTCAATTTGAGCTTGAGGCAAGCTTTTTCTCTAGGGAATAATGTTAAGCATGCATTTGTTAATCAAGTCCACAATTGAAGACAAATAGCAAAAAAATTTCCCAAATCAAAGGAATTGGCAGCAAGAATCAAGGGATTAACAAGGATTTGACCAAACCTAACCTATGGAATTCTGAATTTATTTTGCTAGCAATTTATCTCCTATATTTCTGCAATTTTATTAATGTTCTCCTTTTTAAATGATGTAATATAAAGGCCGTCAACAAGGGTAAATCCATCCCCTTAGAGGAGGATCTTTCAGCTGATCGTTCTATGAGTCAGTCCTATTCTTGTGCACACAAGCGAAGCACATTTAGCTGAAGCTAAGTTTTATGCAGAAAGTGTTAAAAGAAAGAAAATTGCTCAATCTGTGAAAGCATGAGTTGAAGAAATCAAAGAAAAAGAAGAGGAATTTGGTTTCCTTCACTAGTGAAGATGATGAAATTAATCGAAGTTAAAAAGAAATAATTCTTCCCTCACTAAATTGAAAGAATCAAAAGTTCTTAAGCCTCAATTGAAATGATTTGTTAGGCCATTAGAGGAACATCCTATCGAACTTCAGGATTACTTTCTTGGTCCTAATCACTATAAACTACTTGTCGAAGCTAGATATAAACAAGAGAATGTTGCAAATTGTTTTTGAAAGACAGAAAAGCCAAGCAAAGCAATGAAGTTCAAACAAGACCTGTCAAGTCTAGTGAAAGAAAACTAATCATGTTGGAACTTTTAGGGAAAGACTTGGATTTTCTCCAATGAGATTAAAAATTGATAAGATGCATATATGTGGAGAAGGTCTTGAATAAGAAGATTAGTTGAAGAAAAGAATCCATGATTTTGACACAAAAATTGGGTATGGACAGGCTACAGTTTTCTTTCCCATCAGACATCAGTTGAATAAAGATGAAAGATTTAGCTGTAGAAATAGAACATTGGATTGATAGAGTGCTTTTATCTTGGTGCTGTATATTAGTCAAAATTTTCAATTGTCTTCCCTTTCCCTTTGTCAGATATAATGCTTAATAACTTGACTTTCACTACTTGTCATCCGCAGGACATCTGCAGAAGAAGCTATACAGAGAATGCAGGGGCAAATGATTGGTCAACAAGTTGTTCGCATTTCCTGGGGTAGGAGCCCAACAGCAAAACAGGTGATATTTCATAGATATCAAATTCACTATTTGATTTAGTTATATGAAAAAAATTGATATTGGTTTTCTTTGTGTCCTCTAAAAACATCCTCCCCATCCACTGCAAAAAATAAAAAGAGAAAAGCTGTTATTTTATGGCAAAATTGGATAAAATGGACGATGGATGAATATATAGTAATAATAGCTCATAATTTATCATATATATTATTTAAACTGCTATTACACGTAAGGTTTAGATGAATATGGTGTCTGTGGTCGATATTCTTTTGAAGTTATGCTTGTTATGCTTGCTTTACTTGAAAATAATTGGCATTGTCCTTTTTAGGACTTACCTGGTGCCTGGGGTACGCAAGTTGATCCAAATCAGTGGAGTGCCTACTATGGCTATGGACAAGGATATGATGCTTATGCTTATGGAGCTACCCAGGATCC
Source organism: Gossypium hirsutum (assembly GCF_007990345.1). Lineage (NCBI taxonomy): Eukaryota > Viridiplantae > Streptophyta > Magnoliopsida > Malvales > Malvaceae > Gossypium > Gossypium hirsutum. The sequence goes on along the minus strand of NC_053430.1, from coordinate 25,538,403 downwards.
GTCTCTGTATGCATATGGTGCATATGCTGGATATGCCCAATATTCTCAACAGGCAAGAGATTTTGATGCATTAGTGCACTGTATCTAAGAATTTTCCATAAATGTTGTCTCATAAAATGTTAAATATCAATATTACAAATAATTTGAACATGTTGGTAGTTATCTTAAAGAATGAATAATGCAGGACCGGGGTATCACTTCATGAAGCCAAACATTTGTGCCACTGCTAGTTTGGCACTTTCCAAGCTTTATTAATGATATAGGTTCATTTAATGTGTTTTTATAGAATCGAGAGAATCTTCTCCACATTTACATTTCTTACTCTGTGAAAACCACATGCAATGCACCGAGAAGGTTTGAAGTGTAAATTTTGTTCCAGTTGCTGAATCTGAATGCCCTCAAGTAAAAAACTAACTTAAAATTTCATCAAGTAACTTGATATTTCTGAATGTCATTAGGATAGTTGCAAAAATTTGGATGAAACCTAAATCTGCTTAATATTTACTACGAGATTTATGATTTTGATTTGCAGATTGAAGGTTCTCAAGAAATGGCAGCTATAACAGCTGCTGTCCCAGGTGTAGAACAAAGGGAGGAGTCATACGATCCATTGGCCACACCTGATGTTGATAAGTAAAGTTTCTCTTCTCTGGCTCTATGATTAACTCTGGGTTAATTGTTTCTTGGAAAACTAATTCAACTCTAATTGTTATTGCTAGGTTAAATGCTACCTACCTCTCTGTTCATGGAAGTGCCATAGTAGGTCGGCCCTTATGGCTGAGAACCTCCTTTTTGCCACAAGCTTGAATCTCTTCTTTCCCCGTCTCTTTTACATGGCTGATCATCAGCACCTCATGTGGTCACATGCATCATTCAAGCCTTTAGTTGGCTATAATTCTTCTGACATGAGATAAACATAAATGATTGGGTTTATAAAGCCTGATGTTTTCTGTTCACATTCGGCACAACTGTAATTCCATGGAATTCCCCTAGGATGAATATCGACAAATTTCTATATTGTAGCTTTTACTATTTGTTTGACATTTTTCCAGAATTGGTCTCGATATGTATTCATGTGCAGATTAGATACTCTTAAATGAATAGGAAAGAATAATAACATCAAATCGGGGTGGAGATTTTAAGCTTTTCTTGATGGTTTTCAATTTGTTCTTGCTGCAACTTGTGAGTGAATGAAAAACAAAGACAGAAATACCTTACAAAATGGTAAGAAGCTCTCTTTATACCCTCGGCAAAGCCTGTTTTTATTCAGTCGATTCTATAAAGGTTCCAAAATAGATTGCCCCAGTTTAATCCACAAAATATGTGATGGCCGAATGTAATACCACATACTTAAGCTTAAATGTTATAGTTGAATCTTGAGAAATTATATGCGTTTATTCGAAAATTAGAAACTTGAAAACACAACATGAAACAAAACTTGACATGATATTTTTAGTTTTCAGTGAAAAATACTTTTAAAGTAAACTCATTTTATTTGCTGAAAATGCTTATAAAATCACTTGGTTTTGTAGCAGAAATTTTCTAAGTTAAGCATAGTTTTGAAAACTGTAGTTTAATTTTGAAATTTAATATATTTCAATTTGAAATAAAATATTCTAGATACGATAAGGTAGTTCAAAATGAAGAATAAAAGTCCGAAATAAATAACAGTCCCCAAAAAGTCCAAACAGTCTAGTTGAATATAATGCTTAAACTTAACAAAACATAAAAACAACAAATTTTAATCGAGCTCCTGCTATGCTGATCTGTCCTAAGTTTGTTGATTACCTAAGAGAAAAACATACAAAAAGTGAGCTTACGAACTTAGTGTGTAACACATTCCAAGCAACTGTTTGGATATATAAATTAATAGATACATTATCAAATGCACGACCAGATATAGAATCACATGTTTTCTTAATCAAATACAAAATCACATGGATTTTTAGAATCAAATACATATTCAGATGTATAATCAAGTCCTACTCCCATATGTTACATACTATCTTCGTCCATCCCTACACATCAAATAGGGTATCAAGTATCAATCCCCACACACCAATAAGTGAACATATGTCACTTTTCAAAAGTAGTGCAATCAAACTGCTAGATAATAATATGCGGTAAACCGCCAGAACAGATATATGTGGCTAAGCCACCAAATTAGATATATGTGGTTTAAAACCACTAGAAAAGGTAGATAATTAAACTGTTGCACTTCCTCCGTCACATCATATCCCACCTCAATGCACATATAATACTAACAGATATTTAATATACAGATGTGATTTATGCTTTTCGCATTTAATCATGCTATTAGAATTGCCAAAATGCAAACCATACATATATATTTCACATACCATATTCACATCATATACAGAAGCATACTATGAGATATCATGTTTTCAAGTCTAATTTAAATAGTATGAACCCTATGGAGAGGTTATTTACAAACTATAGATCAATACAACCTTAGGTAATAATTTTTTGAAAAATGGTGTCGGCCCATTTTTTGAAAATTTCCCCAGGATCGAATTTATATATGATATAAATTTAAACACTCTGTAGGGTCCCTACTGTATAAATAAGACTTAAAAACATGATATCTGATAGTATGATATTGTAAGTAATGTGGAAAGGTATGTGAAATATATATGTATAATCTATAAACTGATAATTTTGATGGCATGTTTTTGTTTTGCTATGTTCTATATGAATATATGATGTCTGATTTTGTTAATTTGTATATATTTGAATCTGTTATATGACCATGCATGTGACTTCATGGCAAAACAAATTTGTTTTTGTTGAAATTTGTGACACATCTGTTCTGCAAAGCGTGAAATTTCAAGCCTTTGATTTTTGTTATTGTACAATTGCATGTCTTACATATTTTTCATTTAGATTATGTTTATGCATGCTATGTCATCGGGTTGGGATAATATGTTAAGGAGGAAGTTTTGATAGTTTAATGATCTGCATGATCTGGTGGTTTAACCATATTTCTGTTATGGTAGCTTGACTGCAGTTATAGTGGCTCGACCACACATTTCTATTTTGGCAGCCTGGCTGCAATATAGTAGCTTGACCACATATATATGATCTGGCAGTTTTAACGACAACTCTGGTGGCATTATCCACAATTATCTATTGGTGTGTTTTTGGATGAACGAGTTCTGGGAAACTTTAATTTGGTGTGTAGCGGAGTTGAGTAGAACGTTTTCTGAAAAATCTGCATCATGTTTTCTGAAAATATTGCATGAACATAATTATGCATGCACAAATTTTGTAATTCGAGTTTGATGAAATTCTTTGTGACATTTTGATCTGTTTATTATGTTATTTGTGTTTTCTCAGTAATTTAAGTATGGTGGTTCATGTTTTATTAAAATTATTTTAGATGTAATAGGCCAATTTTGGCCTAGGCATGAAAATAAATAAAACCAAATAAATAAACAGTCCATTAATAATCCATTATCAAAGTCCAAATTACATAAACTTAAAACCCACTACCCAAACTTTTCAATGGCCCAAACAAACCCTAACCCAAATTGGCCCAAAATAAAAAAATATCAGAACCCTAATTTCTACTTGCTCCGCAATTGGCCTCCAGCGCCTCCGTACGCCGTACGCCGTACACCTCCACGTAGCCAGCACCATACCTGCAAAAAAACAAAAGGGACAACAGCAAAAAAAAAGAACAAAAACAATTGTATTTTTCTTGTTTTATTTTTCGGCGGTATAAAAGCCCTAGGGATCATTGTAATTTTTTTCACGCACAAAAAAATCAATACGAACGCATACATAGATTTGAAAAAATATTCAGAAAAGTTAAAGGTGATTTCCATCTTTTTTCTTTTTTGGTTTTTGATTCATTTTCTTTTCCAATTATTCTCTTCCTTTTTTGTGGGTTTCCATATATTGTTTCTTTTGTGTATACAAATAAAAAAAGAAAGGGAGGAGACTTACCTTTGAGTGGCTTCGAATCCTTGTTCGCTTCGTTGAAATCGAAGCTCGGATGGGGATTCAAATGAAGTCGATGACGAAAGGGCGTTTGGGAATGGAATGTTTGGGGACTCGGCTGAATGAGGGAGATGGAGGCTTAGGATTTTGTTGTTTAGATTTTTAGAGCATCTAGATGCTTTATTATAGGGTTTTTTTTTTGAGTTATGAATAGCATGAAACGGTACCGTTTTGTGCTTGGGATCTTAACTTCTAAACGACGTCGCTTTGAGCCCCTGGATCCACGCGTTGACCCGACCCGGGGAGGATCCGCGCATTTTCCATTAACAGGCAATTTGCGCAATTGGTCCCTCTTTTTTTGCACTAACATTTGATTCAGCCTCATTCAATTCTTTTTATTATTCTTTTAATTTTGCCCTGGAATTTGTGCGTTGTTTTAATTTGGTCCGCGCCTCAACGCAGTGTTTTGGGATCTGGAATATTTCCAGATTTGGTCCCTGCGCATTAGCACACGTTGCGCGCTGGTCCCCTTTTTTTTAATTTCAACTGTTCATTTTATTTATAATTTGTCCCTTTCATTTTAATTTTATTTTAATTGAGTTTTTTTATTTTATGATTCATTATTGTTTTTAAAGATACACTCAACATTCATTTTTTTGATTCTGGTTTACTTATTTTTACATTTTTTGCTACTTTGATGATTTTATTTTGTTTTTAAAATCACTATTGTAATGTTTTTATATTATGTTATTATAACATTTTGTATCATGTTTCGTATGAATATTCTTATATATATATATATATATAATTCATGATAAAATTAGTTTTATTCTACATACACTATTAATTCCGTGGTATTCTCTACATATAATTCCTTTTAAATTTATCTATGTATACATATGTTTTTCAAATCTATTAGGTATGTAATTCATTCCTTAAGAATATACTTTATTATATATTTTTGCTATAAAAAAAATCTTACATGTTTTTATTATATATTGTCGACCTTAAATGGATATAGCACCTTTTTAAATATTTCGCGCATTATATGAATCAAATTTCTTCTTTTCTTTTGACATTTATTTTAGTAATTATTTATATTTTTATATTCATGCAAAATATTTTTAAATTCTAACATATATTGTTTATTTGTAAACTTTTCACAGTTTTTGCATTATTTGGTATTGACTCTTAATTTCCATATTGTTTTGTATATCATGTGTGTTCTATAGATTTCATATTGTTTTATATGTTATTATTTCATGTTGTTAATTAGTTTTTTGGTGTTACTTTCTTAATTTTATTATTTTATGTCTGAGAGCTTACTGTAGTTTGTTTTGATATGTTTCTTTAATTGGCTACATTTCTAGTTTTCATTATTTCGTTTATTAATGTTGAGATATGAGCTCATTGCTATGGTGTATTTATTAATTCGTTTTTATGTTTATGCTATTATACTTCGTGAAGTATAGTACATTATTCATGTATGTTGTCACATGCTTATAATTTCACCTCTCATTCACGATCATATTACGATTGAAATTTTCAACTTATTAATCCCAAATTAATTATTCCATTTTATTTCAAGTCAAATTAATGCGTTTTGAGCTAGTTCTACAATTGTTTATTTGAAAATTTACTAAAACAAAGGTAATGATTGATGTTTGGGAACTCGAGGAACTGTGCCCTACCGTGCTGGGTTTCGATTTTCCGTTTGTCCAAAATAATCAAATATTCCTTTGAAATTCCATCCGTATTTTCTAAATTCTAAAACAAGGCAATGTTCAATGTTTGGAAATTCGAGAAATCGTGCCCTATCGTGCTGGGCTTCAGTTTTTCGTTGGACCAAATAAGTGAACATCCTTTTGTAATTTTTAAGTGTATGGGCTTTTAGAAATCGAAATTGATCGTAGTTTCGAGGGTTTAAAAGATCGTGTCCTAACGTGCTGGATGTGATATTGTATTCCTTTGAAACAAGCGAATCTTGACATCCAACTTGAGTCATTCAAGTGTTTTAAAAGAAATCGTATTTCAAAATATTTTTTAGACATAAGGACATTATTTAATCAATTCGGTACCAATTTTGGGCGTAGCGAGGGTGCTAATCCTTCCTCATATGTAACCGGCTCCCGAACTCGTTTTCTCAAATTTCGTAGGCCAAAATTGATTTAAATGGAATAAAATATTTTATTAAGGTGATCCAATCACACCAAAATAAAAGATTGGTGGCGACTCCATATTTGGTTTTAAAAGTCGATCCCTGTCGTTTTCAAAATAAAAAAAAATGGTTTCGACACTAGACTTTCTAGACTTTTTGGGTTGTAAATCTATTTTAGACTTTGTTTTGGGTTTTTGTTTTGTTCATCGATTTTTGGTATTTTTAACATAAAATTTTGAAGTCACACAAGTTAACAAATTGAATTTCAATTTTCAACTAAAACTCTGGAAATTTTCCGTTGCTAAACTAAGAAAGTAATCAAGTGATTTTATTACAAAATAAGTGATTTCAAGTATGAGATTTCTAAAGAATGCACGAAAAGTTTAGCTAAAAACTATTGTTTTCTACCTATTCGTTTTTCTGAATCTTTGTTTTCCAAATTAAATAAATGTGTTACGGGAGCAAAGGGTTAAGGTTTTAAAATTTGTCTATGTCACCTTCACACTCGAGTCCTAACTTCTAGGCCGAGTGTGGGGTGTTACAGATGGTGGACAAAATTAAAGCACGAAACTATAGACAAAACCACGAAAATATGGACTAGAATTAAAAACAAAATAAAACTATAAAAAAATATTGGAGAAATTGTGACCAACAACTAGCCCAAAGGTCGATACCGCCGCCGCCACTGAAGCAAAGATTTAGTTTGAAAATTTTCAGAATTTATTAAATTAGTTTTTTAAGTATAAAGATATAAAATTAAAATATAATTAAATATATAAATAAATGTTGAATATGCGTATATGAAACTAATAATTCAAATGGGTGAGTAGTATATATTAAATTTATAATATTTTTGTAATATTAGTTTTTGTTTAAATTTTTTAATGAATTTATCCTAAAAAAGTATTAATTATAAAATATTTTTAAAAATATTTAACTAATTTAAAATCAATTATATTAATGTTATTTTATATTATAAATATTTAATAATAAAATAATACCATAATTCATAATGGTTTGAATATTAATATTAATATTTTATAATGTAAATAAAATTATTAATAATTTCTTACATATTATTTTATTTATATATTTTTTGTTAAATTAATTTGTTTTAATGTTAGTATTGTTAATATTTGATTTTTTTTGTAATTTCATGTTTATCTTTTCTTTACTTTACTTTAATAAATGAATTCAATTAACTCTTATTATAATTTAAAAATATAAATTTATTTGATAAAAGGGTATTAATATGTGTCTTTTTTTTTTTAAAAACTACATTTTAAGCTTAACAATTTAATATTTATTAGTTTAAATATTATACCGTTAAAAATTAATTCAATTAAGTACAATCTTAAAATAAAGAGAATTTTTTTAAAAATCAACTTTATATTTAATATATAAAAATTATAAAGAAAAAAATTAAACAAAAGGTTTAGAATAAATTAAAAAAATTAAAAGGAAAGGAGTAAAAGAGTAATTTATCCAAATTGTAAATAAGTTCTTTCGGTAGCAAATGTAATATGTCAAAAGCTATAATGTGAATGCGATTTTATTTCCTTTTCGTAACGTCATATTGCTATAGTGTATATATATATATGATGTGTGATTACCTAAATTTATATTAAAACAAATTTATTTTGACTCATAATACATGAATCGAATAGATATTTAATTTTCTTACCCCGTGCTATACATATGTTGATTGTATGTATTGGTTGAGTTACATTTAACTATTTCTAATTTTTTTTTAAATTTTATAATGCTTCACTAATAATATAATTATGAAATTAAAACATAATAATATATAATATATAATTTTAAAAACAGATAATAAAATGAATTAAAAAATAATTATTGAAAAGTAAAATAGTTATAATATAATCAACTAATTATTATTAAAATTATTATTATCATGTTTTATAATTTTTTTATAATTAATTGTTTTCATAATATTTTTAATATTACAGATGAATTTAACCATATATAATTAACTCATTTTTTTAAAATTTAAAATTTTCTTTTATTAATTCCAAATGTTTTATTTTGAAATTCCATTATTCTTCTATATGTAATTACCTTAAACTAATTTATTGCATCTAAAACCCCCAAAAAGAAATTATTCTTCGTATCAAATTATATAAATAAAAAAAATTATATTTATGGTATCATGTAATACAAAAATAAAACAGCAACAACTTTCATTTCCAAATAATGATGCAATATCACCTCTTAAATATCATTGTATAATTTTAAAGATTTACTTCCTATATTTAATTTGTTGACCATAATATTCTATTGTTAGTTATGTTGAATCTTTTTTAAATTTAAGTTCAATAGCTAGTTATTAAATATTTTTGTTAAATATATTGATGTTATATTTTAAAATAAAAATAAATTTTACTTAATAGTTATGTACTAAAAATAATTATTATAATTAACTTAAATTTAATAAAATAATTTTAAATAAAATATAAAAATTAAATTTCTTGGTTGTGAACACTCCAGGGACTTAACCTAAAATAATTTATCTACAAATAAATAAATGAAAAAGACAGGTGTGCCAGCCTCCCGTCAGTCACGGGATACTTTTCATTTTCGGTCACGGGGTACTTTGAATAATTTATATTCTTTCATTTTTCAGTCCTCCACCTTCTTCAAACACTTCAATTTCCTTGCAATATGTAAATGGATTAAAACAAAACAAAAATCAGATGCTGATCTATATATATATATTCCCTTCACGAGCACGTTGACAAATCATTATGCCAACTACTAATTTTTTCAATTAAAACAAACATTGATTGCGAAAGTTTCGCTATATATTCCCACTTGCACAATGCTAAAATTTCCAACCCATTTTCATTCCATGGAAGCAACAACATCGAAAACCCTCCTCATGTTTTGGCTACTCGTCACCTGCATTGCTGCAGTTTCATTGGGATCACCAGTGGAAACCCAAGGTTTTGGGGGATGCCTCATGTCGTTCGCAAGTGTAAAAGGTTGCGTTGAGGCAATCCACGAGGTTGTTTCGCACGAGAAGTTCGATGCACTCCAACCTAAATGCTGCAAAGCAATCATTAAGCTGGGCGACAATTGTTGGCCAATTGTTTTTCCCAATCAACCTTGCCTTCCTGTCTTACTCAAGACCGTTTGTAAGGTTTTAGGGATGGTTGTGAAAGTTGAGAATGTTGCAGCAGCACCTTGATAGTTTGCGTTGTTGAGATTTTAACTTCCTTGGATTAAGAGATGACACAGCTCTATTCGTTCTTTTAGTCTTTCAAATCTTAAAGAACAAGTATTCTTTTTACTAGTTTGCCACATCGCCATTTTTCTATTATCCCAAGACGTTAGTATATATAAAGTTAGGGAGGTTAGACATTTTTATAGAGTTCCTTGGAGAATATATTAAGCCTTTCAATTTGTAATTTCTGGTTTTTTAGTTGTTTTCTTTTGTAATTGGTTTGTAATCTTCAAGGATTTGAGTGGAGATTGCTTGTTCTTGTTGAATTGGAAGTTTGTGGATGGGTCTGTTCATCCATTTGCTAATCATTCCTTTTCCCCTGTTTTTGTTTTTATCTTTTTATTTCTGCAATCATGTTATGTGCTAATGATTTTGCTTTAAGTACTCTATTCACGCCTGGATATCAGCATATGACTCACCAGCTAAAATGCTAATAATTTGGTAATTTCTGGTTAAGATAATTAATAGGTTGTCAGTAGCAGTTAGTTTAGCCATGCTGAGACTTATTACTCCAGCTATATAAATAGCAACTGATGTAAACAGAAAAATTAGTCTTCTATTAAATAAAATTCAGATAGTTCAGTTTACCGGAGACATTGGTTGTTGGTGTTCTTGGTTGATCTGCATTTCTCTGTTACTATTTTCTGGTGCCTTTTTTGTCATTGAATCTTCTCATATTCTTGATGTATTTGCAATGAGGTTGTCTTTTGTGTGTTAGCGTAAGTAGCAATTTACAATATAGAGTAACAGAAAAAAGCGAACATAAATACCTCTAGCTATTGTCTGAAACAAATGTCAAAATCTAAATGTTATAACACCATTGTCAAACACGTCGAACCACCAACGAGGTCGTCGAATTTAGCCGTACAAAAAATTGACAACCACAAAAGCCTTTTAATCATTCAAAAACCTCACAAGATGGAATATTTTGTGTTTTTTGATTTTTCAGTGCTTAGGGTCTTTATACTAGTTGATATTTATAGTTGTGGTTCCCCATAAAAAAATCACCAGCTACACATCCCAGTATATCACATACAAAGATATGAAAGTTGAGGGTAGCAAAAGTGGGAATGGGCAGCAAAGGTAGGGGTTATTCCCACAAACCAATAACAATTCCAACATTCGCCCTCTTGATTCATATTGCCCATGAATATTTAAAGTCAAAACATAATGCACGAATCATGGAGATATTTTCTCTTAGAATTTGAGTAATATCTTCCATGTATTACAATATATCATATCTCAATCCTTTAGCCCAAATTTCTTAATGAATAAACCCAATGTTTATTTTAGGTCCAAACTTTAGTGACATTTCTTGAAATAATCAAATTAATGTGCGCACAAAATATGAGAAACATCAAACTTAACAGAGTTTCTCTATAATCATTCATATAACCAAAATTTACAATGTGGGAACAAGTCCTGTTGTGATAACATGATATTTCAATTTATGTGGTAGCATGCCTTTAGTCAAAGGATCAGCTAACATCTGCTCAGTGTTAATGTGCTCTATGACCACTTTCTTTGCTTTAACATGTTCCCTTATGGCTAAATATTTAATGTCGATATGTTTACTTCGACTTCCACTTTTATTGTTCTTAGCCATAAAGATAGCAACTGAATTGTCATAATATATCATTAACAACCTAGAAATTGAATCCGCAAGCAGAAATTGAATCCGCAAGTCTAAGCCTAGAAACAAAACTCTTCAACCATACTCTATGTGAGGTGGCCTCAAAACATGAAACGAACTTAGCCTCCATAGTGGAAGTAGTAGTTAAGGTTTGCTTGACACTCCTCCAAGATATAACTTCGTCAACATAAATATGTAACCTAATATTGATTTACATGAATCAACATAACCGAAAAATTTTGAATCGGAGTCCAATCACCTCTAAATTGTTTGACCGTTTGAACGTAAGCATGTAGTCATTTGTCCCTTTAAAGTATCTCGAAACTTTCTTTGCAGCTCTCCAGTGGCCAGTACTGGATTACTCTAATATCTTCCAAACATTCCAACTGCAAATGCAATGTTAGGTCTTGTGCAGACTTGACCATATGTAACACCCCAAAATTTGGAGCTAGAAGTATTAAGGTCTGTTGGTTAGGTTAATGGTTCGGATAGACTGTTAAGATAGTTTTTGCGTTTTAAAGATAGAATGAGCTTGTTGGTTCAATGGTAAGGTCTCGTTTTTGAATCCTCATGTGTGTTTAGAAGAAAGTATTTTTGGTTTCAACATTGAAAATTTTGACAGGTTGGAGTTTTATTAAATTTATTTTATCTATTTTATTTTTTTGCAAAAAAAATTGGAAAATCCCAAAAGTTTCTCTCACGTTTCCCTTACTTTCTCCCTAGGTCAGTTTTCTCTAGTTTAATTTCAAATTTTTGTGTTTGAACTCTTTTTCTTTTGTGTTTCCCTTTTCCATCAATTTCTTTTCCTTGTTCCCAATTACCCTCATTTGTTCCACAAGTATTGATTGCTTCATCATATTTTACATTTAGCAAGGTTTTGTTTGTCATCTTGATTTTTGTTTAATCAAGTGTAGAATTGGATCCGTTAAATTGAGGTGCACCAATTGGTTGTTAATGTCTGGGAATTGTCTTTCAGGTGTGTTTCTTAATCACATGTAATTAGAGGTTGATTTGCTGTTGAGTTTCGTGCTTTTTAGCAGATTTTGGGGTGTTTTATAAACCACACGGGGCTGTGTCGCACACAGGCGGTCCTCATGGCTGTGTACCGCTATAGAAATTAGGTAAAATTAGACGAGTTGCATGGCCTGGGATAAGTCGCAAGGGCTAGCCACGTGGTTGTGTGACTCCTATTGGGAAAAAAATTGTCGGTCACACACGAGCGTGTCCCTTAGTTGTACAACTGCGTCTTCTCTGCTTTATAAATGTGTAATTTTGTCACACGGGCACAGAAAGTTACACGGTCTGGCCATATGACCATGTAACTCAGTCACACGGGCGTGTCCCTCAACCACACGACCATGTACCCTTGTCACATGGTCTAGACCTTCACACATGACCTGGCCACACGGTCGTGTGGTTCTGTTTTTACACCTTATTTGTTAAATGATTCATTTTAATCCTTGAGTGTTCCTTTGCATGTGTAAGTCTTTAAAAAGGTAATTGGAACACGAGTGTTGATTGTTGAATGACTGTAAAATGTGTTTTTGTAGGACATTATATAGTATGATAAGTTTGGTTGGATGTGTAAATTAAGACCTGTGTATGTTGTGGATTCCGTTAATTAATGTCGATTAAGAGTATGATGTGGATAATTATAACTGAAAATGAATGTGTCTGATTCTGATACTGCACAATCGAACTGGTTGCAAAAATGTTTATTGAGTATGGAAACCAGACATGAGTATGTTAGATTCTAAATATCCATATGCATTTTATTATTTGCATTTACATTTGTGGTTGGGTTTGGGATATGAAGTGAATGAAGTTTGATGTGGCAGTTTACCTGCATTACTATAAATTTAGCGGTAAATCTGCAATAACATTAACAACTCAACTGCATAACAATCATTTGGCAAATGACCACTATAAGGTATGAATGGTTGGATGGGTTCACCAAAACCCAAAACTTGGTGTGTAGAGGATGAAAGGGTCTAACTTACCCTATTTGGTATGTGTTGATTGGTTGAAGATGATGTGTAGCAATTGGATAGGTTGGAATTGGGATTGGTGCATTTGTGCATGAATTTTCGAGTAAGTATTTCATATATGACTTTTTCAATTGTGATATTTGCTTTTGTTTGTATAAGGGAAGGTACCATGTATGAGATTGTTTATAGAATTTGCGGAATTATTTGTTTCTGCGATGTGTTACCTGCCATGAATTACTTAATAATTTTGTATGTATAAATGAGAGTTTGTTTAACTCTGCTTAATTACATTGATTTTCGATTTACACTGAGCTTTCATAGCTCACTCCTTTAGTTTTCCTCTTTCAGGTAATCCTTGAGATTAGGTGTTGGACTCAACAAGTCGGAGGTCTCAGAAATAACCCATTTTGGTTTGATTTAATAAAGTTTTTACTAAATTTTGATAAATTGATTTCATTCAGACTGTAAGTAAATTTTATAGACAGTGGTATGAGTTTTGACTTTGGACTTTCGTTAAGTTTTGCATGAGTTTTAAGTATCTGTTTATGATTTTCCAGCAAGATAAAAAGTTTTGTTTTTACATTGCATAACTTGGGTTGAAGTTCAGATTACAAAATTGCTAATTTGTTTTTGTTACAAAATTAGTACATAAAGTTTGGAATTTAGTTCCAAACCAATTGTAAGCAATTAATAGATTTAACTTTTGCGAAAAATAAATAAATCTTAATTTTGGTTTCAAATAAATGAGTTTGCAAAATTATAGACAAAGCTCAATCATGGTTTTAGTCAAATGAGTTTGCAAGATTGTAGACAAAGCTCAATTATGGTTTCAGTCAAATGTGAGCAAATGTAGTTCTGGGAAAAGCTGTTGACAAATTTAATCGGTGTTTGATTTAAGGCCATTTCGGTGGCCAATGCAACCTTCGGAATCCGGTCGAAATTTCTAGGTTGGGTTTTGGGGTGTTACAGCATACATCAGGCTTCCAACAACATAATCATATGGAATGTTTTTCATTTGCTCCCTCTCAATTTTGTTCTTTGGGCACTGGTTCAAATTGAGCTTATCACCTTTCACGATAGGAGCAACACTCGATGAACAAACTTTCATCCGGAATCTTTTTAAAACTTTGTTGATATAGGTTTCTTGAGATAGACTTAGGATACCACGATGTCTATCACGATGAATCTTAATGCCAATGACATAAGACGCATCACCTATATCTTTCATATCAAAATTTTTACAAAGAAATTGTTTCACCTCATGTAGCATATGTTGGATCTGGTTCCCTAAATGTAGTATTTTCGTCAATATACACTTGTAATTTTTCTGAACAAATTGGTTAATAAAACAAATTTATTAATATACTTTGTATAATTGTATTCACATGATTTTTGCACACAAAGATAAATGGAAGCAAATGTTGCTCATTAGTTGTCTAATGTTTAACTAATACTAAGCAGTATTACATGGTCGGATCATCGTACAGAAAGACAACTTGTATTAGTAGATAAACCTAAACATGTCTTTAGTCTAATCGAAAATGAGCAAATCGATTGAAAGACTAATATGTCGTCTATGAAGTCCAATTGGGGAGATGTCTTATCTTGGGCATTAGAGCGGATGACTCCCAAAAGATAGAGACATAGATATGACTGACTAGACTGACAGTATATTGGACAAAACCCAAGCAGAATAGATCCCAAAAAGATCAATGATATCTTCTGAGAGTAATACACTAATGACAAGGTCATTAGACGAGCACTAAGTAATTGCTTTTGTAATGGTATGTCGTTGGGGAGAGCTCAGTCATGATACTATAATGGAATAACTTCGTGGCTAAATGAGTTTATAATTAATAGACGAAAAGTTGAAACTTAATTATAAATCATTTGAGCCTCAACTACATATTAGTTAAAAAAAACAATTTGAAAAAAAGAAAAAAGGTTGATGGCAAAAAAGGCTCAAAAATACAATTAGGGTCATTTTGACAAAACGTGTAAACGTTAGTGGCCAAATTTGTTATTAAGCCTAAAAAATATTCAAACAACAAATTTCTAAAATTTTTAAATAAATTATTTATAATATAATTAATTTTAGAAATTTCACTTTAATAAAATCTAATGATTTTGCACAAAAGTTTGCAATAAAAATTCTCAAAAAATGTTTAACCAATAATTCAAAGAAGCATGGCATTGTTATTTTGAGAAATTTACAAGCTTTTAAAACTAGACAAGACAGAGATTAACCATGCTCAGATACCAAATGTTAGCGTAAGTAGCAGTTTACAATATAGAGCAGCGGAAAATATCGAACATAAATACCTCCAACTATCGCCTGAATCAAATGCCAAAATTCAAATATTATAACATCACAACATCACTGTCAAGCATGTTGAACCACTGACAAGATCATCGAATTTAACCATATGAAAAACTAAAAACCACAAAAATATTCTAAACACTTAGAAACTTCACTAGATGGAATTTTTTTTTTAAAATTTTTCGGTGCTTAGGGACCTTATACTAGTTGGTATTTATAGTAGTGATTTCTTATAAAAAAACAACCGACTATACATCCTACTATCTCACATACCAAAATATAGAAGTTGAGGACAACAAAAGTGGGAATAGACAACAGTGGAGTTATTCCTACGAACCAATTAATAACGGTTCCAACATGATGATCTTGTTATATTGCCATCTTTATCTCCTTCTAATGGTGAAAGTCTCATCTTCACGTGGTTCATCGTTTGAATATTCCATTTTACATGATTCAAGTGCATCTTCAGCTTTAGCTATGGGCAAATTAGCAAGTGGTTCTCATGCATTTCATTCTTTTATCTTTTGGTGGGTCCCATGACTTGCACACAACACCTAGTGGTCCAATTCTTCATGTGAGCGGCCTTGATTTACCATTGTATAATGGTGTTTTCCTGCAAAGATTTTCTATAGTTGTTGAAACAACAATGGGCCCACTCTTATGTAACTTTGCTTTCTAGGGTAGAGCTATTGTGGCTGCTTCTATTCTTTTCAAAGTACCATGTGATGCTGAATATAGTTTTGCCTTCTCATCCAGCAGTCATGAAAGCCGAGGAAGAAATTATCAAATTGAAATTTTTCTACAGAGATAGTGGATTGAGACCCAAGTTTCATTGTTGAAGGACAATTGGAAGTAAGGTAGAGTCTAACAGCCTAGCTTATTGTACCAGATTTGTTTTTCAAAATTAATGTAAATATTCAAGTAGCTCTAGCGAGCTTAGTATATGCATTAATTGAAAGCAAGTTATCTTTATTGTTTTTCGCTTTTTTATTCTTGTCTCATTATTGTTTCTAAAGGTAAGCCGTTAGGCTAGTTACAAAGCTCGTTTGAGCTAGAAGAAAAAAAAAGAATAAAGATAATTAATGGATTGTTAGTAATTAAATATTATCATATGAAGCACATGCAAAAATGCTAATACTCTGGTTATGATAACTAATAGGTTGTTAATAGCTGAACCTCATTACTCGACCGATGTAAACAGAAACGTCAGTCTTCTTTTTAATAAAATTCAGAATAATCTTTCATTTCGCTAGTTTGTTCCTTTTTGTATATATATATATATATTTTATGTATTGAAGTATTTATGGTTGATTAATGGGTATGTGAAGTTGGAATATTTGTTGATAAATGTGTTTAGTTGATAGAGTGTATTTATATTTTAATTTTTAATCTGGTAATATAAATTATAATTACTCAGTTATATAATTTATATTTTTAAAGATATTAATTATTATAATAAATTATCAATACGCTAAAAAAATTTAAACAAGTAATAAAAATTAAAATCATATAATACTATATACAATATATTAATTCAAGAAGGTAGTCGTCGATAATACGATTACATCACATTCAATTTTATCTAATTGCTCTAGCATTTCCTATTGTTAAGCTATTCCTTCTTTAACATTTAACATACTAAATTTGTATCATTAGAATTATCAAGATCTCCTTTCATGTACTATTCAAAGTAATGGATCATCCCAATTTCACCTACAAATAAAGTTATTAAACGTACTAGTACAATCCAACCTTGTTTTTTATGTTATATTGAGTTGATGTTGTTAATATGAGAAATTATTTATAGAATAATGAATGTCTTCTCAACCACATTTCAAAGCTTTTAATATCTCAAATTAAAAAGTTCGTGAGCTATTTCTAGTGTTTATGCCTGACTCTATTCTCTTAAATGGTATTATACTCCTACAATATGGTGCAACCAAAAACCTTTTCTATTTGAATACCTATCATTTACCACATAATATTTGGGCTCACAGTGCAAAGAATATGTAGTTTTGATTATAAAAACTTAAATAAACTCAATTTAAAAAAAGACTTATATTAAGTTATAACCTTATTATAATACAAAAAAGAAGTTTAAAATAATATAAATTTTATAATATATAATATTTATAAAAGAAGATTTTATAAATAGCTCAATAACTTTCAATAATATATTTTTTTACCATAATTTTAGAAAGTTATTTTTTATAAATAAGTTACGGATAAAAAATTATAATATTTTTTAAAAAATAAGTATATTATTTTTATAATATATAGTATGAACATTTAAATAAATTATGTTCATATTTTTTTAGCCATAAATTTTTATAAATTAGTATTTTATAATATTTTTATAAAATGTAAATCATTTTTTATAATATACTTTGTGGTCATAACTTTAGAATTTTTAGGATTTAAATAATGTTTTTTTATAACTTTATAAAATACATATAATTTTTTGTAATATATATTTTTAGGATTTATAATATAACTTTAGAAATTTTTTGTCATAATCATCCCAAGCACTTATACGTATTCATACTTATAATATAATTTTTATAACTTAAAATTGTATAAAAATATATATTTTTTAAAGTTAAATCATATATGAATGTTTGGAAAATCATAGGACATTGGATTTGGGGTGCAAGAGTAAATCTAGGGGGGCTGGTAGGGGCTGGGCCCCCTTAAAATGGAAAATTTTTTATTTAGGTTATTTATAATTTATAAAATTTTAAATTAGTAATAGTAAAATTACACTTTGGCTCCCAAAAAATAATAAATTTTAATATAATCATCTAAAAATTATAAAGATATAGATTATTAAAATGACGAAATTACATTTTTACTATCATAAAAATATATAATTTAATTCTGGTACGCCAAAACTATTTTCTGACTTCAACCCTGTGGGGAGTAATACCAATGCAAGTACTCCAATTCTCATCCTCCCTTTAAGAAAAGTGTAATTCGGATGCTTTAATTACATCTAATTCTGTGAGACCCACAAATTAATATGACTACCCAAACATGCTACTATTGTGTAAACAAGCAATTACACTCATATCCAATTACTATAACTTTAGAAATTTTTTGTGATAATCATCTCAACCACTTATATGTGTTCATGCTTATAAAATAATTTTCGTAACTTAAAATTGTATAAAAATAATTTTTTAAAGTTAAATCATGTATGAGTGTTTGAAAAATCATAGGGCAATTGAATTTGGGGTGTAATTATTAATGCAATTACTCCAATTTTCATCCCTTAAGGATTGGAAAATGTAATTAGGATGCTTCTAATTTAATGGGGCCCACTAATTAAGGTAGCTATCCAAACATGCTACTATTGTGTAAATATAAGCAATTACACTCATATCAAATTATTAGACGACTTTTCAAAATGAGTAAACTTTAATTAGAATCTATAAAAAACCAAAAAATATTCTTTCTAATAATATTTTAATATAAAATGTTATACCCTAATTCTAATCCATATAAATCTAATTTTTAAATATAAAATCTAATATCCCACTTCAAATCTATATAAATCTAGTAATTTTTGTTATTTTTTTTCATGTTTTAATTATAGGAAAATAAATAGCAAATATATTTCCATGATTGGAAATACATTTTTTATTTACTAAATGTGTTCTTCAATTTTTTTAAAAATAAAAAATAAAAATCTTTTTTTAAAAGTGAGTATAAAAATAATAATATGAAATATTTTCAAAACCAAACACATTAAATATTTGGTACACTTTTAGTGGAGCTTTTAGACTTAATAAGTAGGGCCAAGGGGTTGACAAGTGTCTTATAAGAGTATAATAAAATATTTAAAAATAAATATTTAAAAAAACACATGTTAATTTTTAAAAACTACTTGTGAAATAAAAAAAGTATACTGGCAGTGCACCAAATACTCAGACTTAATATTTTATTAGAAATTTTATGCTTAAAAAATAAAATACATTATTTCCTTATCTATAATATATATAAAAAAACACAAGTTCGAAAAAATTTTTAAACTGATGAGAATACCATTTATTTTTTATCATATTACTAAATTCAAATTTAAAAACAATTCTAATATTTAATTTAGAATTATTAGTTTTGAAGAGCTCAAATAAAATAGAAGTTGTGATATTATACATTAAAAAATAATTGTACTTTAAACTCAATATGAGTAAAGCGTATGTTGAGTGAGATTTTTTGGCTGGAATGCTGACTCGATTGGGATTTCACTCTGATTGGATTGTCTTCGTCTTGAGGTGTGTTTGTTCCATTTCTTATACAGTTAAGATTAACGGGGAATCCAGCAAATGGTTTTCTCCTTCGCGTGGTTTGAGGCAAGGGGGTCCACTAAGCCCATACCTTTTTTTATCTGTGCAGAAGGATTTTCTACGCTTCTCCATAATGCTCAACGGGAAAATTTAATGCGAGGAACTCTTATAGGCAGAGAAAGAATTTTGATCAATCATCTGTTTTTTGCAGATTACTGCATTCTGTTTGGAGATGCATTGAGGAAAGGGGCAAATGTAATGAGGGCCATTATATCGAAATATGAACAGGCCTCAGGTCAGCGGGTAAATTTTGAGAAGTCTCTAATTTATTTCAGCAATAATGTAGATCCAAGTGTCAGGGAGGAGGTGACTTGGGTGTTCGAGTTGCTACAAACCCAGAGAATTATCTGGGGCTTCCTATGACGATTGGACGGAAAAAAAAGTGGGTTTTGCTCATTTTGTAGACCGTTTTAGGAAACGCATTAAGGGTGGAACTTGCGATACCTATCTATGGGTGGTAAGGAAGTTTTTGTTAAATCGGTTCTTCAAGCCATCCCCGTCTATGTTATGCAGTGTTTTGTACTACCTAAACTGCTTTGCCGAAAGTTGGAGGGTCTTTTAAACAAATTCTGATGGTCTAACAATAAATCAGCAAAAGGGATTTATTGGAGTAATTGGAATGCATTGTGCAAGCCTAAAGGTGCTGGTGGGACGGGCTTTCGAGATTTAGCTTTGTTCAATCGTGCTTTGTTAGCTAATCAAGTTTGGCGCATTTTTTCTAAGCCCGATTGTATTTTATCGAAGATTTTAAAGGCCCGTTATTTACCCTTAACAGACATTTTATCAGCCAAGGTTGGTACTTACTCTTCTTTTACCTAGAGGAGTATATGTAGCGCTCGGGAGCTAATTGCTGATGGGCTGGTTTGGCGTATTGGCAATGCAAATAGTGTGAACATCTGGAACGATCCTTGGTTGCTTGGCTATGACAATAATAGGTTATTAGTGCAAAACATTAATACATCCTGGACTACTATGAACCAATTAATAGATGTTGCGACTAATACCTGGAACAGGTAGGTGATCTGCAATTTGTTTGATGAAGAACAATCGAATCGGATCTTTACCATTCCTCTTGCTTGTCGAAATACACAGGACATGTTGGTCTGGAAGTTTGAAGCTTTCGAGAATTATTCAGTGAAGAGTGGGTACAGAGCTTTGATTACAGACCGTTTACAGGCTAGCAACTATAATGGATACAATGATAACAAATACAGAGAATTCTACAAAATTCTTTGGGAGTTACAGCTTCCTACAAAAATTAAAGTCCATGCATGGAGAATTTTTAACAACTATGTATCACACTTTGTTAATCTCTTTCAAAGACGTCTCTTTGTGGATGTGGCCTATCCTCTCTGTAAAGAATCCCCGGATGACTTTGATCATCTTTTATGGAAGTGTGGCATTTTGCAGCAATTATGGGTCTCACTCAATATTAGCTCTGTTCCGAACGATGTTATCTTGCATGGCAGAGAAAATTTTGTTAACAAGATTATTGAGACGGATGTCAGCTTGAGACATGTTCTTATTATTTCTTTATAAGCCCTTTGGACAAAAGAAACAAAATGAATTATGAAGGTAATAAGTACTTTATGCAATATCTTGTTGATTTTATTAGAGGATACTGTCAGGAAATATCATCTTGTCATACAAATCTGCAAGTTTGCTCTGTTCCTATGAGGAATCAACTATGGCGTCCCCCTGATAGTGGGATGGTTAAGTTGAATTTTGACGCATCTTTTCTAAAAGATTCAAGAGTTTCTTTTGCAGCAGTTCTAGTTAGAAATAATGAGGGGAAATTTTGGGGGCGTGCACTTACCCTTTCAGAGAAGTGGTGGATGCGACGGTTGCGGAAGCGAGGGCGTGCAAGAGAGCCATGATGTTTACGGCTGATATAGGGTGGAAACGAATTATTTGGAAGGAGACTCTCTAACTATTATCAAGAAATTGAACACTGAGGAGGAGGACAAATCACTCCTTAGACCAATTATTAACAACATTCGTGTTCTTAGGCAAAAATTGGAGAATGTCTCATACCTATTCGTGCCAAATGCGGTAAATAGGGCAACGCATACATTGACCTTAGAGGGGCATCGTCGTCAGATCGAGAGCTTTTGGTCTCAAGTTCCACCAATATCAGTCAGGAAAGTTATGGTGACGGACTGGGAAGATTGGGTTCAGAGAGGTTGAGGGGTTGGGCATACTTTGAAGAGCGAGATGATACCGTAGACTCCCCTAGGTTGGATTTCAAAGTTGTCTTCCTCCATTGCTCGGTATCTGTGTAAATCTGTGTGGGAAAGGTAGACATTTCGTCTGATATTCTGTTGGCTCTTCAACTCTAGTGCGGGGTGGTTTTGCTTGTGGTTTGGTTTTCTGTATGTCGGTGTGGTTGACTAGTCTTGTCAATTCATTTTCATCTGTGGTTTTTTTGTGTGACTAGTTTGCTTTTTAGTTTTGTCGCTTCGTTTATCTGTTTTGTATTTTGAATTTTTACCACCTAGGGCCTGTTTCTATTTACGAAAGAATATCAGTTTTTTGCAAAAAAAAATAATTATAACTTAATTTACAATTATTAGTTAAAAAATTACTCTAATTTTAAAAAAAGTTATTACTTGAATTAAACTCTAAATATAAAATATATGAAATAATTATACATAACACCCCAAATCCGACCTAGACATTAAGGTCGAATATGGGGAATTACATTAGTTGTCTAAAAACTTTTGATTAAATCAAACTTAGTTATCATTTCAGAAACATAAAACTTGACAGAACTCTCACAAACGTTCAGTAAAAACTTAAGTTCCGAAAACACATATTTCAAGTCTAGAAATTTAATTCAAATTTGTTTGCTTCAAAAGTACCAATTTTTGGGAAATTTTTTCCAGTTAATGCTAGCACTTGTTTAAAACTATTTATTTATAGAAAAACACTAAGAGTTTACTTAATTTCAACGGGAAATTCTTCAGAGTTTTTGATAATACTCTAAAATGACGTGTTTTTATATATTAATCATGTGTTTATTTTGAGCTCGAGCCTACTAATTTGAGCTATTTATGTCTTTTTATCTTTTAGGGACTAAATTGGAGGTGAAAAGTAAATTCAAGGGAAAAAGCGTCAATTTGGAGATTAAATGGGCCAATATGCAACGTGGGATAAATATGGTGCCAAAAGTGCGAACATGGAAGGCACAAGGACTTAAAAGCAAATAGAAGAGATTTTATTTTGGAAGACTCTATTTTCTTTTATTCTATTAGGATAATTAATATTAAGATAATTATTAGGATTATTCAAATTTAGGATTTATTTTAATTATCTTTGTTTATCTTTAATTAAATGTATTTATCTTTTTAGAATTTAAGTTCAATTAGACTATCTCCCTAGCACTATAAATAGGGGGTGAAGTGACTCTATTTGGAGGATCCTTTTCTGTAAACACTCTCCTCCAAAAGTCTTTTGTTCTTTCATATTTCTTTTCAATAAAATTTCTTTTTCCATATTTTTATTTATTTGCTTTCCCTCTATTATCATGAGGCACTAAAAACTCTTCTAGCCAAAAGTTGTCAATATTTCCCCAAAAAGGGTTCTTGAGGCTTAGAATCCGTACTTAGCATTCTCGCCAAGTATTCATCGTTTCTCCGCACTACGGGCTGACGCTTCCGTCCATGGCCCTTAAGAAGTAAGCTTTTCAGCATATGCAAAGGCGGCCCCTTTGTATGTTTTGGAAGGACTGCATAGTCGGTTCGTTAACTTACTCGTCAGAGGTTGGCGAGCCAAAGAGACAAAATGGCGTGGGATTCGTCATTGAGAAGCGTTGATCTAGCATAGATTACTGGCTAGAGTCAGGTTCCCTAAAAATCGTAAATCTAATCTTTGGAGCTGGTGGTCTTAGGCGTCCTCTTCCACTATAACTGGCTTACTTGAGTCGAGAAGGATCATCCAAAAGCCAAGGATTGAGCTCAAGGCGGAATGAGACAACCGGAGGCTGGAACTTTCCCATAAGAATTTCTTTTCTCTTAAAACTCTCTTTATTATTTTTATTATTTTGTAATCATAATTTCAGTAAACTTTAGATTCTGTTTTTATTTTATTTTCGCTTCCAAAATCAATTCTTAAATTCTGTTTTTATTTTTTTTCCAGGAACGCAGGTTTTCTTAGGCAGGATTCTGCCCAGGATTTCAAGAGACAAGCATTCGTATAATCCGGTCCCTGAGGATTCGACCCTACTTCCCCTTTACTATTTCTTTTTCATTATTTTACAGGGAATAGGATATTTTGGTGCTCTCAACGACCGCATAAATTTTTGGAGCCGTTGCCGGGGACCGGCAACATACTAATCTTGTTTTTCTTTGTTTTCTATTACCAGATGTGCTCCAGGTACTCTTGCGTTCGACTTAGAAATCGAAAAGACTGCGAAAGCTAATCGAAAGGAAACAAAACTAAGGAAAAAGCAGTCAGTGGTGGTTGGAACTCAAGCAATCCACCGCCAAAAATTAGAATCGACGACGAAGTAGAGTCTAGGGTTAACGAAAACCCTACTCAAACGTTAGAAAGTAAAGAAGAAGAAGTCGATTCCCCTGAAGAAGTGCTGAACACTATGGTTGACGAAAACCCTAATTTAACACCTCAACTTATGGCTCAGACAATTCGGCAACTAGCTGAAGCGCCGACAGAACAACCGCCACTATGCATCGCGTATCCTACTATGGATACTGATTTTAAATTAAAGTCAGGCGATTCAGCTACTGCCAACTTTCCGTGGGTTACAAAATGAAAACCCCCACAAGCATTTAAAATAATTTCATATGGTTTGTTTGAGTATGAAACCTTAGGGGGTAACTGAGGATCAAATTAAATTGCGCGTTTCCCTTTTCTCTAGCAGATTCAGCTAGGGAATGGTTATTTTATTTACCTCCTGGATCCATTACAACTTGGGCTAATCTATCTCGTTTATTTCTTAACAGGTTTTTCCTTGCATCACGAGCGGCTGAGTTAAGAAGAGAAATCGTGGGCATAAGGCAAAAAGACGCAGAGACTCTATACGACTATGAGAGCGATTTAAGAAGTTGTGTGCAAGTTGCCCACAACACGGTATAACGGAACAGTCTTTGCTCCAGTACTTTTATGAAGGCTTGAAACCCATGGAGATGAATATGGTAGATGCCGCGAGTGGAGGAGCGTTAGTCAACATGACTCCACAACAAGCAAGAGACTTAATCTCCACAATGGCTGCGAATTCCCAGCAATTTCGAGCCAATCCTGAACCCTCTAGAAGGGTTCACCAGCTAAGTAATTCTACCATTAAAGATAGACTGATAGACTTACTAATATTTGAATTCCCTTGTTATAGAAAAATCGAAACCAACCCGAGTATGTGGAATATGTGCTACACCTGAACATACGACTGATGCGTGCCTTAGTCTGTGTGGCGATTCTATGGCCCATTTAGATGCTGTGGGAATTTCCTGGGCCACCACAAAGACGATACGATCCTTACGCCAATACCTACAACCCAAATGGAGGGACCACCCTAATTTTAGTTATGGGGCTAATCTACGATATAACCAGCCATACCAAAATCGGGCCCCACAACAGTCGCAAGATTCAGGTAATTCTTTAGAAACTTTGGTCAATAAATTAGCAACTAATGTCCTTGATTTCAACAGCAAACTCTCAATTTCCAAAGAGAAATGAAGGGTTTTCAGCAGAAAACTGAAGCATCCATAAGGGAGTTGACCATATCAATTGAGAAATTAAACTCTTAAGGGAAACTGTCATCACAAACAAAACCAAACCCGAGGTAGAATGCGAATGCAGTAACGTTACGAAGCGAAAAGATCCTGGAACCAGTTCCTGGTAAGAATCTTGGTCAAGAAATCGCCCAGGAAACTCCAGGAAATGACGAACAGATCCGAACGAAACCCTCACTGCCGAAAATCTAACCTCCATTCCCAGGACGATTAAATCAATGTCGAAAAAGTAAGGAAGACAAGGAGATCCTCGAAACATTCAGGAATGTTGAGATCAACTTACCACTGTTAGATGCCATTAGACAGATTCCGCGGTATGCCAAGTTCCTCAAAGAACTTTGCACCAACAAACGAAAACTAACAGGTAATGAAAAGGTAAGTGTTGGTGAGAATGTTTCGGCAGTTCTACAGCGAAAAATGCCGGTTAAATGCAAAGATAGGGGTATGTTCGCTATTCCATGCAAAATTGGCCATTGGGAATTAAGAAGGCTATGTGTGATCTAGGGCCTCAATAAATGTAATGCCTTATTCTATTATGAATCACTTAACGCGAGTTTTTTGACAAAGACAGGTGTTATTATTCAATTGGCAGACAGGTCTATTGTGCATCTCGAAGGAGTCCTCGAGGACGTCTCGGTAAAAGTTAATGAACTTATTTTCCCTACAGATTTCTACGTAATTAAGATGGAGGAGGACAACACTGCTGGATCTTCAGACCTCCTGTTGGGCCGACCCTTCTTTAGTACTGCTAGCACCAAGATCGATGTCTGAAGCGACACTCTTACGATGGAATTGATGGGGAGATCGTGAAATCAATGTTTACGATGCAATAGCCATCCAAGCGAAATTTTGAGCGTAAACCGCGTGACCTGATGACTCATTAGTGGACAAGACTTTGAGTCGACTTATGAAGACAAATCTGAATATAGATATAATGATTATGAATTGTAAGACATTATACACCATCAGAAACTAAATCTATCTCGTGTGCAAGCTCCAGATTTGGAATGAAACCACTTCCGCGCATCCAAGTATGCATTTTAGGAAAAGGTAATACCTACCATTAAATTTCAAATAAACTCTCTAAACCCGAGGAGGAAAGTTGATCCAGGTACAAAGAGTCAAAGAGGTAATGCTGACCATGCTGACTTGAAGGGGATAAGCCCTTGACATGCACCCACAAATTACTGGAGAGAACACGAAACCAAGGAGAGAGGCACAAAGACGCTTAAACCCGAATATGATGGAGGTGGTGAAAAAAGAAATAATTAAGCTGCTAGATGCTGACATCATTTCCCCATTTCTGACAGCAGATGGGTAAGTCTGGTACAAGTCGTGCCCAAAAAAAGGGCGTGACAGTAAAGAAAAATGCTGAGGGCGACTTAGTACCGGTCCGAGTGCAGAACGGGTGGCGTGTCTGCATCGATTACAGGAAGTTGAACGCTATACTAGAAAGATCATTTCCCTCTTCCTTCATAGATCAAATGCTTGAACGTTTAGCTGGTAAAACTCACTTTTGTTGTCTTGATGGATATCAGGTTTCTTCCAGATCCCTGTTGCGCCAGAAGACCAGGAAAATACCACTTTACATGCCCGTTCGCACGTTTCATACAGGAGGATGCCATTTGGACTTGCAACGCACCAGCTACCTTCCAGAGATGCATGATGAGTATATTTTCTGAATATGTAGAAAAAATTATTGAAGTTTTATGGAAGATTTACCGTGTATGGAAAATGTTTTACTGAATGCCTTGAAAACCTTATGATAATTTTGAACAGGTGCATAGAATTTAATCTTGTCTTGAACTATGAAAAGTGTCATTTTATGGTAGACAAAGGTTGATTCTAGGTCATATAGTCTCATCTAAGGAATTGAGGTTGATAAGGCCAAAATTGACATTATAAATTCTTGCCATATCCTCTACTATTAGAGAGATACGTTCTTTTCTTGGCCATGCAGGATTTTACAGGCTTTATAAAAAACTTCTCAAAATAGCGAACCATGTGCGAGCTGTTGCAGAAAGACAAAAATTTGAGTTGACTCAAATCAAGGAGGCTTTTGATACACTTAAGCAAAAGTTGGTAACCGCCCCTATAGTACAAGCACAGACTGGAACTATCCTTTAAATTATGTGCATGCAAGCGAACGTAGTGTGGGAGCCGTATGGAAAAGATAGCGAAAGAGCTCATTCATTGTACGCCTCAAAGACCTAGATGCTGCACAAACAACTACACAACCACAGAAAAAGAACTTTAGCTATTGTGTTGCTTTAGATAAATTCGATCATATTTACTGGGATCTAAGGTGATTATTTTTTCTGACCATGCAGCTCTTAGGTACTTAATTGCAAAGAAGAAGCAAGCCAAGGCTCATTAGGTGGATTTTATTGCCTCCAAGAATTGACATCGAGATTCGTGACAAAAAAGGGTGTGAAAACCTGGTGGCCGACCACTTGAGTAGGATAAAAACTCCATTTGATGATGATCCCATAAAGGATGAGTTCCCCGATGAAAGCTTATCCAACCGAGGCTTACTATCCGTGTATGCAGACATAGTTAATCTCTTAACCACGGGATCGCTGCCCACTGAGTTAGCTCAATCCGTAAAAAACAAGCTTAGACGAGAAGCTCGATTACATATGGGACGATCCATACTTGTGGAAACATTGCTCAGATCAGATAATACGATGATTGTTCCAGAAACCTGAGGTACCTCTATCCTTACTTTTTGTCACACAGAACTTGTGGAGGTCACTTTGGCCCTAAGCGGACAACTCACAAGGTATTGGAGTGTGGGCTATATTAGCCTTCATCTTTCGCGACGCTTTAACTCTGTAAGTCTTGCGATAAATGTCAGCATACAGGTAATATCACTAGACGAAATCAAATGCCCCTATCCCCGATTCATGTATGTGAGATTTTGATGTATGGCGGCATTAATTCATGGGCCCCTTTATTCTCGTTTGGAAACGTATATATACTTCTGCAGTAGACTATGTTTTAAGTGGATAGAAGCAAAGCCACTCGCAATGATAATGCTAATACTGTTGTGGAGTTTCTAAAACACCTATTTTTTCTAGGTTTGGAACACCTCGAGCCTTGATCAGTGATCGTGGAACCCACTTTTGCAACAAGGTCATGGAGGCACTATTATCAAAATATGGGGTTCATCATCGTATAGCAACAGCCTACCATCCCCAAACGAACGGCCTGCAGAGGTTTCAAACAGGGAGATCAAGTCAATTTTGGAAAAAACGGTTCGACCCAACCGTAAGGATTGGAGTCTCGGCTCAATGACGCCTTTGGGCCTATCGGACGGCGTATAAGGGACCAATTGGCATGACCCCGTATCGACTTGTTTTGGCAAAGCATGTCATCTACCAGTAGAGTTGGAGTATAAAGCTTATGGGCTATTCGACAATGTAACATGGAGTTAGAGCCCGCGGGGAAGGCAAGGAAATTGGACATTCAAGAATGGAGGAATTCGCATGATCCTACGAGAATGCTCGAATTTATAAGGACAAACAAAGAGTTTCATGACAAAAATATAGTTCAAAAGCATTTCTCAGTAGGATAAAGAGTTTTCTTTATAACTCCGTATTAAAGCTATCCCAGGTAAGCTTCGATCTCGGGGCAAGGACCTTTATTGTGACTGAAGTATTTATAAATGGCGCAGTGAAATAGAAGTGAAGAATCAGGAAAGCGGTTCACAGTCAATGGTCAACGGCTGAAGCCATTTTACGAGAATTCCAGGCCCACACGGTCGAGAAAATCAATAGAACCACCATAAAACCATTCAAGGCGTCAGCTAAACGACGTTAAACAAGCGCTTATTGGAGGCAACCCGATCTTTCTTTTTATTTTTTTTATTTTTTTTTTTTATTTTTTCTTTTATTTTTATTTTATTTTAGTTAATATTAATAATTTCTCTTCTCCATTAGGTGAAATGAAGCGAAAATCAAGAAAAAAAGAAAAATGTGCACAAAACAACCTATCCATCTGCAAACATCTTTCAGCCAGAACTAGTCCGTCATTTCAGCCTTAAATCCCCAAAACTGCAGCAAACCCCTTTTCAGCAAATAAACCCAAACCTTACATTTTTCCCCAAATTTTCATAACCGACTCCTTTCTCCTCCACCACCACCTGATTTCTTAGCCACCATGGGAGAACCCGAACCGAACAAATTGCCACACCCACCCGCTCCACCTCTGCCGCCGCCATCTTCTCTCCACCGTGTCCCAACACGGTAACTACATGGGGAGTTTTTCTAAATTTTTTTTCTCCACTATTTTTTTTCCTTTTACTTTCACATCGAGACTTTGTTTTTAAGTGGGAGGCATTCTTCGTTGTTACTGTTATTATCTGCTATTTTTGCTATCATATTGTTGTTGTTGTTTTGTGCTCGTTTCTGCCTATTTATTTTAGAAATCTCCTTTTCATGCCCAAATTTTACAGAATTGCCTATTGTTTGACTTTCATGCATGATTCTTACTTCTAAGGAATTATGATTTTTCCCATAATGATTCATCTCACGTTTTATTTATTAGCTAAAAATAATTGTGATTAATAGGGTTAATCATCTTGCTTTTGTAAATTGATCAGTTTATATAAAGTGAACACTAAATGATTGATCTTAATTAATGTTCATGGCATTAGGTATATTAACTAACTTATTTTTTTTTTGACTAAAATTTAAAATTTAATTTTATTTCCAGGAGTACATTAGAAAAGAGGAATATTGTAAAATATGAAATAAAAATATTAATGTATCTAATAAATGGTTTGTGCATTCATGGTTTTGAGTAAACTCCAATAAATAAATATTTAGAATCGGTGTCTGGACTGGAGATTTAATTATGAGGTCGCCCTTGGGTGGTGGTCTTAGTAGGTTTGGTAATTTACCTAAATGGCATAACTCAAGTCGATCTTAATTTTTGTGAAATAATTGGAATACTTTTTCTGTTTTACTTTAAAGCAAGCTTAGAGGTCTCTTTATTTTTCATATGCTTTTAACTATTTTTATGAAACTTTGGAGTGGTATTTCTTTTTATGGCAGAATCTACTTTCACAGTCGATAAAACCAACTTGACGGCAAGCATGGCTAAGTAGGGGATTTGATAAACTCTAAAATGACGTGTTTTTATATTTAATCATGTGTTTATTTTGAGCTTGAGCCTACTAATTTGTATTTATGTCTTTTTATCTTTTAGGCTAATTGGAGGTGAAAAGTAAATTAGGAAAAAGCGTCATTTGGAGATTAATGGGCCAATATGCACGTGGGACAAATATGGTGCCAAAAGTGCGACTGGAAGCACAAGGACTAAGCAAATAGAAGAGATTTATTTTGGAAGACTCTATTTTATTTTATTCTATTAGGATAATTAATATTAAGATAATTATTAGGATTATTCAAATTTAGGATTTTATTTTAATTATCTTTGTTTATCTTTAATTAAATGTATTTATCTTTTTAGAATTTAAGTTCAATTAGACTATCTCCCTAGCACTATAAATAGGGGGTGAAGTGACTCTATTTGGGCATCTTTTTCTGTAAACACTCTCCCCAAAAAGTCTTTTGTTCTTCATATTTCTTTTCAATAAAATTTCTTTTTCCATATTTTTATTTATTTGCTTTCCCTCCATTATCATGAGCCACTAAACCCTTCTAAAAGATTGTCAATATTTCCCCAAAAAGGGTTCTTGAGGCTAGAATCCGTACTTAGCCTTCTCGCCAAGTATTCATCGTTTCTCCGCACTACGGGCTGACGCTTCCGTCCATGGCCTTAAGAAGTAAGCTTTTTCAGCATATGCAAAGGGCTGCTTTGTATGTTTTGGAAGGACATAGTCGGTTCGTTAACTTACTGCGTCAGAGGTTGGCGAGCCAAAGAGACAAATGGCGTGGGATTCGCCAGAGAAGCGTTGATCTAGCATA